>NC_050459.1:62803373-63549141 GCF_903995425.1 Onychomys torridus | reverse complement strand
GAGAGCCGTACCAACGCGGATATCCTGCAGGTACCTGAAGCCGCCTGCGGCCCCGGGAGCAGTCCAGCCGCGCCACAGGACCTCGGTAGCTCCTGAGCTCCGGGAACTTATTGGGGTTTCAGTCCCTGGGGTCCCCTTGGAACAGGCCACGCCTGTCGCGTATCCCTCTAGGCAGACTGGCCCGGAAGGTCTTCTCTCAGGTACCCTAGAACCAAGTTCCAGGAGTCGGTAGAGATCGGAGGGCCCGCCCACCCTGTCCTCTGCTGTTCCCACAGACACTGAAGAGGAGGGGCGTGGGCCTGGATGGGCCTGAGCTGGAGGTGGAGGAGGGGCCAGAGGGGCCTGAAGAAAAGCTGCTGAGGACCCTGGGAGGCGACAGAGGCTCGGCTTCGCCCCTGCCTCGGATCTATGTAAGAGAACTTCTCCGAATCCCACCGACTCCTAAACACACTTCCAATACAGATTTTGAGGTTGGAACCCAGAGAGCAGTATAAAGGGCAGGGCGGGAGAGCTGGTCTCGTCCTGGGTGGATCAGTCCCTGTGGAATGTGGGTTATAACTAGGGCTTTGAAAGACACGGGAGAGTTCAACAAACAAATCTTCCGGCCACAATTCCTCCGATGATCCGACACCCCATGGTTCGCAGAGAAAGGCCTGGACCCTGAACCAGGCTGATAGAGCCCACCCAGCAACCCCAGCCTTGCATCTAAGCCTGAATGGAGAGCGCCCCTCAGATGCGTCTGGGGCATGCAGGCCCTCCGCCCCATTCCCCCACATCTCTGTCCGCAGCCGGTGACCCCTGCGATGTCGGTCTCAGAACTGTCATACCGGGTCCCACTCGCCCCGCCCGGCTGCGACCCTGGCGGGCTGGGGGAGGCCCCGTCTGTCCACAGCCGCCCGCCCCACTTTCGACCCCCAGGTGAGCGCTAGGGGCAGCCAGGGTCGGGGGGTGGGGGGTGGCAGGGCCCGAGGATCCTGGGCTCTGGTCTCGCTGGTGACACTAACCGTCCCTCTCTCCCTGGGCCAACCCCCCACCCAGGCCTGGGACACCCCATCTTTTCTCCGAGTCACCTCGCCGGCAAGACGCCCCCACCCCTGTACCTGGCGACTGACGGGCGGAGGCCAGATCTGCCAGCGGGCCTGGTTGGGGCCCGAGGGGGACTGGGCACCTCGGTGAGAGGGGGGATGGGAGAGGATGGAGGAGGACGAGGAGAAGGAAAGAAGAGGAGGGAGAGAGGAGGCAAGTGGTCACACTCTGGCCTCAGTTTTCCCTTCTTGCTGTCCCGACAGAGGAGCCTGTACAACGGCCTGCAGAGCCCCGGCGCCCCCCTGGGCTCCGCTCTGGGTAGCTTTGCCTTCCTGCCACCAGGTTCCGCAGGTGCGCCCACCCTGCCTGACTTACCTGCCCGGTGGGGTCCCTCGTCCCAGCCCTGAGTCCGGGCGTGGGGAGGGCCGGGATTCGGACAGGAGCCCGACTCAGTCAGCCTCTCCCGGCAGATTGCAGCCCCGGAGACGCCGCTCCGCTCCCCCTGCAGCCCTCGCCCTGGCCCCCGACGAGGGACGTGGTGGACCCGGCCCGCCCAGGGTGAGTTGGGCGTCCCCTGGCTGTCGGGAGACTTGCCTGGGCCGGGTTGTAGGTCGGCTGTGAGTTTTAGAGGGGACCCACAGAGCCCCATGACGGGTAAGATTTCTCATCCACCTGTAGGTCTCTCACCTTCCTTGCGCTTCTCTCCAGCAGTGCCTGCAGCCTGTGTGAGGAGGGTCCCCCCAGCCGAGTGGCCTCCCCTCCAACGCCCCCGGTCAGCATCAAGTCCGAGCGTCTGTCCCCCACCACTGGGGCCTCTGGCGACTTCCCCAGGTCCTTCCCCTACCCCCTGCTCCTCGCCAGGCCCTTGGCGGAGCCACTGCGGCCCGCAGCCTCCCTGCGTCGCTTGACCCCCGACGGCTGGCCGCGGTAGCCTGCAGAAGGCTCCTCCAGCCTCCACAGAGACCCCCGCAGTCTCGGGTTCCCTGAACATAACCCTCCCTGGGGCTGCTGTATCAATAAAGTCCACGGCTGCAGGAGGGCGCTGGGCAGCCCCCCGGCCCCAGAGTATCCACACCCAGCCTCTCCAAAGGCCTCCTTTATGCCAACAATGATTTTGGGGTACATGACGTAGAAACGGATTCCAAGAGGAGCAAGGCCAGGTGGAGGATGGGGATGTGACTGAGAAGGAGCCACAGGGGATGCCACCAAGGGCAAGCCAGAAGGCCTGAGCTGCTCTGGGAGGTGTGAGTCTGATAGGAGTCCATAGCTGTGTCACCATGGGAGTGGGAGCGGTTGAGCTCTAGGCCAGCCTGAGACAAAAGACATTGCTTTAAAAAGTAAGCAGGAGGCCACCCCAAAATGGCTCAGGGGATACGGGCACTTGCTGCCAGTCTTGTGGACCTGAGTTCTATGGTGGAAAGAAAGAACCAGCCGTCTGCAGGTTGTCCACTGACCTCCACATGCGCGCACACACTCAGCACTCACAATATGAATGAATAATTATGTAAGTGGGGAGAGAGAGGGAAAAGGTTCAGTGGTAAGAGAGCCTGCTGTGCAAGAATTAGGGTCTGAGTTCGAGTCTCCAGCACCCATACAAAAAGCTGGATGTGGTCAGGGTGCCGGTAGGGTGGAGACAGGATGGCTGGGGCTTAGTGGCAGAAGATGGAAAGTGACGGAGCAAGACACTCGACCCCACCCCTTCCGCAGACCCCGCCCCCTTCCGCAGACCCCCCCCCCACCCCTTCTTTGCCTCCGGGGCTATGACACAGGACACCACCCCCTCTTAGGCTGTATTGACACCATCGCACAAGTAGACAGACATATAATATGTAAAAACAATTTGCTGGGTGGTGGTGGCACACGCCTGTAATCCCAGCACTCGGGAGGCAGAGGCAGGGGGGATCTCTGTGAGTTCGAGGCCAGGCTGGTCTCCAAAGCGAGTTCCAGGACAGCCTCCAAAAAGCAACAGAGAAACCCTGTCTTGAACCCCTCCCCCCCAAAAAAAGTAAAAACAATTCAGTGGGGGAAGCAGGCTCTGGTGGCACCCTTCCCCCTTCACATGTGTCCTGAGCTGAAGAGATGGCTCGGAGGGCACCATGATGCCTCAGCCCCTAGTGCTCTGGCAACAAGCCTGTGCTCTGCACATACCATTAATCCCAGCTCTGGCGGAGGCTCGCTGGCTCAGGTTCAGAGTCCTCAGAGAGGACACCTAATGTCCTCATGGCTTTTTTGAAGGAACAGGGAAGTATACCCTGGAACTCACACACATGCACCTATATGAATAGTTCACACACACAGCTTTCCCCTAGGGCAGGCGGAATGCCTCATCCAGTGGGCAAAGGTGCTTGCCTCTCTGAGTTCAGTTCCCAGATACACATGGTGCAAAGAGACAAAATGACCCTCTCACAGGGGTCACCTAAGATCATCAGAAAACACGGATATTGACATGACAATTCATAACAGCAAAATTACAGATATGAGGTAGCAATGAGGATCCCGTGTGGTGGCGGTCACCACACGAGGAAAGATCAAGAGTTGCAACACTAGGAAGGTTGAGAACCACTGACGTAAGTCAGTGTAAAACAAGTTTTTAAAAAAGGGTTCCTGGGGTTGGGGATTTAGGTCAATGGTAGTGCGATTGCCTAGCAAGCGCAAGGCCCTGGGTTCAGTCCTCAGCTCTGAAAAAAAAAAAAGACAAGATAACAATAAAAAAGGGTTCCTAATCTGGGCAGTGGTGGTGCACACCTTTAATCCCAGCACTCGGGAGGCAGAGCCAGGCGGATCTCTGTGAGTTCGAGGCCAGCCTGGTCTACAGAGTGAGTTCCAGGAAAGGCACAAAGCTACACAGAGAAACCCTGTCTTGAAAAACCAAAAAAAAAAAAAAAAAAAAGGGTCCTAGGCTCAGCCCTTCCCTTCCACCATGGTCCACTAGTGACACTGCAGCAGGCAGGAGGAAGGTAGGTGGCTCCAGCCTTGGATGGCACTGGCAGGGTCTCCCAGACCGTCGGTGACCTTCTGCCCTGCCCTTCCTGGCTTCCTGGCTCTGCCCTCCCCCAGCTTGGTGCCTGGGACATCACTGGGGCAGGAGCAGGGGGTTGGCTAACTGCCCTAGGCCACTCAGGTCCAGACACTGAAACAGAATCAAGGAGCACTGGCTGCACATGAGCAAGATGAAGCCTGGTTGTGAAGCCCAAAGGGACCCAGGAGAGGTCACCAGGTTCTAGAAAGATTCTCAGGGCTTCCACAGCCCAGACCTTGAGCCAGGAGGGGATAGGGAGGTTTTAAGAAATAAATAGGCCCGAGAGGCCTGAGGTAGAGTCTTCAATTCCAGCACTCAGGATGCGGATTTGAGTTAGAGGGCAGCCTACTATTCATTGAGATTTCCAGGCTAGCCAGAACTACATAGTGAGACCATGTCTGAAAAAGACAGCACACCAGACCGGTCTGGGTCAGACCAGACCAGGAACCTGGAGACTGGAGCTGACGCAGAGGCCACGGAGAAGCGGCTTGCTCAGCTGCCTGCCTGCTTCTTCTTTTCTTTCTTTTTTTTATTTTTATTTTTACTTTTTTGGTTTTTCAATACAGGGTTTCTCTGTGTAGTTTTGGTGCCTGTCCTGGATCTTGCTCTGTAGACCAGGCTGGCCTTGGCCTTGAACTCATAGAGATCTGTCAGGCTCTGTCTCCTGAGTGCTGAGATTAAAGGAGTGTGCCACCACCGCCCATCAGCCTACTTACAGAACCCAAAACCACCAGCCCAGGGATGGCACCACCCACAATGGGCTGGACCTTGCCCCATCAATCACTAATTAAGAAAATGCGCTACGGGCTTGCCTGCAGCCTGATCTTATGGAGGCGTCTTCTCAGTTGAAGTTTCCTCCTCTCAGGTGACTTTAGCTTGTGTCAAAGCTAACCTAAAACTCCAGCACACTGGACCAGACTAGACCAGACCATAAATGAGACCTAGATGGCTCAGAGAACAACGTAGCTGTGCCTAGAGCATGATGACATGAGTCTGAATCACATACTCACAAAAAGGCCAGATGTTGCATGTCTGTAACTCCAGCAGTGGGGAGCAGTCCCTCTCTCAATGGGACAGTGTGACTCCAGAGGACCAAAGTCACTGTGAATTGCCTTGCACAGACATCCACCTGGATTCATAAACAATGACAGGATCACCCACAGAGACAACACAGTCAACTGTGTGGACATCTTGCCCATGGGCATGTACGCCCAGTCGTGTCCAGGATTTCACACTCAGAAGCCCTCCCTCCAAGCCACCTGGGAAATGCTGTAGGGTCCCAAGGTCCACACTGAGTTTGTTTGTTTGCTTGTTTTTTGTTTTGTTTTTCGAGACAGGGTTTCTCTCTCGCTTTGGAGGCTTTCCTGGACTAGCTCTGTAGACCAGGCTGGCCTCGAACTCACAGAGATCCACCTGCCTCTGCCTCCTGAGTGCTGGGATTACAGACGTGCGTCACCACCGCCCAGTTCCACACTGAGTTCTTAATCAAGCTATGTCTGAAGCCAAGGTTGTTGTATGTGATGGCTTTTGTTTATTTGTGAAACAAAACAGGGTCTCCTTAGAGAACTTGGGACCACCAGCTCGTGCTGGTCTCAAATTCACAAACTTCTAGCCTCAGCCTCCCAAATGCTGGATTACAGGTGTGCAACACTACATCGTGACCTTGTGAATTGGCTTACTCTAGCATTTTCTATTACATGAGCCAAAATTTTCCCTTTGTTGTTTGAGCTGTTTGGAATTTGTGTTTTAAGACTTTATTTTGTGAGCCATTGCCTCACAATGTATCCCTGACTGGCCTGGATATCATTATGAAGACCAGGCTAGCTCCAAACTCACAACGGGCCTGCTCTGTCTTGCTAGTACAGGAATTAAGGAGGTGGGCCACCAAGCCCATGCAACACCCCGTTTAAAATTATTAACTAGTATTGTGTCTGTGTATAACGTATGTTTGAGTGCTGTAGGGGTCAGAGGTCAATTTGCAGTAGTTGGTTCTTTCCTTCTACCACAGTGTTTGTGCCAGGGTTGGAACTCAGGCCCTTTGACCAGCTTGGACTTAAAACATCCTCCTGCCTCAGCCCTCCAAGTGAGTAGACAACCATGTGATCTACCAGTCCTGATGGGTAGTGAGAAGAGAGCCTCAGAGAAGGCAGCCATACCACAAAGTTGTCCAGGCTACGTTCTGATTTGGGATGGTGGTGGAGTAAGCTGGGGAGGTCACTCACACAGTACAAGGTTTGTCTATGCACATCTAGGCTTCGTCCCCAGCAATGAGAAAACTGTCCCAGCACACTCGTCTGTCACTTGAGGTAGGAGGGCAGAACTTCAAGGTTGTCCATATAACGTATAACGAAGTTCAGACCCCATCTAAAACAAATAGGCCAACAAGACCACTGAGTATGTTAAGGTCTTTTCTGTGAAGCCAGATTACCTGAGTTAGATCCCCTGAGGCCCACATGATAGAAGGAAAGAAATAACTCCAGCAAGTTGTTCCCTGTCCTACACACACACACACACACACACACACACACACACACACACACACACATTTCTTCCCTGCTTAATAAAGAATCTCTCTATGAAAACAGGTGTTTGGGTGTGATCTAATTCGGGGTCCAGGAGGAAGCCCCACTGTGGGCACACACACATACACACACACACACACACACACACACACACACACACACGCACACAAATGCAATAAAAACAAAACGAGCCAGGTACACTGGCGCACGCCTTTAATCCCAGCACTCTGGAGGCAGAGGCAGGCGGATCTCTGTGAGTCTGAGGCCAGCCTAAAGGAAATTCCCCCCACAGTGGGGCTTCCTCCTGGACCCCGAATTAGATCACACCCAAACACCTGTTTTCATAGAGAGATTCTTTATTAAGCAGGGAGAAAAGTTCAAGTGGCCGCTTCTGACTCAGGCAGAAAAGCACAGCAAATGACCTTGCACATGTCCTTTTTGAGAGGAGGGAAAGGGGAGGTCTATGATAGAACGGACTTGGATGCAGTGGTAGAGGAGATGGGGGAGAAGGGAGAGGGGGAAAGGAGAGAGGGAACTGTTTTTGTTCCAGAAGGACAAAGGACTCCGTCTGGATAGAAGGGAGACAGATGTGGTGCATAGGCAAATGACAGTTTATAAAGGTAAAGGGGGAAACCCCACAAAAGGATGAGGTGTTTAATTTTAATTGGGGATGTTAATTAGGTGAGCCAAAGGGGGCCTTTAACAGCTGGACCTTGGCAGTCAGCCTCAGGAGGAGGAAATGGCCAGATAAGGGAATAGACCTTGGTGGCTAACTTTAGGAATGTAATCTAATGGTTTTTAACAAGGCAGAGGAAATGGGGAGAAAGGCAAGCCTGCCAGAACCATGCTCACTAGGCTCAAGCTGGCCAGAATCTTTCACAGCCTGGTCTACAGAGCAAGTTCCAGGACAGCCAGGGCTACACAGAGAAACCCTGTCTCAAAAAAACAAAAAAATAAAAAACAACCTCCCACCAATCAAAACAAATCAGGACCTAAGAAAGTTAATTGGTTAGGAGTGAGTACTGTTCTTGCTGGGGACCCAAGCCCAGCTCCAGGCACTTTGCTCAGCCTGCAAACGACCGCTGTAACTTCAGGTTCAAAGAGTCTGCCCCTCACCCTGGACTCGTGGGACACTGTAGTCAGGTGCACAAACCCACACAAATACAGACACACACTAAAAAAAAAAAAAAAAAAAGGAAGCTTGTTTGTTTATTTATTTATTGGATTTTCAAGACAAGGTTTTTCTGTATAACAGCCCTGGCTGGACTGGATCTCGCTCTGTAGACCAGGCTGGCCTCAAACTCACAGAGATCCACCTCCCTCTGCCTCCAGAGTGCTGGGATTAAAAGTGTGCACAACCATTCCAGGCTATGAAGCTTTTTAAAAATCAGTTTTAAAAAAATGTCCAACGTGGTGGCGTGTGCTTTAAATCTCCATACTAGGGAAGCAGAGCCCGCAGACTTGGGTGAGCAGGTTAGCCTGGTCTACATAGGGAGTTCCAGGACAGCCACACAGGGACTCTGTCTCTCTCTCTCTCTCTCTCTGTCACACATACACACACACACACACACACACACACACACACACACACACACACACACACACAAGGGGAAAAAAACAAGAAAGAAGATAAGAAAAAAGAGGAAAAGGAAAGACAACAAATATAAAAGCGCCTGCTCCTGCTAGAACTACAATTCCCGACATACATTGCAAACCCTCCCCATTCTTAGCCCGATGACCGGTTTCTCAGGCTGTTCGTCAACAGGGTCCCGTCTCTAATTGGTCAAGGTCCGCGTCGTTTCCCCACCTCCAGCCTTGTGCGTGGGTGTCTTCGGAGAGCGGACATGGTGAGCAGGCCCTGTGGGGTCCGGCGGTGCGGAGGGAGGCACAGGGCCTGCGAGGGTGCAGGGTCTCGGGCTGAGCTGAGAGGCCCCGAAAGCTCGGAGGGCGGGCGGGCGACTGGGAGTGGGGTGTGGTCGGCGCCGCAGGAGGCGGTGGGAGGCGAAGCCTGGGCTGTCCTGAGGAGTGCAGGGAGCCGGGACTGCCGGGGTGTGCTTCCAGACAGGGTCTCGTGTAACCCAGGTTGTACTAGAACGTCTTCATAGCCTCGGTGACCTCAAACTGTCTCCTGCCTCCGCCCCCGGAGTGCTGGGATGACAGGCATGTGCCACCATGCAGTTTCCCGTTTTTCTTTTGAAAGATACTTTGTTTTCATAATTTTATTATGTTTATTTATTAAGTATCGATGTTTGTATGTATGTCACGTGTATATCTGCTGTCCTCAGAGGCCAGAGAAGGTTGTAGGATTTCCTGGGACTGGAGTTAGAGAATGTTATGTATGAGCTGCCATGTGGGTGCTGGGAACTGAACCTGTGTCCTCTGAAAGAGCAGCCCGTGCTCTTAACCACTGAGTCGTCTCTCCATCCTCCTCTCCTTTTCTTTTCTTTAAACCCGTTTAAAAAAAACAAAACAAAAACAAACAAACAAAAAAACTTTTTTAGATGGGCGATTGGTGGCACGCCTTTAATCTCATCATTCAGGAGATAGAGACAGGTGGATCTCCGAGTTGGAGGCCAACCTGGTCTACAGAGTGAGATCCAGGACAGCCAGGGCTACACAGAGAAACCCTGTATTGAAAAAAAAAATGTTATTTAGAAAGGGTCTTACCATGTAGCCTTGGCCTGGAACTCACTCTGTAGGCCAGGCTAGCTTCAAATTCACAGAGATCCGCCTGGCTCTGCCTCCTGAGTCCTGGGATTAAAGGCATGCGCCACCACTGCCACTGGGCTAGGAAACATTCTTTAAACAAGTAGTTGGATGTGGTTGCTCTGGCCTTTAATTTCCAACACTGGGGAGCCAGAGGCAGGCAGATTTCTGTAGGTTTCGTGGTGACACAGGGACAACCAGGGCTCACAAAACAAACCAAAATATGCAGGGAAAGGGGTTCAGGGGTCTGACTGTGGGAGCAGAGGTCAGGCCCAGAAATCTGAAGGTGGGTGGGGATGTCTGGGACTCCCAAGATGAATGTGAGCATCACCCCAAGTTGCCTTCTGAGAGATGTCACCAAAGCCCGAGGCTGGCACTCCCCATGGCCCATCTTTGTAAATAGCTTGGGTTACTTCAGGGAGCTTTCGACTTTCTGACTAGAGCTGCTCCCCAGGCGGTCCTTGGAGTGCAGTTGGTGGTGACCCTGTTCACCGCCACCCTCATGCACAGGCTGGCACCCCACTGCTCCTTTGCCCGCTGGCTGCTGTGTAATGGCAGGTAAGCCCTGTCCCACCGGCCATGGGCGGAGCCTGTGGTGACGCCCATCATCTGCCCGGACCCTCCAAGTGTATGCTTCCTCCGCCCTCCCTCCCTTCCTCCCTCCCTCCCTCCTTTCTCTCTGTCTCTCTCTCTGTCTCTGTCTGTCTGTCTCTCTCTGTCTCTCTCTGTCTGTCTCTCTCTCTCTGTCTTTCTGTCTGTCTGTCTCTCTCTGTTTCTCTCTCTGTCTCTCTCTGTCTTTCTCTCTGTCTGTCTGTCTGTCTCTCTCTCAGATTATTACTTTTAATTATGTGTAGGTGTGTGTTTCCACATGTAGTGTTCACCTGAGTGCCGATACCTGGGGAGGCCAGAGGCATCAGAATTGGAGTTACAGGCAGTTGTGAGCCTACCTGTGTACCTACCTGTGTGCCTAGTGTCCTCTAGTGCCTTAAAGTACATCTTGGATCCGTCTTGACAACAGAGCCACGCGCCCCTCTCCCTCCTGGCCTTTTGTAATCTAGCTCTCTCCTGTTTGCACTGTCTTGGAGTCTGGTCCCTTCAGAGGATACTGTGGGAATGGTTTCTCCCTTAGAAAAATGCATGGGCCCCAGGAGAGTCAGCTCACAGATTCAAGGGTATCCTGCATTCCCAAGCTCCCCTGTGACTGGATCAGTTCCCCCATCTCATTTTCCCAGAGTTCCCCTGGCTATGGCTACTCCCAGGCACCCTGGGCCATCTTCCCACAGGGCCATACCCTGCCACAGCTCTGCCTCAGCTCTGCCACAGCTCTGCCATTGCCTCATGCTGTCTTCAAGGCCAGATCTGGGTCTTTGCCTCATGCCCTCAAGCCACGCTTCCCTGACTTTTCATCCTCAGTCTGTTCCGATACATACACCCGTCGGAGGAGGAGCTGCGGGTGCTAGCTGGGAAACCGAGGTCCAGAAGCAGGAAGGAACGGTGAGTGGCCCCCATTTCGACTCCACAGGACTCAGGCAGGGCTATGCCCTCCTGCCTAGGGACAGGCCTCACTCCTGCCCTAGGGTTCCAGGCTGAGGGACAGAGCCTTCCCTCTTGCTGCGCTGCTTGGCACAGGTGGGTGCAGTTAGCATCCTGTGTTCCTGGCTGTTTGCTCTGGGCTGGCCCTGTGTCTAGGCCACCCCCAAACCTAATGTGGCTGAAGGTCTTTCCCAAGCTAGCACCATCCATATTCTCTGGCAGTTCCAGAGGAGATCACCGTGCCTCACCTTCCCCCGTCCTCATGTGCTCAGGTGGACAAATGGCCTTCATGATGAGAAGCCTCTGTCAGTGCCTAGAGATGCCCCTTTCCAGCTGGAGACCTGTCCCCTCACTGCTGTGGATGCCCTAGGTAACACCCAGCTCAGTCCCCACTCCCCTCCCCTGCTGCTGGGGTCACCCTGCCCAGGCGTAAGGATGGGGGTCGGGGGGACGGCTTTAGCAAGCCTGGTTGGCAGCTAGGCTCCTGTCCCCACAGTCCTGCGCTTCTTTTTGGAGTACCAGTGGTTCGTGGATTTCGCTGTGTACTCTGTCGGCGTGTACCTCTTCACGGAGGCCTACTACTTTGTGCTGGGCCCGGTCCAGGAGGCCAACATCGCTGTGTTCTGGTGCCTGCTCACACTGGCCTTCTCTCTGTATCCTTCCTCTGGGGTTCAGGGTGTGGGGAGTGGGACTCGGCCGAGCTTCCCTGTCCCTCTAACTTGGCTATGGGATCATCCATTGTGCCATAGAAGTATGCAGGCCAGCATGATCTCAAACTCCTGACTCACCCTCCTGAGTGCTGGAGTGACAGGTGTGTGTCACCACACTGTACACACAGTCTAGTTTATTTTATTTATTTATTTTTGGATTGGCCCTACTGGGTGGGTTCCTGTCCCTCCAGGTCTATACAGTTGGGAAAACCAGGGAACAGCTTGCTGGGAGTTGGCCCATCTTTCTTTGTTTTTTGGAGACAGGGTTTCCCGGTGTCGCTCTGGCTGTTCTGGAACTCGCTCTGTAGCCCAGGCTGGCCTCGAACTCAGATCAGCCTGCCTCTGCCTCCCAGTGCTGACCCTAGCTTTCTTAACCCCACCCCCAGGAAGGTGTTCCTCATGGTGACCCGGCTGTACTTCAGTGCCAAGGAGGGTGGTGAGCGCTCAGTGTGTCTCACTTTTGCCTTCCTCTTCCTCCTCCTGGCCATGCTCGTGCAGGTGGTACGGGAGGAGACCCTGGAGCTGGGTCTGGAGCCAGGTGGGTGTGCTTCCCTGCTCACCTACCTGCTCACTCTCTGTTTCTGTTTCTTTTTTTCTTTTGAGACTGGGTCTCATTCTATGGCCCTGGCTGGTCTCAAATTCATAGAGATCCTCCAGCCTTTGCCACCCGCATACTGGGATTAAGACTTTTGTTATTATGGGGGCTGGAGAGAGGGCTCAGTGGTTAAGAGCACTGGCTGCTCTTCCAGAGGACCTGTGTTGAATTCCCAGCACCCACATGGCAGCTCACAGTCTGTAACTCTAGCTGCTGGGGACCCAACACTCTCATGCAGGCAAAACACCAATGCACATAAATTTAAAAAAGATTTATGTTATTACTACTTTTAAAGGCTTATTTTTATTCCGTATGTACAGATGCTTTGCCATCATGTGCGTCTGTATATCAAGATTGTGAAGTACCTGGAAAGGCCAGAAGGGGACACTGGATCCCCAGAACTGGAGTTACTTAGGCTGTGAGCCACTGTGTGATCCTGTGAGAACAGCAGGCGCCCTAACTGCTGAGCCACTCACCTAGCCTGTTTTATCTGTTGTGTTTGTTAAGATGGATGTATGTATGTGTGTATGTATGTATATGAGTGCTCTGTCTTCATACACACCAGAAGAAGGAATCAGATCCCATTACAGATGGTTGTGAGCCACCATGTGGGTGCTGGGAATTGAACTTAGGACTCTGGAAAAGCAGCCAGTGCCTCCTCTGAGCCACCTCCCCAGCCCCAGGTTCTATTTCTTGAAGAGTCCTGCACAGTCTGGGCCTAGCAGGTCTCTGTGTGGCTCAGTAACAGGGCACCAGCACAGCACATCTGGAGGTTCTGGGTTCCCAGCACGGGAAAGTAAAAGACATTTAAAATAGATTGTCTGGGGCTGGAGAGATGGCTCAGTGATTAAGAGCACTGGCTGCTCTTGCAGAGGACCAATGTTCAATTTCTAGCAGCCATGTGGAATGTTCACAACTATCTGTAACTCCATTTCCAGGGGATCTGATGCCCTCTTCTATCCTCCATAGGCATCAGACACAATGTGGAAGTTATACGTGCAGGCAAAACATTCATATACAAAAAAATAGATAAAAGATTGTCAGAGCTGGGGCTTGCTCTGCAAGCGTGAGGACCTGAGTTTGCACCCATGTCAAAGGTGGACATTGGCTGCCCATGCCTGTAAACTTCACACTGAAGAGGCAGAGACGGGTGCATTCTGGGAGCTGGAAAGCTGGCCAGCCTTGGAAACCGTAACAGTCTACACTCTTGATCTTCTTCCCCTAGGTCTAGCCAGTGTGACCCAGAACCTGGAGCCTGTTCTGAAGAAGCAGGGTTGGGACTGGGCGTGAGTCCTGGGGACTGGATCTTGTGGGGAGGTACAGGTAGAGGGAACATCTGGAGCCCTACCTGCAAGGCTGAATTCTGACCAGTTGTGGATTCCCTGAGACTTTTTCTTCTCCCCAGACTCCCTGTGATCAAGCTGGCCCTCCGCCTTGGGCTTGCCGTGCTAGGCTCCTTGTTGGGTGCCTTCCTCATTTTCCCAGGCCTGAGGCTTGCCCAGACCCACCAGGACGCACTGACCCTGTCTGCAGATCGGCCGCTGCTGCAGTTAGGCGGGGCTCCCTGGTTTGGGTGGGGGTTGTGGTAGAGGCTGGGGGTCAGGAGCCTGGCCCCACCTGGTGCTCCCCACAGGCTGCTCCTGCATACCAGCTTCCTGTCGCCCCTGTGCACCCTGTGGCTCTGGACAAAGCCTGTCGCCCGTGACTTCCTATACCAGACACTCAGGAGAAGCGTGACCTCTTATCTGTGCGTGTGTCGGGATGTTGAGGGACCTGGGATGTCTTGAGACTGGGATGAACTGGGAAGATTGTGGCCTGGGGAGGGTAGGGCTCACCCAGACTCCCTGCCTGCTTGGCTCTGGTTGCAGGCCATCAGAAGGGGCTTTCGACTCCCTGCGCCTCTGGGTGCTGGTGGCGCTGTGCCTGCTTCGGCTAGCCGTGACCCGGCCACACCTGCAGGCCTACCTGTGCCTAGCCAAGTCTCGCGTGGAGCAGCTGCGCAAGGAGGCTGGCCGCATTGAGGCCCGTGAGATTCAGCAGCGGGTATGCACCCGGGTGGGACAGTCCCTGGGCTGGGGGCCTGGCTTGGTCACAGGGTCCCTGCCCTGGGAAGACTACCCCCTCTGCAGCCTCTACTGCCTCCCTGCCAGGTGGTTCGGGTTTACTGCTATGTGACTGTGGTGAGCCT
Organism: Onychomys torridus; assembly: GCF_903995425.1. Classification (NCBI taxonomy): domain Eukaryota; kingdom Metazoa; phylum Chordata; class Mammalia; order Rodentia; family Cricetidae; genus Onychomys; species Onychomys torridus. Next base: position 63,534,842 of record NC_050459.1, on the reverse strand, counting down.
GCAGTACCTGACGCCACTCATCCTCACTTTGCACTGCACGCTGCTGCTCAAGACCCTGGGTGAGGAGCTGGTGGGAAAGAGGGTGGGGCCAGCAGATAGAGGAGGGGACAGGTCTGGTAAAGTGGGGCCTTCAGATAAAAGCTAGGAGTAGGGTCTGCGCAAGGACATGGCTTGGTAAAGGTGGGGCCAGCTATAGAAGTGAGGGCAGCGTCTGGGGACAAGACCTATAGACAGAGAGGTTGGAGGTGAGATCAGCAGACTGGGGAGGATGGAGGCCCTCGAAGGTCAGTGGGGTATAACCTAGAGGGCAGGGTATGAAAGCCTCTAGACTCCTACTGTTCTGTCTCCACCCATAATTCCCTTCTTCCCTCTCGCAGGCGGTTACTCTTGGTCCCTGGGCCCTGCTCCAACCTCACTGGCCCCAGCTCAGCCCTCAGACACCTTGATCTCTGTGGACCCTGCAGAGGATGAAGCCCAGCAGACGGCAGCCCAGGTCGCAGGGGCTCTGGGCAGCCTGCTTACACCCCTCTTCCTCCGTGGCGTGCTGGCCTACCTCATCTGGTGGGCCGCTGCCTGCCAGCTGCTGTCCAGCCTCTTGGGTCTCTGTTTCCGGCAGCACCTGGTAGCTTCCTAGGTGGTGCCACTAGGCGCTGGCATCTGATCCCTGTTCACCAGGACTAGAACTGTCTCCTATGTGTGTACCTTAGTGCCCCTAGATGACCTAGGGGTAAGGGTGGGGACTCCCCACCATCTCTGTCACCTCCGTGCCTAGATCATGAAGCCCTTGAGTCAGGTTCCCCTGGACCTGGAGGCCATGGTCCTCGTGTGTGTGTGTGTGTGTGTGTGTGTGTGTGTGTGTGTGTGTGTTGTAGGTAGGTAGGATTTCAGTGGGAGGCTCCTCTCAATAAAAGGGGTGGGCCACTTCACAGAAATGTCCCAGAGGCTGAGGACATTAGCAGGAGCCCTGGGTGGTGAGAAGGATTTAGAAGAGAGTGGTACTAGGCGGGTTCAGGCCCAGCATTTTTTTTTTTTTTTTTTAATTTGGAGACAGGGTTTATCTGTATTGTTTTGGTGCCTGTCCTGGATCTCGCACTGTAGACCAGGCTGGCCTTGAACTCAGAGATCCACCTGGCTCTGCCTCCCAAGTGCTGGGATTAAAGTAGTGCGCCACCACTGCCCAGCTAGACCCAACATCTCAATATCCCTGGGTCTGTCACTATCATTAGGAAGGAAAGAGACAAGAGTCACCATGCCCATCTCCCCAGCACACTGGGGAGGCTGAGGCAGGAGGATTAGCCTAGACTAGTAACCAAGACCATGTCCAAAACAAGAAGAAAAAAATAAAGGGGAAGGGAAGGGATGTTAGCTGGGAGGAAGGAGAGGGGAGAGAAATTGAAGCTGTGAGTTGACTGCTGTCATGTATTTCAAGGCCTTGGTGACAGGGTCACCACCAACTCCAGAGTTGTCCTGTTGCTATGACTTAGTGTGTGTACACGTGTGTTTATGAGACATGCATGGGTTGCATGACTCTCCTACATATGCAAGATGTGTATTGAGCATAAAACTGGAGGGCTTCCATAGTACTGCCCGGTGGCACTGCCATGGTCTGGAGCCTGCTTTTGTTAGGACAGTGTCCAGTCAGCCCTGAGGTCTCACTGGACAGAAGGCACCCATCTCTGTCGGGAAGGACTTAGGAATGTGAGTGTGTGTGCCCACAGGTCCACAGGTGCCATAGCATCAGAGGACAACTTAACATTCAGGCCTTGCCTTCTACCCTGAGATTTTTGGTTCACCCTGAATTCCTCAGGTTAGCTGTTCAACAAGCTTCAGGGAGTCTCTGGTTTCCACCCCCCACCTTGCCACAGGAATGCTGGGATTACACCTATGCTGCTCTGTCCCCCTTATGTGGGTTCTGAGGGCTGGAACTCAGATCCTCATAACTACAGCAAGCAGGGCTAATGCGTGTGTGGTATGAATACACAAGATTTTGAAGGTGTGTCTGGAGTCTCCTTGCCTCTTGGGACAGACTCCCAAACAGACCCTGACAAGGGGCTGTAGGAGCTTGTGAAGTTCTGTGGGAATCAAGGATGGGCAAGTAAAGAGTGGTTGCTCTTCAGGGGTTGCAGAAAGCAGACAATTTTGGAAAACCACAGCTCTGCTCTGTAGGAATTCAGAGTGGCAGGCACACACCTCAGACGGCTCTGCCCCGACACGTGGCTAGTTGGGGGCTGGGCTGTGTTCCAGAGCAGAGGTTCCTGTAGCCCATGCCTCTGTTGCAAAGCATGGTAGAGCACCGCTAATGACTCAGAGGTAGAGGTGGGCCAGCCAGCACTGTGCAAGAATTCCAAGTCATATATCCCAGATATGTAACATATATTACATATTACATATGGGATATGTAACATATCCCAGATACGTTATTGGCGGGTTCAGGTATGCAGCTACTATATCCTTGACTCTTTGTCTTTTTTGTGTTGGCAAAGGAACCCAGGACCTTTTGTGTAATAGTAAGTGCTCTACCCCAGAGCCACGCCCCAGCCCACCACTGTGGGGTTCTAGACAGGGGCTCTACCCCAGAGCCACGCCCCAGCAGCCTGTGTCAACACATGCATCCATGAGCAGAAAGATGCACAGAGTGCTTGGGCAACAAGCTTGGAAACCTCAACTCTCTTAACAAGGGTAACAAGGAGGCTGGAGAGACACACAGCAGTTAAGAGCACTGGCTGCTCTTGCAGAGAAGCCAGGTTCAGTTCTGAGCTCCCACACGGCAGCTCATGATCATCTGCAATTCCAGTCTCAGAGAATCTGATCCTCTTCTGGCCTCCTCAGGCACCAGGCATACACAGTCAGACATACATGCAGGCAAAGCACCCATATACAAAATATTTAAGAGTGCCAAATAGCCCTGTCTCAGGGCTAAAGTTCACAGTATGGGGGAGGGGCCAGAGTTGAAGAAGTGAGAAGCAGAAATTATTTAAATTTTTATTAAATATACTCTCTTGGCACAAATCTTTAAAATATATAAACATTGTATATAAACAAAATGTTTTCATGGCATCAAAATAGAACTCCAGACTGGACAGTGACCATGGGAAAGGGCAGCCACAGAGGCCAAAAGGCCCAGGCTAGAGCTACTGGGAGGCATATGGGCAAGCAGATCAGGGACCTGTGACACCCTCACCTCTTCCACCCAGCCGGCTGCCCGATGCAGGGCTCTGCCCGGCCATCTACATGGTACCACCTGCTCTATCTAACCTCCTGGTGTGGGGTGCCCTGCCTCTCCACCTCAGTATGGGGCCAGGCAAGGAACAGAGTGGGCAGTATGCTCACAAGAGGATGAGGGTGGTCCCTCATAGCCACCACAGGGTGCCTGGAGACCTGGTGGGGATGGCCCGTCACCATCTGCAAAGGAGGCAGGGACATGGCCAAGCATCACAGGTACAAGGTAAGAAATACAGGAAGAGAAGGACTGCAGTCTGGACTAAAACTGCCTGGGCTCAAGCAAGTGCAGGCCCACGTGTGAGATGGCTGCCATCCAGCTGTGGGAGGCAACACCTGGCTCACCTCTGAGCCAGAACTGGATTGCACAGAGTAGGGTTTGTGTGTGCAGACCTGTGCCAGGATAAGTTGAAAACTAGAAACTAGAGGCAAGAGGATTGCTGCAAGTTGGAGGCTAGCCCAGGCGACACACTGAGGGGCATGCTAGCCACGGCTTCTGGGGGAGGGGGCTGTCTCAAAGACCCCAAATCAAGAACCCCAGACCTCAGAAAAGGCATGGAGTCCCTGTGACACATCGGGGACCCCAGGAGAGTTCTCCTTGAGATCAGCTGGCTGGTGGTCGTCAGGTGCCCAAAACACCTCTGCACTCATTCTCACAGGCCACGCTGCCCATCTTGGGCCTTCATTTGGCCTCACTGAATGACAGCCTGGGTGGGGACTGGGGACCCTCAGAAGGCCCAGAGTTCAGGGTTGGGCAGTTTCAGGAGTTTGTGCCCCATCTCCATGGGTGCTGTGCAAACAAAAGCCTTTGGGCCTGCATGGTGGCCTGGGTAACGTGCTTTGGAAGACATCCCAGGTGAGGGAGACCCCACATGGGCATTTCCAGTGAGGCTTGTACCCGCACTTCCTGCCTGGTGGCTGTGGGGCCTCCTGGAAAGGTTACAAGCCAGGTAGTTGGCAAAGATCAGGTGCAGCCCTCAGGAATGGGATGGGCATAGTGCTCTGGGAAGAAAGCTATGTGGGCAAGAGCAGCCATCTGTCACCTGGGAGAGGATGAGCAGCATGGTGGAGGGCTGAGGGACACAGGTACAGCCACCACTGAGCAAGCTGTGACCCCCAGTGTGTGGCTTTGAGAGAAGGGCCATCACATCTGCAGGCCAGGCACGTCGTAGCAAGAAGGGGTGGGCTCTGAGCCCAGTGTGCTAGTGGACACTAGAATCAGCAGCAGGGCCAGGAAGTGCAGCTGACCCCTTAGGGGCCTTGGGGTCACACCCCTGGGAGACTCACCAGCCACTAGCAAGGAGCTGAGGGGAGGGCCCAACCAGGATCCATCATCACTTTGCTATGGGCTCTTGGCCCCAAGCCAGGTCCCACCCTCCTGCCCATCCTCAAGGTACCGTCAGGGCTGCCAGCGCACAGCTGCGTGCCCTCAATCCACCAGCTCACCACCCACTGTTGCGGGGCCTAGCTCTGCAGCCGGCGCAGCAGGATCTGCATGAGGTCGAAAGTGGTGAAGCTGATTCCCACCGCAATCGGGCCCTTCAGCCAGTTCATGCTCAGGCCCTTATAGAGGCCCCGCACCGCGCCCTCCTCACGAACGATGGAGCGCAGAGTGCTCAGGATGGAGCCATGCTGGTGGCCTGTGACGCCCGCCGTCTGCATGCGCCGCCTCACCACGTCCAGAGGGTAGGAAGCTGACTGCCCGATGAGGCCAGCACAGGCCCCAAAGACCATGCGCTCGAAGGGGTAGGGCTGCGGGCGGCCACTGTACTCTGCAGGGCAGAGCGCACGTGAGCGCCACACTTGCAGAGCCTAAGACCCCACCTACAGGCCAGCCTCTCTTAGCTTTGGTGTGGGGAATGGGAGCCAGGGCTTCATGTATGCCAGATCAGTGTTCTGCCACTGAGCCCCATCCCAGCCCAATATAAGACACATTTTACAACAGAGAGGCTTACAAAGCTACCTAGGCTACATGTACAATAGTCCCCCTCATCTATGGGGACATAGATTTTAGGGCCCCCTTATCTGTGGGGGTGCATCCTAAGATTCCCCACGGAAGCTTTGAATCTGTAAGAGTACAGGGTACACAGACAGCGTCCTCCTACATGAGGAATGTAGTGATGTGCAGGGACATCTTAGTGTCCTGCTGGGACTGCAGGCCTGGCTCCATAGAGCAAAGGCCCAGCACAGCCCGCACCACAGGACAGGAAGATACAAGCCTGCTGCTGTGGATTCTAGGGTCATGGCGGCCAGGGGTCACCAAGCACCTGCAGCAGGCATAGCACAGGCTCAGGTAACCTCAGATGGACAGGTTCTACTGCTAGTTGGTGTTCTGTGACAGTCTCACTGGGTAGCCCAGACTGGCCTCCACCTCATGCCATCCTTCTGCCTCAGCCTCCTGAGGGGGACGGCAGGCATGAGCCACCACACACAGCTAGACCGAAAGGGGTTTAACAGCCTGCTGGATCTGTACTGTGTGCTTACTTTCTCTTTCCATAGCTGCCCAGCTGAGTGCAGTGTGACAGCTGTGTGACAGCATCTCCACATCTTGTGACCGAGCTGCGGGAGGAGGAGCAGGCTCTACACAAACACCGGACTGCTGCACAGAAGGGCCGTGAGGTTCCAAGGAAGGTCCCCACAGATAGGCCGCAGAGTTTTTCATACAGCGCCGTGTTATGTAGCCCAGGCTAGCCTTGACCCTGCAGTACTCTCCTTCTCGTGACTGCTCAGACCCCGGGGGCACCCACAGTCCCAGTGAGAGGCCTCAGCTCCCCCAGATACATACTACTTAACAAAACCATCTGGGGACACGGCTGCTGCCTGTTTGCAGTGTGTCTCCCTCAAGTTCAAGAGGCTCTGGGTTTCAGTCTTATCCCTAGCACCTCCCAAGATGAGTGTGGGGAGACAGCCTGGGTACCCCAGTGCTGGAGATGTGGAGGAAGGAGACAGGCAGAATTTAAGGTAAACTTAAGGCCAGCCTGGGCTACATCGTGAGACCTTTTCTAAAGAACTGAAGAAAAATGAATGGATGCATTAAAGGTTACGATCCAAGCTCCTGAGTTCCACCTGACACAGGATGTCTTTGAATTGGTTCTGGGTCCCTGCTTGTCCTCCTGTGTGGCTCTGGATGAGACAGAGTCCACAAGAACAGCTCCCTGAAATCCCACCTCTTCTCTCCATCTCTCCTTACCTCGGTGCAGGCTCTTCAGCGACTCATATGTGAAGAAGCTGAGTCCCGCGTAGGGAATGACGCCCAGCACAGTGGGTATGAACCCAAAGTACAGGGTCTTCAGCCCTTCCTCTCTTGAGATGCGGATGAAGACGTGAAAGATGTTGCCATACCTGCAAGACCATGTGACAGGGCTCAGTGCCTGCACCCCATTCACTCCTGTCTAGGAGAATGAGGGAACTCCAGGGAGACGGCACTACCTGCTCTGCCAGATACGGGGCTGGTAGCAATGCCCTGTGCATGTGCCAGGCAAGTGTCCTAGTACCTGAGCTGCTAAGTAGACCAGGCTGGCTTTGAACTCATAGAGATCCTCATATCTCTGCCTTGATTCTCAGCCCTCCAGCTCTAGTTTTTTTTTTTTTTTTTTTGTTTGTTTGTTTGCTTTGAAGCAGGGCCTCACTATATAGGACTGGCTGACCTGGAATTATCTATGTAGACCAGGCTGGCCTCGAACTCATAGAGAGCTGTCTGTTTCTGCTGGAATTATATGTGGCACCACTCCTCTCCCCCCGTCCCCTCCCACACCTGGCTCTCTCTCTCTTAGTGTGTATGGCTGTTTTGCCTACATGTACATGTACACACACATTGGAAGAGAACAGAAGAGGGCATCTGATCTCCTGGAACTAGAGTTACAGACAGTTGTGAGCCCCCACATGGATGCTGGTATCATCAAACCCAGGTCTCTGCAAGAGCAGCCAGTGGTCCTCACTGCTCAGCCACCTCTCCAGTCCTGTTCTTAAGGTACTTGTTTATTGCCTTGTTTGTTGAGAGGGGTCTGGATCTGTGGCCCAGGCTGAACTGGGAACCCTAATGCTACTTCAGACTCCCTAGTGCCAGGTCACAGGTGTGCCGCACTGGGCCCAGTTTCTTACTTGGTTTTGGTTGTTGTTGTTTTTAAACATTTAATTATTTACTGTGGAGCAAGGGGTGTCTGTGGCACCAAGCACAGATGCAGACCAGAGGACAGCTTTGGGAGCTGTTCCCTCCCATCTTCAAGGGATGCTGACCCTTGGCTTTTTGTTTTGTTTTGGTCAGAGACAGGGTTTCTCTGAGTAGCCTGGCTGTTCTGGAACTCACTCTGTAGACCATGCTGGTCTCAATCTCACAGAGATCTGCCTGCCTCTGCCTCCTGAGTGCTGGGATTAGGTATTTTTTGAGACACGATGCTTTCTGGAATCCTGCAGAATCTCCCTCATTGGAGGGATCCCCAGTGAGCACCCCCATATACACCTCTGTTGGTAACAGCAGACAGCATGGATCCCATGGCAGGACTCACATTTCCTTGGGCGTCACAGCCATCCTCGCTCTGACCAGGTCCAGAGGGTAAGTGAGGGAAGCAGCTGTGGTTCCTGCCAGGGCTCCAGCCAAGAGGCGGGGCCATGGGGGCAGGGCTCTGCAGACAAGCAGAATAAGCTGAGGCCTGGGTAGGGGCAGGGGGTGCCCACATCTCAGCCTTTGGGGTACAGAAGATCAGAAGCCCAGGAGGGTTCCAAGTGGCTGAGCTTATGGGGTCACCTAGGCCAGTGTCAAATGCAACCTCCAGTCTCCCTCCCCGTGTGCAGGAGTGCCTTCCTTAAGGCTGGGGCTACATGGTGCCCTGCACCCGTGGGAATCAGGTCTGGACAATCAGAGGGATAATTAAATGACAGTTGAGAAGATAGCACAGGGGAAGGAATGGAGGGTGGCGCAAAGGATGAGGCGGGGTGGGGGGGAAGGTCCTATAGGAGGTGTTAGTGAAGAGCACAGCCTGGGCAAAGAGGAGCTGAAGGGGGCGCGATGATTTGTGAGGAGGGGAAGGCCCTAGGTGGGCAGAAGCCTTACTCTCCACGGAAGCCATAGTAGTGTCCCAGGACACGCTTGTACTCCTCGTGGGCGCTGAACTGGATGGCAGCATATGGAATCACTCGAACCATGGTGGCCGAGTTCCCACGCCATAGGCTGAGGAATCCCTCATTGAGGTAGGTGAAGTAGAGGAGCCGGAAGGCCTCCTGGAGAAGATGGGGAGTCAGTACTTCTTTGCCGCCACCAGTCCTGGGCGCACTCTGTGGGCAGCACCCTCAGATGCAGAGGGTGAGTGGTGGCACCCCTCACTGGGCCTGCCCAGCTAGTAGCAGCCTGAGCTGTGATCATCTGGGCTCCCTGCACCCTGCTTTCAGGCCCCCTCAAATGCTGGATGCTAGTGATGGACAGAGTCCAGGGTGGCAAGGCTGGCTGGGAGCCCAGCAGACGGCGCGTGGTTGTTGATCTGGCAGTGACATTTTAAAAGCATTCTAGAAACAGGCTTCGAAGTCCCACCCCACAGGTGTGCTAGGGTGGCAGGACAGCAGCCCTCACTCCTCCCAGGAGACCTATGCACGTTGGGCTCCTGGGAGACCCCAGACCACCCGCTCCTAGTCCCTGTCACAGCTCACCTTGGCAGAAAATCTCTTCGAAGACACTGGAACAAACAGAGCACAGAGACCATGAGATGAAATGGTCAGGCTCCTGGCTCTGGGGCCTGACCTTCACTTTGCATTGGTGTGGGTGGTGGACAGGAATGCAGTAGGGTGGGGTGCTCCGCCCGGGACCCAGGAAGGGTAGTGGAGTCAGCACAGGGAGCCTAAGAATGGCAAGGGGCTTGGGCAGAAGCTGTGAGGCTGCATGTTGGGGAGGGACCCTTGGGAGGGACCCCAGTTCTCTGGCCCTGCTGCCAGCCCTGAACCTGAGCCTCCCCAGAACAAGTGCCAAGGCTATCTTGGTCTGCTGTTCTTCATGCCCCATCTGGCACAGGAGCACTAGCTTGCCTCTCCACGGCTCCTCGCATGCCTGCCTCGTTCCACACTATGTCTTTAGTCACCATATGGGCCAGGAGGCTGAGCTATGTAGGCCAGAAGGACTTGTGGGAAAGATCCAGATGTATAGGCCCCAAGGCTGAGGACCTGCCCAAGGCCTGAGCCACAGCCGTGCTCAGACAGCAGGTGACAGGGATGATGACAGTCACAGAGGCCTGCTCTTTCTCTAGTCATCCCCTCCATCTCCTGAGCAGCCAGGGGACTCAGTGAGTATCAGCACCACCGAGGCACAGTGGTGGTGGACAGCCCCTCTCCCAGAAGCCGAGGGAGGCTGCTATCACTTGACTATCCGGCAGGAAACTCAGCCCCAAAAGTTACATCCATGTCTTCATCCAGACCACCAAAAAGGTTTGGGTGTGGCAGACTCAAGGTACAGGAAGGTAACCCCAAGCAGTGACTAATATCTATGAAGAACATGGGGCTGGGTGTGGTATCAAAGACGTGTGATCCCAGCACTTAGGAGGCTGAGGTAGAAGGATTTCTTCAAATTCAAGGCTAACCTGGACTCTAAAGTGATTGAATTTGAAGCCAGTCTGGGAGACAATATGAGACTAAGTATAAGTCTTGGGGCAGATGCACAGGCCTTACCTTGGAAGATGATCTTGGTTCGGTCCAGGGGGGCTACTGCTGTTTTGGCAAGTGCACCGGCCAGGGCTCCGGACAGCAGGGAACTGAGCACTTGCCTGTGGTCTCTCTACAACAGAGCACCAGGTCACGGGCTCAGAAAGCAAAGTGGTCACGGCTGCACAGAGGCTGAGGGGTGCTCACCAGAGGACCAAGACCCAGAGAAGCACCGAGTCCTGTAGTGTTGGTGTACATGAGTGCACCTGTCCGTGTGGAGGCCCGAGGCCAGCATCAGGTGTTCTCCTCTATCACTGTTTGGTGTTTCTTAGTGGATCTGGGGCTTCCTGACTCAGCTAGACTGGATGGTGAGCAGGCTCCAGGCTCCTCCAGTCTACATACCTTCCTGTCTTAGCCTGGCCTCACAGACACGTGCCGTCGCGGTTCCACACAGGTCCTGGGGGTCTGAACTCACATCTCCAAGCTTGAAAAACACCTTTTTACTGGCAGACCCATCTCCCTCAGCCCTATTTCCTTTTCTTCTTTTTTGTTTTGTTTGGTTTTATTTTGAGACAGGGTCCCTCTGTGCAATCATGGCTGGCCTGGAACCTGCTTATGTAGACCAGGATGGCTTCAAACTGACAGAGATCCTCCTGCTGCTGCCTCCAGAGCACTGGGATTAAAGGCGAGTGTCATGTGGTTCCTTCCTCCACCCCCCACATACTTCGAGACAGGACCTTGCTCCATAGCCCAGACTGTCCTAAATCCTCAGCTACCAAGTGTGCACCACCATCCCTGGCCCACCTCTCTTTCGCTATTCAGCCTCAGTGTTTGAAATCCTGCTTAGCCTCATGCAGTTGGCCTCTTGGGGGTGAGGCTGACAGTTACCCCTGCAAGTTGTTCTGAGCTGTCCTTCCAACTTCCTGGTTTTCACAACCCCCTTGTGCAATCCCTGATTCCCCATTCCCACCCTTGTTTGTATAACTGCAGCGTGGCATTTGGAAGCCAATTTTATTTATTTATTTATTCTCTTAAGCCCTGGCTGTTCTGGAACTTGCTCTGTAGACCATACTGGTCTTGAACTCAGAGATCTGCCTGCCTCTGCTTCCTGAGTGCTGCGATTAAAGGTGTGTACCACCATTGCCCAGTAATGGAGCCAAAATTTGGAGGTGAGATCACAGGTGTGCACACTGTGCCCAGCTGGTAATTAGCCCCTCCATGAGGCTACCATAAAGGCAGAACAGCATGCAAGCAATACCTAGCAGGAATGCTGGGGATCCAGTGGCTGGCAGGGGACAGTGTTGGGGATCCAGTGGCCGGCAGGGGACAGTGTTGGGGATCCAGTGGCCGGCAGGGGACAGTGTTGGGGATCCAGTGGCCGGCAGGGGACAGTGTTGGGAATCCAGTGGCCGGCAGGGGACAGTGCTGGGGATCCAGTGGCCAGCAGGGGGTGATGCTGGGGATCCAGTGGCCAGTAGGGGGTGATGCTGGGGATCCAGTGGCCACCAGGGGGTGATGCTGGGGATCTAGTGGCCACCAGGGGACAGTGCTGGGGATCCAGTGGCCGGCAGGGGACAGTGCTGGGGATCCAGTGGCCACCAGGGGGTGATGCTGGGAGTCCAGTGGCCACCAGGGGGTGATGCTGGTGGTCCACAGGCAGGGGTAATGGTGAGTAGTGACTGAGGGAGTTCACTGGTAGTGGTGTCTTCAGTGGGTGGTGGGGTGGGGGTGGGGGGAGGGGCGCAAGAGCTGTACTGGAGGCTCTCTGGAATGCTTTACATTCTGTCAGGCAGTCAGCTAGCCTCAGAAAGACTATGCATAAATATCCCATTAGTGACTTCCCAGCTGGCTCGGGTGAGTGCAACCTCTTGTCCCCAGGGAAAGGTCAGAAGGACCACAGGGCACTGCCAGCTCAGCCACTGACCCCATGGACTTTGTGACTGTTAGTGTAGTGCTTGCCAGGCTGAGGGAGGCCTGCAGGCTGTGCCAGCCTGTGTTGTGAGCTCAGCAGGACACCATTGGCAACAATGCCCACACAGAACAGGGCGGCCCGAGCTGACTGTTTTACTGTTGTCAAGGTTTTAGAGATGGGTTTTTGCTTTACAGCCCAATCAGGCTGGGTGATTCTCTGGCCTCAGACTCCTGAGGAGTGGGACTACACAGGCATGCTGGCTTGCCCAGCCCCATGCTCACTCTTAGAGGACAGTCCCCTTCAACTACAGCAGGCCCTGCCACCTGCTCTCCATTCTTCAGCATCCCTGCTCTCCAGTGCCTCCTGCAATTATGGGTGAGGCCTTGGCCTGTTGCCAGATGTTGGGTCTGGCTGGATTCATGCATCAACTAGGCTTTGATGATGCAGGTATCTTCTTCTGATGCCTCATGGCCCTTGCTCACAATAAGCAAAGATAGAAATGTACATGATATGTAGAGGAGTGAAGGGTGGTAAGGACTGTACTGTGAGGACCCAGTGAGGACCCCGGAGATCACCCTACAGCAGTGGGTCTCAACCTGTGGGTCCAGACCCCTTTGGATTGAATGACCATTTCACAAAGGTCACCTAACACCATCAAAAAACACAGCTATTGGGGCCGGGTGGTGGTGGCGCACGCCTTTAATCCCAGCACTCGGGAGGCAAAGGCAGGTGGATCTCTGTGAGTTCAAGGCCAGCCTGGGCTACAGAGCTAGATCCAGGAAACAGGAAAGGCGCAAAGCTACACAGAGAAACCCTGTCTCGAAAAACAAAAACAAACAAACAAACAAAAAACACAAAAAAACAAAAAAACAAAAAACAAAAAAACAAACCACAACAAAAAACCAACAATATAGTAGTGCAATTTCAGTTATGAAGCAGCAATGAGAATAACTTTGTGGTTGGGGTCACCACAACATCAGGAACTGTATGAAAGGGTCTCAGCATCAGGAAGGTTGAGAACCATTGTCCCACCGGGAGGGAGGAGGCAGTACTTGCCTTTGAGGAGACAGCCCCAGACAGAACAGTTTCGGCATCTTCGCGCAGGCGCACCGAGCCTTCCTGCACACCATTACCCATCCCAGACGTGCTGGACAGTGGGCGACTCAATCCTGAGGAACAAGAAAGGCTGGGTAAGATGAGCTGGACTTGGAGGGATGGTGACTGTCCAACCAAGGGTAGCTTGGCTGTTGCCTTCTGAAGCTGACCAGGTCAGCGCCATGGCCGTTCCCTTACTGGACTCTCGGTTCTCCATTCCTAAGACGGAGAAGATGCCCTTGCTCTTGACTTTAGTCAGATTCTGAGGCCACTGTGCCCTGGGTTGAGGGCTTCGTCGTAACAAACATCTTTCTTTTCTGTCTCTTGCATGTGACCGTCACAGTCTGTTTTTCTGAACTAGTGCTAGCAGATCAGAGAGGGTAAGAGGCTGGCTGAGGCCACACAGCAGGGAGTGAGAGGTAGGGCACTTCTGAACATCACCAGCATGGCAGGGAATGGAGTTCAGGGCCCTCTGTGGCCAGAGCACTGAGCACGAGCACCAGCACCAGCCCAGGGTGGTCTTCCAGCATGAGTCTAGACCCAAGGGTTCTCTTCGACACCAGCTGCCTGTTGTCTGCAGAAAGAAGTTGTGTAAAGGAAGGCCTTGCTCCCTGCACTCTTCCCTGAACCTAGCCCAGCTGCAGCCACCTGTGTTCAGGCCCCCACCTTCTCAGGACCTCAGGGTGGGGGGGAGCAGGGATGGAGGAATGATAGAGATGCCACTGTGCACCATTGTTCTTTGAGGTCTCAGTCTTCATGGTTTTGCACGATCTAATCACCAGACTTGGTGGTGCAGGACTGTCACCCTACCATTTGGGAGCTGAGGCAGGAGGACCTGAGTCCAAGGCCAGTGAGCTTAAGGTCAGCCTGGCAACAGTAAAAAGTAAAGGAGAGGTGGGGGTGTGGCTCCGTGGGAGAACACTGGCCTGGAACTCATCAATGAGGGGCTGGGGGCGTGGTCAGGGTAGAGCCCCGCCTAGAATCCCCAGTTAGGGGCTGGGGGCGTGGCTCAGGGAGGAGCCCTACCTAGAACCCCCAATGAGGGGCTGGGGTGTGGGTCAGGGGTGGAGCCCCGTCTAGAATCCCAGTGAGGGGCTGGGGGCGTGGCTCAGGGGTGGAGCCCTGTCTAGATACTCCCCCCACTCCCCACCCCTCATAAGGGGCATGGCTCAGCAGTAGAGCTCTTTCTGGCCTGTAGAAGGTGCTCGTTTTCTAACCCCAATAACTTAAGAGAAAGAAGGAAGGGAAGAAAGAAAACAAAAACAACAACTGAGCTTGGGACAGGAAACATAAATGTGAGCTTGCAAGCAGTATTCTGAGGTACTCAGAGAGGGGAATCCCAGGATAGGAAACAGGATTTTCCTATTTCTACCCCTGACCACGCCCCCAGCCCCTCACTGGGGATTCTAGGCGGGGCTCCACCCTGACCACACCCCCAGCCCCTCACTGGGATTCTAGGCGGGGCTCCACCCTGACCACGCCCCCAGCCCCTCACTGGGATTCTAGACGGGGCTCCACCCTGACCACGCCCCCAGCCCCTCCCTGGGATTCTAGGCGGGGCTCCACCCTGACCACGCCCCCAGCCCCTCACTGGGATTCTAGGCGGGGCTCCACCCCTGACCACGCCCCCAGCCCCTCATTGGGATTCTAGGCGGGGCTCCACCCTGACCACGCCCCCAGCCCCTCACTGGGATTCTAGGCGGGGCTCCACCCTGACCACGCCCCCAGCCCCTCACTGGGGATTCTAGACAGGGCTCCACCCTGACCACGCCCCCGCCCTCACTGGGATTCTAGGCGGGGCTCCACCCTGACCACGCCCCCAGCCCCTCACTGATGAGTTCCAGGCCAATGTTCTTCCAGCTGGAAGGTGTAAGGAGGGAATCGGGAGTCTCCAGGACTCCACACTGACTTGAGATGAGTAAGATGCTGCCGAGAGGAGAGAACTCTCCTGTACATGGAGCCCTGAACTCCCCAGAACTTACATGATGGAAGGAAAAAACCGACAAGTTGTCCTCTGACCTCCATGTGTGCACTGTGACATATGGGTGTATGTGCTTTCTCTCACACACACAACCTCCATACAAATAAATGTAACAAAAAAAATCTTAAAGCAAGTAAAGGTCCCCAGGAGGATGTGCAGGCTCTGAGCAGACAGGACATTTATCAAATGTGCTTGTGCATATGTGGACTTTGGGGGCCCTGAGGCAGGTTGTGCTCCACTGTGGTGTGACAAGAAGGGTCTTCCCTTCTGCCCTGACTCTCAAAACTCACCTCCCAGCAGAACTGTGAGAAACAGGACATACATGATGAAGGGACAGTGACACATGTGTGTCCTTGCCTAGTGCATAAAATTGTTTGTCCAATAGCACTGCCGGAGGAAAGTGAGTGCTTACATAAAGAGGTCTAGAGCCCAGGCGTGACTGTGCACGCCTCTCACTGCAATGCTTAGGAGGAGTTCAAGGTCAGCCTGCAAAACACGAGACTTCGTTTAAAAAAAAAAAGAAGGAAGGAAGGACTAGCCTGTCCTGGTGCACACACCTTTAATCCCAGCACTTGGGAGGCAGAGGCAGGTGGATCTCTGAGTTGAGGCCATTCTGGTCTACAGAGCAGTTCCAGCAGGCAGCCAGGACTACAAAAAAAGGAAAAAAAGAAAAAAAAGCGTTGGGGATTTAGCTCAGCTCAAGGCCCTGGGCTCGATCCTCAGCTAAAAACAACAAAGGAAGGAGTTTAGGAGTTAGGAGTATACCTCTGTAGTCGAGCTTTTCATGTGTAAGGCCCTGGGTTCCGTCCCCGGAGGAATGGTAGATTGACATGGATGGAATAAGATATAGGGTCAAAAGGCAAGGAACAGATCAGATGCTGTCTTTGAAACCTGATGAGGTCTCTGAACTCTGAGTCTAGCCCGAGTCCAGATAAGCCCACCACAGAGCTTAACTTGACATAGAAAGTAAGGCTGCTTTATAAGGCCAGGAGTATCCGGGAAACTCAGCCAGTTCTCACCAACTCCAATGGCACGACCAATCACCACCCTGTAGGTCTGTGGTACCTAGTCAGGGCACCTATCTGTTTGCACATCGTGGGGCTCCAGCCCCTCAGGACACCGGCACTTCCTCTCAGCACCCAGACTCATGGGTACCCCAAGAGGAGTGACAACAGCCCAGGAGTTACTTCTGATGCACTCCAGAGGATGAGGCAGGAGGATCATAAGCTCCAGACAAGCCTGTGCTCTACAGTGAGACCTTGTCTCAAAAACAGAAAAAAAACAAAGCAAGTGAAAGGAAGCTATTTCTGTCAATATTTACCCTGAAGATGGCCAGGCCAAAGCTCAGCCCAGCCCAGTGACCCAGGGCTCATTCCAGAACAGCTGACCTGCAAGTTCAGTTGTGTATTCCTCGGAGTCAGTATGGAGCTGAGCCCCTCTCAGGGAGCTGTGCTTTGTACAGAAAGCCATGCTTGGGAACCAGCCAACCACCGTGCAGGGTGGGCTTATATGAGGGGCCAGGGTGGGTGCTGAGGATGAGATGGGGTCCCATGAGGATGAGGAGCTGCTGATCAGTGGACAATGCTTGCTGGGTTCCATGTGCAGCACCTTCACCAAAAAAAAAAAAAAAACAAAAAAAAAAAACCCAAACAAACAAACAAACAAAAACAAAACAAAACCCACTACCGAGGGGCTGGAGAGATGGCTCAGCGGTTAAGAATGC
Source organism: Onychomys torridus (assembly GCF_903995425.1). Taxonomy (NCBI): domain Eukaryota; kingdom Metazoa; phylum Chordata; class Mammalia; order Rodentia; family Cricetidae; genus Onychomys; species Onychomys torridus. Next base: position 63,518,291 of record NC_050459.1, on the reverse strand, counting down.
TGGCTGCTCCTGCACAGGGCCCGAGTTCAATTTCCAAGCAGTCACATGTTGGCTCACAAACATCTGTAACTCCAGTTTGAGGGGACTGGACACCTATTTCTGACCTTGGTGGGCACTGCACACATGTGATACATAGACATACATGCAGGAAAAACACCCATACACATACAAATAAAAAATAAAATTACCACAAGAAAGCAATATGCAGGGCTGTAAAGAGACTAAAACTAGCCGGGCGTTGGTGTTGCACACCACTAATCCCAGCACTCGGGAGGCAGAGGCAGGTGGATCTCTGAGTTCGAGGCCAGCCTGGGCTACAGAGTGAGATCCAGGACAGGCGCACAGAGAAACCCTGTCTCGAAAATCAAAAAGAGACTAGAACTAGGGGCCTGGCTGCGTCTCAGTCAGTGAAGTGCTTGCCTAGAAGTCAGGAAGCCATGGTTTCCAATCCCAGCACCACATAACAACAGGTGCCGTGGGACGTACCTGTCACCCCAATACTCAGGAGGCTCAGACATGGGGTTCATCACAGGTTCAAGGACAGCCTAGGCAACAGAATGGGGAACTGCCTCAAATGAATAAATAAGTAAAATAAAAATGAATGGGTGAAATAAAAGCTACAAAACAACGCCAAATGAAGATGGACAGCCCCTGGGCCAGGCCAAGAGAACCATGGGCTGTTTTGGATGTCTATGGCTGCCAAGTGACTGGCCTGCACTTGCAGCACCTTGACACTAGTGCCTTTGGGGTGGCAGGATCACAGCAGGTCACATGCAGAGTGCTAAGGGAGGCACCCTTCTGCAGGGCTTTGTGCTGCTAGGTGGTTTCCTAGGAGACCTTCTTGGCAGAGTGCACACTTATCCTCACCAACCCTTCTCTTCAAACTGGGTCTCGGAGGCCTTTGGTGAAACTCTTCACCCAAGGTTGCCCTTGGCCTCTGTGTGGAGGGGGAGGATGGGGTGATATAAGACACACACATCACAAACATGGCACAGGAGCAGCTACTGTGTGTCACATGCCAGACCTTCCCTTATCTAATCTGTCTGAGCTGAAGATGGCTAGGTCTGCTTTACAGATGTGGAGTTGAGGATCAAACTCTGACAGAGCATCTGCCTAAAATCCCCCAGTGAGGAGCTGGGGGCGTGGCTCAGGGACAGAGCATCTGCCTAAAATTCTCCAATTAAAGGCAGTGGGAGGGGTGGGGTTACACCCTAGGCCTTGTATGGCTGCCCCTTGCTCACTACCCCTCACTGCCAGCAGCCTAAAGTCGACAAAAATCCCCCATCTTCTGTAGGTGAGGAGGCTGTGACCTGTTGATCCACAAAGGTGACCATGACAGTGACTCCAGGTGGTTACTCATGTGTATATGTGGTTGCTCACTCACCCTCTACTGAGGAATCTCCCTTACTTTTTGGAGATGTTCAGCCAAGCCTAGCACAGGACTCCAAAGCTGCAGGAGATCCCTTCCCCAGGGAGCCCAGACCTCAAAGCTGTCCTAAAAAAACATGTGTTCTTTAATTAAGCCTTCACTTATTGCAGAGGAACAGTCACGGGGTGGGGGTGGGGAGGTTGGACATCAATTCCCAAAGTCAGACAACATCACCCTGTCATAGGCAGTGTCTTGAGCAGCTCAGTGCCCTGGAAGCTGGCCCCAGCACTTGGAGAGTCCCTCTCTGAACTCATGTCTGGGGTGGGGACAGAGTCAGTGTCTGAACCACCAGGCTAAGGACTGGTTAACCTGCCCTTGCTGTGGCTGATGCCTCATGCAGCCTAGTAGAAGACGGGATGCGGAAACACACTTGAGGGACAGCAGCCAGGATACCTAGCCTTGGCATGAGGCAACCCCAGCCTTTTACAAGCCTGGAAAAAAACAAACAGGAAAGCACTCTGAGAGAAGCTGAGAGACTAGTCCTGCATGACTTTTAAAGTCTTGGGGCAGGCAATGGTGCTTAGTGGGGAGGTGATTTCCTGGCCGGCGCAATTATGCGGCCTCCATCTCCTGCTCTACCAGACAGCCTGTTGCCCTGCACTGGGAGGCTGGAGGTCAAATCCAAGGCTGAACTCTATACACCAAGACTTTTCTCAGGTAATAATAATCACCCTGGCCTGATTGAGGCCCAAGAACAGACTTGGAAGGCAAAGAAGAGAAGTCAATGAGCCAGCTGGTGCTCTGGAGCGCCTGTCCCCAAACAAAGCTAGGTGGGGTTTGGCTAGAGATGTCAGGTCAGGAGGACACGATGTGGTTCCTGTACACACAGTAGGAATATGGGGCTCTGTAGAATGTGCCTCACCATCTGTGAGGCTCTGCTCCCCAGAGGCAGCCAGTTAGGTGAACAGTGACCCATGGTGACTTGAAAAGCAAACACCAAAATTGTCTGCAAGAGCTGACAGTGTAGGCAGCTTGCTGAACAGGCACCAGGTCAAACACAAAGCATCAGCACCGAGCATGCTCACAGTTTCCGAAACAATATAGTGGGCCAACATTTGCACTCTATCTTGTCGTCTATCTGTCGTCGAGGGAGGACACACTGGGGGTCTAGGCAAACAATGCACCACTGTACAGAAGGGCCTGGAGCTGAGTTTCTGATGGAGGTGGGAGAGGTGGGAACACAATGGGGAAGGACACAGATGACTACACTAGAACCAAGACTCACATATAAACAGCAGAGGGCGCTGTTGTCAACCTGTCACTGCAGCGGCAGGTACCAGGCTTTGTCTGGGGTCCGTTGCTAATCCTTCATGTCCTTCCCCACGGTTGGGCATTACAACCCCATCCTGCCTTTCTGATCTGTGTTGCCTCCTCTCACCAGCTTCTGTTGCTCAAGATGAGACAGCCATGGGGACACTGCCTGTGTGCTCTTTACAGTGCGGGACGTGTCAGCTGTGCTCTCACAGTGAGCCTGGGAAGACACCGTTCAGGGTTTCTCTCAGAGCTCAGGCCTGAGCCTCCTAGTTAAGATAAAGTCAGCTAAGTGTCTCTGGGTAAAGTGGCCATTTTGCCACCTCTGTGCTCTGCTCTCTATGATCATTTTGTTCTCTCTCTCTCATTGTGTGTGTGTGTCCAGATGAAGTGCCAACTATGAAGCAGGGAAAATATTGATCTGTGTGACCCAGATTGGTTTGTAGGAATAGATATGTCTTCTATCCTGTTCTCCTATCTGTTGGTGTTTTCTTTTCTTTTTTTTTTCTTTCTTTTTTTTTTTTTTTGAGACAGGATTCCTCTGTGTAGTCCTAGCTCTGTAGCTCAGGCTGGCCTGGAACTCAGAGATCCACCTGCCTCTGCCTCCTAAGTGCTGGGATTAAAGGTGTGCCACTACCACCCAGCTTTGTTTTTGTTTTTGAGACAGAGTCTCATAGCTGAGGCTGGCTTGAACTCCTGATCCTCCTGCCTCAGCCTCCTAAGTGCTGGATTTCTAGATGTGCACCACCATGCCTGGCTCAAAGCCAATTCTGTTTGTCAGCCTGGGTTTGAACCAAAGCTTCCTGGGTGTTGAGAGACTGCTAAAGCACTGAGCTGCACCCATAGCCCTCTTCTCATTTCCCCTCTTTCAAACAGGGCCTTGTGCTACCCCTCGAGGCTGGCCAAAAACATGTTGTGTGGTTGAAAACAACTGTAAACCTCAGCCTCCTGAGTGCTGGGTGACAGGTATGCACCACCACACCTGGCTCAAACTAACTTCTTTTCAGTACTAGGGATGGAACCCAGGACCTCAAGGGTACCAGCAAACACCCTATCACTGAGCTACCCTGCCCTCTCCCGTTTTATTGCTTTGCTCTGGCCATCGCTCATTGCCACACAAGCAAGGTGGGTGCAGAGTGATGCAGTAACAACTCTCAAGACAGCAAGTGGGGAAGGTCGGGTGAGGAGCACACACGGAGCCTGTGGGAGACGGGGGGGCCATTCTCAGCATCCTTGAGGGTCAGACCTCTGGCTACCTAGGGAGGTACCTGTACCACTGCTCAGGGTGCAGTTGGAGGTCGCAGCCCTAACCTATACCTAGAAGGCACTACTGCTCAGTGACAGGGTTTCCAAGCCTGCAGTGGCTCCTATAGTGACAGCCATCAGAAGCCAATTACCATCTGTCTGCCAATGATAAAGGCTGTTTTCTTTCCTCGTTCATAGAGTTTGGTGTGTCTGGCATGGTGACTGTTGGCTGCTAACCCTGACTGCCTGCCAGCCTTGAAGATAGACAGGAGCTCCTCACTCTATGTTCTGGAGACTATGACTGTCCCCCTGGCTGGGAGCTCTATGCATGTCTCAGTCTCTTAGATCTCAAAAGACCCAGACAACTCTGAATACAGGGCACACCTGCTAACCCAGCACATGGGATCTGAGGTTACAAGGCCAGCCTGGGGGGGATACATGGAAAGTCCCAGGCCAGTTTGGGCAGCTCAGCAAGACTCTGACTCAAAAATGAAAAAGTACATAGAGGAGTGGGGATACATATAGCTTTGTGGGAGATTGCTTCCATCTCCATAACTGAAAAGGAAAGAAAAAAAAGAAAGGCCAGTGAAACGGCTCAGTGGTAGAGACTTGAAGTGGAGCCTCCTGGCCAGAGTTCCATCTCTGGAACTTGCTTAGTGAACCAAGAAAACTGACTCCTGCCAGTGACCTCTGACCCCCACGCCCCACGCTGCAGCACATACACACCCTCCCCAACCACAATAAATAAACAAGTGTACAGAAAGTCACTGTCCTCTGTTCTTGCCGACCCACGCTATTACCAGCGGCCCTTGGATGTGCACTCAAGCCCCTATGCTGGGTCCCCTTTGGTTACTGCTGCTTACCTCCAAAAGCCCAGGTTCTTACCACATGGGGAGCAGTACAGTGCTATGACCTGGCCACTCACAGTTATTTGATGGACAGGTAGGTAAATTACCTGGACACATTGAATTCCACATTTTTATGCTTTGCTCTGCCAGAAAAATTTTCTGCATTCTTTGAAACCCATCCTAAAAATCCTGTCCTTATTGTTCCCAGTATTTCCTGTGCCTTGAGTATTCAAAAAGTGGTTCTCCAGCCGAGCAGAGGTGGCACATACCTTTAATCACAGCACTCAGGAGGATCTCTGAGTTCGAGGCCAGCCTGGTCCACAGAGTTTCAGGACAACCAGGGCTACTCAGAGAAACCCTGTTGTGAACTGCCCCCCAAAAGAAGTGTTTTCCCTACCCATTTTTCCTTGACTCCCACTTAGACTGGGGGTCATTGAAGGCCAGGGCCTAGAAAGGATCCAGATGTGCAAGGACACCTGCTTGGTGTTTTGGCCTTGCCAGTTCTTCCTTGTGCGCATCTCCGCTGCTGCCCAGTGCAGCTCTTCATTATGCTGATGCTTCCCGGAATGGGGACAGATCACAGTGCTGCTGTAACAAGGCAGAGGCTTATGACTCTATATGCCTGTCCCTCCATCTGTCACTCTATTCCTGGGCAAGTGATGTGTGCTGGCTAGTGTGCTCCCTAACAAGGAAGCAGGCAGGGCTGAGACAGATCCCTTGACAACCAATGCTCCAAATGGGCCATGCACCTGCCCAGCCCAGCCCCCCTACCATCTTTCTGTTTATTTGTGAGATGGGTCATACTCTGTAGCCCAGACTGGCCTTGAACTCAGAGATCCTCCTGCCCCTGCCTCCCCAGTGCTGGGAGGCACTGATGATGCCAGAACTCTTTATTTGAGAAAGGGTCTTACATATGGCTTTGAACTCAACTATATAACCAAGGATGACCTTGAACTCCTGATCCTTCTGCCTCCACATCCTGAGTGCTGGGAGGAAGGATACTTTTAGCTGTTCTCTGCCATGTTTAAATGCCGTCTGCTCTAGGGAAAGGCATGAGAGGCAGCAGGTTCTCCTCCCACCATGCTGGGAGCTGGGCACCAGGACTGTTTCCTTCAGGTCAGGATGAGGGAACCACATTCTGCAGAGGAAGATGCAGCGGCCGCAGGATTCCTGACAGCAGGCTAGACTCCTGCTGCTCATTCTGCAGAAAAGAAAGCCACACCTGAGCGAGCTGTGCACTCTGTCATCTGTGCTGTTCTTCTAGTCCCAGGTCCTAAATGATATTGTTACAAATGTGTGCACAGCACTTGCACTGTTTCGGCTTCTAAATGACCTAAGATGACCTATAGTCTCAGGACCTAGAGAGCTTGGTATTTCAGTTACTCAGAAGGGAGGAGGACCAAGGCCAGGGCTGGAGAGACAGCTCCTAGGTTAGGAGCACAGGCTGTCCTTGCAGTCAGGGGTTTGGCTCCCAGCACCCACATGGTGCCTCACAACCCCCTGTAACTGCAGTTCCAGAGATCTGATGTCATGTTCTGACCTCTGCTGGCACCAGGCACATGGGTGGTGTACAAACATATATGTAAGCAAAACATCATCCTCTCCACACACACACAAAGAGCCCACACCAGCCTGGACTACAGTGTGAGACTCTGTATCAAAATTAAAGATAAAAATGGCTGGGGAATATAGCTAAATGGAAGAAAACTTGCCTAGCATGTACAATGTCCTGGGTCCCACCCCCAGAACCACAAAAACAAATGGAGGGCATCTATGGGGGAAGCCAGACATGGCAGCATATACCTATGATCCCAGCATTGGGAAGGCTGAGACAGGGGGACAAGTTCAAGGCTACCCTGGCCTACATGGGGGGAACCTTGTCAGAAAGGAAAGAAGGGAGGGAGGGAGGGAGGGAGGGAGGGGGAAAGTGAGAAGAGGAGGGAAGGAGACAGAGACAGATAGAGAGGTGAGGGACTTAAACACAGGGTTTTAGGAACCAGCACGACATGAGTAGCTCATTATCTGACTGGATTCGCTCTGTGTGTGTGTGTGTGTGTGTGTGTGTGTGTGTGTGTGTGTGTGTGTGTGTGTGTGTGTTGAGACAGGGTATCAAGTAGCCAAGGCTGGCCTCCAGCTAGGTACATAGTAGAGGCTGACCTTAAGTTCCTGACCCTCCTCTCCTGCCTCATCCTCCCAATGTTGGGATGCTAAGTGCTGGGCCACAGGCAGGTAGCACCATGCCCAGCTGTTTTCCACAGTATTTGGAAACAAAGTGGGCCGGCTGAGTGAATCTCTGGCCTCCTCCTGCCTGCCTCCCCCGGTGCTGGAGTCACATGCGTTTGCTGTGTTTCTGTCAGCAGACAGTCACCACACACCTCCTGTATTCACTTCCTGTAGCTGTTGTCACAGATAGCATGACTCAGATGATGGGGACTGCAGAGAAGAGCCCTCTATTTGGTTAGAAGGCCTGGTGGAGGTGTTGACGGGACCAGGCCCCTCTGTCCCAGGCCTGGTGGCTCCCAACAAGCCCTGCAGGTGTTTGGCTTGTGGTCCATCACTCCAGGAGCTCCTTTATATCCTGCTGACCCTCTCCCTGACAGGTGTCTCTATGTCATCTCTTCTCCTCATGAGGATGCCAGGTGTCAGTTTCTGGACATCCCTGGCATCACTTTTGAAACGAGGTCTGAATAATTAGTCCAGGCTGACCTTGAATCCAGGGATCCTCTAGCCTCAGCCTCCCCAGTGCTGGCTTGTGGAACCCCCTGGGCTTGCAGTGAAAGCTTAATAGCCAATAATGAAACAATAAAGCAATGAACTGTAGTAAAAGTTGTGTGGTGTTCTCCTTTGCTCCCTTCACAGAACAAAAGCCCCTGGGATGTGAGCATGCTACAAGACGATCCCAGCAAAAGGCGCCTCAGTAAGAAAACAGATGTCCAACAGGTACATTTAAAAATAGCACAATGACCCAGGGGGCTCAACAGGGGACAGCATTCTATTTCTCCAGCCTGTTACATGTTACTTATTTTATATATTTTCTTTTCACACCACACACTACTTCTCTTTCCATCCATCCATCTATCTACTTACCTATGTATTCTACCTATCTATTTGCTTTTGAGACTGGGTCTTTTAAATTTTTCCAAGACAGGATTTCTCTGTGTAGCCCTGGCTGTCCTGCAACTTGCTCTGTAGACAGAGATCCACCTGCTTCCTGAGTGCTGGGATTAAAGCTCTTCCTTTCTTTCTTTCTTTCTTTCTTTCTTTCTTTCTTTCTTTCTTTCTCTCTCTCTCTCTCTCTCTCTCTCTCTCTCTCTCTCTCTCTCTCTTTCTCTTTCTTTCTTTTTCTTTTTTAGGCAGGATCTTACTATGTAGCCCAGGCCAGCCTGGAATGCTCTATTCTCCTGCCACAGCATTCTAAAATTACAGGCATGCATCACTACTGTCAGAGAATCTTACTTTTCAGGCATTTAATACTTAACATTAAAAATGCATTTCTGATGGGGTTGGGGGTTTAGCTCAGTGGTAGAGCATTTGCCTAGCAAGCGCAAGGCCCTGGGTTCGGTCCTCAGCTCTGAAAAAAAAAATGCATTTCTGGGGCTGGAGAGCTGGCTCAGTGTTTAAGAGCACTGTGTGCTCATTAGGAGGACCCAGGTTCAGTTTCCAGCGCCCACATGGTGCTCACAAACATCTGTAACTCCAGTTCCAGGAGATCTGACTCCCTCTTCTGGCCTCTGCTGGCACTGGGCATGCATGTGGTACATAGACATACATGCAGGCAAAGAACTCATACACATAAAATAAAAATATCTTTAAAAAACCTTCCAACTGCATTTCTGACTCTGGGAGATGGCTTGGTGGGTCCTTGCTGTAAAAGCAAGAGGACAGGAGTTCTAGGTACGTGAGAGGGCTCATCGGATGAAGGGAGCTTGCTGCCAATCCTGATCCTGAGTTCACCTCAGGGCCCACATGGTAGAAAGAACCAACTTCCACAAGTCCTCTGATCTCCATCAACACCTGCTCCTTGTCACATGCACCCCACTCACACTTCTACCCCCTCCTCCACAAACAAATAAATGAATGTAATTTACAACTTCTCAAACAGGACCTGAGTTCAAATCCCAAGCACCCACATGAAAATCCAGGCATGGACTTGTATGTATATTAACTCTAAATGTTAATATACACACAAAAATACAGGAAATACACATGCAAAAACAGGATAATCCCAGGAGCTTGCTCGTCACCTAACTAGCCTAGTCAAAATGGCCCGCTTCGGGTTCAGTGGGAGATCCTGTCTCAAGGGAATAGGGTGGAGCATAATGGAAGAAGACATCCAACATCTGCAGACACCTGGACATCCATCACCACTACACAGCTGCATTTGTGAACACAGCTCTGGTGATGGCTCAGCAGAGAAAAAGCTTGCTGCACAAGTCTGAGACCCCCGAGAAGCTGCCACACAACACTGAGGACCCTTTGGAGTCAGGTGTGGTATTAAGTGTGCATCTGTAATCCCAGAAGTGAAATGGGAGGTGCAGTAAACAGAATCCCTAGAAATCACAAGCCGGTCAACCTGGGCTACACAGCTGAGAACAATGAACCCTGTCTGAGGAGGACACCCAAGGCTGTCCTCTGATCTCCAGGCATACGCCATGACGTGTACACATGCACTCACGTACAGAAAAGATAAAGAAAAAATAAGTAAACAAAATGCATGTTTTTGTGTGGTACTGAGAATGGAACCATGACTTCCTAGGGTCAGGCGGGTCCCTACATCTGTGCCATGCCCCTAGCCAAAAGTGAAATGGTTATTTTGCTCTTTGTTCTTTTTTTCCAACATGATTTTTTATTAATTATTTGGGAATCTCATATCATGCACCTCAATTACACTCACCTCCCATTCCTCCCAGGCCCACCCTCTCATCCTTGCATTTTCCCCACCAAAAAAATAAAAAATAAAAATAGCTCCCGCTGGGAGGTGGTGGCACATGCCTTTAATCCCAGCACTTGGGAGGCAGAGGCAGGCAGGCGGATCTCTGAGTTCGAGTCCAACCTGGGCTACAGAGTGAGTTCCAGGAGAGGCGCAAAGCTACACAGGGAAACCCTGTCTCAAAAAACAAAACAGAACAAAACAAAACAAAAAACAAACAAACAAACAAAAAGCTCCCAAGAGCTGGAGAGATAGCTCACTAGTTAAGAACACTGGCTGTCTAGGGGCACTCACCAACCTAAGATAGAGCGCCTGTGTGGCCTGGGCAGGTGTCTCCATGACAGGTAAGGTGACCTGCTGACATCCCACGCAACCTAAGTCAGAAGCTCACTTTTTTAGTAAAAAGGGGGACCTATAGGGCCCTGGTAACTGTTGCATTGCTTGCTGACCTTGACCTTGATGCCCTCCCTATGCTAATTCCCTGCCCGGTTCCACCCTCCTGAATGCTTAAGGGAAGTTCCTTGATCCTCCGGGGTTCTCCCATTGTGCTGTAAGCCTGTATTTAAGGCCTCCTCCCTCCTTCAATAAATGGCATTCGGCATTCTGCTGAGGCAAATGACCATAAATAAATAAATAAATAAATAAATAAATAAATAAATAAAAAAACAAAAAAAGAACACTGGCTGCTCTTCGAGAGGACCTGTGTTCAATTCTCAGCACCTAGATGGCAGCTCACAACTGTAATTCCAATCACCCATGCCAAAACACCAATGCACATAAAATAAAAATAAATAAATTTAAAAAATATCCCCACAAACCAAAAACATACCAAGTCTATTTTGTGGCTCAGACTGGTATTGAATCCACAGTCATCCTCCTGCTTTAGCCCGAGTGCCGGTACTACAGGCCTGAATCACCACACCTGAGTACAAAGTGAATTTTTACACCTAATGCATTTGTTTATTCATTTTTTAAAGGTTTATTTATTTTTATTTTATGTACATGAGGCCTGCAGGTGTGTCCGTGTGCCCATATATGTGCAGTGCCTGCATCAGGCTGGAGAAAGCAATGGACTCACCTGGAACTGCTGGCAATCTAACTCTGGTCTTCTGGAAATGCTGTCAGTGCCCTTAACTCCCTTATCTGTTTACTTTTGAGACAGTCTCACTGTGTTGCCATGGCTAGCCTAGAACTCTCTGTACAGACCAGGCTGGCCTCAAACTCACGAGTGTTGGGATTGAAGGTGTGTGCTGCCATGTCCAGCTTATTGATTTATTTTTGAGACAACCTGAGACAAGGTCTCATATAGCTCAGGCTGAAATGGACCTTAATGCCTGATTCCTCCTGCCTCTACCTACCCAGTTCTGGGATAACAGCTATGCACTACCTAACACACCTGACCAGAGACACATTTTTAAAAAGAACCTCCCTTTTTAATATTTATTTTCATCTTTTAAAAATGTATATACGTGCATGTGTCCAGGTACCTGAGGAGGCCAGAAGACAGCAGACTCTTTGGAATTGGAGTCACAGATGGCTGTGAGTTTCCATTCAAGTACTCAGTCCTCTGCAAGAACTGCCAGGTCTCTTAACTACCTAGCCAGGCATTTTTAAAAAAAATATTTATTTGCTGGGCGGTAGGTAGTGGCGCACGTCTGTAATCTCAGTACTCGGGAGGCAGAGGCAGAGGCAGGTGGATCTCTGTGAGTTCAAAGCCAGCCAGGTCTACAAAGCGAGTTCCAGGACAGCCTCCAAAGCTACAGAGAAACCTTGTCTTGAAAAACCAAAAAAAAAAAAAAAAAAAAAATTTATTTATTATGTATACCATGTTCTGCCTTCATGACAGAAGAGGGCACCAAATCTCATTTCAGATGGTTGTGAGCCACCATATGGTTGCTGGGAATTGAACCCAGACCTATGGGAGAGCAGCCAGTGCTCTTAACCTCTGAGCCATCTCTCCAGCCTGCAAATGGCATTTTTTAAAATGTCATTTATAGCCAGGCGTGGTGGAGCACATCTTTAATCCTAGCACTTGGGAGGCAGAGGCAGAGGCAGAAGCAGACAAATTTCTTAGAGTTTGAGGTCAGCCTGGACAACAGTGCAAGTTCCAGGACAGCCAGGGCTGTTACACAGAAAAACAGTCTCAAAAACAAAACAAAATAAAACAAAAACAATTCCATTTATTTCGGGAGAGGGCATGTGGAGGTCAGAAGACAACTTGTGGCACCACATGAGTCCTGGGAATGAAACTTAGGTCACCAGGTTTCGCTGCAGGTGCCTGCATCCTCTGAGACACTTCACCAGCTTCAAAGAAATAAATATTCTGTAGATGGCATGGTGGTGCACACCTTTAATCCAGCACTTAGGAGGCAGAGGCAGGAGGATCTCTTGAACTCTATGCCTAGGGCAGCTAGGGTTATGTAGAGAAACCCTGTTTCACAAATGATAGGTAGATAGGTAGGTAGATAGATAGGTAGATAGTTAGACAGACAGACAAACAGACAACAAATGGGTCTGGAAGCATAGCTCTCTGGTAAAACACTTGCCTAGCTGCCATGGACCCTTGGTCTTCATTTCAACACAAAAACAACAGGTGACTAAGTCTTCCTGTGTGTGTGAGTGTGTGTGTATGGGTATGTGCAAGAGTATGTAGACATTGTGTATGTGTGTCTGTGTGCATACATGCATGCACTTATGTATGTGTGTTCTTTTTCTTTCTTTAAAGATTTATTTGTTTGTTTATTTATTTATTTATTATGTATACAGTGTTCTGTTTGCATGTATGTCTGCACACCAAAAGAGGGCGCCAGATCTCGTTACAGATGGTTGTGAGCCACCATGTGGGTGCTGGGAGTTGAATTCAGGACTTCTGGAAGAGCAGCCAGTGCTCTTAACCTCTGAGCCATCTCTCCAGCCCAGTATGTGTGTTCTTATCTTATGTATCAAGGTGCCTCCCTGGAATGGTATTCTTTTTTTTTTTTTTGAGCTAAGGATTGAACCCAGGGCCTTGCTCTTGCTAGGCAAGCGCTCTACCACTGAGCTAAATCCCCAACCCCAATGACATTTTCTTTCTTCCTTCCTTTCTTTCTTTCTTTCTTTCTTTTTTTTTTTTTTAAGATTTATTTATTAGTTCTGCCTACAGGCCAGAAGAGAGCACCAGATCTCATTACAGGTGGTTGTGAGCCACATGTGGCTGCTGGGAATTGAACTCAGGACCTCAGGAAGAGCAGCCAGTGCTCTTAACAGCTGAGCCATCTCTCCAGCCCTGGAATGGTACTCTTAATAGCTGAGACAGTTCTCTAGCCCAGTGGGAGGTTCCATATCAAATCTTCACATTACAATTCATAACAGTAGCAAAATTACATTTATGAAGTAGCAATGAAATGATTTTATGTTTGGGGGTCACTACAACATGAGGAACTGTACTAAAGGGTCCCAGCATTAGTAAGGTTGAAAGCCACTGCACTAACCTTATTTCTCTTATTGGCTTAGGGCCTGACATGTCAAGCTAGGCTTACAGGCCAGCAAGCCCCAGGGACTTACTGGTCTCCACCTTCCTGCCCTGGATTCCATACTTTTCTCAGAGAGGTTCTAGGACTCATGTTTGTACAACAAGCACTGGTCAGACATCTCCCCTGCCTCACAACTGTTTTTCTTGGGGTGCCTTATCCTAAAATATCAAGATCCAAGTTTGGGTGCCACTCATGATCAGAGGTTTCATCCTCTGTGTTAATCTTGAACACCCACTCCATGATAGCAGGTCTCATTTGGTCTCCTCTCCAAGATTTTCCCTAGTGCTTTGCAGAGAGGGGACTGGGATACATCCTGATCTTTCACCTCACTGTAGAGGAGGATCAGAGAAGTTCCTTGTGAGGCCTGCTTCCTGAGCCAGGACATCTAGAGGAGTAGATAGATCAAAGGCTCTCCTGCACCACTGCTAACCTGCCACAGGGGCAGGCCTCAGCTCTTAAAGCAATGCTGTTTGAGCTGGCTACTGGAGGAAGCAGGCCTCCCACCTTCTCCCCAAGAGAACAATAGTCAGTTAGTAGTCCCCTTGGCCTGGCCCCAGCAGCTGCACCTCAACATGAAGAAAGGGGGCACTCTGAGGGGCTGCACAGGGGGAGTCGGGTGCTGACCCACCCATGTTCATTCCCTACTGAACCTTGTGCAAGCAAGAGCCTGTGCAGACCCTACAGTCTGCTATAATCTTGCTATTTAGTAACTGGTTTTGCTTTGCTTGATACAGAGTCTCAAGTAACCCAAGTAGCTTTTGAACTTGCTGTGTAGCTTAAGATGACCTTTAACTCCTATACTCCTGTCTCCACCTCCTAAATGCTGATGTGGTGGCTATTAGCAGAAAATAAACACTTCTGTTTTTTGGTTGTTTGGTTTTGTTGAAACAAGATCTTCCTAGTCTAAGATGGCCTCAATATTGTCTCAGCTTCCTTTATGCTGGGATTACAGGCCTTCACCACTATACTCAGGTGGTTATAATTACTATTCTATTTGTGTTTTGTTCTGACAGGGTCTATCTAAGTATCTCACTCTGGCCTTGAACTCACTACCCTTCAGCCTCCCTGGAACTAGGATCACAATACTGATTTATTAGAAACAGAGTTTCACTATGTAGCCCTGGCTATTCTGAAACTCACTCTGTAGACCAGGCTGGCCTCAAACTCACAAAGATCCACCTGCCTCTGCCTTCCAAGGGCTAGAATTAAGTACACCTTTGCTAACATGTACTAATTTTTAACTACATATATCTCTTACATTATCAACATTTAATTTTATATACAAATTCTATAAATGTATGTATAAAAGGATAAACTGGTCAGTGCTGGTGCACGTCTTTAGTCCCAGCACTTGAGAGGCAGAGGCAGGTGGATCTCTGTGAGTTTGAGGCCAGCCTGGTCTACAGAGTGAGTTCCAGGACAGGCTCCAAAGCTACAGAGAGAAACCCTGGGGGGGGGGGGAGAATGTGCACATAGAGGCTGAGCAGATGACTGCAGGTAAGAGCTCTTGTTGCAGGCAAGCATGAAGACCCAAGTTCAAATCCCCAGCACCCATGTAAAAAGCCAGGCATGGTTGCCGGAGAAAATCCAGACATCCTCTTCTGGCCTCTGTGTGTTCATGGACACCTGCACAAATATGCGCACATCTCACATATGCCACACTCATACACAAAAAGAACAGCTGTATATACACATACGCATATATACATGGGACATATAAACACAACCTTATATACAAGTATATACAACACACACATATTCTTATTATATTTTTTTTGCAAGGCTGGGGGGTGAAACCCAAGGCCTTGAAAATACTAAGGAAGAATTTTACTACTGAGTTGTACCCCACGACCTTGCTTGAAATCCAATGGGAAGTCCCAAAAGCTACAGTTTCCACAGGAGAAGCTGAAGGTGACATGACCAGGAGGAACATTCTGGCACCATCCTCAGTGAAGGGAAAGACCACTGGAAGTGACAGCGTAGGGCCGGCCTTATAGGAAATAGACCTTTAATGATTTACCACCATCCTCCTTCTATGCTGCTCACATGTAAAACAGACTCAGGAGAACTACAAAACTTCCAGAAAAATCCTTCTCCCCCAATCCAGGCCCCCACCTTTTCACTAGAAGCTTTAAGCAGTTGAAACACTATCCCTCTCAACTCGGAGAAGTATTTCCTTACAGTTGAACAGTCAAAGAGCTTGGGCAGGTCACGGAGAGGTCCTGGTCTGGCCACAACCAACAGCACCCCAGACATTCAATACCTCACCCACCCACCCGCCCCCCACACCCCACACCCACCAAGGCCTGGAGATACATGCTCAGGCAGCCACCTAGGGGCTGTGCCTTCCAGCTAAGCATTTCCGGATCTAACCAGTCACGACTTGGGAGAAATGCCTGGGAATGGGGTAGAATATGGTAGGGGTTCCCCTCCTTCACCAGTTCCAGAGAGATAAACACAAGCAACCAGCCACTGACAGTAAGTTGGCTCAAAGTGTAGGTTCAGGGCTCAAGGGGGCCAGAAAGAGCCTGCAGCAGCATTCTGGGGCTTCAGATCTGTGGCGGGTGAAACGGGGATCACTGTGGGTATCAGGCTGATAGCATTACTCTAAGGCCAGAAACGACTCGAAAGCTGTGAAGCTCTGGATCTTTTGTTTATTTGTTGTGGGTCTTCTGAGACAGGGTCTCTGCATAGCACAGACTGGACATGAACTCCCAATCCCCCTGCTTTCACGGCCAAATGCTGAGCTGACAAGTGTACCACCACCTGGCTTATGTGGTGATGGAACCCAGGGCTTCAAACTAGCGCTCTACCAACCCAGGTCCAGTCCATGTTGTTTGCTCATTTGTGTGCTCCCCCACCCTCCCAGGCTGGCTCTGTGTGGAAACTCCTGATCCTTCTACCTCTACCTGTCCAGTGCTGGGATGATAGATAATATAATAATATTATATTGAGAGAGAGAGACAGAGACAGAGAGACAGACAGAGAGAGAGAGAGAGAGAGAGAGAGAGAGAGACAGAGAGAGACAGAGAGAGAGACAGAGACAGAGAGAGAGAGAGACAGAGAGACAGAGACAAAGACAGAGAGACAGAGAGACAGAGGGGGAGAGAGAGAGACAGAGAGAGAGAGAGAGAGGGCACCACAGAGCCCATGTAGACTTCAGAGGACAACTTTTGGAAGTCAGTTCTCTCCTTTCTGGATCCTGGGGACAGAACTTGCTGAGCCATCTCACCTGCCCTCAAGCACACTTCATAAGAGTTCAACAACGGCCTGGGCTACAGAGCAAGACCTTGACCCCGAAAATAATCAATCAATAAATACAACCAAAGGAAAAAGTAGAACTAAATAAAAAAAGCACTGTTAAAACAATACGAGGCCAGGTGTACTGGCGCACGCCTATAATCCCAGCACTCAGCGGGCAGAGGCAGGGAGATCTCTGCGTTCAAGACCAGTTGGCTCTACAGTGAAACCCTGCCTCCAAAAGCAAACCACCGACACATAGTTATCTAAAACTACAAGGGAACAGTTAGGTGGGCTTTGCTTTGGGAGTGAAGCGATAGTTGAGCAACGGGGACCGGGAAAGGCACGCAGGTGCACGTGTGCAGCAGAGGGCAGCCGCGGCCGGGTGGCACCCGAAGCTTCCCCCCGGTTCCGAGGAAGATCGGCGAGGGGATGGGTCACCGAGGCCCGGTGTGAGGTGCGTGAGCTGCCGCCTCGGCCTCCGTGGGCTGTCCCCCGCAGGGCAGCTCCGTGTGAGCTCAGGGTTCGGCCTGGCCGAGGGGACCCCGAGGACACGCGACAGCGTGTGAGGGATCTGTCACCTCTCCGCGCTCGCGACACTGCTGTCATAACGAAACGCCCCGTGCCGCGCTTCTTCCCGGCCCGGGCCTCGTGGACCCCGCCACCCCGCGTCGCCCCGCGGCGTCTGCGCTCCCGGGGTCGCGCTCACCTGCCCGGACGCGTCGCCGCCGCCGCCGCCGCCGCCTCAGCCGCCGCAGCCCCGCCTCGAGCTCCCCGAAGCTCGCGGCCCGGGCGGGGCCCAGGCCATGCCGCCATTGGCCAGGTTCTGACCAATCACCGCCGGAGACGGCGAGACTTGGGAAGCATGGCGCGGACGGACACTCTTTCTGACCAATCGCTGATGGAGGGGGCGAGGCTACGTGAGGGGTGGCTCGGGTTCTCGGAGCGGTCCGCACCGGGTGCGAGGCAGGGAAGCCGGGCAAGGAGAATTGGAACCCGCAGAAAACCGGCGGAGCTCTCGACCAATTGCCTAGGGGCATAGGCGGAGCTACGTGGAGAGGCCGCTCTTGTTCTCTGACAGTTCGGGGGACAGAAGCAAGGATTGGAGTCTGCAGAAAACGGGCAGCGCCTTTGCCCAATAACGGAAGGGGAGAGGGGCCAGAGGCGCGCGAGGATAGAAGCCTAGCAGCAAACGGGCAGCGCTCTCGGCCAATCTTTGAAGAGCAAGGTCCGGACTGGAGTAGGCTCGGGTGCCCGGCGAGGGCACGGCTGGACGAGCGGAGGGTGTAGCCCGGAGGGCGACGAGGATTGGATTCTAAAGACGTGCACGTGCCGTGACCAATGGCAGCCGCCGTGGGCGGTGCACCCTCCTGGCGACAGGGCGCGCCAGGTGCAGACCGGAGCGCTCTGCTCTGCCCGCCTTGGCCTCCCGTACCCGGCGCGGGCTCCTCGGGTTCCGGCACAGCGCAGAAGCTCACTCCTCCTTGAACTTAGACCTTGACAGTTGAAGGACGTTTGGTTGTTTCTCAGCCCCTCCCTCCCCTCCTGCCCTCCTGCAGATGACACAAAGGGCAGAAACTCCAGATCACTCCGCCTCCCTCTGCAATTCAAACGTGAAATTCAAAAGTGGAATCCTGCTGACGCTATCTGGCTGACTTTCTGAAAGTGACGTCTCTGGGTCCAAGCTTTATCTTTCACAAGCTCCTAAGACATCCATCCCTATGGGACCTGTCTCTGCTAAGCCTTAAGTGAACTAACTGAACAATAAACTCGACCACGGGTCAAAGAGAACACAGAAACTAACACAGAGAGGTCAAGCTCTTTGCCTGAGGTTACACAGCACTTTAGCTGTTCAATTTGTATGTGAAGCTCTGAGCTCCTCGAAAAGGGAGTAAGGCAATGGGGAACAGAGCGATCTGAGCTACTCTGCTCAAGCCTTGGGCAGAACAATCCTGAAGCTCAACCCCGTCCCTCACCACCCTGTATAACAACAAGGAAGCCATCAAGATGGCTCAGTGCGTAAATAACCCCACAGATACAAGGAGAAAGACCACGGACCCAAATCATGGCCAAATTAAAGCAATTAACTATAGGAAGCTTCGTGTGTGTGTGTGTGTGTGTGTGTGTGTGTGTGTGTGCGCGCGCGTGCGCGCCTCAAAAATTTAATCATAAACAGGAATGAGCCTAGTTGTTTTTACTATCTGATGACTTTAAGCACAAGATGGAAGCAGGCTGTTTCTTCATAAAGGCACTGGCCTGCCCACCAGGCCTAACGACCTGAATTTAATATCCTGACCCACATGGTGGAAACAGAGAACAGACTCTCAAAGGTTGTCTTTTGACCTCCACACACCTGTGCCATGGCAGAGAAACATAGGCAGGCTTTGAAGTCGCTCACAGCTGAGGGACATACACCATCCTATGCTCCCTGTCCTATCTACAATCCTATTCTGTTTTCTGACTTCTCAGGGAACATCTTCCTTCCTTCCTTCCTTCCTTCCTTCCTTCCTTCCTTCCTTCCTTCTTCCCTCCCTCCCTCTCTCTCTCCAGAGTTGTTTCTGTGTAGCGCAGGCTGTCCTGGAACTCACTCTGTAGACCAGGATGGCTTTGAACTCACAGAGATCCACCTGCCTCTGCCTCCTGATTAAAGGCATGTGCCACCACTGCCCAGCTACAGAAATGAACTCTTATTTCCCATAGATTTGGGCAGGGCCAGTGGAGATCAAGTTCAGCACCGGAAGAAGTTAGGCAGGGCTAGGCTTAATATTAAGGACTCAGGTTTCAGAGCTGTGTAAAGTCCCCTAATCTGCATTTCCAAATTCGAATAAGCAGACTCACATTGCAGAAGCTACCATCTGCCTGCCATTGTGGGGCTTCCCACGGTTTCCTTCACTGCAGCCTTCGGGCAGGAATGAAGATCTTCTGAAGAGACACCCCTGGGGCGGAGAGATGGCTCAGAGCTTAAGAGCACTCTGCTCTTGCAGAGGACCTGGACTCGGATCCCAGCACCGGCATGGCACCTCACAACTAACTGCCTGTAACTCCAGTTCCAGGGGATCTGATGCCCTCCTCTGGACTCCACAGACATGTGCACACACAAAGTGCACATAAATTCATGTGGGCAAACACACATATATACACATGAGGGAGGCACCTATGCTCCTCTCTTGTCTATCAGAATATTTAAACAAGGGACCCAAAAACATTAGAGTTTCCCCAGGATTCTCATGCTGCAAGAAGGAGAAGGCTGAAGCCCTCGTGCAGCCAAAGCTGGAACCTGACTTGCCACTAGCAAGGACTCCACATAGTTCCGACTTCCTGTCAGACCACCTTGGGGTGGAAGGCAGTTGAGACAGACATTGGTCAATGACAGGCAAAGGACTATTGCCTGAACAGGACCACTGAGCTATGCATACCTCTCACCTTCTATTTAAACGAGAACCTTGAGCTTGTGAGAAGATAGCTCAACCAGTAAAGGGGCCTGCCTCAACGGCAACCTGAGTTCAGTTCCCAGGCACCACACAGTGAAGGAGAGAACTGACTCTGGAAAGTTGTCCTCTGACCTCCACACATGAGCTGTCATGAGAGATGCGCACTCACAGCAAATTAAATAAATACATAAATGTAGTTAAAATTAATCCTGAACCTTGTATCAGGGTCGGCAAACCTCTTCATTTGCCCCTCTTTGCAGTGTGGCCATTCACTACTGTTTGTGAGTGTGTGCACTGCTGTGCAGGAAGCCAGTGTCTTGCTGCACACTGGCTGCACACTTGCTCTCTGCCTTTCCCTGAACCTGGATCTCCAGACTCTGCTGACCGTCAGCAAGGCCCAGACATCCTCCTGTTTCTGCCCACCTGGCCCAGCCTTGGGGTAACAAGCATGTGTGGCCATGCCTAACTGTTTTATGTGGGTGCTGGGAATGGAGATTCCAAACCTTGTGCTTGCATAGCAGAGCAAGCCATCTCTTAGCCACTAACCCATCAGTCTCAGTACCACAGGCGTTGATGTAACACTGTGTTACTATGTAGCTCTGGCTGGCCTGGAGCTCACCATGTAGACCAGGTTTGCCAGAAATCCAGAGACTCCCATGCCTCTGCCTCCTCAGTGCTGAGATTTAAAGGCATGTGTCATCATGCCATGCCTCCCATGTTTAATTGTTGATACAGAGTCTCATGTAGCCTACACTGTGCTCAGACTTGTTTTGTAGTCAAGGATGACCTTGAACTCCTGATTGTCCTGCCTCGACCTCCTGGGATGAGTGCTGGGATGTCAAGTGTATGCTACCATACCTGGGGCACTCAGGCAACAGAGCTCCAGCCCAAGACCTACTTGGGTGTTTAACTGAACCACTGAGGATGACTGATGCCTCAGCCTGACTTATTAGGGCCAGCAGAGTTCAGGCTCCAACCCTAACAGCTCCAGCAACAATAGGGTTAGATGGCCACACAAAGAGGGTGGTGTCCCCATCTAAAGAATAAGAGCCTTACTGTGGTCTTACCAGGCTTGGAGAAGAGAGGGAGGGAATGAGGGAGGGAGGCAAGCTCCTGGAAGGCCTCATGGCTCCCTACCGACAATGCCAACTGAGGCAAGGGTCAGGCAGTGGTCCAACACTGAGCTGCCTCTGCCAATGGTGCCAGAAGCACTGGCTGGGCCTGGATTTGGCAGCAGCCGCAGCTGACACTCCATTGTGGCCCCACAGTGGAGAGTACTTGGCAGGATCTCAGCCTCTCTGCTCGGCCCCAGGCAAGACACTGTCTACTCCCTGTTTCCTCTCCCTCTGGGAGTCCCAGGGTATGCCTTCAGTCAAGTGAGGGCCCAGGGTCACCTGCCCAAGATTAGGGAGGGCAAGGTTAGTTAAAGGAGAGGGATGGGACATGAGACGGACCTAAGGCCTCAATGAGACGAAATGGGTGCAACTCTATGTATGTCTCATCTGGGAAATGGGGTCATGGTCCTAGAGACAGAGATTTGCAAACAACGAAAAGGCATTAACAGCAGAGCATGATGGGGAATTCTTGGGATCCTAGTACTGGGGAGGCAGAGGCAGGACGGTCAGTAGTTCAAGGCCATTCTTTGCTATGTGAGAGACTTTGTCTCAAAAAAAAGGCTAAGTAGTTGAAGGCACTTATAGGTTTCTCAAAGGACCCAGCGCCCACATCAGGTGGCTCACACTCGACTGTATCTCCAGCTACAGAGGATCTGATGCCTTTGGCCTCCACAGGTATTTGCACACACATGTACTTACTTATACATATGCACATAATTAAAAATAATAAAAATCCTACTTTAAAAATCAAAACAAAGCCGGTGGTGGCGCACGCCTTTAATCCCAGTACTCAGGAGGCAGAGGCAGGCGGATCTCTGTGAGTTCGAGTGTAGTTAGAGTTTTCCTGTCTGGCCCATAGTCAGGACAAATCTCTCTCACCCGCCAGGCCCATAGAAGCTCAGACCCAACCAAGTAAACACACAGAAACTTATATTGTTTACAAACTGTATGGCCGTGGCAGGCTTCTTGTTATCTGCTTCTTCTATCTTAAATTAACCCATTTCTGTTAGTCTATAAGTTGCCACGTGGCTTGTGGCTTACCAGTACCTTACATCTTTCTTGTCATGGCAGGGCTGGCAGTGTCTCTCTACCCAGCCTTCCACTTCCCACAATTCTCCCCCTCCTTGTCCCACCTACCCTATCCTTCCTGCCCGGCTACTGGCCAATCAGCACTTTATTTATTTTAACCAATCAGAGCAACACATTTGACATACAGAACATCCCACAGCATTTCGAGGCCAGCCGGGGCTACCAAGTGAGTCCCAGGAAAAAGGTGCAAAGCTACACAGAGAAACCCTGTCTCGAAAAACCAAAAAAAGAAAAAAAAATCAAAACAAAAACAACTGGGCATGATGGTACACACATTTAATCCAGCACTTGGGAGGCAGAGGCAAGTGGATCTCTTTGAATTTGGGTTATCCTGATCAACATAGCAAGTCCCAGGCCAGCTAGGGCTACGTGGTGAGCCTCTGCCTCAACATACAAAGCAATAAAACCTCACAAATTGGCAGTGTTGTTCTGATCCCTGGACCCCAGGTGGATCCCTTGCTGCAGGCATCCTGAACACAGCCAAGGTGACTTTGAATCCAGACTGAGATAGAGGTGATTTCACTCATTCTGAGTCCCAGGAACACACAGCAGTAGAAGGCAGGCCAGACACACACACAAACAGGCTCTGAGTCTCTCTCAGCCCATTTCTCCAGCGTTATTTCAAAGGACACCAAGTACTAAGGAGCAGAAGGGGCATCCTCTGAGGAGTCACTGGGGCAGGGGAGGCCTGAGGTGGCCCAGTGCAGATGGGAACAATGAGATGAGGAGGGATGTCTTCAGCACTTACTGAGGCCCCGCCAGGCCTGAAGTTACTCAGTTCCTGGCTCCACTCGAGGGTGAGTGTCCCATGGAGCTGGCTGCCCAAAGGATGCTGGAGCTGAGGGTGGATTCCTGCCTTCCACTGAGCTGAATGTGTGAGGCTGAGGGGTCCTTAGGGGCCAGGACCCACCCACAAGGAGTGCACAGACAGTTGGAGAGACATGTGTGAAGTTACAAGCAAGGCGACCTCTGCTCTGCTCCTCAGAGCTGACCAATTGCGCTGACCAATTGCCTGTAACTCCAGCTCCATGCGATTCAACGCCCACTTCTGGCCTCCATGCCTCCTGATACACATACATGTAAGCATTAAAACAATCACAAAACAACAACAAAAGAAGGCTGGGGTGCATGGAAAATAAGCAAGAAACTGTGAGGGAAATGGTGGGAAGTGGGGTGGTCTGTGGGGTGCAAATTGCCTTTGAATGGAGAACAAAGGGAAGTCTGGGGTAGACTGGGAGTGTGACGCGGGATGAGAATCACAGGGCCAGTCTTTGGGTATCCCTGGTTTGAAGTTTGCCCATGGTCACACACACATCACTGACCCTGACACCAAGTCACCCAGTCTAGGCAATAGGAGACAACGAAGACCCTTCACCTACATCCTGGCAGGTCCCGAATGTGGAGAAGGGCGGGGTGACCTGGTCCAAAGTTCATGTCTGTCTTTGAGCTGGCAGGGCCTCTCCCTGTCCAGTGGGGGAGGCTTGGACATTTGGGTGGCTGAGCTGGGATAACCCTGCTCCCCAACACATAAAGCAGCTAGCAGCAACAGCTGGTTTCCATGGAAACCATAGCCTTCTGGGAAAGGCACACCAGGTCCAGAGCTATGAGAGGGGGAAGGGAAGCCTATGGATTATGGGTATGAGACCTTTTTTTTTTTTTTTTTTTGGTTTTTTGAGACAGGAGTTTTCTATGTAGCTTTGTGCCTTTCCTTGAACTCACTGAGATCCGCCTAGCTCTCCCTCCCGAGTGCTGGGATTAAAGGCGAATGCCACCACCACCCAGCTGGGAATGAGGTTCTGAGGCCACTCTGAGCCCCATGGCCCACAGGCTCAGGAGCAGCTTGGTGACCATGCTGTGATTTCCACTTGTGATTTCAGCTGCTTAGGAACCTGCAGAATGTTGGGGCGTGGGAATTTGAGATGGCAACAACTGTGCATTTCACATATGGGGAAACTGAGGCTCAGAGAAAAGTGGGCTGCTTAATACACTCAGTGAAGGATGACAGGTACTGGAGCCAATGATGCCTTGTCTCCTTCCCAACACAACCCAATGTGCGGAAAAACAGCAATGCTCCCACAAGTCAGACTACCTGCTCACTACCAGAGCTTGGCTGGGTCTGAGCTTAGTGTCTGCTCCCCAGCGCAGTGAGCCTGACCCAGCCTCAGTGGCTATGTAGTCTAGGCTGTATCCCAAATACTTCTAGTGCCTGCAGCAACCTGAGGTGTCCAGTGCCCTGCTCTCTCTAAAGCTGTAGTCACAGCCCCCACAGAGCTGAGGAGACCCTCTAAGCCTGCATTGGCAGGCTGCATTGTGAGGGACCCAGGCAGACTCCAATGGACAAGTCTGAAATCCCTGACTTGGCCAGCAGCACCAGGAGTTCTGGATCCATTTTACATGCAAGAAAAATGAAGAGCAGTGTTTTTTTTGTTTTGTTTTATAATATTTATTTGTTACATATACAATGTTCTATTTGCATGTATGCCTGCAGGCCAGAAGAGGACACCAGATCTCATTATAGATGGTTGTGAGCCACCATGTGGTTGCTGAGAATTGAACTCAGGACCTCTGGAAGAGCATCCAATGCTCTTAACCTCTGAGCCATCTCTCCAGCCCAAAGATAGATGAGATACTTTTTTTCTTTTTATTATTTATTTATTTAGCCGGAGCTGAGGACCGAACCCAGGACCTTGCGCTTGCAAGGCAAGCACTCTACCACTGAGCTAAATCCCCAACTCCGAGGAGCAGGGTTTTTAATTTATATTTATTTATTTATTATGCACGCACACGCATGTGTGTGAGCGCACCACAGCGCACACATGGAGTTCAGTGGACAATCTGCAGGAGTCACCCCCCTCCCCACCATGTGGATCTGGGAAGCCCCCTTTGGTAGAAGCACCTCTCCCATGGTGCCTGCATTGCAGCCCTGGGGCCAACCTGTCAGGACCCTGGCTTGCAGGGGCCCCAAACTCCAACAGACTGTTGCAGTTCCTTGTGCCCTTTGCCCCAGAACTGCTGAGAAAAACTGTGGGCGGGAAAGGTACTGGAAGGGGTGGGCCACTAGGTCATCACTGCTGCCTGTGGGGACACAGGCTCCAAGGGCTGCTTCTGCCCTCCCCCACCAATGACCTGCTGAACATACTTTTGCTCTGGGTAGCATGGGTGGGGACAGAGTGGCAGGGCACAGAGTTCCCATGTTCTAGAGTCATAGTTTGCTGAGACAGGGTCATGGAGCCAGGTCACCCCTCTTTCCCGTCCACAGTTCACGAAGCTCCACTCGGCAGCCCAGGTCTCGCAATGCAGCCTTGGCCACATCCTCACAGTCCGGGTGGGCAGCTCGGGCTTTCAAAATGAGCTCCTCCGCCCCGAGGTCCAAGATGGGCTTAGAGAAGACCTGGCTGCGGGACACCAGGTTTCGGATCAGCATGCAAGCCTGTTTCTGGAAGAGAGATGGTTGTGAACAGGGGAACAGGCCTTGTTTGGGGTCCACTCCGAACTTAGCGAACTCCTCAGAACATGAGACATTGAGCAGACAGCTACGCTGGGCCAGGCTAGCCCCATGTTCTCACATGATCTTCTCAGCTCCATCTCCCACATCTCCTAGGTGAGCACTCAAGACAGTATCTGGAACAGAGACTATGATTTCGGGGCAGACAGCTACCCATAATCCCGAGGCAGGCCCTGGAGATGCTACAGTAAGGCCATGGGTAAAGGGGTGCCAAAGTTCATTTTCAATGAGTCACCCATCTGGGTTGGTTTCAGGAACCTTCATGGATCTTAAAATCCCTGATGCACAGGCACCATATGCCACAGCTGGGTCTGCAGAGAACCAGTTGCTCCCATAATGACCTCATGGCTGGGTGGCTCAGAACACCTGACACATAGGGATGCCTTGAGCACGGTCACAGTATTTAAGAGTGACAGTCAGCCATGACAGCACAGACGGATGTCCCTGCCACGCTAGGCCTCTGGCAGCTACAGAGTTATAGCTTGTCTCAAAGGAAAAGCAGGGTGGGGTCAGTTGGGGTCAGAGTGCTTGCCTAGCATGTAATAAATGGGCCCGGGGGGGGGGGGTCCTGTTCTCAAAATGAGTGTTGGGGCACAGTCCTGTCACTACAGCATTTAGCAGGGGAAGGCAGGAAGATCAGGAGTTGAAAGTCATTTTTGTAGTCAATAAAGTTGGAGGCCAGTCTGGGTTACATTAGACCCTGTCTCAAGAAAAACAACAACAACAAACTATACAAAAGGAGATAAACACAGAGCGGACAGCCCTGGGCGGAGTTGTGTGTGTGCGTGTGTACTAAAGTGCCCAGGCTGTCTTGGCACTCTGTAAGGCAGGCAGGCCTTGAATTTGTGGTAATCCTGTTTCTTGGGGACTGGGATCATAGCTACCACACCTGGCTCCCCGCGCTTAGACACACACAGCTTCGCACTCACCTGGACGCTGGCCTCCTGCGGGTGTGCTTTCATGGCCTGCAGCGCCGCCAGTGCTCCACCACCCTCCACAATGACCCGGCTGTTCTCAGGCTTTCGCAGAGCCAGAACACAGAGTGCCGCGCAGCTCTGTTCACAGACCTGTGAGTGTGGAACAGCAACTGAGATGGATGAACAGACAGGTTCCACCTCCCTGTGTTGTTAGCATGACTGGCCAGCCACCCTGACACTTTGCAACTGCCCTCAGTGGATCTCTTCTGGCTTGAGTCATAGCAGCGGTGGACTGGGTGCCCAGGGATGGTGACGGCATTGACCCCGAGAGAACCTGACGGATGCAGCCTGCCGGAAGTCCATGTGAGTCTGAGGTGGGTACCTGGGGGCTGGCCAGGTGCCGGGTCATGGCAGCCACAATGGACTCCGTACCGCCTGCCCGGACAATGGCGTCCTTCACATCGTCGTTGCCTGCGATAGCTCTCAGGGCGCTGAGTACTTGTTTCACGAGGTCCTGTGTGGACAGCAAGGTGAGGTCACCCTGGCATGTGTGTCAGCTGCACACAGGAGGCTTGCTGGATGGAAGGAGGGGGTGCTGAAAAAATTTCTATGGCTGTTTCTGTTTGAATACATGTGGCCATCCTAGGGTCACAGACCAGCCTGTGATAACAGGATCAAGATCCACCATACAAGGAAAGGGCAGTCTGGGTCTTGTGGGTGTTCTGCCTAATCCAACTCACATGGTAGGGCATGAGGTGTGACCCAGGGAGAGCACTGAACAGCCGCAACTGAGGACGGTATTCTCATTTCCTCACTCCTGCTTACTGTAGAGAATGTGCAAGTGGGACCTGGGCAGTGGCTCAGCTGGTAGTGTATTTGCCCCCCATGCACAAGGCCGAGTTCTAGCACCCATACCAACCACATTGAGCCTGGCAAGGTAGCATACATGGATCAAATTCAAGATCAGCTGGGACTACATGAGACCTTGTGACCCTGCCCCACTCTGTCTTTCTCACACATACACACATGAGCGCATGCACGCACACAGTCTGTCATCCCAGTACTTGAAAGGCTGAAGCAGAAAGATTGCAATATCAAGACCAGCTTGGCCTTTGCAGAGCAAGACCAGTCTCAAAATTGAGTAAGAAGGGCTGTGGTATGACTTGGTGGCAGAGGGTTAGCATGCAGGAGGCTCAAAGTCTCATCAGCACAGGCAAACAAGAAAAAAAGGGAAGAATGGAACCAGAACGCCGGGAGTATGAGCGGGCCTTCTGCTCCTGAACTTTCACCCCTGCCCTCTCCTTAGTGCCAGTCTGGCCGGCTGTGGCCTCAGGGGCAGGAGCCCTGGGGGAGGAGGAAAGCTTTGGGCTCCACCTGGTGGTCACTGCAGTCAGCTAGCAGGGTCACAAGGATGCCAAGGCCTCCGAGGTCGATGACCTCCTGACAGAACTCATTCCGTACAGCCAGGCGGGACAGGGTGCTGCAGAGTTCGCTCAGGACTCCCGGGTTGTCAGGGAACGCTGTGCAGAGGCAGGAAGTGAGAGTTTGAGTTGGGAGGGGCCAGGGACAAACGAATGTGTAGAAAGGAGCTTGTTAGTCTTGGGAGAACTCCCCACATCACAGGCTGGCTGGGGTCATCCAAAATTCCCAGGGGAGAACTGGCCCCTGGCTAGGCCTGCCCTGCCCCCTGCTGGCAGCTATTGAAGCTGCTCCATCACAGAGGTAAATAACAGCCAGACCTGCTCCAGGCATCCTCTAGGTAAAGAAGCCCAGGGCTGCACATGGCACACACCTTAACCCCAGCACTCGAGGCAGGGGCAGTAGGATCTCTGTGAGTTCCAGGACAGCCTGGTCTACAGAGCTAGTACTAGGGCTTCATAGCAAAACAGGAAGGAAGGAAGGAAGGAAGGAAGGAAGGAAGGAAGGAAGGAAGGAAGGAGGAAGGGAGGGAGGGAAGGGGGAAGGGAGGGAGGGAGGGGAGGAAGGAAGGAAGGAAGGAAGGAGGGAGGGAGGGAGGGAGGAGAGAGGGAGGGAGGGAAGGAAGGAGGGAGGGAGAGAAGCCAGTCAAACTATCAATGTGACCTTGAGGTCCCTAGCTGGGAATGACTTTTCTTTTTTTTTTTTGTTTCCCGAGACAAGGTTTCTTGTGTAGCACTGGCTGTTCTGAAACTCACTCTGTAGACCAGGCTGGCCTTGAACTCACAGAGATCAGTCTGCCTCTGCCTCCTGAGTGCTGGGATTAAAAGCATGTGCCACCAAACCTACTATATTATTTGCTTTAAGTAAAGGGCTTATCCAATCAGATAAAGGTTTTGGTAAATGGGAAACTGTGGTTTCTCAGTGGATAAAGACTCTGCCTGGGGCTGCTGGGAGACTCTGGTCTTCCCTGGGGCCTTCAGACTACAAGAATGTGAGTCGTCCTCTCTATACTTGGGGCCTGGGCTTAGCAGAGAGTGGTTTGTGCTGGACTAATGTTAACAAGGCACTGGGCTCCACCACAGCACTGCAAAGCAAGAGACAAGACAGGGCTCGCCATGTCTGTCCTCCTCGACTGTCTCTATCAGCCTAATTCAAGCTGCTACACGCAAGCATGGAAGATGCACAATTCTTCAAGAAGCCGACTGACTTTGCAGATGGTCAAGCTCCATTTCTCAGCCTCTTTGGAAGTGTGAGCAGGGACTACAACAGCCCTTCCTGTCCCTCAGAGTGAGAACGCCACACACAGGCCTGGCCGTGGAGCTACAGCCACGGGACAGGCGGGAACTGATCCTTGTAGCACACCGTGCTCCAACTTTCAGGCAGGTTTTGTTGTTTTGAGACTATGTAGCTTTGGCTGGCCTAGAACTTGCTATGTAGACTGGGATGGACTCAAATTCACCTGTCTCTGTCTCTCAAGTGCTAGATTAAAGGTATGTGTCACCATGGCGCACTACAGCCAGCTCTTTCAGAACTTCAAATGGATGAAAGGGACAGGCTGGAAGACAGTAGATTTAAGGTATGAAGATCAACATCGTGACTGCCCACAGCTGACTCAGCATGTGGACACATGTATGTGCCAAAGTACTTACATATGAGGACAGATAAAAGTGTAGGGCAGCTTTGTTAATTTTACAGTGCTGAGGATGAACCCACGACATCCTGTACCCAGGTAGGTCTCTGAGCCACGCTCCCAGCCCCCCACTGGGGATTCTAGGCGGGGCTCCACCCTGACCACGCCCCAGCCCCTCACTGGGATTCTAGGCGGGGCTCCACCCTGACCACGCCCCCAGCCCCTCTCTGGGATTCTAGGCGGGGCTCCACCCTGACCACGCCCCCAGCCCCTCACTGGGATTCTAGGCGGGGCTCCACCCTGACCACGCCCCCAGCCCCTCAGTGGGATTCTAGGCGGGGCTCCACCCTGACCACGCCCCCAGCCCCTCACTGGGATTCTAGGCAGGGGATCTACAATTGGGCCACCCTCTCAGCACACCCACCCCACTCTTACCAATGCTGCTCTTACCTCTCGCAGCCTCAATGAGCACCTTCAGACCTCTGTTCTCCTGAACAATCATCTTGGCATGCTCATGGGCATGGCCAAAGGGCACTCGGATATCATCATCAAAGGTCATGACCCGCAAGGCCCAGCAGGCTTCCTTGACCACATCGGCATGCTGGGCATGCTGTGTGATAGCAGCAGTTAGCAGGGGCAGCACTCCAGCTTTCACCAGACCCTGCCGATTCTGCTCATGTTTCAGGCAGGCATGGCGCACGCAGCGGATCCCACAGCAGGTGAGTTCGGTATTGGCGGCATTCTGTGCCAGTGTGGCCACGAGCAGCTGCAGGCCCTGGGCATCTAGGAGATCAGGCTGGCCATCAGTCAGCATAGCCAGAGCATTGAGAGCCTGGAGCAGAAGGCCCTGGTCGCTCGTGGCAGCGAGCTGCCAGGCAGCCAGGAGGATTGGGTAGGCCCCCTTCTGGGCTGCCAGGTAGCGGCTGGCCTTCTGCTGCCTGCACTGGTCGCAGAAGCGGGCAAGGTGGGCTGATACCTCCTGGGGCCGAGACCCAGTCAGGGCCTCCTGCAGATCATTGAGAGCCTGCAGAGAATGTCAGTGTTAGCTGCTCCTGTTAGGCTCTGAACCACAGTGAACCTCACCCCCAGAATTTGGGCCCAGGATGGCTAGATCCATCTGGAAATTTCTATACCTACACTGCTATTTTAAGACAGGATCTTTCGTGTGTGTGTGTGTGTGTGTGTGTGTGTGTGTGTGTGTGTGAATACTCTCAGAAGCCAGAACAGGAAATAGGATCTCTTGGAGCTGGAGTTACAGGCTGTTGTGAGCCACACAATGTGGGTGCTGGGAACTGAACCCAGGTCCTCTGTAA
The DNA here is from genome assembly GCF_903995425.1 of Onychomys torridus. Taxonomy (NCBI): domain Eukaryota; kingdom Metazoa; phylum Chordata; class Mammalia; order Rodentia; family Cricetidae; genus Onychomys; species Onychomys torridus. Next base: position 63,487,417 of record NC_050459.1, on the reverse strand, counting down.
GAGCAGTAAGCACTCTTAACTACTGAGCCATCTCTTTAGTGCCAAGACAATGTCTTGACATATAGCCCAGGATGGCCTTGAAATTATGTTGTTTAACCTTGCCTTGAACTCACAGGAAACCTCCTGTAACAACTTCCTGAATGCTGGGATCCTGGATATGAAGCACTATATTAAAATGAAAAAACATCTTTGATTGTTATTTATGTATTATGTGAGTTCTGCCTGCATGTCTGCCCATGTACCACTTATGTGCTTGATGCTCGAGGGGGTTACATTCCCTGGAAATAGAATTACACACAGATGGTCGTGAGCTGCCATGTCGGGGCTGGGAACTGAACCCGGGTCCTCTGTAAGAGCAGCTTAACTGCAGAGCCAGCTCTCCAGCCCTCCTGCTCCTGCTTTTTAAGAACTGGGGATCGAGCCCAAGGCTTCATGCAGCGACACGTGCTCTACCACTAAATTGCAGACACCTCCAGCCCTCAATTTTTATTTTTTAATTTTTTGTTAAAGAAACTTTACTTCTTTGTCGAACACACCCACATACCCCACAGCACACATGCAGAGAGCAAAGAACAACTCATGGGAATCACGGCCCTCCTCATCAGGTCAGTTCCAGGGACTGAATTCAGGTCATCAGACACAGTGGCAAATACCTTTTCCCATTGAGCCCTCTTGACTCTTTTTCCAATAGAGCTGAGACTAGAACCCAGGGCCTGCATGCTAGACATGTGCTCTATCACTGTTCCACACCTGTAGTTTTCGAAGCCCTGTGTACCATGGGTCACACACCACACAGAAGTGCCAGCCACCTCAGTGGTTCTGCTAAGCAGCTGTGCATGTGAGCAGACACACTGGAGTTAACTGTGATGCCGCCAAGAAGCCCAGACAAGAGCAGCAGGGAAGCCATCAGAAACAATGCAGGGCTGCTGTAGAGGGTAACTGCCCAGAGTGCTTTGGGAAGGAGAACCTGCCCATCTGGACAGCTCCCTTCCATCCACTCCCAGTGAAGCCACATCACACACAGATTTCTCAGATGCACTTCTATGCCATCTGGGAATTATGAGAAAAACACCAAACACAGAGCCAGCCGGTCTGAGTGGCGACTGGCATGACCTCAGGATGCGCCACAATACGAGCCAAGGCTAAGGTGACGTGCCCAGTGCTCCTGAGGTTGCTGGCAACATGCCCATGAAAGGGAGGCTCAGCTGAAACCAGTAGCCCAAGGGATTCGGTTTGAATTCAGCTACCATGACAAGCAGAAACACCTGTTGGCAGTCCTGCTCAAGCTAGCCTTAGGAACCTTGGCAGAGCACATTACACAGAACAGGGATTGACACAGCCAAGGAGCCAGTGAGGTGGCTCAGTCTCAGCGAGTAAAGGTGCTTCCTATGCAAGCCTAATCCTGGGTTCCAAGCTCAGGACCCACAGAGCAGAAGGATAGAACAAACTGCTGAAAGTTGTTCTCTGACCTCCAGAGGTGCATCTCAGCATGTGTGCCCCCCATAAGAATTCTGCTGTAAACCAAGTGGTGGAGGTGCACGCCCTTTAATCCCAGCACTTGGGAGGCAGAGGCAGGCGGATCTCTACAAGTTTGAGGCCAGCCTGGTCGACAGAGCAAGTTCCAGGACAACAGAGAAACCCTGTCTTGAAAAAACCAAAGAATTTTGCTGCTGTTGTGGAAACAAGATTGTATTATGTGGCCCTGAGAGTTTTTTTTTTTTTTTTTTTCCCCGAGACAGGGTATCTCTGTGTAACTTTGCGCCTTGTAGACCAGGCTGGCCTCGAACTCACAGAGATCTGCCTGGCTCTTGCTGTGCTAGGACTAGGATCTGAGTTCAGATCCCCAGAACCCACACAAAGCTGGCCAGAGACCCTTGCTATATTGAGTGCCCTTGACCCTTGGGCAGTGAGATCACACATGCACTGTGTGTCTCCAACATGTCCTCAAAGTAGCTCAGCTGTTCCCGGAGGCTGGCAGCCCTCACATGACACATGACTGTAGACTCTACTGGTCTTAAGATGAACCAGCAGACACAAGACCACTAACATTCAACCCTGATTTCTGCCATATGGGACATGGGGAAGAAAGAGACCCTCCAGAGCATTCCAGGGATGAGGGAGACAGCTGCCCTACCTGTAGGACATCATGTGTGGGCTCCTGAAGGCCGTCCAAGGACACTGGCGGTGCTGTTTTCACGATGTTGCTCAGATCAACCCCTGCAGAGGGGAAGATGAGACAAGTGACACCCACCCCTCAAGTCCCTCAGGAGGTCCCCATGGAACGCTTGCTTCCGGGGTTCTTCCCAACAGTCCCTCCGCTGCACAGGCCAGCCACAGACTGCACAGCACATGTGTGCCGCTGCTAAGTAAGGCCTTGCCACATGTGCTATGTCTGGGTAGGAAGGTGGTAGATTCTGCCTGGCAGACAGATGGGGAGGGGACCCTACAGAGCCTCTTCCTTTGAACTCGAACCCCTACCGGTCCCTCTGCACCTCAGGCCCCGAAGACATCCCTTCTGTGGGAGGCACTTCTTGCGCGTGCGTGCGTGTGTGTCTGTGGTTTAAGAGGTTTTTTGTTTGTTTTTGAGAGTCTTACTATGTAGACTAGGCTAGCCTCAAACTCAGAGGTCTACTACATTCTTCTATCTCCCAAATGCTGGGGGTTAAGTGTTTTTGAGGTTGTATCTTGCTATGTAGCCCAGACTGACCTCAAATTCCAAGTACTCTTCCTGCTACAGCTTCTAGTACTGAAATGAGCTGGTAGTAGTGGTGCACATTTGTTATCCCAACATTGGAAAATGGAGGCAGGAGAATCAGTGTTTAAGCTAGCCTTACCTACATAATGAGTAAGAGGCTAGCCTAGGCTACATGACTCAGTCTAAAAAAACCAAAACTAAACAATAATAAAAATAAGGAAGAGCTGGGATCACAGACATGTACCACCACGCTGTGTTTTGTTGAAAACTGTATGGGTGTGCATGTGTTGGTGTATGCAGGTGTTCATGTATGTGGATGGTCATGGGAGTATGTGTTCATGTGTGTGGATGGTCATGTGAAGGGTGTGTGCATGTGTGTGGATGGTCATTTGGGGTGGGTGTGCATTTGTGGATGGTCATGTGGAGGGTGTGTGCATGTGTGTAGATGGTCATGTGGGGTGTGGGTGTATGGTCATATAGGGGGGTGTTCCTGTGCAAGGGTGGGTCATGGAGGCCCAGGGTCAAATTCAGGCATCATTCCTCAGGAGCTGTAATCCTTTTAGAGACAGGGCCTCATTGGAACCTGGAGCTCACCAATTAGGCTAAACTGGATGGCCAGCAAGCCTCAGAAATCCACCTGTCTCCACCTCTCAGTGCTGGGATTACAAACATACCCCATTGTGGGGCTGTGGTATGGTGTGCATGACTTAAATCCTGGCACTCAGGAGGCAGATGCAAATGGACTTCTGTGAGTTCCAGAACAGCTAGGGCTATAGAGAGAAAAATCCTGTCTCAAAAACCAAACCAAATACCAAATAAACAAAAAGCCTAACCCCCCCCCAAAAAAAAACCCCAAAACAAACACACCCTATGTAGCCTCTCCAGATATGCTCCCAATGTTTACCTGATTGCCCACAGGGCACCCCATTTCTGTGCTCTGGAGCAGACATTCTTTCTGAACTTCTGGCTGACCCCCTGGCCAATAGAGAGCAAGACTGAGACCAGAAACAAGAGGAAATGGGGTGTGCTCATGCCTAGCACCAGCCTCCACCAGCAGCCTGGCACACACGTGGTCACACTCACCTTGAACCTCTGCTCCTTGCCATGTGGCTCAGTCCCCAAAGACTACTAGCAACACCACGCTCACCCTATAGCCCTACCACGCTACCCCTCCGCGACTCAAAACTGGCTCCATGCCAGTGGTGAAGGTGAAGCGGGGTGCGGGCGATACATGGACATAGGCAGGGATGGGGTCAGTAGCACCCACTGTTATGTCAGGCTGAGGGCTGTGGCCTCTAGGAGCCAGGACTGAGCCCAGCACCTTACCTTGTGATTCAAACTGCTCCACAGCTTCTCGAACGGCCTCCTCAGCGCCCATCTCAAACTCCTCAATGTTCTCATGCACTGCAGCATCAAAGGTTTCCTGTGTGATCCGCTTGGAAGCCATCTCTGCATGCTGAGTGGGAAGGAACATTTGGTCAGGAGATAGCAGGCAACTGAGGGTCTGGCTACCCTAGTGGTGATGCCATTTGGGCATGCCTGGATTGCAGTACTAGAGAGGCGGAGACAGAAGGGTCCTGGCCAGTGGGAGGCCAACCTGGGAGGCTACACAGTGAGACCCTCTCTCAAAAAGCCAAAATGAAAAAGAAAAGAAAGACCTGCTGGTAAGATGGCTCAGTGGGTAAAGGACCTTGCTATCAAGTCTGAAGACCTAAGCTCAATCCTAAGAACCAGCATGGTAGAGAGAACGGACTTCCAAAGCTGTCCTAAGCTCAGTCCTAAGAACCAGCATGGTAGAGAGAACGGACTTCCAAAGCTGTCCTAAGCTCAGTCCTAAGAACCAGCATGGTAGAGAGAACGGACTTCCAAAGCTGACCTAAGCTCAGTCCTAAGAACCAGCATGGTAGAGAGCGGACTTCCAAAGCTGCCCTAAGCTCAGTCCTAAGAACCAGCATGGTAGAGAGCGGACTTCCAAAGCTGCCCTCTGACTCTTGTTTCAGGCCATGGTATCTGCAGCCCACACATATAAAATGAAATGAAGAAAACATAAAGAAAAGAGAAGAAAAGGCCACTTGGGGCTGTCTGCCAGGCCACAGTGACAACCATGAAAATGATCTTCTCACCTACACCACTCTCCTCAGAGCTCCTTTTATTATTTTTTCAAGACAGGGTCTCACTGTGTAGCCCTGGCTGTCCTGGAACTCGCTCTGTAGACCAGGCTGGCCTTGATTAAAGGCCTGCGCCACCACTGCCTGGCTCCTCAGAGCTTCTAAAAGTGCAGAAGAACTCAGGCTGTCACCTTAGCACTTGGGAAGCACAGGCAGATGGATCTTTGGGAGTTCCAGGACCTGCTGGAGCTACACAGTGAGACCCTGTCTCAAAACAAACTTGGCTTTCAGCTAAATTAAATCCCCCTTCCCTTAAAAAAGAAAGACAGACAGAAAGAAAATTATTGTGTCTGTTTCTTAGGACATTATTTGTGTGGGGAGGGCATGTGTAACCCCTGGCACAGATGTGGGGAATGGAGAACAGCATTCAGCTGTCGATTCTTTCCCTCCACCATGTGGCTTCTGGGGATTGAACTCAGGCTGGTAGGCTGAGCAGCAAGCACCTTCACCCACTGTGCCATCTCACTGGCCCCGAACCTCACCCTATCTCATAGTTCAGTATAATTTTCTATGTAACTGTGCACAAAGACAGCATTATACAGCAGTTTACACTAAGGAGGCCTCACGTGAAATGCTGAGGCAGGAGGACCTGGAGTTCAAGATCAGCCTGGGCTACACAGTGAGTTTCAGGCTAACCTAGGCTACATGAAATCTGACCTCAATAAACAATCCACCAAAGATGGGGCCTAAACAAAACAGATGACAATGTGACTTGGCAGTACTGGGGATGGTGGCCTCACCCAAGCCTGACTGTTCTCTAATACTAGTTAATTTGACTTTTAAAAAACTGCATTTCGTCCATGTGTAAGTGCTGGCTTGCATTTGCTGTGCGCACATGCAGAGGCCAGAGAATAACTTGCAATTGTCAGTTCTTGCGAACATGGGGGTCTTGAGGATTGAACTCAGGTCATTAGGTTTGGCAGTAAGCACTTTAACCTGACAGCCACCTCTCTGGCCTGAATGCTGTTTCCTAATACACAGTCCATAATCAATGTTATCAAGCTTTCCTGATAATGTTCTCTATAACAACTGACACTTGCCCATTCACTCTAGAATCATGAATCAGTCAGTGTGGTGGTACACCTGTCATCTCAGCACTGACTCTGCAGGTTGTCTCAGGCTGTCTCAGAAAACAACAAAAGCCCATCCCTGCGACCTACGAGGTGAGAGGAGAGGACTGACCCACAAGTCCTCTCATCTCTACATGTGGATCTCAGTGTATGTGACACACACACAGTAAATAAATGTATGAAAATAAACTTTGAAGTTCACACACACCCTCCAGTATGTGTGGTTAGCTGGGCCTCATGGTACAAGCCTGTGATCCAAGCTCAGAGGAGGCTGAGGCAGGAGGACTGCAGCCAGGGCTACAGAGTGTAGACACTGTCTAGAAGAAAGAGTGTGCAGGTTGAGGTGCTGGAGAGAAGGCTCAAGATTAAGAGGGCATGTTGCAGGCTGGAGAGATGGCTCAGAGGTTAAGAACACTGACTGCTCTTCCAGAGGTCCTGAGTTCAATTCCCAGAAACCACATGGTGGCTCACAACCATCTGTAATGAGATCTGGTGCCCTCTTCTGGCCTGCGGGGATACATGCAGGCAGAACACTGTATACATAATAAATAAAAAATAAATCTTAAAAACAACAACAACAAAAAACCTCCTATATTAAAGAGGGCATGTTGCTCTACCATGAGGACTAGAGCACCCACATCTGGCAGTTCACAGACAGCTGTAACTCTAGCACAAGAGATCTGATACCCTCTTCTGGCTTTCCTGGGTGCTTGAGCACACACACACAAATAATAATATAAACATAAATGACAATATTAAAAACAATTTTAATAATAATTATTATTAAAGCACAAGTAAACCAGAGGCAGGCTAATCTGAGTTCAAGCCTGGTCTACAGAGCAAGTTCCAGGACATGCCAGGGCTACAGAGAAACCCTGTCTTGAAAAATAACAACAAAAAACCAAACAAACAAGCCAACCTAATTCCAGCACACTGGAGGCAGACGTGGTGGACCTCTGTGAATTCCAGACCAGCCTGATCTACACAGTAAGACACTGTCTCAACAAAACAAACAAAACAACTAAAAATTAAAACACACTGGCTCAAGCAGCCTCACTCTCCTATTCTCCTCCGTTTTGTTTCCTGTAAGATGCGGCCTCACGTAGCTAAAGCTATACTTGAACTCCTGATCCTCCACACTCTTCCAACAAACCCGTTTATCTGCTGTTTTTGAGGGAGGGTCTGGCCACAGCCCAAACTCGTATGGAACTCGCAGGAGTCTTCCTGTCTCTGCTTCTCGAGCTCACCACAACGCCTGTTCTTGCTGTTTCGTTTGGTCGTTTTTTATTCGAAAAGTCGGTCTGGCTACGTAGCCAAGGCCGGTCTCGAACTCGTAGCGGACCTTCTGCCTCTGCCTCCCTAGAGCAGGAATGACAGATGCACCAACCACGCCTGCTCCATCATTATATCCACAGTAGGACCTTCGTCCCCCGAACCCAGAGCCACACTGACAGTCTTGCACGCCCTGTCCTCCTTGCTCCACTGCCTAGAATGCAACTGAGCACGCAGCAGGTACCAGCACACAGCGGCAGCACCAATGAACAGTATCGCAGAAAAGAACGTGTACCCCAGAGAGGCGAGGCTTTGGTCCCCAAGAATCTTTAGTACGATTCTCTCCTTCCACCAAACCAAGTCCCTGAGGGTCGCGCAGACACCACCAGCCCGACCCCGCGACGCCCACTCCCCTCTGCGCCCACCGCAGGACCGGGAGGCCGGCGTTCCTCACCCGGTCTACACAGCCACGTGGGGGGAAGGGTGGGGCTCGCGGTTGCCGCCCCAGGCTCCGCCTTTGGCACCTTCCGGCCACCGTATGCGCGCAAGCGCAGAGGCGCCGCCTCGCCTCAGCGTCCCTCAACCGAGAAGCTCCCTCCCGGAGCAACAAGGGCGACCACGAACACAGGTAAAGCGAAGGGAGCCACAGAGTACACGTGGGGCTGGAGCCCTCACCGCTTTTTCCGTGCTGCTTCTAGCTGTCGCTTCCCCTTAAAAGGGATAGTTTTCACCTCGGTAGAAGCCGTCCTGAGAAGCGAGCAGCGCGCGTGCGCGAGAGCGCCAAGATGGCTGCTGGCGACGCCTGCGCATGAGGGCCTAGGCGGTGGCAGCCAGCGCTTGCGCACCAAGGCGAGGCGGCGGCTTGCGCCTGCGCAACTCAGCGCTGCGGAAACCGTTGGCTTATTTGCATCTCCCCGCCTCGCGAGGCGGCCGGTAAGGAGCCTGAGGCTGCGGCGGGGGCGGCACCGCTCGGGGTGAGGCCTGGGCCCTGGCGACGAGGGAGGGCGGGCCCCGGGCTAGGCGGACTCGGGAGGGCCCGGGCGAGCGCTTTTCTCGGGCCGCGATTGCGTCCATTCATTGTGCTGTAGCTCGCAGCCGGCCGGGCGGGCGGGCGGAACGGCGAACGGGGTTTGTGTCGGGCCTCCAGCTGCTAGGAACCCTGCGGCCTCTGGCTGCCCATCCCATAGATGGGGAAACTGAGGTGCAGACAGATTCGCTACCTTGATTAGATCTCAGGACCACCTGACCCGGAGATCCAGCCCCCCTATCGTTTTTCTGGGGCGTGGGGAAACCGGATGATTGTTACAGAAACGAACAGAGGGCAGGTTTGTCCCTTGAATTCGGAAGTGCCGTGACGCGGGCTGTTACTGATACCAATGCTGCCTGTTTTTTCCCCTACTTAAAGAATGTGTCCTCATTCCCAGTGAGTGCCTGTTGGTTCAAGACCAAGGTACCTGACCTTGGTTGGTTCGCTTCTTGAAGCCTGCTTTTCCTAATGTCTTTTCCTTCCTCCCTCCCTCCCTCCCTCCCTCCCTTTTTTAAGGCAGGGTCTCTAGCTGAGTGTGATGGCTCACACCTGTAATCTCAGTGCTCAGGAGGCAGAGACAGGAGATCCCTCACTTTCAATGCCAGCCTAGTTTACATGTTAAGTTTGAGGCCAGTCAGAGAATATGTGGGTAGATTCTATCTGGATCCCTTCTACTCTACCCTGCCACCCAGAAAATAAATAAATACATAAGTAAAAAGACAGGGTCTCCACGGCAATGCACACCGGTAATCCTAGTACTTGGCAGATGCAGAAGGGTCAGAATTCAGTGCCAGTGCCAGCGTGGACTACTCTCATGTAGCAAAAAAAAAACCATGCACACACAAAACTGGATTTTGCTGTGTAGAATAGGCTGGCCTGGAACAGGTGGCCCACACAGGCTTTAAACTTGCAGTCCTGTTGCTCAGCCCTCTAAATGTTGGGGGTTACACATGCATATCACTAGGTCCTTTCTTGGGGGAGGGCAGAAATTGATGTCTGCATATGGACTAGCTAGTCTGGCTGGCCACCAAGCTCCAGGGGTCTTCTCCACCCCTCTAACTCAGCACTGAGATTGCAGGTGCATGTGTCCTTGTACCCCCACTTTCTTTCTCCTTAATTTTGTGTATTTCTGGGTACATGTTTGCCAGAGCACATGGGTAGAAATAGGAAGACAACTTGTCAGGTGACAGGGTGCACTTAGGCCATCAGGCTTGGCCCCTTACTGAGCCATCTCAGTTCCATCCCTCCCCCCTCCTTTTTAAAGATTTTATTTATTGGGCTGGGTAGGGGCAAGTGGGTAGGTGGAAGCCAAAAGTTGTCATATCCCCTGGAACTGGAGTTGTATGTAACTGTTAGGTGTCCAATGTAGGCAAACACTCTTAACCACTGAGCCACCTCTCTAGTCCCTGAGCCCTTTTTTCGGGTTCTCACTATGTAGTCTTGGATGGCCTAGATCTGGACATACCATTGCCTCAGCCTGGGAAGTGCTGGCACCAGTGGCCTGCAGGACCACACGCAGCTCCTTGTGTGCTGTAAGGACTCGGCTCTCTCGGTGTGTGTTGAAAGATCAAAAGAGCTCTTCTGCTAAGACTGGCTCAGTGCACAGCTGTAGCTCAGTGTCCCCTGGTGGGATGTTATTCACTCATCCAGAGGGCTCTCAGGGTGAAGTGAGCTCTGGGAAGCTCTTCTCCAAACTGAAGTTTGGGTGGTCACACCTTTCCAAAATACCTTTTTCCAGGCCATTCTTCCAGTTCTGTAATCCTGTTTTTGGTAGTGGTTTTTCCCTGGGGCAAGTTGTCTTGATTAGTGTGGCTTCTCTCACTGTAGGAGAGAGAAACATGGCGGCAAGGCGGATGGCACAGGAATCTTTGGACACCGTATTGCAGGAGAAATCTAAACGGTATGGGGATTCTGAAGCTGTTGGCGAAGCTCTCCAGCTTAAAGCTCAAGGTAAGTTAAGATGCTCAGGATGGCCACATTGGATTATAATGCTCTGGGTGCAAGCCAAGCTACTCTGACCTTTGCTGGATTTGTTGGAAGGAGATTACATTTTCTTGTGGCCCACCTGCCAGTTAAATCAGTGTGCAGGAGGTGCTATTTTTGGTACTTAGAGCACGTCAGCCAGATGCTCTGCCATGAAAGACTTTGAGAGTGTTTTGGTGTTGGGGATAACCCAGGCCTTACTCATGCTAACACACATACTCTGCCACTAACTACACCCTAGCTCTACAGAAGGGTTCCTGCGCGTGTGCGTGTGTGTGTGCGTGCGTGTGCGTGTGTGTGTGTGTGTGTGTGTGTGTGTGTGTGTGTGTGCGCGCGCGCGCGCGCGCGCGCGTACGTACACACATTTGCATGCAGTGGTCAGAGGACAGCTTACAAAAATTGACTGTGGGTCCAGGGGTCAAACTCAGTTGTCATTCAGGCTTGGGGCAAGTGCCTTTACTCACTGGGCTATCTCAACAGCTGTCCCCTTTAAGACTCTGCCTCAGTCTCAGCAAATTGGCTGGGACTGGAATCTTAGTTCTTTTCCCTTTTTTGGGGGGTGGTGGGGTGGTGGTGGAGCTGAGGACCGAACCCAGGGCCTTGTGCTTGCTAGGCAGGTGCTCTACCACTGAGCTAAATCCCAACCCCGGAATCTTAGTTCTTGCAGGCATATCTAAACCACAACTTGTGGATCACTATAGATGTAGTCCAACACAAACTCATAAACTTACCGAAAACGTTAAGATTTGTCATTGTTACAGAGGAGGTTTTAGGTTGATTAGTTCTCTAGTGTAAGCTTTGTAGATTTTAGGACTGTCCCTTTCAAGGCCCTGTCTCTCAGTGCTGGGTTGCAGCTGTCTGCAGCCATGCCTGGCTCTTATGGGTGGTGGGAGCTTGAACCTGGTCCTCTTGCTTGTACTACAAGCCTTCTTACCCACTGAACCGTCTCCCCAGCCTCCACACATCACTTCTTTCTTTTTTTTTTTTTATTTATTAAATATGTTTATTTATTAAATTTTTTTTTCCAATTTACATACCAACCCCAGTTCCCCCTCTCTCCCCTTCTCTAACAGGTACCGGTCAGCTGTCTCTGTGGGTTTCCCCATCATGATCTTGACCCCCTCTTCTTTTTTTGAATGCCGAATGTCGTTTATTGAAGGAGGGAGGAGGCCTTAAATACAGGCTTACAGCACAATGGGAGAACCCCAGTTGGCAGAAGTTTGCTTCTGATTTTTTTTTTTTTTTTTTTTTTAAGCTGAGGATCGAACCCCGGGCCTTGTGCTTGGTAGTCAAGTGCTCTACCATTGAGCTAAATCCCCAACCCCGCTCCTGATGTTTTACAATCTTGCATCTAAGCAGTTAACGCCCAATATGCTGGATACACAGACAAGGAGCTTCCTTTAAGCATTCAGGAGGGTGGAATCTCACAGGGCATTAGCATAGGGAGGATATGAAGGTCAAGGTCAGCAAGCAAGGCAACAGTTACCCAAAATGGGGGCCAGGGCCCTACAGGCCCCCCCCTTTTACTAAAAAAAATGAGCTTCTGACTTAGGTTGCGAGGGACATCAGCAGGTCACCTTACCTGTCCTGGAGACACCTGTCCAGGCCACACAGGTGTTCTGTCTTAGGTTGGTGAGCGCCCCCAGGCATTACCCGTCTCTGAATACTCATTATCATACAGGCTCAATAATGTGAGAGCTGAAGAGCTGACTGTTGCCTAAGATCTCTAAGTGGTGCTGGGCTTGCAATCTCACACATCACATCTTAATTTCCTCAAGAAGACTAGTGGGGCATTGTGTTGTGGTACATACTGAGGAGCCTGAGGCAGGATTCCTGTGAGTTTGAGGCCAATTTGGGCTATATAAGGAGACCCTGCCTGAAAAACAGACAGAAAGAAAGATTGATTGCTGGAGAAGCAGTAAACCTTATAGCACGGGTTCTGGAGCAAAGCTGTATGGTCTCTCAGCTGCCCTTTCTTTAGGCTTCTGCTCTATACTGTACATGTCTTTCTTCTGTAAACCAGGCCATGGGAAATGTATGATACCGCTATCATTCCTGCCTCCTAGCTCTGCTGTCCTGACTGCACCAGAACCACAGACAGGGCCAAGGGATTCCAGTTTGTTTCTTGCTGGTGGAAATTCATATCTGCCTCCCCCCACTCCCCTTAGCAGCAGCCCTTTACCGCCAGGTGCTGCCACTTCACACATGGTGAGAGTCTCTGAGGATGGCCTTTCCCACTGTGTTTGTGTTCCTGCCCATTGTATTGCCCTTCTTGGCACCCACCTTCCCGCAGTGTGTCTATGTATGTGCATGGGGTGGGGTGGTGGTAGGTGGATTTGTGTGTGTTGTTTTCCTAACCCCAGGGCCAGAAATGTGCGAAATAAGAGCTCTGCTACTGATCTATCTCCTTCCCTTCAGTAATGACAGTGCCCAGTGTGTACAAAGTAGGTGCTCAGTCTTTGCTGTAGAGGGGAACTTGTATTTGCCCAGGAGTGTGGATTTTTGTGTTTTCTTCCATTTTTCTGCTTCTTGGTACTTGTCCCTTTTCTTGCCCCCCCTTTTTTGTGGGGTGGTGGTGTTGTGTGCAATGTGTTCATATTTGTGTGTGTTCATATGGGGGTGCACAGGCATGTGTGGTTACCAAAGGTTGACATCTGGTGTCTTCCTTGATCACTTTCCACTTTGCTTGCTTTTTAAATATTTATTTTTAAATTACATGTTTATGGGTATGTGTGTGGGTATGTGCACCTGCCTGAGGGGCAAGAGAGTCACTCTGAGTGCCAGAAGAGGGAGGGCATCCGCTTTCATGAGCTGGAGTTGCAGACAGTTGTGAGCTACCTAATGTGGTTTCTAGGACCTGAACCCAGGTCCTCTGCAAAAGCAGCGAGTGCTCTACCACTGAGCCTTCTCTCCAGCCTCACCTTGCTTTTTGAGACATTTGGAGCTTGCTGATGTGGTTAGATTAGCTGGGCAGTGGGCCCTGAGACCATCCTGTCTCTACCTCCCCAGCCCTGGGATTATGGTCTTGTACTGATGAGCTTCTGTGTCCTCATCCAGAATGAATCTCAGCTGAACTGTGCTGCTCCAAAGCCTGAATGCTTAACCAGCCAAATGCTTCTAGTTTCTGGTCTTCACGCCTTATATATCTTTCTGCTTTCTGCCGTCACTCCCTGGGATTGAAGGCTGGATTTCTGGGATTAAAGGCGTGTGTCACCATGCCTGGCTGTTTCTGATGTGGCCTTGAACCCAGAGATCCAGAGGTATTTCTGTCTCTGGAATGCTAGGATTAAAGGCGTGTGCTACCACTGCCTATCTTCATGTTTAATATTGTGGCTGTCCTGTTCTCTGACCCCAGATAAGTTTATTAGCCTGCACAATATTTTTGGGAATACAGTACCACACAGGTGGATCTCTGTGAGTTCGAGGCCAGCCAGGTCTCCAGAGCTAGTCCAGGACAGGCTACAAAGCTACAGAGCAACCCTGTCTTGGAAAACAAAACAAACAAACAAACAAACCCAACTGTGAGAAAGCTGCCTGAGGCATGCTGCTGCCATAGATGGCGTCTGTGGGCAGCTTCTTGCAGCGTTTGTGTACAAAAGGAACTGCAACAATATCTGTGCACCCCCTCCCATCCTGGATGACACTCTACTGTCCGCCATAGCCCCACTTAGTGTAGCTTCTTCTACTCCTACCTGCTCTGTCTCTGGTTCAGCCCTAGAGACAGATCTAATGACCACTCGGCCTTTCTACCACATTAGGGGCGGGTGCCAGGTTGTTGCCTGCTCAGCTGTGGTGGGTGTGGCATGGGCCAAGGCTGCTGCCTCCCAGAGGCAGTGTGGGACATGGAGTCCTCCAGGACAGTGAGCGTGGCAGAAGTGGACAGAAGTGGAAACCCTGAAGTGGGCTGGGTGTGGCTGCATAGAAACTAAGCCCCTTCTCTAAAGGGTAGGTGGAGTGATGGAGAGGGTAGTGTCTGGTGGTGAATTGGGGAGCCTGTGTCTGAGGCTAATGTGTGCCTGTTGGGTAATCCACTACCGTGCCTTGGCTGATGGCCACAAGGCAAGCACAAACCTGGTAATTGTGATCACCTCTCAGTGCCCATAGGACATGAGGTTCCCAGCTCTATGTAGTGCATGCTCAGAAGGTGCTTCCCCCTAATATGTAATGGTATGGTGGTGTCTGCACAGCATGGAGGTGTGCTCATCTTCTATGCATTTCGGATCCCCAGAAATGTAGCTAAGCACTGAACATTGTGGCAGCAGTCTCCATGCTGTTGTAGAAGGGAGAGTGCTGGGAAGCTGCATGGGGAGTGCAGGTGCAGGTTTTCCAGGTGCTGTTACTCTTACTTGGTTGAATGCCTGGTGGCACTTCTCAGTGGACCAGTGTAGACTGGCTGGTAGAGGGCTGGAGATAGCACCACACACATTTCCTTTAGTGTGTGTGTGTGTGTGTGTGTGTGTGTGTGTGTGTGTGTGTGTGTGCGCGTGTATTGCCTGAGTGCATCTGTGTTCCCTGTATGCAGTGTGTGCAGGCGTCTTCCCCAGGCACTCATTCTCCACTTTCTATATTGAAGCTGGGTCTCTTACTGAATCTGGAGTCACTGTTTTCAGGCTCTAACTGGCTAGCTTGCCTTGGGGATCCCATGTCTCCACTTCCTGAACATGGGGGATTTCAGGCAACCACGCCTGTTTGGTTTTACTATGGATTCTGGCCATCTGGTCTCATGTCCTCACACTTGCATGGCAAGCGCTCTATTCACTAAGCTATCCTGATGTCTCTACCTTTTTAAACAGTGTTAGCAGCTAAAGTGCTTTCTGTCTGTCTGTGGCCATCTGTTTCAGATCTCTTAAGGACGGGCTCAAGAGCCAGAGCAGATGTCTATGAGGACATTCACAGTGATAGCAGGTACTCCACCAGTGGATCTGGAGTGTACTCACTAGACGTGGGAAGAGAGAGCCTGAGAGGTGACATGTTTGCGGGACCTCCCTTCAGATCCAGCAACCAGTCCGTTGGTGAGGACAGCTATCTTCGAAAAGAATGTGGCCGGGATCTGGAAGCGGCCCACACTGACTCCCGGGACCAGAGTTTTGGCCACCGGAAACTGGGACATTTTCCTTCTCAGGACTGGAAGCTTGCACTCCGTGGCTCTTGGGAGCAAGACTTGGGCCACCCAGTTTCTCAAGAATCCTCCTGGTCACAGGACTATGCTTTTGGGTCTTCAGTGTTGGGGGAGTTGGCCTCCTCCAGGCGGTTGGAGAAGGAGAGTCGGGATTATGACCTGGACCATCATGGTGAGGTGGACTCTGTGTCTAGAGGCAGTGGGCAAGTCCTGGCCAGAGGCCGGTCTCTAAACATGGCTGACCAGGAAGGCACTCTTCTAGGAAAGGGGGACACTCAGGGCCTGCTTGCAGCAAAGGGTGTTGGGAAGCTTATCACACTGAAAAACATGACCACAAAGAAAATACCTGTTGTCGGTCGTATTACTTCCAAACCTCAGGGCACTAACCAAATCCAGAAAGCCACCCCAAGTCCTGATGTGACCCTCGGAACAAATCCAGGGCTGGATGAAATCCAGTTTGCTGCTTTAAAGATCCCCTTGGGCCTGGACCTGAGGACCCTCAGCTTCCCCAGGAGGAAGCTGGGCTTTGATGCCATGGACAAGGCAGATGTGTTCTCAAGGTTTGGCATAGAAATCATCAAGTGGGCGGGGTTCCACACCATTAAAGATGACCTCAAGTTCTCCCAGCTCTTCCAGACTCTCTTTGAACTGGAAACTGAGACCTGTGCCAAGATGCTGGCCTCCTTCAAATGCTCCTTGAAACCAGAGCACAGAGATTTCTGCTTTTTTACTATCAAGTTTTTAAAGCACTCTGCTCTGAAAACACCCCGAGTCGATAATGAGTTTTTAAACATGCTTTTAGACAAAGGTGCTGTGAAGACCAAAAACTGCTTCTTTGAGATCATCAAGCCCTTCGACAAGTACATCATGCGACTCCAGGACAGGCTGCTGAAGGGTGTCACGCCCCTGCTCATGGCCTGTAATGCCTACGAGCTGAGCGTCAAGATGAAGACCCTCACTAGCCCGTTGGACCTGGCCGTGGCCCTGGAGACCACCAACTCTCTATGTAGGAAGTCTCTGGCACTCTTAGGCCAGACCTTTTCCTTGGCCTCCTCCTTCAGGCAGGAGAAGATCCTAGAGGCTGTGGGCCTCCAAGACATTGCTCCATCTCCTGCTTCCTTCCCAAACTTTGAGGACTCCACTTTGTTTGGAAGGGAATACATAGACCACCTGAAGGCCTGGCTCATGGCCAGCGGCTATCCCCTTCAGGTCAAGAGGGCTGTGCCTGTAGAGCCCAGAGAACAGAAAACCACATCTCAGCCCTGGGCTGCAAGCACTCTGAGCCAAGGTAAGATTTCTTTTTTTAAACAGTGTCATCGTTACCATTGCTGAAGTATTTTTGTTCAGTGTGTGTGTGTATGTGTTTGGATGAACAGATACATAAGTGTCAGGGCACATGTTTAGAGGTCTTCAGAGGACAGCTTGTGGGAATCAGTTTTTTCCTTCTACCACATGGATCCTAGGGATGGAACTTCAGTCATCAGGCCTGGCTTTAAGCACTTTGACCCACTGAATCATCTTGCTGTCCAGAGGTTTTTTTAAAAATATGTGTGCACTGGGCGGTGGTGGCGCACGCCTTTAATCCCAGCACTCGGGAGACAGAGGCAGGCGGATTTCTGTGAGTTCAAGGCCAGCCTGGGCTACCAAGTGAGTTCCAGAAAAGGCACAAAACTACACAGAGAAACCCTGTCTCGGGGGAAAAAAAAAAAAAGTGTGCATATATGTGTGTGCAGGTGCATGTGTGTATGTATAAAGACTAAAAGACAGCCTCAGGTGTTCTTCAGGAAGACTGTCTACCACCTTTCAGGGTCTCAGTGAACCTGAAGTTTACTAATTAGGCTAGACAGGCTGGCCAACAAGGCCCAGGGGGGCCTCTTTCCACTTTCCTGGCTCTGGCATATGCATGCATCACCACACATGGCATTTTATATCAGACCTGAGATCCAACACAGGTCCTCATTGTTGCAAGGTAACATGTCCGTCCATCTAGAACCTCTCATTGTGATTTAATGTGTGTGCGTGCGCATGCGCGCGAACATACACACTATATTTGTGCAGAAGAAGGTGCTGGTGCTGCACAACATGGGTGCTGGGAACAGCAACTCAGGTCTTTTGCAAGAGTAGCATGTGTTCTTAACTTCTAAACATTGCTCCAGCCCCTCTCTAGAGACTAGAACTCAAAGACCCAATTTTTTTTTTTTTTTTTTCCGAGACAGGGTTTCTTTGTGTAGCTTTGCACCTTTCCTGGAACTCGCTTTGGAGACCAGGCTGGCCTTGAACTCACAGAGATCCGCCTGCCTCTGCCTCCCAAGTGCTGGGATTAAAGGCGTGCGCCACCACCGCCTGGCTCAAAGACCCAATTTTTACCCTTGAGTTTGAGGCAGTCTCATGTAGCCCAGGCTGGCCTTGAACTTCTGGTCTTTCTGCCTCCACTTTTGAGTGCCAAGATGACAAGTGTGTACTTACCCCTGCTTTCTGAGGTCTTGGGGATGTATCCCAGGGCTTTGTACATGCTAGGTGAGTACTGTACCCACTGAGCCCCAGTTCTCAGCCTTAGGATTCTTTGGGAATCAGATGGAGAGCTGGCTGGCCCTCACTAAGAACAATGAACAACCCCTTTCACCATAGGATCAAGGTTAGGATGCCGTGTTCTGAAGTACCTTGTCAGTAGGTGTCACCAAAGGCAGAGCAAACAGGACACCAAGACCTAGTTGATCCTGTGCCCAGGGAAGGGTGGTCAGAGTGCTGGTGGGCGTCAAGGACCAGCCGAGTCATTCTAGGGGTGCTGGTGCCTTTCCCCTGATTCACAGTCAGCAGTGACTCTGGCATTGGCCAGAAGTAGGGATGGGAAGCTGCTTGGTCTCCCTCTCCCATGCTCCCAACATGCATGCTGTCTCTCACACCCAGCCTTCCCAGTACCAGAGGACATTGTACCCGTCTTTTCTCTCCTGTGACATTACCTCTAGTCCAGAGAGTGTCATTTTTACCACTGCCTGCCCTCCCTCGATGGAGGCCTCATTGCACCAGGCTGGCAGCACATGTCCCAACACAGATGACTGGCCACAGCTCCTTGTAAGAAGGGTTCTTCCAGAAGCAAGCTGAGTGCATTTCCTCCCTGGTCCCTATGCCGGAGGGGAGTGAGGGTAGCAAGGGCTGGGTGCTGTGAGCAGAGGAGGAAGGGTCCGAGGCTTTGAGCTCCCTCCAGCCAGGGACCCAGGCACTGCAGCAGTAGACACGCCAACCTGAGAGTGCAGCTTCCTGCTCTGCTCTTTTCAGGCTGTTGTTTTTTTTGTTTTGTGTTTTTTCAAGACAGTGTTTCTCTGTGTAGCCTTGACTGTCCTAGAATTCTCTTTGTAGGCTGGCCTGGAACTCAGAAATCCAACTGCTTCTGCCTCACCTCTGATTTAAAGGTATACAGCACCACTGCCTGCTTGATTTTTTTTTTTTTTTTTTTTTTTTTAAGAGTCTTTTATGTTGCCCCAACTGACCTGGAACTCACTGTGTAACCAGTCTGATCTCAAATTCAGAGAGATCCACCTGCCTCTGCCTCTGTGCTGGGTTCAAAGATGTGTGCAACCCTACCCAGAAAGATTTAATTTTTTATTTGTGTGTCCATATGTCTGACTATATGAGAACAGAAGTGGAAGTGGGTATCAGATCATTGAACTGAGGGTACAGGTGTGTGGGTGCTGGGATCCAAAGTCTGGTCCTCGTGACTACCAGCAAGCACCATTAATTTCTGTATTCCCTCTTTTTTTTTTTTTTAAAAAAAAAAAAAAAGATGGGGTCTTGATATGTAACCTAGGCTAGCTGTTCTCAAGCTTTCAATTCCCTACCTCAGCTTTCCTATATGCTGGGTGGCGTGATGTCACAGCTTACCTGAGTTTCTACAGAAACTCACTACATCATGTCACCCACCATGTGTAAATTACCTGCTTTGCCCTCAGGGGCTTTCACTCCCTGTAGCAGAGGCTTCTGAAGCAGAGCTGGGCATGTGTCCTTGCAGCCTCTGTGTAGCCAGCCGTAAACCATGACCCACCAGAACTGCCCAGCTGCTTTAGCTAGTGACACCCGTTCCTACAACAAATGCTCGGTGCTCATTGATCTTGGCATGGTGGCAGAGGCCTGTCACCCCAGCTTGGGAGGCCAAAACAGACAGGATTGCTACAAGCTTGAGGCTAGCCTGTGCACTGCGTAGCAAGAGGAAACTTAAGAAACAAGAGGGGATACTGAAAAGATGGTTCAGCAGTTAAGAGCACTGGCTGTTCTTCCAGAGGACCCACATGGTAACTCACAACTGTAACTCCAGTTCAGCGTGCCCAATATCCAGGCCTCCATGCATATCAGATACACAAGTAGTACAGAGACACACATATAGACAATGCACCCATAAACATAAAATTAAAAGAAAGAGGAGCCAGCAAGTTGGATCTTCAGGTAAAGACAAATGCCACCTAGTATGACATCCTAAATTTTTTTTTTTTCCAAGACAGAGTTTCTCTGTAGCTTTGGAGCCTGTCCTGGAACTCACTCTGTAGACCAGGCTGGCTTCAAATTCACAGAGGTCCTCCTGCTTCTGCCTCTTGAGTAAATTAATTTAAAAAAAAAAAAAGAATGGCTGGGGAAGTGGCTCAGTGGGTAAGAGCCTGAGGACCTGAATTCAGATCCCAGTAACCACCTAAAACCTGTGACCATGCACATGCATAACCCTAGTTCTGTAAGGCCAGAGACAAGAGACCCCTGTAGGGCTTCCTAGCTGCAGCCTACCACTGCCTGGGGGACCAGCCTCCAGCAGTGCAGGGCTCAAAGGGGGTCCACCAACTCAGAGTCAGCGCTCTAAGACCTTCTTATCTGAGAGGGTAAGGGGAAAGACACATACTCTCTTGATGGTTTCCTTCGGACTTTTTCTTTATTTTTCTTACCTCTATCAAGAAAGTCCCTTCTGTCTCTCTTGATGTCCTCCTTCTAACTAACTTTGTTTTTTCCCTTACAACTTATCTACCCCAGTAGAATCTTTCAAGCAATATAAAAGTTTCACTGTGGTTACATTCTATTTTTTAAGTGAATGATTACAATGAATACAAGTAAAAACAGCATGTTTTCTATATCCTTACATGATTACACATTTTATGGATTACAAGTGAAAAACAAGTTGTTCCAAAACCCACATA
Organism: Onychomys torridus; assembly: GCF_903995425.1. Taxonomy (NCBI): domain Eukaryota; kingdom Metazoa; phylum Chordata; class Mammalia; order Rodentia; family Cricetidae; genus Onychomys; species Onychomys torridus. The sequence continues at coordinate 63,466,912 of NC_050459.1, read as the reverse complement.
CATTCATGTCCAAGCAACTTGTTATAGATTAACAGAATGTAAGCAAGCAAGGTATTTTTCTCAGCCAGTTCTTTTGCTGGCAGGCTGCATTTTGTGGTTACAAAGAAAGGACCAATCATTTTATTATTTCAAAAGGTAATCTTACAAAAAATCTTAGAAAAATCACAAACCTAAACTCTCATATATATGAAAAATAATCAGTCAGCTCTACTTTAAATCTTTAGGGTGCATACCCCCTCGTCAGCTTTTTTATGGCAGGAGATTGAGGGCAGAAATGGGCACAAGGAATTAGTCATCATCTTTGATAACCAACCAGTTCTAGCAAGGAAAGCACATCAGCTAATAATAATTGAGCTTCTTTGTCTTTGATCCCTGACCTTAATGAGTCCCTCAGCTGTGTTATGAGTCCTTGTGAACTTTAGGTTGTTTTCTAGGGTTTTCCATCTCAAAGCTGTTATTACAACATCTCATCTAACTTGAAGTCATTCTCTAAAGCTTTGTTTCAGCAAAGATGCACTCTGAAACCTGTGAACACATCTCCCAACATTAAGATTAAAAGAATTGCTGGGCAGTGGTGGTGCACAATCCCAGCACTCAGGAGGTAGGCAGATCAAGGCCAGCCTGGTCTATAGAAGGAATTCCAGGACAGCCAAGGATATTATATGGAGAAAACAAAACAAAACAAAACAAAAAACAACAACAAAAAAAAAGATTAAAAGATTCAAAACTAGCTGGGCTACTGGGACTTAATTGTTTTTCTTAATTGTAACCTAAGCCACAGTCTACAGAGCTCCTCAGTAGAAACTCATGTGTTCTAGCTCTGTTTGTTTTTTGGTTTTTTTTTTTTTTTGAGCTGGGGATCGAACCCTGGGCCTTGCGCTTGCTAGGCAAGAGCTCTATCAACTGAGCTAAATCCCCAACCCCTTGTTTTTGTTTTTTTTAATCCTCTGCAGCTTCTGCTTTATCAGAGGCAGGGGCAACATTTTATCCTACCTTTACCTATGTTAATTTTTCAACTAAATGAACCTCTATCATCTCCCTTACTAAGTATTTATTAAAAATCCTCAATCATCAAAATTCTATTTAAACTAACACTATTATTGTATAAAATCATTGCTTTAGTTAAACAACTTAGGAGGAAATCATCTTCATAATAATCCACGGGTAAAAATGTCCAGTAGAACAGGATATTTCCAAGAGATGATCATACTGCATTAAGGGTAGTGGGGATCTTCCCACGGCCATTCACAACATGCCAGACACCAGAGGGGAAAAATGGCAGCAGCAAACATGAAAAGACACAGCAGTAGCAAGAAACATTCTGGGGCCAAGGCTCTTGGGGCCTTGCCTGTCTGAGATTCACCCATCAGGGTTTTGTTTCCTGGTGAGCCTGAAGTCATTTGCCATCTGCTGCTCCTCTGACGTGGCCATTAGCACCAGCCTAGCTCCAGGTTCAGTGAATGATCCCATGTCAAGGAAAAAGGTGAAGAGTGACAGGACAGGGCACCCAGCATCCTCTGGCCTCCACATTTGGGCACATGTGCACACAAACCACATATATTTACATGCACATAGATGGCATGCACAAGACCACACCAAGTTATCCATGGGTGCTGGGATCCTCATAGTTGTGTAGTAAGTGCTCTTAACTTCTGAGCCATCTCTTCAGCCCCATCAATGGTGGTTTTTATATTTTATGTTTTGGGATATTTTGTTGAGTTTTTTGTTTGTTTGGGCTTGGGTGTTTTGTGTGTGTGTTCACATATGTATGAGTGTGTGGTGTATGTGTGAATGTACAGACCAGAGGAGGATGTCAGGTGTCCTGTCCATCACCCTCCATCTTACTCCCTTGAGGCAGGGTCTCTTACTGAACCTGGAATTAGGCTGGTGGCCAGCAAGCTCCAGCTCTTCCCTAGTTGCCACCTTCCTCAGCACTGGGTTCTAGGCACTCGCTGTCATACCCAGCTTTTTTTTAACTGTCTGTTGGGGATCTGAGCCTGGGTCCTCATGTATACACAGCCATTGAGCTGTCTCTTCTGACCCCAGAGTTTGTTTGTGTTGTTGTTTGTTGGTTGGTTGGTTGGTTGGTTGGTTTTGAAACCGAGTCTTACTATGTTGCCAGGCTTTTTGGAAATTATTGGGGTCAGACAGTCTTTCTGCTTGACCTCCTGTGACTACAGGGATGCAATGCCACCTCTGCCTCTAGCTGCGTCTCACATGCACCTGTTTTCTGGGTTAATACTCAGGCAGTCAGGCTTTAAGCAGCTTGTGTGCAGTGGTGGTGGATCAACTCCTTTCTGAGTCTGTACCTAGTTCTCTGTGCAGCAGCCAAGTGCCTCTTACTGCTTATGGCTGAGGTGGGACATCTTCACTAGGACATTTTCTGTTTCAACCAGGTTTCCCTCTTTAACATCATTGTCCCATGATTGTTCCAGTTGCTGATGGCTTGGAGTTTTTATGCTGCCCTCCAGTTCACTGTCCTGGTCTCCAGGCCTTTGAGGTCCACTGATTTTCACAATATCCATTCTGTGTATTGCAGCAGTCCCTCAGCGGGCAGATCACAGGGTGGTGGACACCATTGACCAGCTTGTCATGCGTGTCATCCAAGGCAGGCTGTCTCCCAGAGAGAGAACACTACTTCTGCAGGACCCTGCTTACTGGTAAGCATGCTTATTTTTGTCTTTTTTTTTTTTTTAAGATTTATTTATTTATTTATTTATTAATTATACAGTGTTCTGTCTGCACATATCCCTGCAGGCCAGAAGAGGGCGCTAGATCTCATTACAGATGATTGTTAGCCACCATGTGGTTGCTGGGAATTGAACTCAGGACCTTTGGAAGAACAAGCAGTGCTCTTAACCTCTGAGCCTTCTCTCTAGCCCCTATTTTGTCTTTTTTTAAATGACATGTTCTTTTTTTTTCTTTCTTTCTGGAGCTGAGGACTGAGCTAAATCCCCAACCCCTAAATGACATGTTTTTATTTAAAAAAATAATTGTATTATGTGTATGAGTGTTTTGCCTGCATGTATATCTGTATACCATGTTCATCCAATGTCTGAGGAGGCCAGAGGGAATGTCAGATACCAAGGAACTGGAGTCAGAGACAGTTTTAAGCTGCCATTTTGAATTGGGTCCTCTAGAAGAACAGCAAGTACAGATGAGCTATCTCTCCACTGTAGACCAGGCTAGCCTTGAACTCACAAAGATCCACCTGCCTCTGCCTCCCGAGTGCTAGGATTAAAGGTGTGTGTCACCACTACCCATCCAGCCTTTATGTTTTGCAAGAGCTCTTGAGAACCACTTACCTTCCCTGCTGGATTGTCCTAGGTTGCAAAGAGACCGTGCCCCAAGGGCGTATGGTACTAAAGGAGTACCCACAGCCCTGGGAGGCAGGAGGATCAGAACTGGCAGCCAGCCTGGACTATAGAACTCTTGTAAAAACAAAACAAGAGGCTAATGAGTGTTTTGCCTGCATGTGTGGCTATGTACCACATGCCTGATGCCTGAAGAGGTCAGAAAGCAGCATTGGATCCCTGGGAACTGGAGTCATAGATGGTTGTGAGCCACTATGTGGGTGCTGGGAACCTAACCTGGTCTACTGCAAGAACAAATGCTCCTAACCATCTCTCCACCCCCACCCCACTCTCCAATTTTGTTTGTTCTTTCTTTTTTTTTTAAATTTAATGTGTTTATTAGGTTTCATAGACAGTAGATGACATCTTTTCTCCATCCACAGTTCCCAGTCCCCCTTTTGTGTGTTTATGAGGACAGTCTGTTCTCCTTTAGATTGGACTGAGTTATCTTTTGGGCTACTGTATATGGCATCCTAAGCACATTGTGTGGTTGAGTCAGCAGCTATAGGTTTATACTGGACTTCTCACTGTTGACTTCTTAGGCTTACATTGGTAACAATTATAGTTTTCAAAGTTAGACCTCTTTCTATTCCAAGTGTCAGAAAATCCATTCAGATGCACTTAAACCAAAAGTGATTTATTAATTTACAAACCTGAGATGTGATTAGGTGTCATTACAATGAATGAATGATGCTTCTGTGTGCCTCTCCCCCTCTCACAAGGACCTCCAGGGTCCCAGTCTCCATCTCTGTTTCTCTGGTTGCAGGTCTCATTCTGTTCTGTTACTTAGTGTGAAAACAGGCTCCTGACAGTCCCTCCATGCTAGTGTACCCCAGAGTTGGGAGGTAACTCTTGCCTTCAGTATTTACAAGTTCTTGGAAGAACCTTGATTCAGACCAGAATTGGAGACAGATGTCCTGTGCATACTTTTCTTGGCTAGGTTGCTTGTCATTTATTTTTTAAGAGATAGGGTCTTACATTTTGGCCTAAGCTCTGCCCAGATTCCTGGGCTGGAACGCTCCTCCTGCCACAGCCCTGGTTCTGTATGCTCAGTGTATTTTGAGGCTACTGTTGACTCTACACTGGCTGCCTGTGAGCTGGTCTGTGGCCATCCTTGCTTTACGTATAGAAGCATTGTGCTTACAGGATGCACAGCTGAAATGAGCTGGAGCAGAAATCAAATGCAGGGCCTCCAGCTTCAGCCAGCACTCAGCCTTAGACTGGTGAGGGAAGCTGAGACCACATGGTAAGAAGGCATGCAGGTATAGAGGCCTAGGGGTGATTTCACTGGAGGGACATGGTCCTAAGAGGACTGCCTCTGCCACATGGACACTGGGCCTAGCCTAGCAGCTGATGATCACCACTAGAGAGTCAATCCATTGTTGGTGGTGTGTGTCCTGGAGGACAGGGTCAATCAGAAGATCAGAAATAGGCATTGATTGAGAAAGCTAAGATTTAGGGGAGCCACTGTGAAGGTGAGGTACCTATCTTGACAAGCAGGGTGATGAGAGAGGAAATTTAGTGTAGGTATGTGCATGGTATCCACTTTCTCAAATGGAGAAAGCACTAGAACCATGAGATAGGAACTGCTGCTGATGGCCTAGAACCTAGTTTGGGTACAAGTCACTCAGTGACCTCTCTGGACCTAACATGTAGGAACACACCTGACACATGCCTGGCCTCAGTGGCTTTCCCTAGCTGTGGAGGGAGATTCCACAATCCTTGGCTCTAAAGCCAGAACCATGTGGCTGAAACTGCAAAGTTCTGCTTGCTGGAACTTGCATGGCTCCCTGGTTCAAATACAGTTTTGTCGGCTTTCTGTTTTCAGTGGTGTCCTTCACTACCTAAACATTTCTTTAATTCCTTTTGATAAGTTAGTTTCCTTCACTGCCCAAATGTGGCTGTCCTGGCTCACTTTGTAGACCAGGCTGGCCTCAAACTCAGAGATCCACCTGCCTCTGCCTCCCCAGTGCTGGGATTAAAGATGGGCAATATTACAACCAAACCTAAACTTCAATTCTGTGTCACAAATTGGAAGCTTAGCTGGGTCGGGTCTTACCCTGAGGTCACCACTCCCTTTAAACACAGGATTTAGCTCTATTATACTTCCTGGTGCTCCTTTTCTCCTTAAACTGTTTGCATTTTTTACCTTGCTCAGATTACTCATTTTCATCATAGATCTGTGTAAGAGTGACCACTAACAACCACACAACACAGTCAATACTAGGCTATCTTGAAATCTCCTCTGCCAAAGCCATTAGTCCAAAATTCTTCACTTTAGCCTCAGGCAGAATTTTTTTTTTTTTTTTTTTTTTTTTCTTTCTTGAGACAGGGTTTCTCTGTGTAGCTTTGTGCCTTTCCTGGAACTCACTCTGTAGACCAGGCTGGTCTGGAACTCACAGTGATCCACCTAGCTCTGCCTCTCGAGGGCTAGGATTAAAGGCATGCACCATCACTGCCCAGCTCTCTGTGTAGTTTTGGTGCCTGTCCTGGATCTCGCTCTGTAGACCAGGTTGACTTCGATCTCACAGAGATCTGCCAGGTTCTGTCAGGCAGATTTTTTTTTTTTTTTAAGATTTATTTATTTATTTAGTTGGGGATTTAGCTCAGTGGTAGAGAGCTTGCATAGCAAGCGCAAGGCCCTGGGTTCAATCCTCAGCTTAAAAAAAAAAAAAAGATTTATTTATTTAGTATACAGAAGAGGGTGCCATATCTCATTACGGATGGTTGTGAGCCACCATGTGGTTGCTGAGATTTGAACTCAAGACCTCTGGAAGAACAGTCAGTGCTCTTAACCTCTGAGCCATCTCTCCAGCCCCAGGCAGATTTTTTGACAAGGGCAGAAAACAACCACATTCTTCACCAAAATATCACAAGAACAGTCTCTAGGCCACTTACTAATTATATTCTTCTCCTCTGAAACCACTTGAGCCAGACCTTTGTAATCTACATTGCTGTTAGCACCACTGTCTTCTATACTTCTACTAGTATGGCTCATTAAATCCCACTTAAAAGCATTCAATTGTTTTCCTAATCCAAACAAGCAACATGATCAGGCTGTCACATCAATACCCCACTCCTGGTACCAACTTCTGTTTTAGTGTTCTATTGCTGTTAGAGAGACACCATGACCATGCCAACTTTTATAAAAGAAAACATTTATTTGGGGTTGGCTTAAAGTTTCAGGGGTTTAGTCCATTGTTATGGCAGGAAACATGGCGGCCTGTAGACGGACATGGTGCTAGAGAAAGAGCCACCAAGAGAAGCATGGGCTAAACACGCCTGTGTGTGCTTCTCACTTGCTGCCTCCCCCCCCCACACACACACACACTAGGGAGGGTAAAGCAGGAGGACAGCCAGATTTCAAGGCCTGCTCTGGCCACATTGTAAGTCTGAACCCGCCTGGGGAGAGTGAGAGTCTGTCAAAAAAGAAAACAAAACAAAATACCAAGCTTGAGTGTGGCCCATTTGCCCAGCATGTGAGGCCACCATGGGTCCTATCCCAGTGCTACACTATAGAAAGAGAGATGCTTACAGCAGGGAGTGGCACTGCTTGAGAAGGATTAGTGTGGATTTGTTGGAGGAGGTGTATCACTAGGGTAGGCTTTGAGGTTTCAAAACCCCAAGCCAGTCCCAGTGGCTGTTTCTTCCTGCTGCCTGCAGATCAGGATGCAGAACTCTCAACACCTTCTGTGACCAAAGTTGACAAAGAATCCAACCAATTCTTGCTTGCACACCTCTGGAGGCAGAGGATGGTGGCTCTCTATGAGTTTGAGGCCTGCCTTTTCTACATAGTGAGTTCCAGGCCAGCTGGGGATACAAACAAATAAAAAGAAAATGGCTCCTTTTGTAGACTAGGCTGGCCTCCAGTTCTCTGCAGTCCTCCTGCTCCAACCTCCCCATTGTTAGGATTAAGAATAAATCTCTCGGGCTGGAGAGATGGCTCAGAGATTAAGAGCACTGACAGCCCTTCCAGAGGTCCTGAGTTCAATTCCCAGCAACCACATAGTGGCTCACAACTGTCTGTAATGAGATCTGGCGCCCTCTTCTGTGTACATAATAAATAAATAAATCTTAAAAAAAAAAAAAAGAAGCCTCTCACTGGGCAAGCCTCAATCATCAAGCTCCTGACTTTCTTGGGCACCTGGACAGCAGAGGGCAGTGGGCGCCTCCCTTAGGAGGGCAGCTATGTGCTGCTCTCACAGTGTCTTGTGTCTGCTTGGCAGGTTTCTGTCTGATGAGAGCAGCCTGGAGTATAAATACTACAAGCTGAAGTTGGCAGAGTCACAGCGGCTAAACCACAGCTGGCCCATTGTGGAGCGGAGGCCCACGCCAGCACAGTGTGCAGTGCGCGCCATGCTGTATGCACAAGCTGTGCGCAGTCTTAAGCGCAGACTCCTCCCATGGCAGCGCAGGCGGCTGCTGCGCTCCCAGGGTCCTCGAGGCCTGAAGGCCAAGAAAGCTGCCACTGCCCAGCACACATCCCTGTCCTCAAGCACTCGGCAGAGACACCATGGCCGACAGGCTGCAGGCTCCTTGCAGGTAAAGCCACCACCAAGAGACTCAAGTGATGCTGCCCAGGACTGCCCACCAGAGCCTGCCAAACCCTGTCCTCAGTCCTCCAGCCCTGGAGCCTTGGGCCCATCTCCTCGGCCAACTACTGGGGATGACTCAGAAGCCCTGCCAGCCTCTTCCCCCTGCCCTTCTGCTGATGGTAGGTGCTCACCACTAACCCTCCTGTCACCATGCTCATTTGGGTCCTTTGGGGTGGTGGAAGTTGGAGTGCTAGGTGCTCAGCAGTCTAGGCCAGGTGGCAGGCTGGATTAGCCAAAAGAACTTGGATAGGATGGGTACATGGCTACACTGTCCTTCATGTTCCTCCTGAGCCCCCCACTCTTGATGATCCAGCTGACCCGGGTCCTTGCTGGGCCTCCGTCATACCACGTTATCTTCATGTGTGCCAGAGTCTATTGAGAGTCTACTGTGTCTGTGGAAAAAGACAGTTTTCAGAGACTCTGCATGCTCCCTCTTGATGCTTTGCTTGTCTTTTGGATGTGGTTGTGAGAGATGTGAGACAGGATCGCTCCATATAGGTCCAGACCTGGTCCTGGTCACTCTGTAGCCCAAGCTGGCCCCAAACTCACAGAGGTCTGTCTGCTCTGCCTCCCAAGCACTGGGATTAAAGGCCTGCACCAGCATGGCCAGAAAGAGCTTTCTTTGTTTGAGATAGGGTCTTGCTCTCTAGCCCTGGTTGTCCTGGCACACATTATTATAGCTGGGACTAAACTGGAACTTAAAGCCACTGACCTGCTCCTTCCTTGTCCCTGTGCCTGGCTTCTACAACATTTTCATCCTGTTTGGATAGCTTACAGCATCTAACACAACACCTATGCCACATGAAGCTGGCTGATGTGGAGTGCACCTGTCACCCCAACACTTGGAAGGTAGAGGCAGGAGGACCTGGGCTTCAAGGTCACCCTCACCTATGTAAGACCTTGTCTTTTACAATAATAATAATAATATCAACCACAATAGATCTGCAGAAATGTTTATTCGTGTATTATTTAGAGGTATTAAGAATGTAAAGTATGGACAAAGGCAGTTGCTTTTTTTTTTTGGTTTTTTGAGACAGGGTTTCTCTGTGTAGCTTTGCGCCTTTCCTGGAACTCGCTTTGGAGACCAGGCTGGCCTCGAACTCACAAAGATCCACCTGCTTCTGCCTCCCAAGTGCTGGGATTAAAGGCGTGTGCCACCCCTGCCTGGCCGGCAGTTGCTTTTTAAGTGGCTTCATTGGTCTGTCTGGGTTCAGCAGTGCTGGCCATTGACTGCAGGGCCACAGGCCTGCTCGGCACTCACTCACCCCCAAACTGTACCCTGAGTCTGTTGCAGGTGTTTTCAGCCTGGCCTGGATGAATCTACAGGTGCAGGGTCCATGCAGCCAAGCCCACATGGTGTTTCCTTGGATGCCTTCTGTGTCGCTCTGCCCAGTGCTCCCACTTAGCTTGCAGCGGGAACATGCGCAGACTACACAGTGCCCAAGCCATGTTCCTTGGCTCCTGAAATGCTGGCAGGTATCTGCTGACCTGAGCTTTGAGGGTCTGAACAGCAGGTTGGCAGCCTCTTGGCTGATGTGATGAGGGTGACAGCCATGTGCCTATTCCCCTGGCAGCTAGCCCAGGAGTCCGTGGACTGTTGGTGCTTCTGCCACAGTCTGCCTAGTGACTAATTAGAACAAGGAGAGGACTCCAGAGTCACATGGTGCAGGGAAGGACCAAGGGTAAGAAGCTTGAGTCAGTCTAAAGAGCCACAACCACTGTTTTCTGTTTTGTAGTGGATCTGAAGACCATGGAGACCGCTGAGAAGCTGGCCAAATTTGTGGCTCAGGTGGGCCCCGAAATCGAGCAGTTCAGCATAGAGAACAGCACCGACAACCCTGACCTGTGGTACGTGCCTTGGACCCCCACACTCCACAGCCACACACTGAGCAGGCAGGATGGGTTCCTTTGGGTTAGCCTTCACCTAGATCAGGAAAGCCTCGCCTTCATTGTGTGGCCCTCACACAAAGAATAGGTACACCAGCAGCATTTGGGCATGTGTCTCACAAGTTATCTGAGAAAAGCCCAGAAACCAGCCCTGAAGAGCCCCAGCTGCTGAGGGAACTCTATCCTGTGGTAGAAGGCCTCTATGGTGCACTCCTGGGCTGTTCCAGAGGCCATGTGAGATCTCCCATGTGTTCCTAGGACCAGACCTGGCACAGTTGGGCTTCCTCTTGCTTGCTGGAGAGCTGTGTCATGTTCTGACTGAAAATGCAGTTGAATGTTTGCTGGGTGCAGGAGACCTAGGTCTGTTCCTGGTCCTGCAGTGGAGTACAGTTGGAAATGTACACATTCCGGCCAGAGCTGGAGCTCAGTTTGTAGACTTCTTGCCTGGCATGCAGAGCCCTGGTGTCTGTCCCCAACACCACATAAGCTACACGGTGTCATACACCAGTCTTGTTAGCCTTGAAAGGTGGAGGCAGGAAGTTCAAGATCATGCTTGCTCCACAGGGAATTTTTGTTTTGTTTTGTATTTCGAGACAGGGTTTCTCTGTGTAGCTTTGCGCCTTTTCATGGAACTCACTTGGTAGCCCAGGCTGGCCTCGAACTCACAGAGATCCACATGCCTCTGCCTCCCGAGTGCTGGGATTAAAGGCGTGCGCCACCACTGCCCGGCCCCACAGGGAATTTGAGGTCCTGCTTCAAAAAGCACAGAAGGGAGGATGGACAGAAGGCAGACAGGCTAGCATAATACATGTCTTTTTTTTTTTAAAGATTTATTTATTATGTATACAGTGTTCTGCCTGCATGTATCCCTGCAGGCCAGAAGAGGGCACAAGATCTCATTACAGAGGCTTTTGAGCCACCATATGGTTGCTGAGATTTGAATTCAGGACTCTGGAAGAGCAGTCAGTGCTTCTAACCTCTGAGCCATCTCTCCAGCCCTGGCTTACATGTCTTAAAGAATTTATGGGTCCAGTGCAAACAAAGCACACTGCTCTACTGCCTGGGTCTGGTGGGTGCATGCTGTGTCCTGCACTCCTCAGTCCTGGCCCTTGACTGACCTGCCTAGGCCTACTCCTGCTCCCCAGAGACCCGGGGTGCCCTGATCAGAGCCACATCCTGCTTCTGCCCACACATACGGTCAGGGATGCTGTCATAGGCCTCCTGGGCCTGTGCTGGAAGATGCTTCATATCAGGCCTTTAAGTGGGCTTTTTTTCTAATTCAGTGAAGATTACAGTTTCAAAAGAAAGTTTGCTGTTCTGGTACTCCAGCTCCTGCACAGCAAACGCTCCTATCCACAGACCCCAGTGGGATTTGTTTACTTCTCCATTGTTTATTTATTCTGTGGCAGCCATGTGCATGCCACAGTATAAGTGCAGAGGTCAGAGGACAACTTGAGGAGTTGTTCTCTCCTGCCATGTAGGTCGAGGATCAGATTCAGGTTGTCAGGCTTAGAGGCAGGCAGTGTCTTTATCCACTGAGCCATCTTGATGGTTACCATATTTGAACTTGGAGGGGAGGAGGGGGGGAGTTTGAGTTTTGCTCTTGAGACAGGGTCTTACTGTGCAGCCCTAGCTGGCTTGGAACTCACTAGTAGACCAGGCTGGCCTTGAGCTCACAGAGGTCCATCTGTCTCCTGAGTCCTGGGATTGAAGGTGTGCTCCATCATGCCCAGCTGCATTTTTTGTTGTTGTTGTTTTGTTTTGGCTTTGGTTTTGGTTTTTGGATTTTTGAGACAAGGTTTCTCTATGTAACAGTCCTGGCTGTCCTGGAACTCACTCTGTAGACCAGGCTAGCCTCAAACTTAGAGATCCACCTGCCTCTGCCTCCCCAGTGCTGGGATTAAAGGTGTGCAGCACCATGGCCCAGCAACCCAGCTGGAATTTTTAATCCAATTTTGTTCTAAAGTGAAATCACACAGCGGAGTCTGGCTTTCCCATTGACGCTTCTCAGCAGCAGGAAGCCATCTTGTGTGTGCATCTTTCATTGTCTCCTGTGCATAGCCGAGTGCCAAGCACATTGCTCTAACCCAGCAATGCAAAAAAATGTTTTCAGACCTTCCCGCCTATGCATCTGTCCTCCTGACTGGCTTTGAGTCCCCCACCAACCTACAGTGATACTCCTTTAGCAGTGGTGACCAATGACTAGGTCCTGCCTCTTTCCCGTATCAGAAAACTGCACAAACAACATACAAGGAGGATGGTTGATTTGGGCTTGTGGCTTCTGAGGACTCAGTTTGTGATAAATCTGGCTTTATTTCTCCCAGTTAGAGACAAGGCCGAGAGGCACAGCAGACTTCTGTAGGCTAGGAAGCAGAACTCCTCCCTCTGCTCCATCTGGTTCCCATTGGGTGGAGATGCACTCAGTCTGCACCAGTCTTTCCCCACCTGCTGCCCCACAGCCACTCACCTCTGCTCCCCAAACCCCCTTGTATCAGCCAAGCTGACCGTCACCCTGTGTGCCTTCCTACCACTTCTGCCTGCCAGCTCTCACATCCCCAGGCAGTTCATCACTGTCACTGTCAATCACTGTACTTGCTAGAACTTTTGTGTATGTGTGTGCCTGTGTGGTATCAGATGTGTATGTCCGTGAGTGTTGGTGCACTTGCCTGTATGGACACACAAGGAAGCTTGAGGTTGACACTGGGATGTCCTTCCCCAGTTGCCTTTCCACCTTAGGTTTTGTTTGATTTTTAAGATTTGTCTTTTTTAAGAGTGTGTGTGTGTGTGTGTGTGTGTGTGTGTGCGCGCGCGCGTGCTATGGGCATTTGTGAAGGTCAGTGGAAACAGTCTGAGTGGACTATTGGCTCTGGGAACCAAATTCCATTCTCAGGCATGTGCAGCAAATGGTTTTACTAGCTGAGCTGCCTCGAAGACTTTTTTTTTAGGGTTCTAGGAATAGAATGTGGGGGGCGGGGTCGTTGCATGTTGCATGAACATCCTGTCTTGATGAACTTCAGGGTCATCTTCTCCCATCTTCTTAGGGAAGATTATTAGATTCAGCCAGTCCAAGTTCTGAACTCTCTGTCTCATATTAGCTGGGCTGTAAAGCCATAGCAGGGCAATGCGGAGGCCATGTCCTGCTGCTGCCTGTGTTCTGGATCAAGTCAGGAGCTCACACTCTTGCAGCTCAGCAGTGCATGTCATCCTCAGGTTCCTGCACGACCAGAGCAGCTCAGCTTTCAAGTTCTACCGAGAGAAGGTGCTGGAACTGTGCCCATCCATCTCCTTCCAGTCCACTGGTGAGGCGGGGGACTCAGTGCAGAGCTCCACAGCCCAAAAGGAGGGTGAGGGTGAGCCAGAGGAGGGGCATCCCCAGCAGGAGCCTACACTGGAGGGCCCTGAGGTGCTGCCTGAGGAGGAGGACGAGGAGGAGGAGGAGGACGAGGAGGATGAGGGCGGAGAGGAGACCTGCACTCTCAGGCCACAGGCAGGAGCTGCCAAGTGTCCAGGCTCCGAGGGCAGCTCCCCCACTGACAGCATCGCTGGAGAGGGGTCCAGGGAGGACCAGGCTGGCACCCCTGGCCTGTCACAGACCTCCTCCAGCAGCTGCTTCCCCAGGAAGAGAATCAGCAGCAAGTCACTGAAAGTTGGCATGATCCCTGCCCCCAAGAGGGTGTGTCTCATCCAGGAGTCAAAGGGTGAGTGCCCCCAGAGTCCTGGCGGGGAGGGAGGCAGCACACTCAGTAGCCATCCCAGATGTACCTGCCACAGCCAGTCACTCTGTCTCCTCCTAGCACCTGCTGGCCTTGTGTGTGCAGATGGGCCTCAAGTGCCTGGCACAGTGCACAGGGTTCTCTGCTCCTAGGACTTAGGATTTGAGTGTCTTTTTGGGTTTGTTGTGGTTTTCTTTGAGACAGAACATACCTGTGTGACCTGTGCTGGCATTGTACAGTAATCCTCCTGCCCAGCTCCCACAGGGTGAGACTGTAGGTGTGCCATCATGACCAGGTGCTGGCAGGGGAGCCCAGGTAAGCCAGTGCTGCATGGCCCTGGGCCTGTGCTTGGCTCAAAAGTATTTTTAACCAATGTGCACTGCACTCCCAGTTGTTAGCACAAGACCCACATGTCTAGTAAGGGGAGCTGCCCTCATTACAAGGGGCCCCCTTCTCAACTGCTGGGCTCTGTCACCACTGGGTCCTGCTAGACAATCTCCCACCACTTCCCACCTTTGATCTTGAAGCACACTCAGCTTCTGAGTCCCCAGAGATTCTCATACCTGTAGTGAAGATGGGAGCAGAGCAGCCATTGGGCCTCACAGACTCTGTGACACTGTCATCTTACAGTCCTTGGGTATGTGTCCTTAGCACTGTAGTGGATGGCCATTGGCCCAACTGTGACCTTGTGTCCTGTATCTTGAGGCACAGGGGAGCTGAACCATGCTTCTTGCAGGGAGGCGCATGTCTGTCTTACCTCAGTCAGATGCCTTGGTGCCTTGGGCATCAGTGAGACAGCCCTGCCATTGTCTTCAGTGACTTCCGTGATGAGCGCTTGATGCTCTCCTGAGTTCTTGAGTTCTTGACTGATAGTTAGGGTTCCTGGAACTGTCCCTCTGATGTCCTCTTGATGGAACTAGGAGGGTGCAGTACTGCTGTGGCTTGCCTGTGGCCACAGGAAGCAGCCCAAGCAGCAGATCCCTGTACAGGGCATCGCTTTTAGGTTGAGTGATGCCCTTAGCACAGACAGTGCTGCTGGCTCCATCACAGCCATTCACAGCCCAGCTCAGCAGACACAGACTATTGGAGAGCTGGAGAGGGGAGGGGAGCCAACTGCTGCCAGCAGCTGCCAGGTGTGGACTGTGTCTTCACCAGGCAGCATTTCTGTATGTCTAAGGACATGGGGCAAATGTGCAGTGTGGACAGATCTCTCCCTTTTGTCTTCTAGTCCACGAACCAGTTCGAATCGCCTACGACAGGCCTCGGGGTCGTCCCATAGCCAAAAAGAAGGTGTGTGTGACTACATAGTGATCTCCCAACCGTTGCAGGTGCAAGATCAGAATGGTACACTTGCTGCTGCTGAAGATGAGCCTTCAGGCACTTTGCAGAGCTGGGTGTGGAGCATGCACTTGTGTCCCAGGTTTTCAGGAGGCTGAGGCAGGATGGTTACTTATGGACAGGAGTTCTAGGCTGGCATGCCTCTGTCCCTGCCTTTAGGAGGCTGAGCTGGAGACTCCATTCAGACCCTACAATATAAACTGTGCAGTGCACAGGAGAGCAGTGATTTGTCCACTCACAGGAGCGGCCACTTGTCCTTACAGGTCTCTTGCTCAATCATTCCTGCATGAGCTTCGCCCCTCGCAGGCTCAGCACAGGGTAGCAGCATGCCACCCCACTGCCAGGTGCCAGTTCTGACCCTGGGGTAAGGGACCTGGACTCAAAAAATCCCACCCCCAGGGATGTTACAGGGAAGCTGGAAGTGAGTAGGCCTCACCATCCCAGGTGTCTGGGGTTAGGACAGCACTTGGGGATCCAGTGCGCTCTGGAGAAGACTGGTTCATCCGTCCCAACCTCTCTTTCCTCAGAAACCCAAGGACCTGGAGTTTGCTCAGCAGAAACTGACAGACAAGAACCTAGGCTTCCAGATGCTGCAGAAGATGGGCTGGAAGGAAGGCCATGGCCTGGGCTCCCTCGGGAAGGGCATCCGCGAGCCTGTCAGCGTGTATGGCATGGCTGGGGGGACTCTTGGGTACCTTCTGTTGGGGCTAGGCACAGTGTACAGCTGGGTCATTCGGGTATACAGATGTGGCTGACTCCTTCCTCTATAGACCTCTGGACAGCTTCTTGGCCCTGATGCTCATGGCCCTGGAAGCTAAGCAGCCTTTCTGGGTAGTTATGGCACAGATGTTTCTAGAAGGCATTACAGGCAGCCAAGGTGGGGACACAGATCCTCAGCTCCTGTTCATATATCCAGAGGGCATGTCCCTTAGTCCCAACATGTCTGTGTGAGGCATCTTCTTCTGGTCAGGCCCACAGAAGGCTCCAGTCAGGCCTGGCACTCATCTGTGATCCCAACTCTTGAGAGAATGAGGCAGGGGAATTGTGAGTTACAGGCCACCTTAGGCTACACAAAAGGCTGTGTCTCAAGCACAGAGTCTGTGCTCCCATGAGCTGGTAGCCTTTGCTCTCTCTCCACTGTGGCTTGTGGCTTGTCTTTTACTTGTTTGATTTTGCTGTGCTAAGGAGAGAACCCTGAGCCTCACCATGCAATGGCAAGCACCCTGTCATTGAGCTAGGCCCCAGCCCTGTGACTGTTTGCTCTTTGCATGTCTGTGTCCCATGTCTCTGGGCACCCTGGCTGACCCTTGACCCTGGCTCTTGACTGTTGCCTCTGCTCTGCAGGGGGACACTCTCAGAAGGAGAGGGCCTGGGGGCTGATGGGCCAGAGCAGAAAGAAGACACGTTTGACGTCTTCCGCCAGCGCATGATGCAGATGTACAGACACAAGCGGGCCAGCAAATAGGTGCGTGCCAGGACCTGGACCAGCACCTGACATCACCAGGAAGAAGAAGGTCTGAGTGAGGCAAAGGGCTTTGCTGCCATATGCCCCCTCTTCCTGTCTAGGCATGCAGAGGAGGAAGCTTCCTCCCATAAAGGGGCCACCTGCTGGCCCCAGGCTTCCCATCTCACCTCCAGTGCCTCTGCTGGGCTTTGAGCATGCTGTCATGGGAGCAGGCCACCCTTGGCCCTACCTGCTCTTGCTCAAGATTTCTCTTAAAGATGACAGTCCTTGCAGGGTCAAGCAGCCAGGACAGACTTGATGATTAGTGGCCTTGCCCAGCCTACACATTCCTTCCTATGGGCCTCTGGTGCTGTTCTTGTGAAGGCCTTGGGCCTACAGGCCTCATCCACCCCACTCTTGGTTCTTTTTTTTTTTTTTTTTTTTTTTTTTTTTTTTTTTTTTACATTTACTGAGTGTATGTATGTAAGCAGGTGTGTTGAGGTGCCCGTGTGGAGGGCAGAGGACAAATTGTGAGTCAGTTCTTTCACTATGTGGGACCCTGAGATTGAACTCAGGTCCTCAGGCTTGGTAGCAAGCACCCTTATCCACTGAACCCTATCGCCAGCCCTCATTCTTGGTTCTTGACCTTCTCTCCCACAAAGCTCCATGCTCAGTTCTGAACAGCCATTCTCTTCCTGACTAGATCAGAGCCACTGGCGACAGAGATAAGCCTCGAAGCAGCCTTGCCCTTCCCGTCACCCTGCCCCGGACGCCTGCAGCCTAAGCCTCGGTGTGTACTCGGCCAGCTCCACATCCCGGGTCAGGTCCCAGCAGGCCTTGCCACTGCACACTGCAGGAGCCCCTTTCGGGCACCCGTGCCCTCCCACTTCTGACTCTGTCTGTCATCTTGTTCCTAGTGCCCAGTGCCTGGCTCCCTGCACACTCTCCACACAGCCCTGCCTGCTTCTGTCTCTGGAGCTTATCTGGGAACATAGAGGCTCTGGTGGAGAGGGAGCGGTTTGGATTCTTGCTTTTGAGCAATGGCATCTCAGCTCCTATAGACGTCTGAGAGCTCTGCGGTCTGAGGCAGGGGGATTAGGGGCAAGTTAAAGTCTAGCCTGGCTGTGTAGCAGGACTCTGTCTTGGAAGACTTCTCAGAATCTTAGCCCTAGTTTAATACAGCAGAGCTTACATGCCTGTCTCTGTCCCTGGGGAGTGTATCCTGAGGAAAACCCCAACCCGTGCACCCCTGGCCTCGGGGTGGCTCCCGCAGAGCAGTGCTGTGTCACTGCTAGGCTCTTCCCACAGACTGTCTTTCTGGGGCCTCTGGAAGGATGGGCCACTGCTCAGGTGCCATGGATGGTTGTCTCGGAGCCCTCCTTATGCCCAGCACTGCCTGTGCCTGCTGCCTCTGATCTGTGCAGACACTCTTGCTGGGGTCCCAGCTTCCCCACCACAAGTGGGGATTTGCAATGCCTACAGATGTCTGGAAAGTCTGGCGTCAGGGCTGGGAACATGGTGGTCAGGTGTCAGCCACGAGCATAGCTGGAGGATCTTGTTAGTCCTCGGCTTCTCTTACCCCACTGTGCCCCTTCTTCATAGCTGGTGCAGCCTCAGGCCCACCTGACTCTCTTCTGTTGTCTCGGCAACCCACAGGTCTTTGTAGTGATGGGGATGCTGCACTGCAGCGGGGTCACAGTCTGACCTTGAGCCAGTCTACAGGGTGGGGGCTGACAGGTCAGGGACCTCAGGCTGCAGCTTCGTCCTCTGGTCTTTTCTTTCACTTTTCTAGCAGCTTCCATGTTGGCTGTGGGTTGGAGCGGGACCCTGGTCCATGGTGGGCTCCGCAGGTAGAGCATACAACAAACAACTTGACTCTCCAGCTTCTCTCCAGGCATCTGCATTTTGTGCTGTTCCATTGGGTCTTCAGGATGATTAAGGAATTGTGGGTATATGGCCCTGGTGCCAAGTTTCCCGTCACTCCTGAAAATGAGACCTTCAGGGGCTTGCCTCCCAACCTGAGAAATGATATTCTTGGGCTCTTCTGGGGACAGGGCAGGAGGAGGGGAGAGGGAGCACATACATCATGCCAGTTCATGCAAGCTGCCGTGACCCTTATTCTCCAGCCAAGCTGCTCTGTGGGCAGGGCTGTGGAGGACACCTGTTGCACATTTGTGTGGCCTTGTCCCTGTCAGTGTTTCTCCTGTCATTCTAGTTCCAGGGTCACTTCCACAAGGGCCGTGGATTCCAAAAGCTGCGCTGGCCTGGCCTGCTGTGGCTCTGATGCACTCCTGCTCCTGGAAGTACTTGGCGAAGGTTGGTTCTGGTCCCTGGTAAAACGCAGAAGAACACTGGTGATGTCATACTTGGACGTTGTTGTGTTTGTGAGGATCTGAGATGTCATGGTGTTGTCGTGTCGAGTGCTCGGAATAAATGAGGAGCAGACTCACTGCCCAGCCCGCACTGCAGTCACTGAGGCCGCTGGGGGAGGCATTGGGCGCCAGCAGTCAGCCTGAGTTACGTCACATGCTGTGTGGAGGAATAGGAAATGAGTGGGATAGAGTGGCTCATGTCTGTAATCTCAGCACTAGGGAGGCTGAGGTAGAAGGATATCCTGAGCCGCAGAACAAACCTATCTCAAAAAGTCAGTCCTGTGAGGAGGACGGAAGGCCACCACGGTGAGAACTAGGCCTGACAGGTGTCCAAACGACGGCAAAGGGCCTTTGTAGCCCTGTGACAGGTGTCCCCAGGTCCAGCCCTCACTACAGATGTTCCCAGACCCGACTGCACACATCTCTAGGCCTTGACAGCAGTCTGCCAACCCAGAGCCAATAACAAGTGTCCCTAGACATCTCCAGCCTTTATAGTGAGTGCCCCACCCATGGTAGCAGGCATCCTAGACCTGCTGATAGCTGTTTCTTATGCATGCTGATGGAGTTCCTCAGGCCAGACAGTGGCTGCTTCCTAGGCCCACTTTGCCCTCCAGGCCTCTCTTAAAATCTAAAGCCTCTGGGGACTGGAGAGAGGACTCCGCAGTGAAGATCAGTGGCTGTTCTCTGCAGGACCCTTTGGGTCAATCCCCAGCACCCACATGGCAGCTCACAACTCTAGTTCCAGGGGATGTGACATCCTCACACAGACACACATGCAAGCAAAACACCAATGGACAAAAATAAAAAAGGAAATGAAAAAAAATTAATTCAAAGTCTCAACTGTAGACTCCAGTAAAATTATAAGTGTTTTCTTACTTCAACAGGGAAGAACCAGGGCACAGTCACAATAAAACCAAAGCAAAACCAAACTCCCCAACTGTGTAAGCAACACATTGTCCCATGTCTGAGTCCACTCGTGATCTTCCAGGCTTTTCCAAAAGGGTCCCTTCGACTCTGCCCTATGCAGCACACACAGCTCATCTTCTAGGCTCCAGCTGACTCCACTCCACAGCTGCTGCTGCTGCTGGTGATAGTCATCTTACGGTACTGGCTTCTCTGAAATGCAGGGGTCGTCTTCTGCTGCAACTGGGCTACACTTACCGATAGCCTCTCATAGGCTCTTACAGTGCCCAGCCTCAACTGCCCCCATGACCGTTTCATTCTTCAAAACCAGTACAACCTGGGTCTCTCTTACACTACCAAGTTCACCTGCAAGAATTTCTGTTGCTGCGATGAAACCACATGACTAAAAAGCAAGCTGGGAAGGAAAGAGTTTATTTGGCTCACACTTCCACAGCACTGTTCATCATGCAAGGAAGTCAGGACAGGAACTCACACAGGGCAGGCACTTCCAGGCAGGAGCTTCTGCAAAAGGCATGGAGGGGTGCTACTTGCTGGCTTCTTATAGAACCCAAGACCACCAGGCCAGGGATGGCACTTCCTCATTGATCACTAATTAAGAAAATGCCTTGGGCCTGCCTGCTACCTACTTATGGAGGTCTTTTGGGAGAGTGGTGGGGGGAGGTTTGTTTTTTGTTTGGGATTTTTTTTTTTTTTTTTTTTTTTTTTTTTTTTTTTTGAGACAGGGTTTCTCTGTGTCTTTCCTAGAACTCGCTTTGGAGACCAGGCTGGCCTCAAACTCACAGAGATCTGCCTGTCTCTGCCTCCCAGTGCTGGGATTAAAGGCGTGCACCACCATACCTGGTCTTTTGTTTTGTTTTGTTTTTGTTTTGTTTTTTGAGACAGGGTTTCTTGTGTAGCTCTGACTGTCCTGGAACTCACTCTGTAGACCAGGCTGGCCTTGAACTCACAGAGATCTGCCTGCCTCTGCCTCCCAGGTGCTGGGATTAAAGGTGTGCGACACCACCACCAGGCTAAGATTCATTATACTTTATATATATATATATATATATATATATATATATATATATATATATATATATATATATATATATATATATATATATATATATATATATATATATATATATACATACACACACACACACAGTGTTCTGTCTGCATGTTTGCCTGCATGCCAGAAGAGGGCATTAGATCTCATTATAGAGGCTGTGAGCCACCGTGTGGTTGCTGGGAATTGAACACGGGACCTCTGGGAGAGCAGCCTATGCTCTTAAATTTTCTTAATTGCAGTTCTCCATTCTCAGGTGACCTCAGCTTGTGTCAAGCTGACATAATTATCCAGCATACCCTGTGACTTTGAATGTAGGGCCTTGTGGTAATGAAATGTGTTCGTACAGGAGACTGCACCCCTCACTCAGCTTCCATGGTTCAGGGAGGCTGAGGCTGTGTCTAGGCAATAGACTAAAAGCAGACAAGCAAAATTCACAGCACTCTGTGTCCGCTCAGACAGTCATGATTACTTGGGACACTGAAGCAAGGAGGTCCTTGACCTGGGAATCCTGGACCTACACAGTGGCCCCAATTCAACAAGCTAGAGTCAATCAGAATAGAGCAGGAGGGCCCCCTCCCACATCTGTAAAGTCAAATGACAGACGTGTGCCCCGGCAACATGAAACAGCCAGTGAGTGTTTCCTTGGGAATACTTGGCCATTATGGAGCTAGAAGAGATCTTCCAGGGGACATTCACAGCTGCATGGACAATAGGTTTAACTTTCACAGCCATTTTGTTGCCACTTGAGAATATTTTTAAATTACGTTATTGAAGTTGAAGAGATTATGGCTCAGTGGCTAAGAGTGAGTACTAGCTGCTCTTCCAGAGACCAGGGTTCCTAGCACCCACATGACAGATCACACTATCTGTAACTCCAGTTCCAGGGGATCTGATGCCCTCTTCTGGCCTCAGTAGGGACATACATGCAGGTAAAATACTCATACTAAAATTCATGTGGATATGTGTGGTGAGTATGGCTACATATGCCACCACATTCTTGTGGAGATTGGGAAGTCCTTTCCTTCTAGCATGTGGGTTAAACGTTGAGTCATAAGGCTTAGCAGCAAGCACCTTTACCCACGAGCTGTCCTACTGGCCCATCACTTTTTCCCCCACTTAAAATACTGTGTTTTTAAAAAGTTTGAGTGTTTTGCCTACATGTATATATGTACCACGTGCATGCCTGGTTCCTGCGGAGGCCAGAAGAGAGCATCATATCTCCTGGAAGATCTCCTGGAAGTAGAGTTGATTGCTGGGAATCAAACCCTGGTCCTCTGGAAGAGCAGCCAGTGCTCTAAATCTCAGCCATCTCTCAAGACTCTTAGTTTGGTTTTAGAGATAGGTTTTACCACCCAGCTCTGCTGGCCTGGAAGTCTCTGTAGACCAGTATCAAACTCACAAAGATCCATCTGCCGCTGCTCATGAGTGCTGGGATTAAGCCTGTGCTCCCACACACGTCACAGAGTAAGTACATATACCCCTTCCATCCATTTGGCCCCACTTGCCAAGCCTGTAGAATAAAGACTCAGAGCCGGGCGGTGGTGGCGCACACCTTTAATCCCAGCACTTGGGAGGCAGAGCCAGGCGGATCTCTGAGTTCCAGGCCAGCCTGGGCTACCAAGTGAGTTCCAGGAAAGGTGCAAAGCTACACAGAGAAACCCTGTCTTGAAAAAAAAAAACTCAGTTCAGGGGCATCCTCCCTAATGTCCAGCTCCATGCCCCACTCCCAGCCCTCTACTGTCTGAAATGGGGCACTTAGGGGAGGGAAGAAGGAAGCAGGAGCTACCTGCTCCCTCCTATAGTCCATATAATCCTGCACTGACATCACAGTGTCTGTCCTGCTGGATCCTGAGGCTCTGGTGGAGTATCTGGGACCACGCAGCTGGTGGCAAGTGAAGAGACTGGCCAAGGGTACAGAGTGACCCAGGACTGGGCTCCTGGTCACTGCTGCTTTTCCCACCTTGGGGACCACCGCCCTGCCAGCTGCCCACCACATTCACAGGCAGGGAAACAAAGACCTAGGAGGAGCTGTATTGCTCAATCCTTCAGAGCATATTTCCCATTCTGGTCGTGAGAGCAGGCAACCATGCTTCCAGCTCAGTGTGGGTTGAACCCCAACCCCTGCCTCCACTGAGATGGCAGGTGTGCACCACCACACCCAGCTTTCTGGAGATGCTTTTTAAAACCCTGCACACTGAGGAGCAAGGGCTCCGTGTGGGACGTGGGGGTGTCCTTCACTCCCCAGCCTGGACCATGTTGGAAGGGGAGTGCCCGCGCAGCTCCAAAAGGAACCATGGAAGAAAGCAAACGGGAAATGCAGATGGCAGGCTGCCTTACACTGTGGGAGCTGCAACCACTAGCTTGTCTTTGGGATGCAACTATGGTCCACTGAGAGAAGACCTAATATGAACCAAAAGGCTGTCTTCCTGTGCCGACAGATGAAAGACACCCCCCCACACACACACTACCTGTTCAAGGAGCACACTGATTCCCACCCCACATCAAGTCAGAAGCCGCAGGGTTTCTTTAAAGAACGCCTTCACACCTTTGATCCCAGCACTCGAGAGGCAGAACCAGGAGGATCTCTGTGAGTTCGAGGACAGCTACCAAGTGAGTTCCAGGAAAAAGGCGCAAAGCTACACAGAGAAACCCTGTCTCGAAAAAACAAAACAAAACACACAACCCCCCCCCCCAAAAAAAACCCTGCCTTCATGGAAAAGGGTGGGGGAATAAGACATTGGGGCCCAGCCTAGAAGGACCTGCAGCATGGCACATGAAGGGAGCAGTCCTGTCGTGAAATAATCGTGGCTGTGAGGAATAATGAGCATGAGTTCCTTCCCACTACTGTGACAATACCTGAGAGAGCTTTTTAAAGAGATTTTAAAAATACTTGCGTCTTTGTGTGGAGGTGTGTGCAGTGCCCAAGGAGGCCAGAAGAGGGCGGCGGATCCCCTGGAACTGGAGTTAACAGGTGGCTATGAGCACAGATGTGGTCCTCGGCAAGAGCATCTAGCTCTCTAACCACTGAACTCTTGCCCCAGAGAGGCAGAAGTTTGGTACACACTCGTACGTTGAGCACTTGGTCCCCAGTGGACGGTGGTTTTAAAAGGGTCTGGAACTGAGGATGGGGCAGGTCCCGAATGGGACCACACTGGGCTTCTGGGGACAGAGTGGAGCAAGAAGCTTTGTGTATTGTTTTTGTTTGGGGGAGGGGAGTGCTTGAGAATATGCTAGAAAACCAGCCTGAGAGTTTTTCAAGTGTCTGGCGGGGTGGGGATGTGCCTGCAGAGGCCCGAGGAGTGTTCACATCCCCTAGAGTTGGGTTACAAGTGGCTGCGGGTGCTGCGAGTACTCTGAACCTCTGGGCTCTCTCCAGCCCCCTGCTGTACATTTTGTGTGCATGATAAGACTTGGAAGATGCCGGGCAATGGTGGTGCTCGCCATCATCCCAGCACTCAGGAGGCAGAGGCAGGCAGATCTCTGAGTTCGAGGCCAGCCTGGGCTACAGAACGAGTTCCAGGACAGTCAGGCTACACAGGGAAACCCTGTGTCAAAATATAGACAAACTGCCTGGTGGTGGTGTCGCCCGCCTCTAATCCCAGCACTCAGGAGGCAGAGCAAGGCCTGGTCTACAGAGATCCAGGACAGACTCCAAAACTACACAGAGAAACCCTGTCTCAAAAAACAAATATATATTTATATATATTTATTGTGTGTGAGATGTATATCTCACACACAAAAGACGAGTCAGAAGATATGAAATTTGTTATTTTTAATTTGAGCATAGCCTTGCACACCTGTCATCTCAGCACTCTGAAGGTATAGACAGGAAGATCAGGGGTTCAAGGCCAGTGTGAGCTACAGACAAGTGCCAGGACAGCTTGGGCTACATGAGCCCCTAATTCAAGTAATCATTTGGTGGCATATATCTTACATACACTGTTGCACAACCCTGTAGCTCCCAATCACCTTTAAGAAGATTCCACTAGCCGCCATCTCCACTCTCAGCACGTGTGTCTGTGTTGGGCCCCATAACGCCCGGGCATGAGGCCCAGTGTGACTTCCTGAGTTTGGCGACTTGTCCTGGGACATGACTTCCGCATACGAGTGACTCAGCACTACCCAACCTAGAATTGCCTGTGCCTAGTACCTGCTGGCATTGTCTCATTGGCCCCCTATCCTCACCCCATTTCCCGCCTCTCCCCTGCCCCCCCCACCCTATATAAGTCCACTCTTGATACAATAAAGCCAGTTCCTGCTTTGACAACATTCCAGGCCCAGTGTGCTTCTCTCTGATGGAATGGGGCAGGGGTCTGGGCCATAGACACCCACCATCCTGCTCAGCCCCAGGGAGAGGAGACTGGCTGGACCAGTCCTGCCTCTGCCCTGCCTGTCAGTCATACGGACAGACTGGTGCCCTGTGTGAGTAATGGAAGAATGCTAACAGGCCAATCTGGGTGAGTGTACCCCATAAGATATGGGGTAGTCTTTAAGCTAAACCCTGCCTTGGAGTCCCTGCAAGTACTGCTAAAGAGCAGGGGGAAATCACACATATTTCGGCTGCGGAGGTGAAGGTCATTTTAAGAGAAAGCTTCCTAACCAGCCCAGGGGCACTCCTCTGGCCTCATCTGGCTGGGGCCTGCCCCGCACCCCCTGCCCTCAATGTAAGAAGGGATTCCACTGGGCTAAAGACTGTAAATCTAAATTCAACCTCCAAGAATTGCCTTTAAACTCCCCCAGGGTGATCCCCAGCCCCGTTAAATAAGGGGAAAGAGGTGGTGATGCTGTGCCCAGATCGTGACCCCCAGAGAGACCACTGAAGACAAGCATGCCAGAATGCAAAAGCAAGGTTTAATTCCGGATATCCAAAAGCAATACTAGCCTAAGCAGGGACTTCATCCAGCAGATCCAACGCAGAGGAGGCTGGAGGAAGTAAGTGCCCACCTCTCTGCAAGCTCAGTTTTTAAAGGCAAAATCCACAAGGTTACATCATTTAGGGGTGATAGTATGGGTACAATTCTGATTGGCTCGCTTCTAGGGGCTTTCTAGAAATCATGGCTTAATCTTACTTCTAAGGGGTGGTTGCCCGCCACCATTTTTCATTGGCTGCCTTCAGGTGGGGACATTTCTGTGGTCAGTTACCCTGGAAACCAGGGAGAGGACATTCTATAGTCTGGCAGTCATGGCTGTACTTTTACACTTCCTGGTTTCTGGAATCTGGACTGACTGGTTTCAGTAACTCATGGCCTATTCCAAAAAGGAGAAATCTTAGGACCTAGTTTTAGGGTGAAAGCATTTTGGTCTTCTTTCTAAGATGGCTCATTTTGATCTCACAGTCAAAGCCCACTGGACCGTACCCTTGGGTGCCTAGACTAAGCCCAAAATGACCCTAATCATTGAAAGAAAATGATTTAATTTTATCATAGACACTGGGGCTGACTGCACAGTCATCTGAAAAAAGGAAGTCCCCTCCTCCTGGCAGCTGGTTCCTGGACCCCACATGCTTCTATGTCATGGGAGACAGCTAATTGGTTGTCCTGGACTGGCGCAGATGGTAATACCTATAAAAACAATCTCCCACGAGGTGGAGGGGTCTGCACAGTTTAAGGAACTGTTTGCTGTTGTTATGGAGCAAGATTCCATATCAGTCATTTAATCTATTCTCTGATAGCCTTTATGTTGTAAATATTTTGCCCAACCTGGTTGAAGCCCATATGAAATTAGATTCCAACCCCATTTCTCCTCCTATGGTTCAGGCTCACTCCTTACTTAAACAGAGACTCAGTCCCATTTATTTACAACATATTAGAGGCCACCAAAATTTGCTGGGATTTCTTTCCAAAGGAAATCAGCTGGCTGACCATCTGGCTTCTATGCCTCAATGTAATTCTGTTACTGAGGCCACAGATGTCCACCTACTTACCCATGTTAACTGGAGAGGCCTAAAACACAAGTTTCCTCGGGTACCGGTTAAAGATCTCAAAAAAATTGTCTGGACCTGTAAGTCTTGTCAGCCCTTCCTTCAGATCCCTCCCCTCCAAAAGATGGAGAGCAATCCCTGAGGACTTATTCTCCATTTGGAAAGCTTAAATATGTTTTTCTTT
This sequence comes from Onychomys torridus, assembly GCF_903995425.1. Taxonomy (NCBI): domain Eukaryota; kingdom Metazoa; phylum Chordata; class Mammalia; order Rodentia; family Cricetidae; genus Onychomys; species Onychomys torridus. The sequence goes on along the minus strand of NC_050459.1, from coordinate 63,440,131 downwards.
CCTTAGATACTTTCTCCCATGCCTGCTGGGCATCAGCCCTTGCTGGGGAAAAATCCAAGCATGCTATGAGCTATATACTTCAATGCTTTGCCACCCTTGGTTTACCTAGCGAAATCAAAACAGATAATGGCCTGTGCTTTAGGGCAAAGCCTTTATAAATTTCCTACACACCTGGAAAATTTCTCATTCTACTGACATCCCCTATAATTCTAGGGGTCAGGCCATCGTGGAGAGATTCAACCAAACACTTAAGTCCCAATTACAAAACAAAAGGGGCGTCTCTACCCCCACATGATCAACTAAGGAAGGCTTATTAACCTTAAATATTTTTTAAAAGATTTATTTATTTATTATGTACATAGACGAGGGTGCCAGATCTCATTACAGGTGGTTGTGAGGCACCATGTGGGTGCTGGGAATTGAACTCAGGACCTCTGGAAGAGCAGCCAGTGCTCTTAACCTCTGAGCCATCTCTCCAGCCCCAACCTTAAATATTTTAAATTTTTCTAAGGAAGATAAATTTTTGTCTCCTTTTCAAAAACATTGGTCCTCCTCGGTTACTTACAGTAACATTTGGGTCAAGTGGAGGGGACCCCTTAATTAAGGCCTGGAGAGGTCCAGACCCACTCCTCACTGCAGGAAGAGGATTTGGATGTGTCTTTCCTCAAAATGAAAAGAGACCCATCTGGGTACCAGCCAGAGACCTCAAAATTTACCCCAACAAGGAGACAATGATAATGATGGCTCCAGGGAGTGTTCCACCCTGGAGGATAGTCTTTTTGCTTCTTCCTCAGAAACGACCAAAGATTTGGATGCTTTTGCTCGTCCTGATGCTTATGTTAATTGTCCAACCCAATGATGGTAGATTTGGTAACCCACATGATGCCAGAGCTGTCCTGAGCAGATGATGGGGAAGCCCTGTGACTGCGATGGAGGAACATTTGAGATTTCATACATGAGTAGGTCTCCCATCAGTCAGTCAGATTGTGGTGCTAAAATTGCCTATAATTTCATTGATACCTTGGGTCACTAGTTTCTGGGTCCAACAAGTGGGTATGTATGCTGAAGCCTAAGATTGTACCCAAGGTGGATGACAAACCTGGGCCCTGCCCCTGCACCTCCTTTTACTGATCCATGCATGCTACCTGCTACACTGCAGTGCATGAATGCATTAGAAAGACTGATAATAAGACCTACTGGATTGCCTCCAGAAATGGCATTGGCCATTCATGTACTTTTGGTTCTGCCTTGGAAGGGACCCATCCAGGGACTGAACCCAGTTTCAGCCACTTGGGTGACCATGTTTGCTGGGAATTGGAGGCCCCCATCAGTTACTCTGACAGTGGGGGAGTGCAGGATCAGTTGTGAGAATTACAACTGATCGAAAAGAGAGTTGAACAATTGCTTACATCTGTGTTCTCCAAGCTCTTCTACCCCCCCTTAGCCCTCCCTGATCAGAAAGGGGATCTTAACCTTGATGCTGATACCCAGGCCATCCTGGAGACATTTCTCCACGCTCAATCAGACTCACCCCTCCCTTGCTGAGAATTGTTGGCTCTGCCTCTGCCCAGAGCCACCTTGACCAACTTTACGTTTTTTGAAATTACCCCTCCATGTTTTGTCCACTAATTCCTGTCTCTGGGCTCTGCCACAAAATAGTACAGATGCCATTGATGTGGGCCAGGTCTCCTCTTTCTTTTGTGCTGGCAACCACACTAGCCACACCCCCCACAGGTATGTCCCCCATGGGAATGGTTTTTGTGGGCTAGGAGGAATGGCTTCTAGCTTTCTCCCTGGGTCATAGACAGGCCTTTGCGCCCCTGCCATGCTGATACCAGATGTGGATATCATCCCTGGTGATGAGGCTCTTCCAGCACCTCTTTTGACTACACAGGAGGAAGGTCTAAGAGGGCCATACAAGTGATACCTCTCCTTGTTGGCCTGGGAGTAACTGCAGGCATGGCCACAGGAGCGGCGGGGATAGGCCTGTCCACACATCTTTTTAGGAAATTATCCATTCAGTTAATTGATGATGTAAAGGCCTCTCCAGCACCATTCTTGACCTGCAGAGTCAGTTAGACTCTCTGGCTGAGGTAGTCCTCCAGAATAGGAGGGGGTTATATCTGCTAACTTCAGAAAAGGGGGAGTCTTTGTTGTTACAGGAAAAGTGCTGCTTCTATGCTAACAAGTCGGGGATTGTCCAGGATGAGATAAAGAGGCTCCAGGAAGACCTGGGAGGAGAAAGCGGGAGTTCAAGACAGTCCTCTGTGGACAGGCCTTCATGGATCCTTACCCTACCTACTTCCCCTCCTTGGACCCTTCCTTCTCCTTATTCCCCTTCTCACCATGGGGCCTTGTGTGTTCAATAAGGTCACACAATTTATCCACTAGACTGGAGGCGATCAAGATAAATCAGGTTGAGGTACGCTACCGAAGATTAGCCACTCAGGAGTCTGGTCCCTCCCATGGCTGGGTATCCTCCTATGAGAGCCCTTCTTCTGCTCTCCACTCGACCAATGACGCATAAGCTCTCAGGTGGGCTGAGACCACCTAAGACAGGTCATGGAATGACCACCCCCCCATTTATGATACATGGTACTCAATGACGGGTAAGATCTCCAAGTGGGGGACGACCTAAGACAGGGGCCATGTCTTACAAAAAATAAAAGGGGGAGTATTGGGCCCCATAAGGCCCGGGCATGAGGCCCCGTGTAACTTCCTGAGCCTAGCTTGAGTTTGGCGACCTGTCCTGGGACATGACTCAGCACTACCTGACCTAGAATTGCCTCTGCCTAGTAACTGCTGAGATGGCATCATCTCATTGGCCCGCTATCCTCACCCCAACCTACATAAGTCCACTCCTGAAGCCAGTTCCTGCTTTGACAAGACTCCGGGCCCAATGTGCTTCTCTCTGGTGGAATGGGGGGAGGAGTCTGGGCCGTAGACACCCACCATTCTGCTCAGCCCCAGTCAGACACCCAGACATGTCTGCTCAAATTTAGATTTTTGGTTTCTTGTTTGTTTCTGTGCTGATAATAGAAGCTGGGTCCTCTTGCAGTGGCAGCTTGTGGGCACCACCCCCAAACCCTCATCTGCTACTGGACTGTCACTCTGCAACCATGCCTCATCCGATAGCTTCGTCTTCTTTAGTTTTGTTTCTGGTTCAACCTACTGGGTGTTGGATCAGAGTGAGCTCCGACCTTGGATGGAAAGGGTCTGGGGCTAATGCTGGGTGGGTGGGTCTGGCTTCAGCACCCTGAGGTCACCCCACTGACTTGTGTTCATCTCTCTCCCTTTCTCAGCCCTGGCTCCCGCATCCATTTTTTTTTTTGTGTGTGTGTGTCCATCAGGCTCATGACCACCAGCCTACAAGAGGAAGGCCAGACATGGCCACCTGGTTGTGAGGAGTTGGAGTCTCAGGGATGGCAGGCGTGGACAATAGCTCTGTGTTCAGGTCTAAGCAGCCCTAAGGAGTCCTGCTGGCCGCCTTTCCCTCTCTTCTGTGCCAGAGGAGCCCGTTGTCATAGTCTAGCCAGGAACATAAACAGCCTCAGGCAAAACTTGACCTCATGACCTCCACCATTCAGGCTGGCTTCAACTACCCAAGTGGAAACAGCCCATCCATTTGGAAAATAAGGCTTACTTAATTCTATAGATTCTACTGAGTTCATGGTCAGGGGACTTTCTAACTTGGCAAACTTCTATTCATCCTTTAAAAACCCTTGACTCCCACATTCTTCTTCCTTCACATGTTCACACAAATGCTTTCCCTGTCTACCCTGTGGCAGAAAAGAGGGATCTCCTGGCACCGTGCATCTGTGTGTGTGTGTGTGTGTGTGTGTGTGTGTGTGTGTGTGTGTGTGACCATATGTGTGGGGTCAGAGAACAACTTGGGGGAATATTCTCTTCCTGCCATGTGGCTCCCAGGTATCAAACTCAAATCTTCAGGCTTCACAGCAAGCACCTTTACCTGCTGCGCCGTCTCACCAGCCCTTGCTCATCCCTGGGCCTCTCTGTTTCCAACTCTGGGCTCATGTCTGTACCTGGAATCGAGTGGGACCTCAGTAAAATGTCCAGCCAGCTGTGCCCACAACTTTAATCCTAGCACTCAGGAGGCAGAGGCAGGTGGCTCTGTGTGAGTTGGAGGCAGCCTGGTCTACTTATAGGATCCCAGGGCTGCAGAATGGGTGAGACCCAGGCCTAAAACAAGTTTATGGGCTGGAGAGAGCCCAGTAAGTGCTGTGTGCACATGGGAGTCTGAGTTTGAATGCCAGAGCTGGTGGTGCACACCTGTAATCCCAGTACTTAGGAAGAACACACAGGCAGACAGACCCATGGGATGCCTGCCCACACAATCTAGCCTAATCCCTGAGCCCTAGGTCAAGCAAGAAATCCTGTCTCAAGAAGAAGGTGGGCAGCTTCTGAGGTTACTCTCTGGCTTCTACATGCACACAAATACAGATGCGTGGAGAACATTGAAAGCTTCCCACATACCGGGATCTGTACCACTGCACCAGACAGCACAATCTCAGGCCATTTCCATCCACCTAGAGGAGCCCCACCCCAGGAGCAGTCTCTCCCAACCCTTCCCAACCACCAGCAGTCACTGAAATGCCACTTCCTGTCCCTGGACCACCCTCTTCTAGACATGGATGCTGATGGGTCACACACCACGAAGCCTTTTGTGTTTGTCTACTTTAACAGTGTCATGTTTTTCCATTAATTCACATTGTAGATTTTGTTCCTGGGTGAGTAATTTTCCACTTTATAGATGGACCACAGTTTGTATCCATCTTGACAGACATTTAGACACTTCACACCTCTTGACTGCTATGTATTGTTCTGCTGTGAACTTGAGCACACATGTGATTGTATGGCTGTAGAGTTCAGATCTCTTGTACACCATGTAGAATACAGATGAAATCCTGCAGCCTGTGACATCTGTCCACCCACCTGTGTGGGAGCCTGCACCCTCTTTTGATGTCACCCTTCCAGGCACAAGGGTCTCATGGGTGGACAGATGAAGATTTAGGAGTGAACTCCTATGTTAACACCCCTTCAAAGTGTTCTGTTTTGTTGTGGGTTTGTTTGTGAGATGGAGTCTCATATAGTCCCAGCTGGCCTCACTCAATGGGTAGTTAAGGTTGATCTTGAGTTTCTGATCCTCCTATTTCCATCTCCCAAGTGCCAGGATACAAAAATATACTATGCTCAGGTCCCTTTTACAACTTAGAACAAGGCACAGTGCTGCAGGGTCCTCCCAGGGCTTAAATGCTTCTTTAGACAGTTAGAGCAGTGGTTCTCACCCTTCTTAATGCTGAGACCCTTTAGTACAGTTCCTCATGTTGTGGTGAGCCCAACCATAAAATTATTATGTTGTTACTTCATAACTGTAATTTTGCTACTATTATGAATCATAATGTAAATATTTCTGTATTCCAATGGGTTTGGGGGTTGTGGCCCACAGTTTGAGAACCACTGTCCTAAAACACCCAGGAGCTGGTGCATAGGCTGAGTGCACAACCAGGAAGAGACTCCCTGAAGCTGTGGCCTCTGGGAGTCCATGGTGTCTCCTGACCTGTAGATGTAACCGTCTTGTTAAATAAGAAACACAGAGCTGCCCCCTTTTCTTCCTGCTCTCTCCCTCTGCGTCTCTCTGTCTCTGTCTCTGTCTCTCCCTCCCTCTCTCCCTCCCTCCCTCTCTCCCTATCTCCCCCTCTCTCTCCCAATAAAGCTCTAAAAGGTAAAAAAAAAAAAAAAAAAGAAAGAAAAAAGAAAAAAAAAAAAAGAAACACAGAGCCAATTGCAGAGTTAAAAGCCAAGAGGTCAGAGCAGCAGCTGAGAGCTGAAAACCTCACCCTTCACTGCTGCTCTGTCTTTCTTTCCTCTCCGCAAGAGACCTACTTCTGTGTGTTTTTTCTTTTTTATAGACTTTCTGTTCTGCCTTCTCATTGGTTGTAAACCCAGCCACATGACCTTGTCACTGCCTGTCTGTACTGACCTCCAGGTCTTCTATGGTTGGTATTGAGATTAAAGGCATGTGTCACCATGCTGGCTGTGTCCTTGAACACACAGAGATCTGCCTGGCTCTGCCTCCCAAATGTTGGGTGCACTACCACCACCCAGCTTCTGCTCTGGCTTGCTCTGACCCCAAGGCAACTTTATTAATATACAAATAAAATCACATTTTAGTACAAATAAAATATCACTATACTGACCCCTGGCTCTCATCCAGGCCACTCTACCCAGAGTTTGCAGAAAGGCTTACAAACCACAGGTGAGGGATGGGGACACACTCTGCACATGTCAGCAAGGGCTGTGCTGGGTGTGATTGACATACCATGAGACCAACCTGGACTTTGTAGGGAGACCCTGTCTCAGAAATTGAGGTGGTGGAAAGGGATGGGAGGGGAGGAGAGGAGAGGAAAGGTAGAGCTGTGGCAAAGCTTTGTGGCACACCTGAAATGTAGCCACTCAGCTTCATCAAGAACCCTCCGTGAATCTGGGAGTAGTGGTGCATATCTTTAATCCAAGCACTCGGGAGGCAGAGGCAGGAGGATCTCTGTATATCTGTGAGTTTGAGGCCAGCCTAGTCTACAGAGTAAGTTCCAGGACAGCCAGGGCTACACAGAGAAACCCTGTCTCAAAGAACCCTGTCTCTAAAAAACAAACAAAACAAACAAACAAACAAACCATCTATGAAGTGAACAAGTGAATGGATGATTGAATGAGTAAGTGAATGAGGGACTGAAAGAACAGTGACTGGAAGAGCAAACTAGTGATGAATGTTGAATGAATGAGTAGATGAATGAAGGAAGTAGTGAATGAAGAATGGATGAATGAGTGAATTGATGTCCAAATTAGGGGAAGAGTAAGTGAATGAGTGAATCTGTGAGTGAACAAATGAATGAGTGAACGAACAAATGGAGTAGATGAGTGAATGAGTGATGGGTGAGTGAATGAGGGTGAGTGAATATGGGTGAGTGAGTAATGGGTTAGTGATCACATCCATCTGCCCAATTTCATTCCTCTGAGTGCCCTTTGGGCTACATCCTTCTGGTACTGGAGTTTGGTTGTAAAAAGAACAAGTAGGACATTTTCTTGTAATTTCCTTGGCTTGTTACCAGGTTATAGAAAAATCCTTTTTCAAACCATCACTATTGACATGATTTTTTTAAATGAAATTCTGAGGCCTCCAGCACATTTCCTATCAATAGTTTATCAATCTTATCATTACCTTCTGCTGGGGGACCTGGCAGACCCCTATGGGATCAGATGTGAGTTATATTTAAGGGATAATTCCTACTCCTGATTATTTTTGTAACTAAATAAATAACAAAGGTATATTATTCTGACTTATCAGGGATAAACTCCACAGTAAGACCACTCTTTCAGCATACTGAGAGTCAGTAACTATGTTGAGAAGTTCCGAAAAATCTATTAATACCATCAGAATAGCATATAATTCTGATGTTTGAACCAAATTATAAGGACGTTGAACCACTTTACTTAAATTTTCTGATTTGTAACCCGCCTTTCCTTGTTTGTTTGCATCTGTATAAAATGTAAGAGCTCCAGATATGGGTGTTCCCATACAATTCGAGGCAAAATCCAATCAGCTCTCTTTATAAGTTTAATTCTATCACTTTTTGGATATTTGCTGTTAATCTCTCCCAAAAAATTACTGCAAGCTCTTTTCCAAGGTTCACTTTCTGCCTATAACTTGTCAATTTCATCATTAGTTAAAGGTACTACAGTTTCTGCTGGGTCTATTCCTGCTAATTGATTAAGTCTCAATTTTCCTTTTAAAATTATGATCTTTTCCACATAAGTTTTAATTTTTTTACTCTTGTTAATTGGTAGAAATATCCATTCCAATATAGTATCTTCCCTCTGCATTAAAATTCCTGTAGGAGAACGCTTAGAGGGTAAAATAACCAAATGCAATCAAGCTTTGGATCCACATGTCCCTCCTGTACTTTCTTTTCCACCAAGGCCAATTCTCTCTCAGGTTCATCTGAAAATTCTCTTGGACTATTTAAGTCCTTGTCACCTTCTAAGGTTTTGAACAAATTACTCAGTTCATCTTTTTTTTTTTTTTACCCCAACAGCGGTCTGTAGACTGGAAATGTCTCCAGATAGTCTTTGAAAGTCATTAAGAGTCTGTAATGAGTCTCTCCTAATTTGTACCTTTTGGGGTCTAATTTTTTATAGACCTTTTTTATATCCTAAAGAATTAATAGAATCTCCTCTTTGTATCTTTTCAGGAGCAAGTTGTAATTCTCAACAAGGCAAAATTTTCTTTACTTCTTCAAACATTCATTCTAAAGTATCTGCATTTGAGTCAGCTAGTAAAATATCATCCATGTAATGATGAATTATAGATTTAGGAAATTTTTTACATATCACTTCCAATGGCTGTTGTACAAAATATTGGCACAGAGTTGGGCTATTTAACATTCCCTGTGGGAGAATCCTCCATTTATCTCATTTAACCGATTGAGAATTATTGTAAGTAGGCACCATGAAGGCAAATGTTTCTCTGTCTTTTTTTTGTAAGGGTGTTGAAAAGAAACAGTCTTTTAAATCAATAACTAATTCCTTTAGGTAACAGAGTAGGCAAAGGAATTCCAGATTGTAGAGAGCCCACTGGCTGAGTAACCTTGTTAATTGCTCTAAGGTCTGTTACCATTCTCTATTTACCAGATTTATTTTTCATAACAAATACAGGAGAATTCCAAGGGCTGGTCAATTCATCAATATGCTGAGCATTTAACTGCTCTTGTGCCAGCTCTTCCAAAGGCTGCAGTTTCTCTGTTGTTAAAGCCATTGCTGAACCCACACAGGCTTTTCTGTTAACCATTTTAAAGGTAGAGCTGTTGGTGTCTTTGAAAGATCAACAGCTGTTGTGCCCTGTTGTTGTACAATATGGACGGCCAGTGACTGTTCTTTATAACAATGCTTCCTAATATTTTTCTTAGAAACATATGTTAGTTTATGGTTTGTTTCTGAGGTTGAAGGAATGTTAATCTGGGTATTCCATTGTTGTAATAAATCATGGCCCCATAAATCCATAGCTATATTAGCCACATATGGCTTTAATTTTTTTCTCTGTCCTTCTAGCCCTATACATTCGACCCATCTTTCCACTCCGTTTCACTTGAGATAATGTTCCAGTCCCTAACAGCTGAACATTTAACTCCTGAATTTGGATGCCAAGATTCTGGTGTAATTATTGTGATGTCCAACCTGTGTTGCAAGACCCTCAATGAGATCATCATTTATTTGTATTTTTAATTTTGGTCTTGGTTCATTTATAGAAGTTTGCCCAGAAATTTGCTTTACGGTTTCTCTTGAATTTCCTGTTCTCTCTGCTATGGTTGTTTTATCATCCTGAGTAGTATAACCATACATGTTGTTGTTGTTTGTTCTGTTTGTTTTTTTTCAATAGACATTTGGTTATTTAATTACTCTGAGAAGGGGTTTCTTAAGGACTAAACTGGATTTGCCATGGGGACCTTTGAGAGGCCCCTCAGGGAGTTTCCTGACTGCAAAGGCAAAGGATTACCTTATCTGTCCCTTGTTGATCTACATTTGTTAGTCCAATGTTTGTCTTTTGCATAATCCAGAAGGGAGGGGCATTCTGTTGCCATTGTTCCTTGAAGAAACATTGTTTCTAGGAATGCCCTGTTTACAGTCCTTGTTTACTGCAATTAAATCATCTGACATTGTTTTTCTTCAGACCTCTCCTATCCAAGTATCATCATGGTCATGAGATTCAATATTAATTGTATCTCTGATCCATTCTTCCAAGGATGCTAATCTTGCCTTTAATGGCCTAATTATCCTTTTGCATGCTGCATTGACATTTTCAAAAGCCAGAGATTTAATTATTATCTGTCTAGCTTCTGAATTTGGTATCTATTTGTTGCTGAAGACAGCCTTTGTAAGAAATCTGTGAGGGTTTTTTTTTGGGGGGGGGGCTGTATACATACATACAACAAATTTTGATCAGATGCATCATAGTTTACAACCATCCAAATCTTCCCTATGTGTCATCAACACTATTAAAAAGACAACAGAGTGCAATTAGTGTACAAGGATGTAAGAAAATTACTGGACTATGGATAGCCTCAGCATGCTGCATCCCTAAAGAAAACTTAGTCTCCTTCCTCAGCACCCATCAGCTTTCAATAGCCCCTCACAGGGTGGGATTTCATGAGCCCTCCCTCATTAATGCTGGGATGTTGGTTGGCCAGATCTTGTACATGTCTGTTGCATGCAGTTAAAGTTGCTATGAGTTAATTGTGCAACAACCCTGTTTTAGCTAGCAAATACTGTTTTCTTGTGGACATCTACGACCTATGGGCCTTACAATCTATTTCCTGCCCCTTCTGATATGCTTTCTAAGCCTAGGGATTTGAGGTTGTGATATAGCTGTGCCATGGAAAGCTTAGCGCTCCATAGGCCCTTATCTTGGGTACACTGACAAACTGGGGTTGTAGGTATCTGATAATTATTGTCTACTATAAAGAGAGTCTTTTCTAACAATGGCTGGGAGATGCAATATTCTATATGTCTAAAGCTAAAACTTAGGAGACAGTTCAATATGGCAAGGTGGGATCTCCCCTAGGGCCTATGCTCTACCCAGCTGTGGGTGTTTGGCCCTGTCAACAGTATCAACTATAAGTCTTTGTGGAACTTTTAAATCCAGTGAGAAAGTGGCTGGTTACTCCCATAGAATTCATACCATTATTGCACCTGTGTGCATGCCTTGCCAGGCTGGTGGTTATTGTTGCTCACAGGGTTGACAGGTGGGTAAGACCGTTGATGATTTTTCCTCTCTGGTAGCATGAAAAACCACCTTCTAATACTTTGAAAGCTAGCCCAGAGGGATGAAGCTTCCAGATTAGTACCAGATTGATTTCTCCATGTCCAATGACTCAAGTACACAACATCTTTAGCAAAAGACTCATACCATTGAGTTTTGAAGGTTAATCAAGAACCACCACAATATCTCCTAATTTGGGGAGTGATGCTATATATGGGACTGAAAAAGCATTACCTATGCCTAGCACTGCACTTTTGATAGACTATGGTGTCTAGGAGGAAAACTGATCCCTATTATATAGTAACACCATTAAACTTCACTTATATGAATATATGTATATATTTTAACATCTGTATACTACAGAGAGTGAAGCTGTCTACTACAGCATGGTCCTATCTTGCCATACTGGTCATTATCGCAGTTCACAGGATTCATGGCTGGGTGAGGCTCTTGATGGCTTTTCCCCAGCAGATTACGTTGCATATAGCCAGGAGGGAAACAATAATTCAGAATGCCAAGTGAAAGAGGACAGACACAAAAGATTGTAGAGTATACAACAGCTCAGAGACTGGGCATAGACATGTTAAAATGCTTATGTAAAAGTATCCCTCCAGCCTCTGACACTAGATATGAACCAGTGATCAGTGTAGTATGGGAACTCCCAGATCTCAGCTACATGAGGCATCTCTGGAAGAAATTAGATTTCATAATGGAGGTCTTATCTCCATATCTATTCCAAGTAATCCCCTTTGTCAGCCTTTCTTTTTCCATGTTGGAGAAGTTAATACAAATATTATTTTGCACTGACATTTGCTTTGAGTATAACATTGTTTTCCTTACAGCTATTAGTCATTTGCAGACATTTATAAGAGCTGTTGAAATTTTCCAGTGGGTGTTCTTTTAATGAATGGAGTCTGCCCCTTAAGGATTTCTTGACCCGTTATTTTCATTCAGGTCTTAGGTCAAGAACACAGTGACCTCAAGTAATCACTTTTTTGTATTGTTGTTGTTTTGTTTTGTTTTAATTGAAGCTAGGCTATATCCTATCTCAACATGTCTATTAAACTCGCAGACCCTGACGTCATTAGTGTTGCAGTGTTCTGCACTGAGATCCATGCAGCTTCTATATAGTCCATAAGAACAGCAGTAAGACTCCATTTAGTAATTTAACTTCACTCATCCTATGGAATCAATTGTCCATTTAACAGTCTGGGAAAACTCAATATGAATAAGGGATAAATTAACAACTAGTTAAAAACAGATTGTTTTTATCTATTCTATTTTATCTCTATTTTAGCATTTTAATAAAAATGATACTACAGAAAGAAAAATTCACACATAAGTGCTTTCTTTGTACACAAGCTGTTGAAAACCACTGACATGAAGGGACGAGTGTAGCCAACAGCTGGTACCACTTAGTTCCTTCCACAAACTGAAACATAAGTTAGACTTCCAGAAATTTCATCAGCAATCAGGGTTTTCAGTTTCTCCTTAAAGAATTGAACCCGATGTCCTTTGATCCAGGGTTACAGACTGGTACCCTACAAATGAGGCATGCATGTGCATCAATGTGCTAAGGACCAGACTCTACTTCTTGATGTCATTTACTTTGCCACTATAAGCATAGAACTTAAAAACTCTTTGTTATACACCACATTAAAAACTTTAGTGTTTTTAAGGTGGTTAGTACTGACTTATATTGAGATGGTTTAAATTTTGATAGGTCTTGAAAATGGGATTGAATTTTAGGGTTCAGGATGTGGCTCAGTGTTAGAGCATTTTGCCCATGAACATGAAATGTGGCTTGAAGTCCTATCACTAAAACAAGCTTCTACTTCATTTATATTATAAAAATTCTACTTCTACTCCTACAAGAGAATATGTAAGCTTTAATAGGTTAATAGTGGTTACAGTTGAGTAGGTTATACATAACGTCAAAGATATTACATCCCACTCCTTATTCTTGCTTTTTTCTTTTTTCTTTCTTTCTTTCTTTTTCTTTTCTTTTTTTTTTTTTTTTGAGCTGAGGGTCAAACTCAGGGGGCCTTGCACTTGCTAGGCAAGCACTCTACCACTGAGCTAAATCCCCAACCCAGTATTCTTGCTTTTTTAAGGTGCTCTGACTTAACAGCTTCATTGCTCTAAATACAATCCATACATATCATATCTAAATTCTCCTTGAAAAACCACTGCATTTTTATTTCTGGTTTATATTTGCATAAAAATTTAGTATAGAGACCAAGAAAATGTACAGAAGAATAGAAATTTACAAAACAAACTCTTAGAATTTGTACTAACTTCCAGATAAACTTGATTTTTAGAATATAGTTACAATTGAGGCCAGTTTTACTCTGAAAATGTTTTTGGCCTGTTTGTAAAATGTCCGCAAATGATACATGTATCTTAAAATTTAAGCCTCTTGATTAACAATTGATGTTAGAAGCAATGTGTCAGTAATAGGCATTAAGTTAGTTTGAAGTGAAAAGATCATTCCCAAGGTCTACATTTGTAGTTTCCTATTACCAATCACTCAGGACAACTTTAGAGAATTAACTCTGCCTCCTGGTCTCTCGGTGTCTTCAGTGTCTACACTGAGAGAGGGAATAAGGACATAAAATCAACCCAGTGACTCTTAACATAGATTTTATATATATATGTATTTGACTTTCTACTGCTGTAAGACAACATGACCAAGGCAAATTATCAAAGAAAGCATTTGGTTGAGGGCTTGCTTACAGTTTCAGAAGGAAAATCCATGACCAACATGCCTGGGATCATGGCAGCAGGCAGGTAGGCGTGGCACTGGAGCAGCAGCTGAGAGCTTACATCTGATCCAGAACCATGCATGTCATTCATTTTTTGAATAATAAATGATTTTTGAATAATAAATTATTAATAAATATATTAATAAAACATGTGTGAAATAAGATATGTTCTTTCCTATCAACATTTACTAGGTTAAGTTTGTTGGCTCACGTTTCTCTCTTAGTCTAAGCTAAGGCTATAAATCATTTACATTTATTATTGATAGTCCAGTGACTTTGGAGTAGCTGATCATATATAAAGAAATTCCTGTTAAATATTATATAGTTTCTTATTTTTTTCTGGTTCCATATCCCGTAAAATATAAGGACCCCCCCAAAAAAAGGCCATTTTGAGAACAAGTGCACCCAAACACAAAGCCCATGAGTCTGAATCAATCAGAGTAACCCTCAATTTTCTTGTCTATAGAAAATCACTGAAGAACAAGAAATGGAGAAGAGCAATGTTGAACGTGCATCTTTATGGCCATGGCCTTCTGTGAAAACAGATGAAGTGACGATAGACCGGCAGAGCGCGCTACAGTACAAACACCTTAAAAAATACATCAGAGAAAACGTAAAGGAGATGGTTCATGAACAACTTGAAAATGCTGAACTTATTATTCATCCTAATGAAGAGCCTCCACCTGATGATTCTAGAAATATCCACAAAGGTAATTCCCACCATGTGGAAAAGTACAGTATTTTACTGTAAGATAAGACAGTATCTTCTGGACAGCTTGTCTTTTCAATACTGTGGATTGTTCCAGACAAAAGAAACCTAGCTTGAAAATGTTCATACATCTTTCTTATGTTCTGCATCATATATGTTCACTTTTCAGTCATCCTCTAAGATTGAAGTGAAAATTCATTAGACTGTAAGAGTAACAACCCAGGAAGTTAACATGCTTACTAAAAATAGAAGAATTTAATACTAATGTAGAAATTTTATGATGATATGGAAAGTAAATAATAATGGTGTTGAGTGTGATGACTATGTGGGAGTCAGAGTGGGCCTGAAAGGAACCACATCTTTGACAAGCAAATGATTAGAAATGAACTCCAATAGCAGTAATTCAAATAGATATTAGACATGCCAGAGTCTGGCAAACCAAAAGGGCACAGTTTCCATCCTTCAAAGAAATAACTCATGTGTCTGAAAGAAAAGACACCACTTTTCTACTCTTAAACACACCGGAAGCAAACTAACACAAGACTTTCCCTAAGCCACCTGCTAATCGCAGTATAAATAGTATAAAGTCACAGACTGAGATAGATAATATCAGTTCTCCACCACATGCTAGCAGATTGCCAAACAGAAGTCTTTGTAAAGAGGTGTAATCATACAAAGTCTCCAGTGACACAGTGTGAACATGGATGACACCTGGCTTTGAAAAAAGAGAAAGCTCCATGCCAAGTTCATGGTTGTCTCTTCTTATTTTCATTCTGAACCGATAACAACAAATCCACATACATATATGGGCCAGAAACACAGCTCAGAGGTCAGAGCACTTGTCTTTCTAATGACCTGAGTGCCATCCCAGAAAGCACTACAAGTAGCAAGTATCTGACATATGTAATCCCAGCACCCCTAAGTCCATAGTGGAGGCCGAGAGCATAGAACAGCTCTGAAACTCACAAGCCAGCCAGACTGGAACACACCGAGTAACAGAAACAGTGAGAGGCCCTGCTTCACCCAGGGAAGGAGAGAGCCAGCTCCTGAAAGTTGTTCTCTGGTCTTCACACACAGCAGCATAACACACACAAGCACACGAATAAACACACACATGTATGTCCACCCCCAGTGAAACACCTCCTCCAACGAGGCCACACCTCCTAATCTTTCCAAAATAGTTCCACCCGCTGGGGACCAAGCATTCAAATGTTTGAGTGTATCGGGGCTGTTCTCATTCAAGCCTTCACAGTGGTGCTGGAATAGGCCGTTGCTCACACGTAGAACAGTCATGGTTAAGGAGTAGGAGGTCAGAAGGCATCTCCAGAATCCATACTTGCAGCGCAGCAGCGCCCCACTGCTATGGGTAGTGACACACTTCGTTCATGCATGTTCAGGTCACTTTGACTGTTTGCTATGTCAAGATAGCAAGACTATGTACTACAGAAGGTTCCTTTCATTCCCGAAGCTCCTCGTTGTCCCATTCTATTAATCTGGCTGGAATGTAAAATCCAGGTCATTTGGAGAGGACACATTTTTCCTTTAATTTTTATATCTCCCCATTATACAGAGAATGATGATGTTAGGTAGCAAAGAGCAGAGGACAAAAGGCATAAATCTGAGCAGGTTCCCTTTTGAGGTTTCTGAAAACCCTGGGCCTTTCACTCAAGCAGAAAGGAAGCAGAGGTTACAGGATATCAGTGACTGTAATGATAAAATTAGACTAAACAAACATTTGGGGACTAAAATCAAGACTGTGACATTAACAGACAAGTGCTAAAATGAAAATGATTTATGAAAATCATAAATTTTTTTAAAAAATTTATTTCAAAATTTATTTTTTATATGGACATTTGTGTTTTAATTTTACATATCAGCCATGGGTTCCCCTGTCCTCCCCCCTCCCGCCCTCACCCCCGCCTTCCCCCAGCTCCCACCCCCATTCCCATCTCCTCCAAGGCAAAGATTCCTCTGGGGATTCAGCTCAACCATAAAATTTTTAATGAAAAGTAACATCTCAATATTTTTTAAGGTTAAAGAAAAGAAGCCAGGGTATCTGCATGTACCCCACTTTAACTCTTTCGAGCACAGAATTGCTGCACTGTGGGATACTGCACACGTTGAACCAGCTCCTGCTGCCTGCCCTGGTGATGCAGGTGACATGGGTGACATGGACAAGGCTTTCAAGGCTGAGCTGGCCCGTCCACTTGCTTTGGCTGTCAGCACTGAGCACCAAAGGTGGCAACCGCACACTGACCCCGAGCTTGCTCCTGATCACCGCACTGGTGACACCAGGGACCCTCCTCACAATGCTGACCTGGCTCTTGACAAGCTCAGTATTGATCCCGAATCTGCTCCTCTGTGTGGTCCCAGTGACACACTAAGGATCCTGCTAATGACGCTGACCTGGCTTTCCCACTGCACATCCAACTGGCCACTTCAGACCCAGCATGAACACCACCAACAGGCCTGTCCTTCCTGTTGTTTGTGTCTGAGGACAGGGTGACACACCAGACTCTACAAGGGCAGTCTGGAGACGCTTCCAGTATAAAGAATGATGGCCAGGGTAACTGAGTCCACAAACAGTGGTTTAAAATAGAGGATTTTTGTCCCAGAAAACTAACTCTCCTTGGTGCTAATACTTATGATTAATAAATTCCATGGGCTGGAGAGATGGCTCAAAGGTCAAGAGCACTGACTGCTCTTCCAGAGGTCCTGAGTTCAATTCTCAGCAACCACATGGTGGTTCACAACCATCTGTAATGAGATCTGGTGCCCTCTTCTGGCCTGCAGTCAAACATGCTGTATACAAAATAAATAAATCTTTAAAAAAAATAAATTCCATGCTTTATATGGGGCTACATAGGCTTTATCTAGTACCAGAAGAAAGTGATTTTTCCCCAATTGTATTGAAAATATATAATATAAAAGCAACAAAGTCAGTCCACCAAAACTGACCAAATAATGTTAGTTGGTTCATGGTTGTCTCCTATTCTGGAATGAGAATTATTTTCTCTCCCAGTGATAACCTTGTGTTTTTGGAGTGGCTAAGCATATACAGAGATATCTAACTGTTAAATACTAGTCAGTGTCTGCCTTTTCTATGGCCATACACTGACTTGTAAGGATAGCATCATCTGGGAAACACTCCTTAAGCAGCATAAAACAAAAAAGGAGCTTCCAATTCACACACCTACTTATACACCATGATGCTGATGATACTGCATAAGATGATACCGATAATGACACTGATGCCCATAATCATCTTGATGACACCACCAATGTTCCTGATGATACTACTAGGTGGTGCTGTAGTTGATTGACAGTCCTTTGAAGCAGTCAAATTGATATCTATATTAGCAAGAATTTAAAAACATAGAAATTCAAAAGAAAGATATTTCTCTGAAAGAGGACATTCTATTTGTTGAACTCTGTACACAAATTATTAATAGTTTTCAATTAAAATACAATATGCAAAAATTTTTAACTGTTTCTTGGCATTAGATGAACTGACTCTCTATCAACTCCATTGTATAGGTAAGGGGAAGGTTTTTTATTGTAGGGGAGAGAGAGAGAGAGAGAGAGAGAGAGAGAGCGCAGCTGGAGGCATCAGGAAGAGTTCAGAGCAGAAAGAGAAAGAAGCAGACTGAACATCGCCAGCAGACAGGAACAGGCTGCGAGAGAAGCAGAGCAGAGCAGAGAGAGGGAGAGAGGTGGGGAGAGGGGGAGGGATTGGGGAGACATAGAGAGGGAGAGGGGAAGAGGGAGAAAGAAGGAGAGAAAGAGAGAGGGAGAGAGAGGGGGGAGAGGGGGGAGAGATAGCAGAGATATCAGAAACCTTTGAACTGGAAGGAATTTAGGGAGGAAGGAAGTGAGAACAGCTGTTTACACACTGAAATGTGCAACAGGCACCTGTGATGCTAAGGGAGCCTGGGGGTGAGCTGTGGTGTGCTAATAGGCACCACAGGCATCCATTTGTCCTTCCAGCTGGTCATAAGGGAAATGACTCCTTTTGGTAGAGGGGGAAACAGCTTCACAACTTCCTGAGGAATGCTGGCTTTTTCTATAACCTACAGAAATCCTCCTAGAGTCCAGGTTGAACTCAATTCTGGATCTCTGGGCTGCCTTTTAGAGTTTTAGGAATTGGAGTTTCCTTTGGACATAACAGGCACCAAAGAATTTTACTGCAGTTTGCAAGTCGAAAACCAGCTTGGTTGAGGATTACATACTTAAATTGCTCAAATATGTATATAAACTCCAGCCAAATATCCATGTTGTCCTTAATACATCGATAGAGTTAAAGTGTGGTCACTGCAACTTTTCTTTTAATTTTAAGACAACCCTTTTCCCATTACCTATTACTTGGCCATAGTAGCTTACTGATGGTGGGGCCTCATGAGCCTATGCATGATGAAGTGGAAATGGTGATGGTCCAGTTTTATGGAGTCTTGTGTAGGTGACCACATGAATGTGGTCACTGTGTAGTGTACATCATTTCCCAGCATTTACCTACAACCTCTGCCTCCCTTTTTAAAGTAGCCCTGAGCCTTGGAGGGTGCGACACAGCTGATCTGAGCACTTGACATGCATGCATTCTCTGCACTTTGGGCAATTGTGAGTCTGCGTTCACCACTGCATAAACATGTGCCTCTGATTAGGGATGATAGATGCTCCAATATACAGTTATAAGTGTTAAGTACTTAGAAGGCAGATTGTCATTGTAACCAAACAACAATAGATGTTCTCCCCTAGTGCCGACTGAGTGGATTCAACTTATCAGTGATTAACTCTGAATCACCAATACTGCATCGGTATTGCTTTAAGGAAAGAAAGAAAAGCATTTCCCATGGGATCATTTAACCAAGAACAAGTCCAGATTTGAACTCTCTGCTAAGTGCTCCCCACATCCTCAGTCCTCTGTTTGTTGTATGAATCTGATTCTGGACCTGTCTAGAGAAGTCTGTCTCACGAATCTGTCCCTGTCCCTGTCCCTGTGTGTGTCTGTCCCTTTTACTGCTCTCTCTTATTGAACCACAAAGAAAACATCACAGTGCGTAGAGTGGGATACTTCACAGAATCATTCAGAGTCTCACTAGGGAGTAAGCCTACAACTACAACTGACCCTGACTGACCAAGACAACAGTTTACAAATGTCATTGTTTACCCACTGATATTCAAATACTGCTGGGTTCAGCATTTCTGGTTCAATTTATTAGACTGTATTTCTATCTCTGTGTTTGATACTTTCTGCATATTATATGCATACATTGTTCTGGATCAAGAGCATTAAGACTACATAATTTAAGATTAAAGCTGCAAATTAGCAAAGCCATTGGAACCCCAGGGACTGGGCAGCTGCCTCTTCCCCTGGCCCCTTGCCAAAAAACAAACAAACAAACAAAAAACCCAGCTGCCTGTGACACCAGCAAAATCGGAGTCATAAGCCTACCCTGCACAATTGGGAACAGGTAAGGCCCCAATGTCCAGACTGGGCAGACCAGGTCTCTAGCCCCTAGACCACAGGGGCACATTCCATGCCCCTCCTCAAAGCCATTGGAGCCCCAGGGACTGGATAACAGCCTCCCCTCTACCAAGAAACCCAGCCCCTGTGACACCAGCAACCACCGGAATCATAAGGCCATCCTGCACCAATTGGGAATAGCTGAGATACTATCTTATACCTGTCAGAATGGCTAAGATCAAAAACACTGAAGACAGCTTATTTTGGAGAGGATGTGGAGCAAGGGGAACACTCTTCCACTGTTGGTGGGAGTGCAAACTTGTACAGCCACTTTGGAAATCAATATGGTGGTTTCTCAGAAAATTAGGAATCAATTTTTCTCAAGACTCAGCTTTATCACTCTTGGGCATATACCCAAGGAATACTTAATCATACCACAAGGACACATGCTCAACTATGTTCAGAGCAGCATTATTTGTAATAGCCAGAACCTGGAAACGACCTAGATGTCCCTAAACTGAGGAATGGATTAAGTTAAATGTGATACATATGCACAATGGAGTACTACTCAGCAGAGAAAAACAATGACATCATGCAATTTGCAGGCAAATGGATGGAACTAGAAAATATCATCCTGAGTGAGGTAATCCAGACTCAGGACAAATATGGTATGTACTCATAAGTGAATACTAGATATAAAGCAAAGGACAATTGGACTGCAACCCACACTCCAGAGAGGCTAGCTAGCAGGGAGGACCCTAAGAGGGATGCATGGATCGCCCAGTGAAGGAGAAATAGATGAGATCTTCATGAGCAAATTGGGGGTGAGGGGGAGTTTTGGAGGGCAAATATGGGGGATGAGAATATAGGGAATGGGAGGTTCAAGCTGGAACAGGGACAGAGTGGGAGAGCAAGGAAAGAGATACCATGATAAATGAAGACATCATGGGAATAGGGAGAAACAGAGTGCTAGGGAGGTTCCCAGGAATCCACAAAAATAACCCCACCATAGACTACTGGCAACAGTTGAGAGGGTGCCTGAATAGGCCTACTCTGGTGATTGGATGGCTGAATAACCTAACTGTCGTCATGGAGCCTTCATCCAGTGACTGATGGAAGTAGATGCAGAGATCTATGGCTAGTGCCAGGCCGAGCTCCAGGAGTCCAACCAATGAGAGAGAGGAGGGATTCTATGAGCAAGAGACATTGAGACCATGATGGGAAAATGTACAGAGGCGATCAGCCAAACTAGTGGGAACACATGAACTGTGGATCAATAGATAGGAGCCCCCATGGTACTAGACAAAGACCTCTGGATAGGTGAGACAGTTGTTTGGCTTGAACTGTTTAGGGGGCCCCCAAGCAGTGGGATTGGGACCCATCCCTGGTGCATGAGTGGGCTTTTTGGAGCCTAGTGCCTATGGTGGGTCACTTTGCACAGCCTTGGTGCAGGGAGGAGGGGCCTGGACCTGCCTCAATGGAATGTACTAGGCTCTACTGACTCCCCATCAGAGACCTTGCCTTGGAGGAGGTGGGAATGGCGAGTAGGGGTGAGGGGGCCAGAAGGAAGAGGAGAAGGGAATCTGTGGTTGGTATGTAAAATGAATAGAAAATCTTTCAATAATAAAAAAAAAAAATGGGGCTGGAGGTCCTGAGTTCAATTCCCAGCAACCACATGGTGGCTCACAACCACTTGTAATGAGATCTGGTGCCCTCTTCTGTCCTGTAGGGACACATGCAGGCAGAATACTGTGTATATAATAAATAAATAAATCTTTTAAAATAAATGAATAAATAAAATGAAAAAAGAAGCTACATATTAGCTTGGGTTGAATCATTGAATACACAGGAAATACAAGCCAATTAAGGTTGATTGTGACACCAGTCTAAAAGTGGGTTAAACAGTTAGTCTGAGTACACAGTAAGACAGTAGTCTTCCATCTTAAATGACCTCAGGATGTGTTATGCACTCTGCCTGTGAGGTCCAGCAAAAGTTCCAGTCTCTTAGTACCACATTATTTATTTGTTTGTTTGTTTGTTTATTTGCCAGAGCTGAGGACCAAACCCAGGGCCTTGCACTTGCTAGGCAAGCACTCTACCACTGAGCTAAATCCCCAACCCCAGATAAATTTTTATATTATATCCCTATAGCTTCTGACCTCCTCAGTCACAGACTGTTAATCAGATTTACAGACCAGGCATGAGTTCCCTACTGTGTGATAGTCTTAAAATCCAGTGACAAAGCCATTGATTGCTTCTATAATAGTCATGCCACTATCACACTGAGAAGCATATCTTGCCAGGCAGGTTGTAATTGTGGGGTCTGAAGATGAGTATAATCATTGCCAACTTTCCTCCTCTAATAATGTGCGTAGAACCTTCTGGCACTGTAAAAGGTAGCCACGTCAGTTATAGCATGACTTCTAAATGTTCCATAACTCAAGTGTGTGTCATGTGCAGAATCGTCTTTCTTTTTTAAATTTTATAATTAATTCAGTTTTACATATCAGCCACAGATTCCCCTGTCCTCCCTCCTCCTGCCCCCTGCTCTCCCCCCAGCACACTTCCCATTCCCAATTCCTCCAAGGCAACGACTCCCCTGGGGAGTCAGCCCAGCCTGGTAGATTCAGTTGAGGCAGGTCCAGTCCCCTCCTCCCTTCACTCAGGCTGAGCAAAGTGTCCCTTACATAGGCCCCAGACTCCAAACAGCCAGCTCATGCACCAAGGACAGGTCCTGGTCCTACTGCCTGGGGGCCTCCTAAATAGTTCAAGCTAATTGACTGTCTCACTTATCCAGAGGGCCTGATCCAGTTGGGGGCTCCTCAGCTATTGGTTCATAATTCATGTGTTTCCACTAGTTTGGCTATTTGTCCCTGTGCTTTTTCCAATCATGGTCTCAATATCTCTCGCTCATGTAATCCCTTCTCTCTCTTGCTGATTGGACTCCTGGAGCTCCACCTGGGGCTTGGCTGTGGATCTCTATATCTGCTTCCATCAGTCATTGGATGAGAGTTCTAGCACATTTAGGGTGTTTGACCATCTGATCACCAGAGTAGGTCAGTTTGGGCTTTCTCTCCACCATTGCCATTAGTGGAGGTATCTTTGTGGATTTCTGGGGAACTCTCTAGCATTCTGCTTCTTCCTGTTCTCATGGAGTCTTCATTTATCATGGTATCTCTTTCCTTGTTCTCCCATTCTGGTTTTTTTTTTTTTTTTAAGATTTATTTATTTATGATGTATACAGTGTTCTGCCTGCATGTATCCCTGCAGGCCAGAAGAGAGCGCCAGATCTCATTACAGGTGGTTGTGAGCCACCATGTGGTTGCTGGGAATTGAACTCAGGACTTCTGGAAGAACAGTCAGTGCTCTTAACCTCTGAGCCATCTCTCCAGCCCTCCCTCTCTGTTCTTGATCCAGCTGGGATCTCCTGCTCTCCTAAGCTCTCTTCCCCCCCCCCCCCCATCCCCCACCTCTATGTCCAGTTTGCTCATGTAGATCTCATCCATTTCTCTGTCGTTGGGTGATCCCTGTGTCTTTCTCAGGTTTCTCTTTACTAGGTAGCCTCCCTGGAGTTGTGAGTAGCAGTCTGGTCATCTTTGTTTTATATCTAGTATTCACCTATGAGTGAGTACATACCATGTTTGTCTTTCTGAGTCTGGATTACCTCACTCAGGATGATTTTTTTTCTAGATCCATCCATTTGCCTCCAAACCTCATGATGTCATTGTTTTTCTCTGCTGAGTAGTACAATCTAATTCTTGTGTGCAACCAAGGACATTGGCCACAGCCTGCAATGTTTGACTGGACCCTACCTTAATCACAGCTCAGAGGGAACTTTCAAATACCAGTATTGGGATTTTTGTTTAATAACCTTAGTCTTTTGGGTGGAGTCTTATCTACCTATGCAGGGTTTCTCCATTCAACTTTTTATTTAGCTTTCCAAGGATGCAACTCAAGTCACAGCACTTGGCAGGAAGGCACAGTACATGTGTGGAGATCAGAGGATTATTTCCCCAAGTTGGTTATTTCCTTGTACCATGTAGGTTCCCAAGATCAAATTCAATTCATCAAGTTTGGTGACAAGCAACTATACCCACTGGGCTATTCAGCCAGGCCATCAAACTGTTTTTATGTGACTTAAGACATAGCCCTTCCCACCACACTGCTCCCGTCCTGTTCAAACCCTTGTACTTGCAGGACCCTCTCCACAGCTTCACAGCACATTTCTTCTGCCATTCCACTTCCCTTGAGGGTAGCTGGAGTTTTCCTGGTCCTGTGGCCCACAGTCAGGACAAATCTCTCTCACCCACCAGTCCCGCAGCCGCTCAGACCCAACCAAGTAAACACACAGAGACTTATATTGCTTACAAACTGTATGGTCATGGCAGGCTTCTTGTTATCTAGTTCTTATATCTTAAATTAACCCATTTCTATTAGTCTATAAGTTGCCACGTGGCTCATGGCTTACCTGTACCTTACATCTTGCTTCTCATGGCAGTGGCAGCTGGCAGCATCTCTCTGCCTCAGCCTTCCACTTCCCAGAATTCTCCTCTCTCCTTGTCCCACCTATACTTCCTGCCTGGCTACTGGCCAATCAGTGTTTTATTTATTAACCAATCAGAGCAGCACATTTGACATACAGGACATCCCACAGCACTTAAGGTCTGATTTTCCCCCCTTTAGTGGTCTCTTTCCCACTTTCTGACTTGACAGGTACTCCAAATTAAAATGCACTAGTCTAGGAATTCAAAGCTAGGACCCACATATAAGACAGAAGGCTCATATGAACATTTGTCCATTCACAGCACCAGTTTTTCTTCTGATTCCCAGGTCCTAGTTCACGAGTTCTCTGGGTGGAGCTGCTCATGGTTTCTAGAAGGGACAGAGGGTCTGAGGCCTCAGAGCCTCTGCTGCTGGGGAGGCTTGAAACTGGATTTTTTTTCTGTCACCATTGATTCTTCAGGGTTTTGACCCAGGGTCTTTCCCTCTGTACATCCAGGGCAATTCAACACTAGCAACATGGTTTTACCTGTTTCTTTGGTGTTTTGTTGTTTTTCTACTATGGCACGCATTTCCTTCCCACAATATCTTTCCAAGCACTGTGTTCAATCTGTAGTGTGACAATATTAACTGTTTGAGCAAAGAGCCTACTCCTGGATGTTTTCATATAAAAATTCCATGCTTTCTGTCCCAGTAGCTGAAATTTTGTATGCATAACCGTGTTCATAAAATGGATTTCTAGAAGTACATTTTTAGAGCAAGCCTGCATTTTACCTCAGTTGATCTGTATGCAGATCTCCATCCTTTTAATAGCTGACATATCACAATCCCTGAAACATCACAAAACAAATTGTATCTGAAACTCCTGTCCCAGTGTCTGGCTGGATCTGTGTATTTTCATAGAGCATTCAAGACAACCCACTGACGTTCCTCTTAGTCCTCACTGACTGATGAAAACTTAAGTCTGTGATACTTTAAGATGCTGTCACAACTACGATGCTACACAGACATACCTAGACCTTAACCTCTGTGTTTGGATTGCACAGTGTCAAGCAGTACTCAGGTGTGTCACTGTGCATGGAACACTACCGTCCCTGGGAAAGTGCTACTAATAAACAAACTGATCCAATTTCTAAGAATGAAAAGAAAAAAAATCCATTTTACATCCAACCAAGAAATATATTGATAGGAAACATCAGTTCACTTTTGTAATTGTTGATTTTTACTCTTTGGAGGCCATCACCTAGCTCCCAAATAAATGCTGAGTCTTATTCTTACTTATGAATGCCTGGCCTTAGCTTGACTTGTTCCTAGACAGCTTTCCTTAAATTGTCCCATCTACCTTTTGCCTGTGGGCTTTTATTGTTCTCTATTCTACATACATTTCTTTACTTCTTATTCTGTGGCTGGCTGTGTGGCTGTGTGGCTAAGTGGCTATGTGACTGTGTGTGCCCCCACAGTCCCACGGCCCGGTTATAAAATAATCACTCAGAAGCTTATATTAATTATAACTCCTTGGACATTAGCTCAGGCTTATTACTGACTAGCTCTTACACTTAAATTAACCCATAATTCTTGTCTATGTTTAGCCATGTGGCTTGTACCTTTTCTCAGTTCTGCCTTGACGTCTTGCTTCCTCTGTGTCTGGCTGGTGACTCCCTTCCTCTTCCCAGAATTCTCCTCTCTTCTTGCTCCTCTTATACTTCCTGCCTGGCTACTGGCCAATTAGTGTTTTATTTATCAACAAATCAGTGCAACACACATTCACAACATACAGAATGACATCCCACAGCACTTCCCCTTTTCTATCTAATCAAAAAGGAAGGTTTTAACTTTAACATAATAAAATTATATATAACAAAACAGTTATCAAGCAAGAATTACAGTTACAATATCTAGTCTATTTGTATTTGGCAAAATTAAAGAAAGCATCCTATCATCTATCCTATATTTGTGAGTCTAAAGTTTCATATCTAATTTATCTTTTATCATAACCAAGGAAAATTATAACTACTTTATATCATCATAATATTCTGAATCTCAATATACTAATTTAAAAATTACATGAAATCTCATAAGAAAATTATTGCTTACATTAGAAAAAACTTACTACTTTATATCCTCTCTCTAAACAGATTTATTTTATGTAAATAAAAGCAATGATTTTAAATTGGTATTCTAACACTTAGCTGTTTTTATTTATTTATATATCTATCTATTTATTTATTTATTGTGAGACAAGGTTTCTCTGTGTAGCTTTGCACCTTTCCTGGAACTCGCTTTGGAGACCAGGTTGGCCTGGAACTCACAGAGATCCGCCTGCCTCTGCCTCCCGAGTGCTGGGATTAGGCGTGTGCCACCCCCACCCGGCTGCACTTAGCTGTTTTAAGAGGTAAAAAGAAAAAATTAGTTCTGCTTGTCCCCAGAACAGTGGGAGGACAGTGTACAGACTCACAACACACTCTCATGGAGAGGCTTTGACCAGATCTGTCACAAACACCACAGCAGCTGTCACTGCAGGGCTGCCAACATGGGTATCCAGGGCCAGAGTTTCTGTGTGGAATTAAACCACGAGCCAATATCACCTCTCCCTTCTCTCTTTCCATACCTGTTTAACCCCTCGGTGAACTGAGTCCCATGTACATAAAAGACCATTGGAAAACTCTTATCTTTGCATTTAATGTTAAGTGTAGAAAGAAAGGAAATCCAGAGAGAACCACACTAGCAAGTCCCTTATGTGAAAGCAGCTTGAGGTTGTCTTTACACTGTTTGAGATCATCTGTGATTGATTGCTTTTCCTACTCAGTCATATCATGCTCCAACTTCAGTTCTGAGACTATAGTTTGCGTTTTTCTATACTAAAGGTAAAGAAAAAAAGGAGTATGTAGGTGTTTAGGTGGAAGCCCTGCAGGTACCATATACCCAAGGAGTCTGGGATGATTAGGTGGAAGCCCCACCTCTCTCTCTCCCTAGACTCTGCCCCTCAAAGAAAGCCTGCCAAGAGTCAGTCCTCCCTAGGGGTTCTCAAGATCACACCTATAGGCTACTTAAGACTTGGTTGTCATGTGTGTTAATATTCTGACCCACCCCTTTGTGCCACCTTGCATCCTGATGTAAAAGCCTCATTTTAAGGAAAACCCTTCTTTCTCTCTTCTTCTGCCTCTCCTCCCATGAGGTGTGAACCCTTGACCTCCCATCTTTCTCCCCCTTTCCTATCTTTCTCTTCCTTTCTATTATAATAAACCATTTCCATATGGATGCAGCATCTGGGTCATGAATGACTGTCTGCTGCCACCCTGACACTATGGTATGGGTCACCTGCCAACCCGACATTGCATCTGCCCAGCATGCCAACATGGTTCCCTGCACAAGTGGGATACCCTGGCCTGGCCATCTGGGGATCCCACACATGCAAATTCATAACAATGTGCTCTTGCGCTCTCTCCCCTGCCTTCCTGAGAGGCACCAGGAGGGGCTTTGCTTTGCTCAGATCAAGCCTAGATTTATTAATTTGGCTTGATTGGCTTATTGCATTGGTGGCATTACTCACTAAGGAGGCTTGAAACTTTTCAGTAGGCTTGACTTAAAATGGGTTTGAAGTTCCAGTTCTAGTCAGGTATATATACACCAGGCCCTGGTTAATAACTTTTAACACCAAAGCCAAATTTTTCTCTATCAAGAAGGGGAAGAGTCTCTGGCACTTCACAGTAAGAAATCTTTTAGTTTGTTTGTTTGTTTGTTTGCTTTTTTGAGAAAACAAAAACAGGTAGAAACAAATCTTGTAACCTAATCAAGTGGCAGTGTTAGGTCTTAAGTATATTTCCTGGAAATTACAAGGAAGTTATGTTAGCCAAGTGGCGTGAACCACGAGTTCCAGCATTTCGACACTGCAGACCACACTTCCCCAGTACCTTTTCACTTTCATTTTCAATATTAATACCTTTGCCTTTGGAAATTTTGTGTGGGCTTTGATAAAAGATAAAAATGTGCACAATGGTAGCCTCTCTAAACAAAAATAAGTCTGTGGAAAAGAAAAATCCCCACTACCTCAGAACCAGGAATTCCAATGTACCATCCTAATTACATCAAAAAGGAAAGTTAGAGATTTACTAGACACACCTGATCCCAAGGATAAAATGCTTACAATTCAGATCTAGAGCCTGAGGCCATTAAGGGCCAGAGTTTAGTTAATAAACACAGAGAAATTAGAATGGTACAGTATAGTGAGAAAAGTATAAGACATCAGGACCTTCCCTTTTGGGAGTGTTATAAGGGAAACACATCCATATAATAAGGTTAAGAAATTGTAGTGTCTCCTCCCCAGAAGAAGTCCTTTTCCCAAGGTCGCATAGGATAAAAGCATTTGTTGCTCCCTCAGAGTACCCACAAGGCACCTGACAACCATCTACAACCCTAGTTCAGACAATCTGATGCCCTCTTCTGGCCTCTGTAGAAACTGCGTGCATGTGTGACACAACAGGCAAAACATCCATTCAACTAAAATAAAAACAAATACATCTAAAAACCCCACCCAATGCATGGTCAAGGCCAACACTATAAAAAAAGCGATTTCCCAACATGTTTTGGAAGGTCATTATCTCTGTTGTGAGGTTATCACTGAAACTGTACTCAGCATCAACAGAGGAAGACTGCTCTGAGTTTCTGGAATTTTTGTTTTGTTTTGTTTTTCGAGACAGGGTTTCTCTGTGTAGCTTTGAGCCTTTCCTGGATCTCACTCTGTAGCCCAGGCTGGCCTCGAACTCACAGAGATCTGCCTGCCCCTGCCTCCCGAGTGCTGGGATTAAAGGAGTGTGCCACCACCGCCCCCCTTTTTTTTGGTTCTTTTTTTATTTTTTAATTTAGTTTCTGGAATTTTTATGCTCTTTAATGAGTGCTTTTATTTCCTAGGAGTCTAAAGAGCAACACAGGTGTGTTTCTCCTGTGGGGGGTGTTAGTATTTATGCGGCGCTAGGAACACATCCCGAACATGACAAGACCACAGAAGAGTTTTATTAAAGAGGATAGAGGTGACAGGCCTGTGTGAAACACACGTGGGTGAGGAGATAAGGGGAGGGACAGAGAGACTCATGCAAGATGGCACCGGCTTTTTAAAGGTTGGGCTGCGCATGCGTACAGGAACTCCTATGGGTACTCCACGCATGCGTGTAGATTACATGTCTGTGCGTGCGCGCTTTACGCAATTACGTAAAGCCACAGAGTCCTGGTCCCGCGAGATATCTGACCCGGAGATGGCTATTCTGAACCAGAAATAGGCGGTCCGCCGGGCAAGCCCAACCGTGTGGACATGTAATTATCTATCAGGGGGCCCATAACAACTTGACCACACAGCTGCCATGACAGGTTCAGAAGCCCAGATACAGCTTCTGGCAGGCAACATCTAGACCCAGGAAAAGCCATGAGCTGACCCCACCCAGTGGTGCCTGCGTCTAAGAGGAAATACCTGACATTCCAAACATTCCCTATACCCCTAGACAAATGTCAGCAAACCAGAGTCCTGAACCCTGGAAACCCTCCCACCCCAACCTCTGCTATGATAAAAACTCTACCCTGCCTGGGGTCTGGGTTCCCTGTTCTCAGTGCTGCATTGGACCAAGCCTTGGAGCTTGAAAATAAAGACTCTTTGCTTTTAAGTATGGGATTCAGTCTCTGTTGTTGTCTATTGGGGGTCCTCATGATCTGTACATAACACTTGGGAGCTCATCCCAGATCCCCCAAGCCCACCAGGACCACCTCTTATAGAGCCTGAAGCTGGCCAGTAAGTGTCTGTGTTTGTCTGTGTTCAGTTTCATTTCTGTGGCATGCCTAAGTTGGTCATGTATGATCCTGGTGGATACACCCTAGGACCGAGATCACAAGGAGCTGAAAGATGTTTTAGACCCTGTTAGTGAAGGCAGAGAGCCCCATGTCTATAGTGGACCCCACATTTGTTAGTCTGTACTCGGGCAGAGACCCACCCAAATCTGTTTGATTGAGGATCTGTAGTGGGGTGGAGAACCTCAGATCTGTTTGTGGTCAGCTGACACTGTTTTCCTAGGAAAATTGATTGTCTTTTTGTTGGAATATCCTGCCTATGTGAATGTGTGAATGTGTGAAAAGTGTGGCCACAGTGTGTGTTTTATGCCTGGGCTTATGTGTGCCTTGTGACTCCTGGGATGGATGGCCAGTGGAAGGGAGGTGGGGTGTTGTTAGTTATTTATCGTTATTTATCAGCGCTCTTACCCGGCGAGAAACATGTCCCGAACACGACAAATCCACAGAAGAGCTGTTTATTAATATAGGATAGAGGACAGAGGTGACAGGCCTGTGTGAAGCACACACGTGAGTGAGGAGAGGAGAGAAGAGAAGAGAAGAGAAAAGAGGAGAGGAGAGAAGAGAAGAAGAAGAAGAGGAGAGAGAGACCTGTGCAAAATGGCGCCGGCTTTTTTAAAGAGTGGGCCGCGCATGCGTACATGACTGCATGTGGCTACTCCACACATGCACGTAGATTACATGGCTGCACATGCTTTACGCAACCATGTAAAGCCACGAGTCCTAGTCACGCGAGATGTTCTGACCTGCAAATGGCTATTTTGAACCGGAAATAACTAGGCGGTCCGCCGGGAAAGCCCAACCGTGTGGACATGTTGTGATTTCCTATCAGGTGTCCCTTTGGTTGACTGGGACAGAGTACTAACAGTACCCCCATTGCTTCCTTGCTGTCTGACTAGAGTGCAGCCAGCCAGCAGGGGAATGCACTACAAGGAGTCTGGAGGGCCATAGTGGCCCAGGGGCTACTGCAGGGACCACTGTGTGGACCCAAGGCACCTCTGAGTGGCTGGACACTAGGTGAGCTGTGAGCACCAAGGGGCCTGGCCCATAGCAGGTTCAGGGTCAGGTTCCACTTGCTCAGGGAGCCATGGAGTGGAGACTTTGCCGCATGGCATGAGTAGTGGCCAGAGGTCCAGAGACTGCTGTGGGGACTAGGCATGGCTGAGCACTAGGATAAGCCATGAGCACCTCAGCCTGAGGCATGTTTGGGGCCAGGCCAAGCACAGGAAGCCTCTTGGTGGAGCAGTGCAGAGCAGGTGGGACCTCATGTAACTTGGTGCCTGACACTGCCCCTCTGGGGTCACAGCCTGGGAGGGTCCAGCCAGGGCATGGAGTCCCTCCATGACCACTCTTGTGCACTTAAGAATCAGGGGTTGGCAGCCATCTTCTGTCCCCATGCTGATGGGTAGGGCACCCAAGACCCTCCCTCGGACTAAACCAAAGAGAAGGAAAAAACAGAATTTGTCTGAAGTAAATGTCTGAGGAATCAAAGGGTAAATAGAAGGTTATAGAAAGTCAGAGGAGATATGATGTGAACTATATTGTAGTTCCTTATACCTGAAAATACTGAAACTGAAAGTTAATTCTGGTTGGTTTTCATTTTAAAATTAGCTGATGATTCTTCATTGTGGAAAGCCACAAGAATATATTATAAAGATTCAGCTGTGTATTAAAGCTATACCTTGATCAGGCCAAGGGTCAGTCAAGTGACATGCCATCTTGCATGGACTAATTGGTGTTACACAGCTTAATATTCAGCTGTGCCTTGTTATGAATTTCTTGTGCTCACAGTTCCCATAGAATGTGTATGTGAACTTCCTGTTCAGGCCAGTACCTGGTTAAGGTCGAGTAGGCAAAGACAAGCTGGCAGAGATGCACAGCTTTGCTCCTTTGCTAATGAAGCTCCGACCATCCCCTATCCTTGAGGCCTAGTGGTTCTCCAGAGCACTTGACTGAAAACAAGAGGTTTTTACATATCAAGGTGGAAGGTAGAGTAGAACAACATTCCTGAGGAGGCAGAGAACCACGTGGCCAGGGGAGGAAGGAGCAGGCATTTTCAGTAGATGCAGAACAGCATGACCAGGGAGAAGAGAAGAGCACAGAGGTTTTGTAGATGGTTAGATGGTAAGGCAGAACTCTTTTTTTTTTTTTTTAATTAATTAATTTTTTTTTTTTTTGAGACAGGGTTTCTCTGTAGCTTTGGAGCCTGTCCCGGACTAGCTCTGTAGACCAGGCTGGCCTCGAACTCACAGAGATCCGCCTGCCTCTGCCTCCTCAGTGCTGGGATTACAGGCATGCGCCACCACCACCCGGCTGGCAGAATTCTTGTAGAGTTCATCAGAGCCAGGAGCAGAGAGCAAGTAGAGATTAGGGTGAAGAAACAAAGGACGAAGATGAAACTGGAAGCATAAGAGCTTCATCATTAGCAGGACTACAAGAGGGCAGTAAATGAGGGGACAAAAGAGAACTGAGTGTCAGGGCAGAACTGAAGCTATGGACACAGGATTTCATCCCAGAGAAATAAACTAGACGGACAAGGAGTTTGGCGTATCTAGGGTTATTCCTGCCCTGAATGCCTGACGGAGCTGTAGCTGTGTAGATAAAATTTTGGCTTAGAGGAATAAAGTTAACAGACATAGGAGCACAGTGTACATAGATTTTTTTCCCTCAGATATCCCATGCTGGAGGTAGCATCTGACCCAGACCCTGGGTAATCCATTCTTCACTGCAACCTATCTATGTTAAAAATGGAGACATATATGTGTGTGTGTGTGTGTATGTGTATGTGGACCGTATGTGACTTGGATTTAACTCTATGTGTAAATGTAAGCAAGCTTTAACTGTACATGTGTGTATGTAACTTGGATCAAACCGTGCATATGTGTTCAAGTAATTATTGTTTAGAAAAACATGTTTTTAACAGCAACCATGTACAGACACGTGGCTGGCAGCCATCTTTTACTAAGGTTATAAAGATCCATTCAGGTTAGCAAAAACTAGCTTAGAGATTTACACCTAAGGACATATGTCTTTGCCAAGTGTTCAACAGCAAGATTCTAGAGAATTTAAATAGATGGGCTACATGTGTTTAATAAAGAATTTGATAAATATTAAAGCTGCACCTCTATGCTTTTATACACAAGAATATATCTTTCTCTGGCAGCTAAACTATATAATTTAAGAGTCACCCAGGTGGTAGTCACCAGAAGCACCAGCCACATTAAAATGGATCAGGCTGAGATCTAGAAGGCAGGCTATGTATATGCTTCCAAGGGTAGGGCCGAAGAAATCATCCAACCCTCTAAATAAAAGAACTAAAAGGATATCTTAGCAATTTTCTCTGCGCTGGCAAATCTTCACACTCAAAACCCTTTTAAGAAAGAGATTTATTTGGGAAGGAGTCCAGGCTAGTGGCTGCTTTTACCTGGGTGGAGAGAACAGCCCACAACTGACCAGGCAGGGTGGATTATATAAGGATTGCTTGGGGGCAGGGTTAACTAGGGAATGGATAGGTTTTTTTCTGCTTAGGGATTGGTTAGTTTTGTGGGTTAGTGGCAGAGATGGCCCTGATTTCAGAGCCAAACTGTGTTTCTTTCATGGGCCTTTTGACTCTTATTCTTTGTTTGTTTTAATTTTAATTAATTGATTGATTGATTGATTAATTAATTAATTATTGGTTTTTTTGAGACAGGGTTTCTCTGTGTAGCTTTTTGTGCCTTCCCTGGAACTCACTCTGTAGACCAGGCTGGCCCTGAACTCACATCGATCCGCCTGCCTCTGCTTCCCGAGTGCTGGGATTAAAGGCGTGTGCCACCACCTTTGACTC
The DNA here is from genome assembly GCF_903995425.1 of Onychomys torridus. Taxonomy (NCBI): domain Eukaryota; kingdom Metazoa; phylum Chordata; class Mammalia; order Rodentia; family Cricetidae; genus Onychomys; species Onychomys torridus. The sequence continues at coordinate 63,406,210 of NC_050459.1, read as the reverse complement.
TAATTCTAAGACCAGGCATATTTCTTCCACTGGCTCTGATTCTAGGTACCAAAAGTGTTTCTTTGGTACTGGTCTAAGAGTCAGGGCATGTTTCTCTGGTTCTGGGTTTGGGGACAAAGTGTTTCCCTGGCTTAGGTCCCAGATCTAGACTGTGTTTCTTTCTTTGGTTGTGAGCTCCAGGGTCAGGGTGGATATCTTTAGCCAGCCCCCTTTCCCTATGGTTATGCCATGTTTTATTGCTTTTAAAGTAGAAGAAGGTACTTTACTGTTGATATTGCAGAAAGATATTTGAGAGATCTTAACCTTTTTCAGAATAATTTTTAAATATTTAAATTTATAAGGCTATGAAACATTTTTAAATGTTCTATATTGTTAATATTTGTACTTAAAACAAAAGGCTAAAAATTAGGGTCACAGCCATAAGAACCAAATGCTAACCAGAAACTGGGATGTTCATTCCTGTGGTGCAGCAAGACAATGACCAAGGCAAAGGGCTTGGAACAGCTTCAGACTCCATGAGTCTTGACCCTTTGAGGATTAAAAATACCTTTTCACAGGGGTAGCCTAGGACCACCTGTATGTCAGATGTTTACATAGAGATTCATAACAATGGCAAGACTGCAGTTATGAAATAGAATTGAAAAAGTTGAGAACCAATGAGGCTTAAGTATGCCTTCTTGTCTTTGCTAAATTTGTTAAGCTTAAGGCTATTTGGATAAACTGAGTCATATAAATGTTTTATGTTGATATTTTGTTTTGGTTCCTTTACTGAACTCGTATTTGATACTAGAAGAGATTCAGTTTAAAATCATTGTTTTTAAGGTTACTTATTGTAGACTGTTAGAGAACATAAGTAAATAGTCATAAATAATCAAGTTCTTTAATTGTAGTCATGCTAAGTACTGATGTAATTAATTACAGGGATAAGCGTTACTCAGTCCCTTGCATATGTTTTCAGGGTTGAGCTTAAAACAAATAACTAGAAACAAGGTTTGTCTATTCAGATATACTTGGACATCCCTCATACTTCAGAGATCTGCAGTAAATGGCATTTATAATGTTGATCTAAAAGCTTATTATATCAGAAAGACTCCCAGATCCTAACAGAAACCAAAGGTCTTCAAAGAAAATTACCTATGGGGCACCACGTCTCTGTCTGGATTATGGCAATGCTGGACACAGGGCAAGATGACCCCAATCAACACCTACTGCCAGGACCTGGCCCAAACTGTGGACAAGCAGCAGGACATTGTACTTGATTGCACCTCTTTTGCCTAGAGAAAATAAGGTGAGTCTTCCCATATCACTCTGCTGCAGGAAAAACTCTGCTTTATGGGCCTGATGGCCAAAGAAGATGATGCTGTTCTGATACTTCTGCCTCCAACACTATGGAGTCCTGGGTATGGACTGGTCCCTGTCATTTATAGGATTGGAAGCTGCTTGGTCCGCACTCAGATATAATTTATCCTCAGATCTCTGATAGTACTGACGGCTAGGCTAGCTATAACTGTGTCAGCTTGACAGCATCAGATAACCAGATCCTTCAACAAGGCTATAGCCAGCTTGTTAGCTTATTTTTATATTATATATTCTAAGATATAAAAATTTAAGTAAGTAATGTGGTGGTATTGTGTCCCCCAAAATATTATGCACCCTAATAAATTTATCTGGGGTCAGAGAACGGAACAGCCACTACACAGACATAGAGGCCAGAAAATGGTGGCACTCACACCTTTAATCCTAGCATTCCAGAGGCAGAAATCCCATTGGATCTCTGAGTTCAAGGCCACATTAGAAACAGCCAGACATGGTGACACACGCCTTTAATCCCAAGAAGTGAGCCTTTAATCCCAGGGAGTGAGGTAGAAAGGTATATAAGGCGTGAAGACCAGAAACTAGAAGCATTTGGCTGGTTAAGTTTTTAGGCTTTGAGCAGCACAGTTCAGCTGAGATTCATTTTGGATAAGGACTCAGAAGCTTCCAGTCTGAGGAAATAGAATCAGCTGAGGAACTGGTGAGGTAAAGTTGGCCGTGGCTTGTTGGGCTTCTCTGATCTTCCAGCATTCACCCCAATAACTAGCCTCAGGTTTGTTTTTATTAATAAGACCTTTTAAGATTCCTGCTACATTATATAGGTTTAAATATAGGTCTAAGGAAGGTCAGAGGATATGGAACCTTATAAGCTTTGATGATCTCATAAAACAACTTAAGATATAAATGCCCCCACCCCTCTCACCAAACCAACCATCCCCTGAGACACCAGTGACCAATGGAGCCATAAGCCCACCCTGCACTGATTGGGAACAGGTAAGGCCCCATCTCCGGACTAAGCCCAGGGGCACATTTTGTGCTCCTTCCCCATCTATTGGAGCCCCAGGGATGGGGCAGCTGCCTATTCCCCCATCCCCTCACCAAGCCAACTGTCCCCTGCAGCACCAGTGACTACTGAGCCATATGCCCACCCTGAACTGATTGGAACAGTGACCACCAGAGCTATAATACCATTCCTGGACCAACTGGGAAGAAGAACCACAGGAGCCAGAGGCCCCACCTGAGCCAATTGGAAGAAGAACATCCTGGAACCCCACCTGTTCAGATTAAAGGAAGAAATGGATAGATGGCAGTGTAAGAACACATTGAATAACATAAAGAGCAATACGGCACCACCAGAACCTACCTAGTGATCCCACAACAGCAAGACCTGAACATCCCAAAGAATATGATCCAGAAGAAAACGACCTTAAAAACAACTTTATGAAGATGATATAGGTCCTAAAAGATGAAATGAAAAATTCCCTTAAAGAAATGGAAGAAGGCTGGGCAGTGGTGGTGCACGCCTTTAATTCCAGCACTCGGGAGTCAGAGGCAGGCAGATCTCTGTGAGTTCAAGGCCAGCCTGGGCTACAGAGTCAGAAAGGTGCAAAACTACACAGAGAAATCCTGACTCAGAAAACAAAAAAAAAAAAAAAAAAAAAAAGAAAGAAATGGAAGAAAAGACAAACAAAAAATTGGAGGAAATCAATCTTAAAGAAGGTCAAGAAACTCAAGAAAAAACAAACAGGTGAAGGAAACAGTTCAAGACATGAAAACTGAAATAGAAGCAATGAAGGAAACAAACAGAGAAATCAGGAAAGGAAACCTGAGTAAATGAACAGAAACTACAGAGGCAAGCATGACCAACAGAATGCAGAAATAGAAGAGAGAATCTCACAGGTTGAGGACACAATAGAAGAAATAGATTCATCAATCAAAGAAAAATGATAAATCCAGCAAAATTTTAACACAAAACATCCAGGAAATCTGGGAAACTTAAGAATAACAGGGATAGAAAATGGAGAAGAATTCCAGGTCAAAGACATAGAAAACATATTCAACAAAATTATAGAAAACTTTCCCAACCTAAAGAAAGACAGGCCTAAGGAGGTACAAGAAGCTTACAGAACACCACAAAAAATCCTCTCACATCAAACAGTCAAAACACTAACCGTACAGAATAAAGAAAGAATATTAAGAGCAGCAAAGGTAAAGGTCAAGTAACATATAAAGGCAGAACTATCAGAATTAGATCTGACTTCTCAATGTAAACTCTGAAAGTCAGGAGGTCCTGGACAGATGTTCTGCAGATACCAAGAAACTATGGGGGTTGGGGATTTAGCTCAGTAGTAGAGCGCTTGCCTAGCAAGCACAAGGCCCTGGGTTCGATCCTCAGCTCAAAAGAAAAAAAAAAGAAAAGAAAAGAAAAAAAAAAGAAAAGAAAAGAAAAAGAAAAAGAAAAAGAAAAGAAACTATGGATGCCAGCCCAGACCACTCTACTCAGCAAAGCTTTCAATCATTGTAGATGGAGAAAACAAAATATCTCATGACAAAACTGTTGGGTCTGGAGTCACGCAATATGGGGGACAGACCACCAAAGTTTGTTAAACCAGAACAAACTTTATTCCAGAAAAAAAAAATAAAAATTTTAAAAAAATAAAACACCATGGGGTACAAACTCTTATCAGCTAGCTGAGACCACAGCCAATGTTGGATCCTGGGGCTGTGGCACAGGAGGCAGGGACTGCCCCTTTATATTGTCAGGCATGGAATGCATGCTAGGAGTCACTGGAAACAACTATTAAAAGTTAACTTTGGTCCAGGCAGTTGTTGGCTATAAGGGGTTAAAAGTTAAGCCCTGGCTGTTGACAGAGGAGCTGGCTGTAAAGCAGACAGCCATTGTTAGCAGTTAGTCTTTAGAGCTGATGATTGTCTGTTTTTATTTCTTAAGCTTATAATTTTATATTTCTATATTCCTGGACCCTTCAAAACCAGATTTAAACACTACATATCCACCAATCTAGCCCTGCCAAAACTACTAGAAGGAAAACTCCAACAGAAGGGAGTTAGCTGCAACAGATAACCTCACATCAACAAATTCCAAAGCAGGGAAACACACACACACACACACTACCACCAAAAAATAATAGGTATTAACAAACACTGGTCATTAATATTCCTTAACATCAATGGACTCAATTCGCTTATAAAAAGACAAGATAACAGAATGGATACAAAAACAGGATCCATTCTTCTGCTGCATACAAGAAACACATTTCAACTTCAAAGACAGACACAACCTCAGAGTAAAAGGTTGGGAAAAGACTTCCCAATCAAATGGACTTAAAAAGCAAGCTAGTGTAGCTATCCTAATATCTAACAAAATGGACTTCAAATTAAAATCAATCAAAAGAGATGAAGAAGTGCATTTCATATTCATCACAGGAAAAATCCATCAAGAGGAAGACTCAATTCTGAACATTTCTGCCCCAAATACAAGGGCACGAACATTTGTAAAAGAAACATTACTAAAGCTCAAATCACATGTCAAACCCCACACACTGATAATGGGAGACTTTAATACTCCACTTTCACCATTGGATATATCTGACAGACAGAAACTTAGAGAAATAAGGGAACTAACAAATGTTATAGTTCAAATGGACCTAACAGACATCTATAAAATATTTCACCTAAACACAAAAGAATATACATTTCTTTCAGCACCCCATGGGATGTTTTCCAAAATTGACCACACACTCAGTAACAAAACAAATCTCAACAGATACAAAAAAATTGGAATAACCCCCTTTATCTAATTGGAACACCAAGGCTTAAAGCTAGAATTCAACAACACCACAAAATGCAGAAAGCCTACAAACTCGTGGAAACTGAACAATGCTCAACTGAATCACCAGTGGATCAAGGAAGAAAAAGAAATTAAATACTTCCTAGAATTCAAAGAAAATGAAGGCACAACATACCCAAACTTATGACACTACGAAAGCAGTGCTAAGGGGGAAGGTTCATAGCACTAAGTGTCTGTAGCTGGAGTTTTTTCCAGTCCTGCCTAGCCCCACAGACCCCACAACCGCTTACTCAGAAACTTATATTAATTAAACTACTCAGCCCATTTCTGTTCATCTGTATGTAGTCACGTGTTCTGTGGCTTTACCTGCAGCTTTTACATGCTGCTCCCTGGATGGCAGGCTGGCGTTTCCACCTTCCTGCCTTCCACTCCCCAGACTTCTCTCTTTGTCCCGCCTATACTTCCTGCCTGGCTACTGGCCAATCAGTGGTTTATTTCTCAATCAATCATCCACAGCAAGTGTCCACGTAAAGAGGCTGGAGAAGCCTCCCACTAGTAACAGCACACGTGAAAACTCTAAAAAAAAGCAAACTCACCCAGGAGTAGAAGACAGGAAATAATAAAATTGAGGGCTGAAATCAATAAAATAGAAACAAAGAGAATAATACTAATGCAGAGGGAAAAATTATATTGGAATGGATATTTCTACCAACCAAGCAATACAAAGAATCAATGAAACAAATGGTTCTTTGAGAAAAATCAACAAGACAGACAAACCCTTATCCAAACTAATCAAAAAGCAGAGAGAGAATATCCAAATTAACAAAATCAGAAATGAATGGGGGGATATAATAACAGACACTGAGGAAATACGGAAAACCATTAGGTCATACTTCAAAAGCCTGTACTCCACAAAATTCAAAAATGTAAAAGAAATGGATAATTTTTTGGATAGGTACCACATACCAAAATTAAATCAAGATGAGATAAACTATTTAAATAGACCTATAACCCCTAACAAAATAGAAGCAGTCATCAAAAGTCTCCCAACCAAAAAAAGTCCAGGGACAGATGGTTTCAGTACAGAATTCTACCAGAATTTCCAAAAAGAGCTAATACCAATACTCTTTAAAATTTTCAGAACAACAGAAACAGAAGGAACATTGCCAAACTCTTTTTTGAGGCTATAGTTACCCTGATTCCCAAACCACACAAAGACACAACTAGGAAACAGAATTACAGACCAATCTCCCTCATGAACATTGATGCAAAAATACTCAATAAAATACTAGCAAATCAAATCCAAGAACAAATAAAAAAAAACATCATCATAATCAGGTAGGCTTTATCCCAGGGATGCAAGGATGATTCAATATATGAAAATCTGTCAATGTAATCCACCATATAAACAAACTAAAAGAAAAAAACCATTGATCATCTCGTTAGATGCTGAAAATGCCTTTGACAAAATCCAACACCCCTTCATGAAAAAGCTCATAGAGAGATAAGGAGTACAAGGAACATGCCAAAACATAACTAAGGCAATTTACAGCAAGCCAACAGCCACCGTTAAATTAAATGGCGAGAAACTCAAAGCAATTCCACTAAAATCAGGAACAAGGCAAAGCTGTCCACTCTCCCCTTATTTATTCAATACAGTACTTGAAGTTCTAGCTAGAGCAATAAGACAACAAAAGGAGATCAAAGGGATACAAATTGGAAAGGAAGATGTCAAACTTTTGCTATTTGTGGATGATATGATAGTATACATAAATAACCCCAAAATTCAACCAGAGAACTCCTACAGCTGATGAACACCTTCAGTAATGTGGCAGGATACAAGATTAACTGAAAAAAATCAGTAACCCTTCTATATACAAATGATAAATGGGCTTTTTGTATAATATTAAGGGACCATCCTTAATGTTAATATTTTCCAAGGGCTCAGGAGAGAAACTACGAATGGCAAGGACTATTTTTTGGAAATAGAATCTCAGTACACTGAGCTCTATAGTGCACTTGTTTTAATTCCTCTGGCATAACATCCTATTTACACAGCTTCAGTTCTGTTCTCACGCCTAGCTCCTTTCTTGCCTGCTTTCTTCACAAATCTTAAAAGAACAATACTCAACTTCATATGGAAAAACAAAAAATCCAGGATAGCTAAAACAATCTTATACAATAAAGCAACCTCTGGAGTGTCGTGGTATTGCGTTCCTTGAAATATTGTGCAGGCTAATAAACTTATCTGGGGTCAGAGAACAGGACAGCCACAATTTCAAACAGGAGGATAGGCAGTGGTAGCACACGCCTTTAATCCTAGCATTCCAGAGACAGACATACCTCTGGATCTCTGAGTTCAAGGCCACATTAGAAACAGCCAGGCATGGTGACACATGCCTTTAATCCCAGAAATCCAGCCTTTAATCCCAGGGAGTGACGGCAGAAAGTAGAAAGATATATAAGACATGAAGACCAGACACTAGAAGCATTTGACTGGTTAAGCTTTTAGGCTTTGGAGCAGCACAGTTCAGCTGAGATTCATTCGGATGAGGACACAGAAGTTTCCAGTCTGAGCAAACAGGATCAGCTGAGGAACTGGCAAGGTGAGGTAGCTGTGGCTTGTTCTGTCTCTCTGATCTCCCAGCATTCACCCCAATAATTGGCCTCAGGTTTGATTTTATTAGCAAGACTCTTTAAGATTCCTGCTACTCTGGAGGCATCACCATCCCTGACTTCAAGCTCTATTATAAAGCTATAATAATAAAAACATTTTGGTATTGGCATAAAAACAGACACTTTGATTAATTGAATTGAATTGAAGACCCTGACATAAATCCACATACCTATGAATACCTGATTTTTGACAAAGAAGCCAAAAAGTATACAATGTAAAAAAAGAAAGTATTGCCGGGCCGTGGTGGCGCACAACTTTAGTCCCAGCACTCGGGAGGCAGAGGCAGGTGGATCTCTGTGAGTTCAAGCCTGGGCTACAGAGTGAGTTCCGGACAGGCTCCAAAGCTACACAGAGAAACCCTGTCTTGAAAAAAAAAAGTATCATCAACAAATGGTGCTGGCATAACTGGAGGTCAGTGTGTACAAGAATGCAAATAGATCCATATCTATCACCATGCATAAAACTCAAGTCCAAGTGGATCAAAGACCTCAACATAAATCCAGTTACTCTGAACCTGATAGAAGAGAAAGTGGGAAGTAGTCTTGAATGCATTGGCACAGGAGATCACTTCCTAAATATAACACTAGTAGCACAGACACTGAGAGCAACAAGTAATAAATGGGATCCCCTTGAAACTGAGAAGCTTCTGTAAGGTGAAAGACACTGTCAATAAGACAAAAAGGCAGCATACAGAATGGGAAAAGATCTTTACCAACCCCACATCAGATAGAGGGCTAATCTCTAAAATATACAAAAAATTCAAGAAACTAGATAGTAGAATATCAAATAATCAAATTAAAAATTGGACTACAGAGCTAAACAGAATTCTCAACAGAAGAATCTCAAATGGCTGAAAAATATTTAAAAAATGTTTAACATCTTAGCCATCAAGGAAATGCAAATCAAAACAACTCTTAGATACCATCTTATGCCTATCAGAATGGCTAAGATAAAAAATACAGATAACAGCTTATATTGGAGAAGATGTGGAGAAAGGAGAACACTCCTCCACTCCTGGTGGGAATGCAATCTTGTACAGCCACTCTGGAAATCAGTATGGCAGTATTTCAGAAAATTGGGAATCCACCTACCTTAAGACCCAGCAATATCACTCCTGGGCATATACCCAAAAGTTGCTCAACCACACCACAAGGACCTTTGCTCAAACATATTCATAGCAGCATTATTTGTAATGGCCATAACCTGGAAACAACCTTGATGCCCTTCAACAGAACAATGGATAAAGAAAATGTGGTACATTTACACAATGGATTATTGTGCAGTAATAAAAAACAATGTTATCATGAAATTTGTAGACAAATGGATGGGACTAGGAAAAAAGTCATCCTGAATGAGATAACCCAGACTCAGAAAGACAAACATGGTATGTACTCACTCATAAGTGAATGTTAGAAGCAAAGCAAAGGATAACTGGGCTGCAATCCACAACCCCAGAGAAACTAGTTAAAGAGGGGGACACTAAGAGGGACACACATGGATCCCCCAGGAAGGGGAAAGGGTTAAGATCTTCTGGGCAAACTGAGTTGGGGAATAGAGGGGAGGAGATGGGAGGTGGAAACATGGCAGAGAGACAGGGAGGGAGAGCAATAAAAGAGATATCTTGACAGAGTGTGCCTTTTAGGGGATGGGGAGAAATCTGCAGCAAGGGAAACCCCCAGGTATTCACAAGATTGTCCCCAGCTAATGAAAGACCCCCTACAATAGCTTTAGTTTGACTGCTGTAACGCCATTTTGCAAGGCTTAAACATAAAGAACAGGATATCTGCGGTTCAGGGGAAGAAGGCCAAACAGGAGTTCATAACTATGGTCGGCCACCCGGCCTTGGGAGAGAAACTATTGAGTCAAAACAGGATATCTATGGTGGGCCACCTGGCCTTGGAGAATAGACAGTTGGGCTAGGAAAACACCACTGTGCCCTAGACAAGGCCAGGTCAGCCACACACATCCAAATTCCGAGATGTCCCCAAGTTCACCCTGGCCTTATTTGAATCAACCAATGGGAACCCTGTAACTATGCTTCTCGCTTCTGTAACCGCGCTTCTGCCCCTGGGATCCTATAAAAAGTCCCCCTTTCCCTAGGAAGGTGCGCAAGTCCTCCGAGAGACTTGTCGCCCCAGGTACCTGTGTATTCAAATAAACCCTCTTGCTGTTTGCATCTGATGGATGGTTTCGGCGTGTTCCTTGGGTTCGGGGTCTCTCCTGAGGGAAGATCTCCTCCGGGAGTCTTTCACTAAGACTCATAGCAATGGTGGAGAGGGTGTTTGAATTAGCATTCCCCAGATTGGTGTCTACCCTAATTGTCATTATAGAACCTACATCCAGTGACTGATGAAAGCAGATGCAGAGATCCACAGCCAAGCACTTGGCAAGATCCTGGAGTTCAGCTGAAGAGAAGGGAGAAGGATTATATGAGCAAGGGGAGTCAGAATCTTGATGGGAAAAACCACAGAAATAGCTGACCCAAGCTAATGGGAGCTCATGGACTCTGGACTGACTGCTTGGGGAGCCTGCATGGGACTGAACTAGGCTCTCGGAATGTGGATGAAAGTTGCATGGCTTGATGTGTTTATGGGTCCCCTGGCAAAGAGACTAGGACTTACCCCAGGTATAAGAACTGGCTTTTTAGACCCTATTCTCTATGGTGCAATGCCTTGTTCAGCATTGATGCAGGAGGGAGGGGCTATGTCTGGTCCCTACATGGTATAACAGCCTGTGTTGACTACCCAAGGCAGGCCTTGCTCTCTATGAAGAGGGGATGGGAGTGGGACGGGTGTAGGTGGGGAGAGCAGGAGAAAAGGAGGGAGAAGTAACAGGGGTTGGTATGTAAAAGGAAAGAAAATCTTTTTAATAAAAATATGTAATTATGTAAAATATAAATGCAAGTTGTAAAGATACAAATAAATGATTTAGATTATGAGAAATGTTTCAGATTGTTCTTCCATTCTATGATATAACAGTTCAGAACTTAACATTTAATGGAGTTCTAATAAGCTTGTAGAATACTGACTACTTACTGTTCAGTCACAAGCTCATCGTTTTAGATTTATTTTAGTTGTAATCTAAATATATCTAAATATAAACTTAAAAGTGCTTCACATTATGCCAAAAAAAATCTCTGTCCAATTTATACCTGGCTCTCTGAACAGAAGGAAAATGCACAAGCTTTTAACCAAAATCTACAGTTCTTGTTGGGACTCAAATGAGTCCACTTCTGCTGTTTTGCAGATACCCATCACCAGCTTTGTCTATGATGTGGATTTCAGTACAGATTGGCAAAAGTGATGTATCTAAACCTTCTATGTCACTTTGTGGGACAGTTCATGTAGGCCTCAGAGGGTTGAAAGAGTCACAAAACCTGAGGTTGGAAGGACTCCAGGTAGGGACAGCTTCAATTTTCTCCACTTGTCTGTTTCTAAGGATAGTATTTTTTCTCTCTCTCCTAGTCTTGGGGGGAACTCCTGATCTTTCTAGTCACTAAGAGTGTGGGCCTAAGGGTTCCAAATAAGTTCATAAATTTTAACTTCTGTTTCTAGTTTATATTTGTCTCAACAGGTCTCCAGTTGGCTGGCAGTCACCTCCAAGCTTCAGTTGTTGATGACTATGAGCTCTGGACTTGCTAAAAGCTGACATGGACCAGCCCAGCCAATGTGATTGTTCCCTGTCTCTACAGGGTCAGATAGCCACATGCTTCAGACAGCCCTTGACTAGCCTTTCAGCCTTTTTGGGGCCCTGAAAATGGCACCCTAATGCCAGCTCTAAGCAGTTCCAGAAGAGAGTACATCAACCCATGTTCTCTATCCAGAATAAGACTGAAATGCTGGGTCAAAAGGAAACTCTCTGGCATAGAGGCAAGATGGACAATTATAGTGCTTATTGACATACCAGGAAAATAGGTTCAGAGTTGTCAATTGATAAATTTATTAACTGAAATGGTTCTTCAATAAGATAAGACACTTGGCCTTCTTTGTGCAGAACCAAAGAGTATTATATAAGACCGTAATCTAGTTGTACACAAAGATCAGAACTACAGAGCCTTAAGAATGACAATAGGTTGGGCGGTGGTGGTGGTGCACGCCTGTAATCCCAGCACTCGGGAGGCAGAGGCAGGCGGATCTCTGTGAGTTCGAGGCCAGCCTGGTCTACAGAGTGAGTTCCAGGACAGGCACAAAGCTACACAGAGAAACCCTGTCTCGAAAAACCAAAAAGAACAGCGTTAGATACAGATGTCACTGCTCTAGAAAAATCTGTTAGCTGATGATTCTTAGGTCTCAATACCCTTGAACAGGACAGGTAGGACTCATGATTGAGTCCTGTCATTGGTATTTATGAAAAGGGGAATGTGGGGGGCCCCAAAACAGCTTGACCACACAGCTGCCATGATGAGCTTAGAGGCCTAGATACAGCTTCTGGCAAGTAACACCTAGACCCAGGAAAAGCTGATGCAGACTGCAGGAATATATCATAAGAACTCAGCTGGTTATGGCAAAGTCACTACCTGGAGGGATCAAGGAATTCCTCCAGAGGAAGCCAAATTCCAAGGAGCTTTTTTAAAAAATATATTTATTTATTAATTTTTTTTTCATTTTACATACCAACCCTAGTTCCCCCTCCCTCCCCTTCTCCCGCCTCCTCACCTCCCTCCCACTCTGCCCCCATCCACTCCTCAGAGTGGGTAAGGCCTCCCATGATAGTCAACAAAGTCTGGCATACCAAGTTGAAGGAGAGCCTAGCCCCTCCCCATTATATCTAAGGCTGAGCAAGGTATCCAAGGGAATGGGCTCCAATACTAAGGAGCTTTTGATGTTATTTGGCTTGTTATATATCAGCTGTATTCTATTATGAAAATCATGTGTGCCTTCATAGTTTTCCCAATTGATTTCCCCCTAAGAAGAGCTAACAGTGTAGACTGATCACTCTCTGGACATACACATTCCAGGTATTTGGAGAACAGCCTCAGGAAAGGCTTTCTCTGGAATTAGATATCTCCCTTAGCCACTTTCAAGGACCTGCAGTAATAACAGTCCACATGAATGTCTCCTGATTTAAGATAAATTCCACAAGGAGACACTGCCTAGGTCAGGTGGACATTAAGTAATAACTTTACACAATTTAGCTTGGACCCTCCTTTCTTACAGCCTTACTAACTTTATAGGCCTCTAACTCCTTACCTAACCACTTCTAGGAATATTTAGATAACTTTCTGTGCTGACAGCTGTGCTCAGCCAGAACCCCAGTTCAAGCCTCCCTGTAATTATCATCATTGGCAGCATCCGGCCAGGTCCATCCCCAGATGGAGGAAAGTACCTTAGCAGAGACACCTCTGTACTCTCTAAGAACAGACTTAACCATCCAGGCTACCAGTTTGAGAAGGCCTGGCAGATGTGCCAATTAAGCTTACCTTCCTCCTTTCCCAAACCTTACCTCTAGTTCCAGATCTCCCTTTAACTATCACCAGAGGCATCTAGCTGTACACAGGTTGCCTAGTGACTGAGCACACTTTCCCCCACCCTGCAGAAAAACAACAGATAGCTTGGACAGATAAGAACCACAGGAAAAAAGAAGGCAGTTTTATTTCCTCCCATTGACCTAGCAACTTATAGAGTCCTAACATTTTCTACCAATCACATTTAAGACTATAGTGGAGCACATAAGATACCTCTTCTTAGATATTACCCAAATTTAGCCTTTAGCTAATTCATTCCCCATTGGTCACTTCCCTTTTGGGTTGCTAATGATAATTAATGCTTATTGCCCCTCTCTGTGATTCTTATCACCCCTCCATTTGACCCTGGAAACCTGGCTTTGCACTGTCAAGGGAATACTGCTTGTAAGCGTGTATATACCAGGACTCCCAGGGCACGGGAGACAGAGAAGAGAAAAGAGAATGGAAGAACTAGATGGGTAAGAACTGGAGAGGAACAAACCGAGATGGGGAAGAACTAGATTGAAGGGCTAGAAGAGAGTACTAGAGGAACAAGATGAAGATGAGGAAGAGCCAGATGGAGAAGTCCTAGCTGGGTAAGAACAAACTGAAAAGGACCTAAATGAGGCAGAGTTAAGACAAGAGAATTAAGATAGAACTTAGAGGGAGCAGTAGATAAATATAGAGAGAAATCAGGCAAGAAAGGAGCTAGGCATGAGAACAAGAACTGAAGCTGTGTAGATAGGATGTTATGCCAGAGGAATTAAACCAAGTAGACTATAGAGCTGGGTGCACTGAGATTCTATTTCCCAAAAATAGTCCTCGCCGTTAGTAGTTCTCTCTTCTGAGCCCCTGGGATGTATAACATTAAGGCTGGTCCCTCTAATATTATACAAGAAAAAGCTATGAGCTGACTCCACCCAGTGGGGCCTACATCTAAGAGGAAGTACCTGACATTCCAAACATCCTCTATACCCCTAGACAAATGTCAGCCAATCAGGGTCCTGAACCCTGGAAATCCCCTCACCCTAACCTCTGCTATGATTTAAAAAAAAACACAAACAACAACAACAAAACAAAACAAAACAAACAAACAAAAAAAAAACACCCTGCCTGGGGTCTGGGCTCTCACTGTTGCCTTGGACAGGCAGAAAGACCAAGCCTTGGAGCATGAAAATAAAGGCTCTTTGCTTTTACATATAGGATTCAGTCTCCATGGTGGTCTTTTGGGGGTCCTAAAATCTGGGCATGATGCTCCATAATTTGATCTGCACAATCATTTCATGAAAGTGTGTATATAGAGTTCCATATTTTAGGGGTAGCTAAATGCATGACTGCATGAATACAGTGTGGATACTGATTCCATCATAAAGTGTGTATCTACAGAGGAAGCCATGCTAGCCACACTGAAGGCACCATCCCTCTTTGTAGCCCTGGCTGTCTGGGAACTCACTAGGTAGTCCAGGGTGCCTGGAACTTGAAGAGATCCATCTTAGCCTGTGAGTTCTGGGGTTAAAGGAGTGTGATACCCCACCTTACTAAAGAAGCTGGTCTAAAGAGAGAAGAGATTGAAATAGCTTTTTTTTAATTCTATCACTTTTCTCAAAAAGGGCTTTAAAAGTATAGTCAATATAGATAGTGAATAATAGCCTTAGCAAAATGTTAAAAATAATAACAAAGACAAAATAACAACAAAATAGCGAAACTAAACCCAAAACAATCAAAAGCAAAAACCAAAAACAAAAAACAAAAACAAAAAATGTATCATGTGTTGGGTTCATGGGGGTCCATAGAAGAAACAGTCACTCTAGGCTGATGAAGCACAGAGTCAGCCTCTGGTGAACTGACTGACTGTAGCCTTGCAAAAAAACTTTTTTTTAATTATAAATTATATCTTTAGGAAGTCAATTTCCACATACCAAAACTTATCTGAAGCACCCTAAAGAGACAAATGCCAAAGCAATTGCCAATCCCAGGACATCTCAGTTTTCTGAGTCCTCTGGAGACCAAGTTTTACATAGGCTTTGAATCTCTAAGAAACTCTCAGAGAAGATTTACATACTTGAAACAGAAGGAACTGGACACAAAAGGTATCAGTCACAAAAGGCAGATCAAAGCCAGGTGCTAACACCCTGGAATCAAACCAGCTGCAGAGCTCTGCAGGATCTCCCATAACATCTCCTCCTTTTTGTCTATGCAACAATTTACTATGTTGGAGATTATGCAGCTTTACAGCAAATGCAACCTTTTCTCTATCTTTCTGTTTTACAATTTTTTTTTGTTTTTGTTTTGTTTTTCGAGACAGTGTTTCTCTGTGTAGCTTTGCACCTTCCTGGATCTCACTCTGTAGACCAGGCTGAGCTCGAACTCCAAGATCTGTCTGCCTCTGCCTCCACAGTGCTGGGACTAATGGCGTGTGCCACCACCACCCAGCTATGTTTTACATTCTTATGTAAGTAAGCCAAAATACATTTTAAAGTCAGTGAGGTTACTACTATGTTGGGCCCCATAAGGCCCAGGTGTGAGGCCCAGTGTAACTTTCTGAACCTAGCTTGAGTTTGATGACCTGTCCTCCCGTGGGGAGCCAGCAGAGCCTGGTACTTTCAGTAGAGGCAGGTCCAAGCCCCTGCCTATTGGTGAAATTATTAAGGCCACTCCACATAGTTAAAAGGGAGGTTTATTTTGTGGGGTAACTTACAAATGAAGGGGTAGGTTGCAGGGTCTGGCAAAGGTATAGTGCAGTCTGGCGGTGTTCTCTGGAGAACTCTGCTTGGTCTACCTCCAGCGTCCAGGGTCCCAGAACCAAGAGAGAGACCTCCTCTCGATCCTCAGTCTTCTGCTCCCTCCTCCGCCCCGCCTTGTGGGCGTGACCATTACCGAAGCCTCAATGGGGGTTGGAACTTCCAGGCCAATCCTGGGATGGCTACCCACTACACCTGCCCCTGCCTCAAGGCTGTGAGAGGTATCCCACCATTGGTAGTGGGCTCCAAAAATCCAGCTCATACACCAGGGATGGATCTTGATCTTATTGACAGGGGGCCCTTAAACAGATCAAGCTACAAAACTGTCTCACTATGCAGAGGGCCTAGTCCAGTCCCATGAAGGCTCCATAGGTGTTGGTCTAAATTTCATGAGTTCCCACTAGTTTGGTTTGATTGTCTCTGCAGGTTTCCCCATTATAATCTTGATACACTTGCTCATAGAATCCCTCATCTCTCTTGGACTGGACTCCTAGAGCCCTGCCTGGTGTATGGCTGTGGATCTCTGCATCTACTTTCATCAGTTACTGGAGAAAAGCTTTGTGATGACAGTTAGGATATTCACGGATCTGATTACTGGGATAAGCCAGTTCAGTTCAGGCACCCTCTCCACTATTGCAAGAAGTCTAAGCTGGGGTCATCCCAGTTTCTCCCTATCCCCATGATGTCTCCCTTTATCATGGTATCTCTTTCATTGCTCTCCCACTCCATCCCTGTTCAAGCTGGACCATCCCTTTGTTCTCATCCCCCATACCCTACCCTCCATTCCCCCCCCCATCCCCAGTTTACTTATGGAGATCACATCTATTTCTCCTTCCCAGGGTGATCCAGGCACCCCTCTTAGGGTCCTCCTTGTTAGCTAACTTCTCTGGACCTGTGTCACACAAATTCTTTTTTTTAGCTGAGGACTGAACCCAGGGCCTTGTGCTTGCTAGGCAATTGCTGTCTGTGTTGGACGCAGACCAAGCCTGGGCTTGCTTGTTTTAAACCCCTGTGTGTTTTGCATCAGATATTGGCTCTGTGATGGTCTTGCTTGGGGGTCTTGTGAAGCGGGCACAACAAAGCATACACTTGACCCCACCATAATACTTTCCCTGAACTCCATTTTGATGTTAACATCTTAATAATATACTGGCTGACCCAATTCAGTAGTTTTTTTTCTACAATGGAATGTCTTTCATCAGCTGTTGTCCCTATTTCATTAGAGTTAAAAAATTAAAGTTAGTAAAGTATTATGCAGTCTATCTCTGGGGGTTGAATGCATAGGGACAGAAGAACAGAGAGGACATTTAAAGCCATATATGGCTAATATAGCAATGAATTTATGGGGACATAATTTGTTACAACAATGGAATACCCAGATTAACATTCCTCCAATCTCAGAAACAAACCATAAACTAATGTATGTTTCTGGGGAAAATGTTAAAAGGTATTATGAAGAACAATCACCAACCATTCAGGTTGTACAAAAATGGCACAACAGCTGTTAATCTTTCGAAGATACTGACAGCTCTACATTTAAAAAGGTTAAATGACAAACCTGTCTGGGTGGAAAAATGGACTTTGACATAAGAAAAATTACAGGCACTAGAACAGCTGGTACAGGAGCAGTTGAATGCTCAACATATTGAGAAATTTACCAGTCCCTGGAATTCTCCTATATATGTTATTAAAAAGAAAACTGGGGGGTGGGGATTTAGAGCGCTTGCCTAGCAAGTGCAAGGCCCTGAGTTCGGTCCTCAGCTCTGGAAAAAAAAAAAGAAAACTAGAAAGCTGAGGATGGAAACAGATCTAAGAGCCATTAATAAGGTGATTCAGCCAATAGGGTCTTTACAGCCTGGAATTCCTCTGACTTCTCCATTACCTAAAGGATGATCTATTATAGTTATTGGTTTAAAAGATTGTTTCTTCATTATACCTTTACAAGAAAAGGATAGAGAAAAATTTACCTTCACGGTGCCTACTTATAATAATTCTCAGCCTGTTAAGAGTTATCAATGGAAGGTTCTCCCATATGGGATGTTAAACAACTCCACTCTATGCTATAATATTTTGTACAACAGCCATTGAAAATTATTTGTGTACAGTTTCCTGAATCTATAATTTACCATTATATGGATGATATATTATTAAGTGATTCAAATGTAGATACTTTAGAGAAAATGTTTGAAGAAGTAAAGAAATTTTTGCCTTGTTGGGGATTACAAATTGCTCCTGAAATAAAACAATGGGGAGATTCTATTAATTACCTAGAGTATTAAATAGATTTACAAAAAATTCCGGAGAAATCAATTGCAGATTCTAAATGACTTTCAAAATTTGCTGGGAGACATTAACTGGCAATGGCCCACAATTGGATTAACAATTTAAGAACTGAATTATTTGTTTCAAAACTTACAAGGTGACAAGGACTTAAATAGTCCAAGAGAATTATCAGCTGAATCTGAGAAAGAATTGGCTTTGGCAGATAAGAAATTACAGGGTGCACATATGGATCATTTGAATCCAGAGCTTGATTGCATTCTGGTCATTGTACATTCTGTGTATTCCTTATAGGGTTTTTAATGCAGAGAGAAGATAATATCTTAGAATGGATATTATTACCCCATAAAGAGAGTAAAAATTAAAGATCTATGTAGAAATGTTTTCTTAAAATTAAGACTTTGTCAATTAGCAGGAATAGACCCAGCAGAAATTATAGTATCTTTTACTAATTCTGAAATTTCCTCTCTAAGGTCAGAAAAATGAACATTAGCAAAAAGCTAGTAATAATTTCTTGGAGAGATTAACAACAAATATTTCAAAAGCAAGAGAATTCAGTATATAAAGAGAAATAATTGGATCCTTCCTCACATTGTATGGGGAACACTAACTTCTAAAGCACCTACATTGTATACTGATGCAAACAAATCAGGAAAGGCAAGTTACAAATCAGGAAATTTTAATAAAGTGGATCAAAGCCCTTATGATTATGTTCAAATGTCAGAATTACATCCTATTCTCTTGATATTTTATATTTTCCAGAACCTCTTAATATAGTTATTGACTCTTAATATGCGGGAAGAGTCTATATGACCATTAATATCATGATAAAAGTTTAAATATATATATAAATTTTATAAGTTTTGAAATAAAATTCATACCATAAGAATTTTTAAAGATTCAAAATAAAACCACAGAATTATGAGATTAGTGGCAATACAACAGTCCCTTAATTTAGGTTTTCTTCTGTCCCATATCAGAAGATGGCTCTTAGCCTTCATTCTCCTGAAAGACATAAAAACCCTTCCCCAAGCCTAACGTTGGGGAGGTTTCCTTTTGGCAAGTTATATCTGATTAAATGAAAAGCATTTGTTAGTGGTATAAGTTAGTTTAAATTGGATGGTCATGCTGGGCAATGAACTATCACCTCTTATTCAAATTGAACCTTTATCAATTTTGATGGTATCTACAGCTTATCTTCTCCTGTAGAAACAAAAGCAAAACCTCATCCCCAACATAACACATATCCTGGTTTCCATTCTGAGGTCAATACATCTTTAAAATATACAGGCTTATTTAATTCTGTAGTATTTTCTATTATTCAGTGTGTCTCTGCAGCTGTTGTTCCCTTCTTGTTAGCACTGAGAAAATTCAAAGTTAATAGAGCATTATGTAATCTATTTCTAGGGGGTTTTGTTACCCCTTTTTGTTTATTTAGCATATCCTTTAGAGTTATGTTTCATCTTTCTATGACTGCTTGGCCTGTAGAATTATGTGGTATCCTGTAATGTGACGAAGTCTCAATTTTCCTTTTAAAATAAACTTAGGAATCTTTTCCACAAAAGTTTTTTTTTCAAAGATTTATTTATTATGTACACAGTGTTCTGCCTGCATGTATGCCTGCATGCCAGAAGAAGGCACCAGATCTCATTATAGATGGTTGTGAGCCACCATGTGGTTGCTGGGAATTCAACTCATGACCTTTGGAAGAGCAACCAGTGCTCTTAACCTCTGAGCCATCTCTCCAGCCCTCCACAAAAGTTTTTAATTTTTTACTCTGTTTATTTGGTAGAAATATCCATTCTAATATAGTATCTTCCCTCTGTATTAAAATTCCTGTAGGAGAATGCTTAGAGAACAAAATAACCAAAATGCAATAAGCTTTGGATCCACATGTCCTTCCTGTACTTTCTTTTCCACCAAGGCCAATTCTCTCTCAGGTTCATCTGAAAATTCTCTTGGACTATTTAAGTCCTTGTCACCCTCTAAGGTTTTAAACAAATTGCTCAGTTCATCATTTTTTTACCCCAACAACAGTTCATAGATGGGAAATATTTCCAAATAACCTTTGAAAGTCATTAAGAGTCCATAACCAATCTCTCCTAATTTGCACCTTTTGGGGTCTAATTTCTTGTAAACCTATTTTATATCTTAAATAATGAATAGAATCTCTTTTTTGTATCTTTTCAGGAGCAAGTTGTAATCCCCAACAAGGCAAATTTTTCTTTACTTCTTCAAACATTCTTTCTGAAGTATCTGCACTTCAATCAGGTAATAAAATATCATTCATGTAATGATAAATTACAGATTTAGAAAATTGTTTATGTATTACTTCCAATGGCTGTCATACAAAATATTGGCACAGGGTTGGGCTATTCAGCATTCCTTGTGGGAGGACGCTCTATTGATATTTCTTAACCAGTTGAGAATTATTATAAGTAGGCCCTGTGCAGGCAAATCTTTCTTTGTCTTTTTCTTGTAAGGGTGTTGAAAGAAATAGTCTTTTAAATCAATAACTATAAGAGGCCATGCTTTAGGTAACAGAGTAGGCAAAGGAATTCCAGATTGTAGAGAGCCCAATGACTGAATTACTTTGTTAATTGTTCTTATGTCTGTTACCATTCTCCACTTACCAGATTTCTTTTTAATAACAAATACAAGAGAATTTCAAGGGCTGGTTGATTCTTCAATATGCTGACCTGCTGTTGTACCAGCTCTTGTACCAGCTCTTGTACCAGCTCTTCCAAGGCCTGCAGTTTCTCTGTTGTTAAAGCCATTGCTGAACCCATATAGGCTTTTCTGTTAACTATTTTAAAGGTAGAGCTGTTGGTGTCTTTGAAAGATCAGCAGTTGTTATGCCCTGTTCTTGCACAATCTGGATGGCTGGTGACCACTCTTTATAATACTACCCCCTAATGGTTCTCTCAGAAACATGTGTTATTTTATGATTTCTTTCTGAGGTTGGAGGGATGTTAATCTGAGATTTCATTGTTGTAATAGATCACGGCCCCATAAGTTCATAGCCATATTAGCCACATATGGCTTTAATTTTCCTCTCTGTCCTTCTGTATCTATACATTGGAGCAATCTTGCACTCTGTTTCACTTGAGATAATGTTTCAATTCCTAACAGCTGAACATTTACCTCCTGAAGAGGCCAATTTGGATGCCAAAATTCTGGTGCAATTATTGTCACATCTGCTCCTGTGTCTACTAAACCTTCCAAGAAAATGTCATTTATTTGAATTTTGGTCTTTGTTCATTTATAGAAGTTTGCCAAAAAATTCGCTTTATGGTTTCTCCTGAATTTTCTATTCTCTCTGCTACAGCTGTTCTATCTCCCCAAGCAGCCTGGTTTATTACAATAGGCATTTAGTTATTTAATTGCTCTGAGAGGGGTTTATTCTATGATGGCAGGAAATGTCTGAGCTGAATTTACTGTGAGGGCCTGCATGAGGCCCCTCTGGCAGTTTCCTAAGGGCAGAGGCCTAGGATTACCTTGTCTGTCCCTTGTTGATCTACATTTGTTGGCCCAGTGTTTACCCTTACCACACATTCTGCATAATCCAGAAGGATGGGGCATTCTGTTTCCATTGTTCCTTGAATTAACATTCTTTCTAGGAATGCCCTGTTTATACTCCCTTTTCAAATGACCTTGTTTACCACAACCAACCATCTGACATTTTTTCCTCAAAGCTTTTGATATAACCTCTCCTATCCAAATCTCATCATGGTTATGAGACTCAACATTAATTGTGTCCTGACCCAATTCTCCAAGGGTGCCAATCTTGCCTTTAACAGCCTGATTATTCTTTTGCATGTGCATTCAAATTCTCAAAAGCCAAAGATTAAATTATTATCTGTCTAGCTTTCTGAATCTGGTATCATTCTATTTACTGCTGAAGACAGCCTTTATAAGAAATCAATGAAGGATTCTCTGGGGCCCTATATAACTTTTGTGAATGATTCAATTTTTTTCCTGTTTCCTCAATTCTGTCCCATGCATTCATGGCTGTCATGTGGCATAGAATTAAGGTTTGATTATCATATACACATTGTCTTTGTATATCAGTATATATCGGAGCCTTCTCCAAGAAGCTGATCCTGGGAAATTTCAACACCTCTGGTTCTTCATTGGGGTTCTATTGTTCTAGCCTCCTCCTGAAACCATGTTCTCCACTGTAATTGTGCTCTTGACTCCAGGACAGCTGTTACCAATTCTTTCCAGTCTTGAGGACTATTACAAGTTAATCACAAATTTAACATTTGCTTTACAAATCGAGAATTCATGCCATATGATACTATAGCTTCCTTAAATCTCCTTAAATCTAACATCTTCACTAGAGGCTAATTAGCTTGTACATGCCTTTGAGCCAGGAGTTCCTGTAAGGTTACCAGATAGATTAAGTTTTGTTGCTTGAAAACAGGCTGTCTATCTATAACCATATCATTCAATCCTGAAATAATTTCACCTTTAAATTCTTCTGTCTGGGTCTGAATTTCTCTAAAAGTCATTTTAACAGGTTTTTCTAAAGTCAATCTTGAGTTAGTTTCACCTTTGAGTAAATATCTTTGTGGTATGGTTGAAAATTCCTTGGGTATATGCCCAAGAGTGGTATGGCTGGGTTTTGAGGTAGTTCGATTTCCAATTTTCTGAGAAACCACCATACTGACTTCCACAGTGGTTGTACAAGTTTGCATTCCTACCAACAGTGGAGGAGTGTTCCCTTTGCTCCGCATCCTCTCCAACATTGACTGTTATTAGTGTTTTTGATCATAGCCATTCTGACAGGTGTAAGGTGGTATCTCAGTCATTTTGACTTGCATTTCTCTGATGATTAAGGATGTTGAGCATTTCTTTAAATGTCTTTCTGCCATTTGTGATTCTTGTTTTGTGAATTCTCTGTTTAGCTCTTTAGCCCATTTTTAAATTGGATTGTTCGGTATTTTGATAACTAATTTCTTGAGTTCTTTATATACTGTGGAGATCAATCCTCTGTCAGATGTGATGTGGGGTTGGTGAAGATCTTTTCCCATTCTGTAGGCTGTCTTTTTGTCTTATTGAACATATCTTTTGCCTCGCAAAAGCTTCTCAGTTTCAGGAGGTCCCATTTATCAATTGTTGTGCTCAGTGTTTGTTCTGTTGGTGTTTTATTTAGGAAGTGATCTCTGATGCCAATGCGTTCAAGAGTACTTCCTACTTACTATTAAGTTTAGTGTAACTGGATTTATGTTGAGGTCTTTGATCCACTTGGACTTGAGTTTTATGCATGGTGACAGATATGGATCTATTTGTAATCTTTTACATATTGACATCCAGTTATGCCAGCACCATTTTATGAAGATACTTTCTTTTTTCCATTAGTTTTGGTTTCTTTGTAAAAAATCAGGTGTTCATATGTTAATGTTGGGGTCTTTAATTCGATTCCTTTGGTCTGTATGTTGGTTTTTATACCAGTACCAGGCTGTTTTTATTACTATAGCTCTATAGTAGAGCTTGAGGTCAGGGATGGTGATGCCTCCAGAGGTTGCTTTATCATACAGGATTCTTTTAGCTACCCTGGGTCTTTTGTTTTTCCATATGAAGTTGAGTATTTTTTTTCTAAGTCTGTGAAGAATTGTGTTGGGATTTTGATGGGGAATGCATTGAATCTGTATATTGCTTTTGGTAAGATTGCCATTTTCACTATGTTAATCCTACCTATCCATGAGCATGGGATATCCTTCCATTTTCTGATATCGTCTTCAATTTCTTTCTTTAGAGATTTAAAGTTCTTATCAAAATGGTCCTTCACTTGTTTAGTTAGTGTTATCCCAAGGTATTTTGTATTATTTGTGACTATTGTAAAGGGTGATGTTTCTCTGACTTCTTTCTCAGCCCTTTTATCATTTGTGTATAGGAGGGCTACTGATTTTTTTTTTAGTTGATCTTGTGTCCTGCCACTTTACTGAAGGAGTTTATCAGCTTGTACGAGTTCCCTGGTAGAATTTTTGGAGTCACTTATGTATACTATCATATCATCTGCAAATAGTGAAATTTTGACTTCTTCCTTTCTTTTTTTTTTTTCTTTTCTTTTTCTTTTTTTTTTTTTTAGCTGAGGATGGAACCCTGGGCCTTATGCTTGCTAGGCAAGTGCTCTACCACTGAGCTAAATCCCCAACACTGACTTCTTCCTTTCTAATTTGTATCCCTTTGATCTCTTTTTGTTTTCTTATTGCTCTAGCTAGAACTTCAAGTACTATATTGAATAAATATGGGGAGAGTGGACAGCCTTGTCTTGTTCCTGATTTTAGTGGTATCGATTTGAGTTTCTCTCTGTTTAATTTGATAGTGGCTGTTGGATTGCTGTAAATTGCCTTTATTATGTTTAGGAATGTTCCTTGTATTTCTGATCTCTCTAAGACCCTTATCATGAAGGGGTGTTGGATTTTGTCAAAGGCTTTTTCAGCATCTAATGAGATGATCATGTGGTTTTTTTCTTTCAGTTTGTTTATATGGTGTATTACATTGACAGATTTTCGTATGTTGAACCATCCTTGCATCCCTGGGATGAAACCTACTTGGTCATGATGAATAATTTTTTTGATGTATTCTTGGATTCGGTTTGCTAATATTTTGTTGAGTATTTTTTGCATCAATGTTCATGAGGGAGATTGGTCTGTAATTCTCTTTGTTGCATCTTTGTTTGATTTGGGTATCTGGGTAATTGTAGCTTCATACAAAGAGTTTGGTAGTGTTCTTTTTTTCTATTGTGTGGAACAATTTGAAGAGTATTGGTATTAGTTCCTCTTTGAAAGTCTGGTAGAATTCTGCACTGAAACTATCTGGTCCTGGGCTTTTTTTGGTTGGGAGACTTTTGATGACTGTTTCTATTTTTTTAGGGGTTATTGGTCTATTTAAATGGTTTCTCTGATCTTGATTTAACTTTGGAATGTGGTATCTATCCAGAAAATTGTTCATTTCTTCCAAATTTACCAATTTTGTGGAGTATAGGTTTTTGAAGTATGACCTGATGACTCTCTGGATTTCCTCGTTGTCTGTTTTATGTCTCCCTTTTCATTTCTGAATTTGTTAATTTGGGTGCTCTCTTTGCCTTTTGGTTAATTTGGCTAGGGGTTTGTCTATCTTGTTGATTTTTTCAAGGAACCAACTCTTTGGTTCATTGATTTTTTTTTTTTTTTTGTATTGTTCTCTTGGTTTCTATTTCATTGACTTCAGCCCTCAATTTGATTATTTCCTGGCGTCTATTTCTGCTGGGTGAGTTTGTTTCTTTTTGTTCTAGTGCTTTCAGTTGTGCTGTTAATTCATTGGTATGAGATTTATCCATCTTCTTTATGTGTGCATTCAGAGCCATGAATTTTCCTCTTAGTACTGCTTTCATAGTGTTCCATAAGTTTGGGTATGTTGTACTTTCATTTTCATTGAATTCTAGGAAATCTTATTTATTTATTTCTTCCTTGACCCATTAATGTTTCAGTTGAGCATTATTCAGTTTCCATGAAATTGTAGGTTTTTTATAATTTTTGTTGTTGTTCAAGTCTAATTTAAGGCATGGTGGTCCGATAAGATACAGGAGGTTATTCCAATGTTTTTGTATCTGTTGAGATTTGTTTTGTGACCAAGCATGTGGTCAATTTTTGAGAAGGTTCCATAGGGTGCTGAGAAGAAGGTATATTCTTTTGTGTCAGGATGGAATGTTCTGTAGATATCTATTAAATCTATTTGAGTCATAACATCTGTTAGGTCCTTTCTTTCTTTGTTGAGTTTCAGTCTGGTAGATCTGTCTTTTGGTGAGAGTGGTGTGTTGAAATCTCCCACTACTAATGTGTGGAGTTTGATGTGTGTTTTAAGCTTTAGTAATGTTTCTTTTATGAATGTGGGTGCCTTTGTATTTGGGGCATAAATGTTCAGGATTGAGACTTCACCTTGGTGTATTTTTCCTGTGATAAATATGTAATGTCCATCCTGATCTCTTTCGATTGATTTTAGTTTGAAATCTATTTTATTAGATATTAAGATAGCTACACCAACTTGTTTCTTAAGTCTATTTGTTTGGAAAGCTTCTTCCCCGCCCTTTACTCTGAGGTAGTGTCTGTCTTTGAAGTTGAGGTGTGTTTCTTGTATGCAGCAGAGGGATGGATTCTGTTTTCTTATCCATTCTGTTAGTCTGTGTCTTTTTATAGGTGAGTTGAGACCATTGGTATTGATGGATATTAATGACCAGTGATTGTTAGTTCCTGTTATTTTTGTGGTCATATTGTGTTGTCTTTCTTTGGTGTTTGTTGGTGTGGGATTATCTATTGCCTAAGTTTTCATGGGTGTGTTTAGCTTCTTTAGGTTAGATTTTTTTTCCTACTAGTGCTTTCTGTAGGGCTGGGTTTGTGGACAGGTATTGTTTAAATCTGGTTTTATCATGGAATATTTTGTTTACTCTGTCTATGGTGATTGAGAGTTTTGCTGGGTATAATAGTCTGGGTTGGCATCCGTGGTCTCTTAGTGTCTGTGTAATGTTTGTCCAGGACCTTCTAGCTTTCATAGTCTCTATTGAGAAGTCTGGTGTTATTCTGATGGGTTTGCCTTTATATGTTACTTGGTCTTTTTCCTTTTTCGGCTCTTAATATTTTTCCTTTGTTCTGTATGTTTAGTGTTGTGATTATTATGTGGGGAGGGTTTTTTTTTTTTGGATCCAGCTTATTTGGTGTTCTGTAAGCTTCTTGTATCTTCATAGGCATTTATTTCTTTGGATTAGGAAAGTTTTCTTCTATGATTTTGTTGAATATCTTTTCTGTGCCTTTGAGTTGGTATTCTTCTCCATCTTCTATCCCTATTATTCTTGGGTTTGGTCTTCTCATGGTGTCCCAAATTTCTTGGGTGTTTTGTGATATGACTTTTTTGTCTTTAGTGTTTTCTCTGACTATTTTCTCTATTGTGTCTTCATTGGCAAAGATTCTCTTTTTTTTTTTTTTTAAAGATTTATTTATTATGTACACAGTGTTCTGTCTGCATGTATATCCTGCAGGCCAGAAGAGGGCACCAGATCTCATTACAGATGGTTGTGAGCCACCATGTGGTTGCTGGGAACTGAACTCAGGACCTTTGGAAGAGCAGCCAGTGCTCTTAACCTCTGAGCTATCTCTCAAGCCCTGTTCCATCTCTTGCATTTGGTTGGTTATGCTTGTTTCCGTAGTTCCTGTTCATTTAGTCATTATTTCTATTTCCAGCATTTCCTCAGTTTGTGTTTTCTTTATTGTCTCAATTTCATTTTTCAGATCTTGGATTGTTTCCTTCCTCTGTTTAATTACTTTTTCTTGGCTTTCTTTGATTTCTTCCAATTTTTTGTTTGTTTTTTCTTCCATTTCTTTAAGGGAATTTTTTATTTACTCTCTAAGGGAGTTTTTCACTTCCTCTTTAATGGAGTTTTTCATTTCCTCTTTAAGGGAATTTTTTATTTCCTCTTTAAGGGAATTTTTATTTCCTCTTTAAGGGAGTTTTTCATTTCCTCTTTAAGGGAGTTTTTCATTTCCTCTTTAAGGGAGTTTTTCATTTCCTCTTTAAGAGCCTCTATCATCTTCTTAAAGTCATTTTTAGGGTTGATTTCTTCTGTTTCTTCTGCCTTGGTATGTTCAGGTCTTGTAGGTGTAGAATCACTAGGTTGTGATGTTGTCATATAGGTCTTCTTGTTGTTGCCTGTGTTTTTGCACTGGCATCTACTCATCTCTTTCTCTGTTCGGTGCAGGCAGTGTCTGTGTCTGAAGGTGCCTCTCTTGTTCTAATTGTTAGTCTTGGTTCACTAGGATTTCTTTGTTAAATTGGTGCTGTTGGGCTCTGTTTCTTAGGGATCAGCTTAGTCAAATCAGTGTTAGTAGGTTCTGTCTCTGGGAGCAGTTGTTCCCAGTTGGTGTAGGGTGTGCTTATGGTTTCAGTGGTTGTTAGGTTCGTAAGGGTTAGTTTTTTGTTGTTGTTGTTGTTTGTTTTTTGGTTTTGGGGGGGTTTGGGGGGGTGGGGGAGTAGGGGAAGGCAGCTTTCTGGTCGCTGGGACTCCAATGGGTAGGGCCTAGGAGCTGGAGACCTGATCTGCTGGTCTGGAGATGGGAGCTTACCTGTTCTCAGTCGGTGAAGTGTATACTTAGGATTCTGGTGATCTGCTTCAGTGGCTGGACAGTGCCTTCTTTTGTGTTCTCAGGTCACATTTTGCTCATTTGTGAACTCCTCAGCTGTTTTTGTTTCCTCAGACTGCAAACAGTAGGTTTCTGAATCCTTTTCTGGATGGATTTCAGCTGAGTAGGGTAGTTTCAGTAACACCTCCAAGTTGTTGGGTCGCAGGATTGGCAGCTGGGCCCTGGGTTGGCCTCAGACAGTGTTCAGAATCATTTTGGTCTCATCCCATGGAAATGGCTCCTTCCCCAGGTGTTGGGATTAAAGGCGTCCCTGTTCCAATCTCTTGATTAGGAACTTGTTTTCACTAACTCCTCAGTGGGTGGTAGCTCAGTTTCTGGTTTTTATTATAATTGTGTCTCAGCCACCTGCCTGACTCTGTGGCCCCCATTATTATTTATTGTATTTGTATTATTTTATTACATTTCTGTAGTTTCATTTTTTGTGCATATGTTCCTGGATTTTAGTATTTGAATACTACTAGCTTCACAGGCGTTTGAAGAGTTTCTTCTGTTTTTGGTTTTTGCTTTTTTTTTTTTTTTTTTTTTTTTTGGTTTTTCGAGACAGGATTTCTCTGTGTAGCTTTGCGTCTTTCCTGGATCTCACTTGGTAGCCCAGGCTGGCCTCAAACTCACAGAGATTTGCCTGGCTCTGCCTCCTGAGTGCTGGGACTAAAGGCATGCGCCCCCACCGCCCAGCAGTAAAGTTTTCTTCTATGGTTTTGTTAAATATATTTTCTGTGCCTTTGAGTTGGTATTCTCCTTCTTCTCTCCCTATTATTTTTATGTTTGGTCTTTTCATGTTGTCCCAAATTTCCTGGACATTTTGGGTCATGACTTTGTTGGCTTTAGTGTTTTCTTTGCCTGATGAATCTATTTCCTCTACAGTATCTTCAATACCAGAGATCCTCTCTTCCATCTCTTGCATTCTGTTGGTTATACTTGCATCTGTAGATCCTGTTCATTTTCCACTTCCAGCATTACCTCAGTTTGTGTCTTCTTTATTGTCTCAATTTCAGATTTCAAATCTTGAGCTGTTTCCCTCATTTGCTTAATTGTTTTCTCTTGGCTTTCAAGGGATTTATTGATTTCTTCCCATTTTTGTTTGACTTTTTCTCTAATTCTTTAAGGGAATTTTTCATTACCTCTTTAAAGATCTCCCTCGTGAACAATGATGCAAAAATACTCAATAAAATACTGGCTAACTTGCTATGGATATCGCTCTGTGTAAATAAAGTTCTGATTGGCCAGTGGCCAGGCAGGAAGTATAGGTGGGACAAGAGAGAAGAGAATTCTGGGAAGTAGAAGGTTGGAGAGAGACACCGCCAGCCGCTGCCATGAAAAGCAACATGTAAAGACACCGGTAAGCCACAAGCCATGTGGCAAAGTATAGACTAACAGAAATGGGTTAATTTAAGATAGAAAAGGTAGATAACAAGCACCCTGCCACAGCCATACAGTTTGTAAGCAATATAAGTTTTTGTGTGCTTTCTTGGTTGGGTCTGAGCGACTGTGGGACTGGCGGGTAAGAGAGATTTGTCCTGACAGGGCCAGGCAGGAAAACTCAAACTACACTAAATGAATCCAGGAACACATCAAAAAATATGATCATCTCATTAGATGCTGAAAAAGTCTTTGACAAAATCCAACACCCCTTCAAGATAAAGGTTCTAGAGAGATCAAGAATACAAGCAACCTAAACATAATTAAGACAATTTACAGTAAGCTGACAGCCAACATCAAGTTAAATGGAGAGAAACTCAAAGCGATTCCACTAAAATCAGGAACAAGACAAGGCTGTCCACTCTCCTGATACTTATTCAATATAGTACTTGAGGGGTTGGGAATTTAGCTCAGTGGTAGAGCGCTTGCCTAGCAAGTGCAAGGCCCTGGGTTCAGTCCTCAACTCTGGAAAAAAAAAGACAAAATAACAATATAGTACTTGAAGTTCTAGCTAGAGCAATAAGACAACAAAAGGAGATCAAGGGGATACAAATTGGAAAGGAAGAAGTCAAACTTTCACTATTTGTAGACAATATGATAGTACACATTAGTGATCCCAAAAATTCTACCAGGGAACTCCTACAACCGATAAACTCCTTCAGTTAGTTGGCAGGATACAAGATCAACTAAAAAAAAATCAGTAGCTGGGCAGTGGTGGCACACACCTGTAATCCCAGCACTCAGGAGGCAGAGGCAGGTGGATCTCTGTGAGTTCAAGGCCAGCCTGGTCTACAAAGCGAGTTCCAGGAAAGGCACAAAACTACACAGAGAAACCCTGTCTCGGGGGAAAAAAAATCAGTAGCCTTCCTATATACAAATGATAAATGGGCTGAGAAAGAAATCAGAGAAACATCATCCTTTACAATAGCCAGAGATAATATAAAAATACCTTGGAGTAACTCTAACTAAGCAAGTGAAAGACCTGTACGATAAAAACTTTAAGTCTCTGAAGAAAGAAATCAAAGAAGATATCAGAAAATGGAAAGATCTCCCATGCTCATGGAAAGGTAGGATTAACATAGTAAAAATGGAATCTTACTAAAAGCAATCTACAGATTCAATGCAATCCCATCAAAATCCCAACACTATTCTTTACAGACTTGGAAAGAACAATATTTAACTTTTTATGGAAAACCAAAAACCCAGGATAGCTAAAAGAATCCTGTATAATAAAGCAACCTTTGGAGGCATCCCTGACCTTGCTCTACTATAGAGCTATAGTAATAAAAACAGCTTGGTACTGGCATAAAAACCAACATGTGTGTCAATGGAATCAAATTGAAGACCCTAACATTAATCCACACACTTATGAACATCTGATTTTTGACAAAGAAGCCAAAACTGTACCATGGGGAAAAAAGAAAGCATCTTCAACAAATAGTGCTGGCATAACTGGATGTCAACATGTAGAAGATTGCAAATAGATCCATATCTATCACCACACAAAATTCAAGTCCAAGTGGATCAAAGACCTCAACATAAGTCCAGTTACTCTGAACCTGATAGAAGAGAAAGTATGAAGTAGTCTTGAATGCATTGGCATATAACACCAGTAGCACAGACACTGAGAGCAACAATTAATAAATGGGAGCTCCTAAAACTGAGAAGTTTTTGTAGGGCAAAGGACATGGTCAACAAGACAAAATGGCAGCCTACAGAATGGAAAAAGATCTTCACCAACCCCACATCTGATGGAGGGCTATTCTCTAAAATATATAAAGAACTCAAAAAGCTAGACATCAAAATACTGAACAATCCAATTAAAAAATGGGCTACAGAGCTAAACAGAGAATTCTCAACAGAAGCCTCTCAAACGGCCAAAAGACATTTAAAGAATTGCTCAACATCCTTAGTCATCAGGGAGATGCAAATCAAAATGACTCTGAGATACCATCTTACACCTGTCAGAATGGCTAAGATCAAAAACACTGAAGACAGCTTATGTTGGAGAGGTTGTAGAGCAAGGGGAGTACTCCTCCACTGTTGATGGGGATGCCAGCTTATACAGCCACACTGGAAATCAGTATG
Organism: Onychomys torridus; assembly: GCF_903995425.1. Lineage (NCBI taxonomy): Eukaryota > Metazoa > Chordata > Mammalia > Rodentia > Cricetidae > Onychomys > Onychomys torridus. Next base: position 63,374,262 of record NC_050459.1, on the reverse strand, counting down.
GCAGTTTCTCAGAAAATTGAGAATCAATCTACCTCAGGACCTAGCTTTATCCCAAGGAATGCTCAATCATACCACAAGAACACATGCTCATTAGCATGCACATAGCAGCATTATTTGATATAGCAAGAACCTGGAAACAACCTAGATTCCCCTCAACCAAAGAATGGATAAAGAAAGTGTGGCACATATACACAATGGAGTATTACTCAGCAGTAAAAAAAAACAATGACATCATGATGTTTGCAGGCAAATGGATGGAACTAGAAAATATCATCCTGAGTGAGGTAACGCAGACTCAGAAGGACAAACATGGTATGTACTCACTCATAAGTGGATACTAGATGTAAAGCAAAGGACAACCAGACTGTAACCCACAGCTCCAGAAAAGCTAGCTAACAAGAAGGACCCAAAAGGGACTCATAGATCACCCAGTGAAAGAGAAATAGATGAGATCTACATGAGCAAACTGGGAGTGAGGGAAGTAATAGAGGGCAAAGAATTGGGGATGAGAACATAAGAAATAGGAGGGTCGAACTGGAACAGGGACAGAGTGGGAGAGCAAAGAGAGAGCTACCATGATAAATTAAGACATCATGGGAATAGGAAGAGGCAGGGTGCTGGGGAGGTTCCCCAGGAATCCACAAAGATGACCCCTCCTTGGACTACTGGCAATGGTTGAGAGGGTGCCTGAAATGGTCTACTTGGTGACCAGGCTAGTGAATACTCTGTCATCATAGAGCCTTCATCCAATGACTGATGGAAGGAGATGCAGAGATCCACGGCTGGGTGCCAAGCTGAGCTCTGGGAATCCAATCAATGAGAGAAAGGAGGGATTCTGTGGGCAGGAGATGTCAAGATCATAATGGGAAAATGTGCAGAGATGACCAGCCACACTAGTGGAAACCCATGAACTGTGGACTAATAGCTGTGGAACCCCCATAGCATTAGCTTAGGCCCTCTAGAAATGGGAGACAGTTGTTCAGCTTGAACATGAATCGGGATTTGTCCCTGATGCATGGGTGGGCTTTTTGGAGCCAGTGTCTACGATGTGACACCTTGCACAGCCTTGGTGCAGGGGGGAGGGGCTTGACCCTGCCTCACCTGAGTGTGCCAGGCTCTGCTGACTTCCTGTGGGAGACCTTGACTATGAAACTGTGGGGATGGGGGCTGGGTTGGGGGGAAAGCTGGCGGGTGGGAAGAAGGAAGAAGGGGGGATCTGTGGTTGGTATGTAAAGTGAATAGAAAATTTCTTAATAATTAAAAAGAAAGGAAGGAAGAAGAAAGAAAGAAAGAAAGAAATCCATTACCAGTCACACCAGTCAGTCAGCAGGGTGACTGAGCTAACTCCTGATATCTGAATTCCCACTGGAAATAATTTATCCTAAGTGAATTCATAGGTCCCTGGGGTGGGGAAGACTCATGGGAGCCTCCCTCGCCCTGAATGTCCCCTAGAACAGCCTTGTGCTATAGACTTCTATGCTTCTTCACTGTGGCAGTCAAGCCCGAGAGCAAAGGGCACAAAGCCAAGCTCACTGCAGGCCTCAGAGTAGAAGACTAACACAGGAGGTCCAGCGAGGCGTCAGCTAGCTACTAAAAATGATGACACAATCAGGTTAGTCTGTACGTCTAGCTGCTTGCTTTTTCACGTGGTAGTTGGAGTATTCACTCACATAAAGTGTGCTGCAGCCTACCCCATTGCCTGTAAGATGAATTGCTAAACAGTCTTATTAATAAAAAACCTGGAGCCAGATATTGAGGTAAAAACTGAGAGATTATGGAAGCAGAAAGAAGCCAGCCATGTTCTTACTGCTAGAAATCCTCAGCCAAAAAGAGAGAGACCTACTTCCTGTATACGAATGACTATATGCCTTTCTGTCCCTGCCCTCTTACTTCCTCTCTCCACTCAGCTACATCACTTCCTGTCTGTCTGTACAGACCTCCAGACCTCCATGGTTAGTGCTGGGGTTAAAGGCATGTGCCATCACACCTGGCTCTGTTCCCAGTGTGGATATCTGCCTCCGGAATGCTAGGATTAAAGGTGTATGCTACCATTGCATGACCTCTGTTTACTATAGTGGCTGGCTTTTCCCTGATCTTCAGATAACCTTTATTGGAGTACATAAATAAAATATCACCACATTTCTCCTTTTTTGTCTAAAATAAAAAATTGTAATATAAGAAAAACTATATACAATAAGTACAATAACTATATATAATATATATAAGCAATAAATACCTCAATAATGTCTAGTTCATTTGCATTTGACAAATTCAGCAAAAATATTTCATTATCAACCCTATTTTAGTGAGTACAAATGTACCTAATTCACTTTCTATCCTAACTTGTATTACCAATTGAAAACTATCTTTTGATGTCTTTCAAACTTAAACACTTTACACCTCTTTAGTGAGTTTCCTTTTTGAAATTGTTACCAAGGAAAACTATAACTATCTAATCTTCAACTCCCTCAGAGACCTGAGAAAGAAATATTACCTAGTAAAAGAGGAAGTGCAAACAAGTGACTTCCAACAAATGTGAGTTATGACCGAAACAGCCGGCTGCCTAGACAGTCACCCAAGGTTTCTCTGCAATGTTGGGGCATCCATTCTTCAACCTTCAGGCTTAGCATGTCTGACACACTCATCTGTGAAGCAGGATTTTCTAAAGGGCCTTCCTACCTTGTCTTGGCAAGGTTTGGCAGTCCTTTCTTTTGTGTCCTGCTTGTCCATTTTGGACAGCACACTGTCAGCAGTTGATGCGAAAGCACTTTCTTGCCAAGTGGATAACTTTTGCATCAATAAAAGTAAACTTCATATGAAGTTTCTTTAATGCCCATCATCTTCTCTGAAGTAGATTGGTGCTGACAGGAGCAGACATGTCTCCTAGTCATAAAAAAAAAAAAAGAATCTATGTTATTAAAACATCTTAAATGTCATAGTCTACAGCTCTCTGAAGTGTTTGAAGATGATCTATCTAAAATACATCTCTGTTTGATTTTGGAAACATACCTAATATTACTACAAGTTCAATTGTAATGACTAATTACTAACTAACTTACATTTCTTAATATTCTAATTAGTTGGTAATAATAACTTTCAATGGCTAGCAAATTGCATTACATTGTTAAATGAACTGTATAGGTACAATACCTTGAACAAGATTATAAATATATGTACAGTATTTTCAAATAAAATCAATCTCAAATTTGTATCAGTATACAATATACAAAAATCCAATCCAACGTAAAACATTTAAAACTAGTAGTTGCCTTCTAAAAGTAGACTCAATAATCTAGCTTTTTATCTTATCATATCCATATTCTTTTTTCTGTTCAAAGTAGATTCAATAATGTACCCTTTATTCTATTATTTGTATGTCTTTTTTTTTCAGAGTAAGATTCAATAATCTACCTCTTATCTATGTCCTCCTCTTTTTTCCAACAAATACCCTGAATCTAATTTCCTTTGTTTAACTTTTTCCTGACCATTAACAATTAACAACTTAAACTATCTTAAACAATGACAATTATCTGAAACCCATTGAAAGACCAAGAACCCCCCCCCAACTCTTGGGAATGTGGGTATCATGTTCTTAAAATTACTTCCTGCTGTCTGGGGGTGAAGACATTTTTAAGGAATCCTGAAAAGAAAAATTTGGGGTTAATTGTCAATTCCTGGGAGAGGTAGCTGTATCCTTTGTTGTCCAGTCTCTGCATAATGGGAAAATTCAGGGCTTGTCTCAAGTTCCTTGCTGGAGTAGTCTGTGAGGCTGGGTCATCTCAAGCTAGGCATCTCAAAATTATCCTGAGAAGTTTGTAGTCCAAAGCCAGTCTTTGGGTGGTGTTTGTCAGCTTAGTGGTTTTATCATCGTCCTGATGGGATTGTCATTATGGGTCCCCATCATCTTTTTGGAAACTTCAAATTTGCTGTTAGGTGCAATCATGATTCCCTGCAGAAAACTGATAGAGACTCAAACACAAAAACATGTAGAAGCAGCTAGATGAAGCCTTTTTTCTAGAATAAGTTAGTACTCTATATGACCATGAATATCATGACAAAAGTTTAAAAATATATACATATAAATCTTATAAATTTTGATATAAAATTCATACCTTAAAAGTTTTAAAGAATCAAAATAGAACCAAAGAATTGAGATTAGTGGCAATGGAATAGTTTCTTAATTTTTTGGTTTCCTTTTGTCCCATATCAGAAGATGTCTCTTTCTTCTGACATGATACAGAGATTTTGCATTCCTTTTAACAAACATGCTTGGGTTTAGAGAAGGAGAGAGCCATTCTCCAACTCCAAAGCCAGCTTTAATTTTTAATAGAACTGGGAATACATAAAGACCATTTGTGTTAAGTGTCTGTAGAGAACAACAGAAGCAAACATTAGGAAGATTTAGGAAATTTTATATGTGATATGCCAATAGGCCAATTCACTCTTTTTCTTGGGACATATTTTTCTGGATGATTTGTCCCTTTTCTTCAGTTGTCTCATTTGTCCAGTGTTCTTCAGATTTCTTAACCTTCATTCTCCTAAAAGACAAAAACAAAACCCTTTCCCCAAGACTAATTATGGGGAGGTTTCCTTTTGGCAAATTATTATCTGATTAAATGAAAAGCATTCGTTAGTGGTATAAGTTAGTTTAAACTGGATGGTCATGCTGGGCAATGAACTATCACCTCCTCTAATTAAGAGGTCTCTCTTGTTTAAATAGAACCTTTATCAATTTTGATGGTACCCATAGCTTTTCTTCTCCTGTAGAAACAAAAGCAAAACCTCATCCCCAACATAACACATACCCTGGTTTCCATTCTGAGGTCAGCACATCCTTAAAGTATATAGGTTGATTTAATTCTGTAGTTTTTTTCTATTATCCAATGTCTCTGCAGCTGTTGTTCCTTTCTCATTGGCATTGAGAAAATTCAAAGTTAATAGAGCATTGTGCAGTCTATTTCTGGGGTTTTTTGTTACCCCTTTCTGTTTATTTATCATGTCCTTTAGAGTTCTGTTTGATCTTTCTATAACTGCTTGGCCTGTAGGATTATGTGGTATACCTGTAATATGCTTTATATTATAATAAGCAAAAAACTGTTTCATTTTACCAGAGACATATGCTGGAGCATTGTCAATTTTAATTTGTGCAGGTATACCCATGATGGCCATAACTTCTAGCAAATATGTGATTACAGAATCAGCCTTTTCCAAACTCAGAGCAGCTGCCCACTGAAATCCTAAATAAGTATTAATGGTGTGATGTGCATATTATAATTTTCCAAATTCCACAAAGTGAAATACATCCATCTTCCAGATTTCATTCTTCTGAGTACCCTCTGGGTTACATCCTGATGATAGTGGAATTTGGTTATAGAAGGAACAAGCATGACATTTCCTTACAATTTCCTTGGCTTGTTGTCAGGTTATAGAAAATTTCTTTTTATATAATAGAAAAACCTTTTTTGTTCTTTTCTAATATATTATATATTATATAGTCTCTGTGGATGCAGAGACTATAGTGAGGGGATAAGACACTGGCTGTTGAAGGGTGAATAGGAGTTGGTTGGATTCAGAGAACAGAAGCTGAAAGCAGGGGACCATTAGGCAGTCAGGGACCACAGAGGCCCTCCCTCAGGCTGAGACACACTCAGCCCCGTCCAGTGCCAGAGGCGGAGCTCACACCACAGGAAGGTTCTGAACCGGGTTTGCAGCTTCTGCTAGAGGATCTCTAGAGGCTCTTGCTTCAGGGGTAGGACCCAACATCCATCTTCACCCAGTGTGTCCCAGGAAGAATGGCCCAGATGGCATCATTCCGTTTCTCGGAGTGGGTGAGCCTAACCAGGAGTCCCCAGCACAAGAGCTCTGGAGTGGTGCTAACAGGAAGTGTGGTCTTGTAGGAGGCGTCACTGGGGGCTTAAGGCCCATTTATGCTCAAGCCATGCCCAATGAGACAGACCACTTCCAGTTGCCTTTGGGATCAAGATGTAGGACACTCAGCTACTTCTCCAACACTGTGTCTGCCTCCAGGTCACCATGTCCTTCCATGATGATAATGGACTGAACCTCTGGAACTGTAAGTCACCCAATGAAATGGTTTTCTTTGCAAAAGTTTCCATGAGTCCGACAATGGTGGTGCATGCCTTTAATCCCAGCACTCGGAAGGCAGAGGCAAGCAAATCTCTGTGAGTTCGAGGCCAGCCTGGGCTACTAAGTGAGTTCCAGGAAAGGCGCAAAGCTACACAGGGAAACCCTGTCTCATAGTTAATTGGAGGCCACCCTGGGCTTCATGATACCCTGACCAAAAAAGGGAAAGGATAATATTCTGATACCCCAGCCATGTTGGGGATGGACTCTGGATGGATCACCATCCTTTCTGTGCCTTGGCTGTACCTCCTCACCCAGTTTTTCAGTGTTTGATCTGAAACACAAAATCAAGGGCTGGCCCGGCTGGCAGAGTGTTGCGCTAACACACTAGGCCCTGGGTTCCATCTCACCTGGAGCAAACCTCCTCACTGTGACCCAGGGAGCATTTCCCAGGGATACTCAGTGGGTCTGCGGTCCCAGGTGGTGTCCAGTTGATCTGGAACATGGTCCTTGCTGTGTCCCCCACCTCCATATCACACAGCCTGTATTTGTTAACACAAAAGTACAACTCTAACTTCAAAGGGGATAAGAGGAAGTTTGCTCTGGAGCCAAGTGTGTGACCATGACCCAGGAACACAGATACAGGCCACCCTAAATTCCATGTCCAACGTGGTGACAGCAGCAAAGTATTTATAGTAACAGGACAGAGGCAATCATTAATCAAGACACTTTTCAAACACATTGGTGGAAGCACCTGCCAGGTGGGTCACAGCAGTGCAAGATCTGAGATGCAGGCCCGATGCTCTCTCCTCATGGGTGGAAATTGGTGGTCTGCTGAGTTAGCTCACTCCAAAGGGTTCATCTGGGCTGTGATTAGGCGCTAAAAATTCCAGTCAGTTCTGCAGTCTTGCAGAAGGTTCAACTGACAGGTGTAGCCTCTTTCCAGAACCTTCCTTCACAGATGCCAGCCCACGTCTTTCCAGCTCAGCCCATGTGGTCAGGACTCTGCCAGCCTCCACAGGTCCTCAGTACCCTCAAGGCTGACTGAGGGACTTTGCTTAGTCAACAAAACTGAGCGTGGCTGCCCTCCTTCCTGCAGCTCTGACCCAGCCTTCAGGGACAAGGCCATGTTGGCACTGTGACAGGACGTAAGCACCTTGTCCAGCTGGAATGTTCTGAAGAAAGGAGTCAGCTGGGCTGTGGAGTGCAGCCAAGTTCCCAGGCTAACTACTCCCATCCCCCAAATCTCCCAGATCAGTGCTCAGAAAATCCAGTTCCCCCTAAACTCCTCCCTCAGCCTCTAGAACATTCTTCCACTTGGCCAGCTTCCCATGCCCACTCCCCCCGCCAGTGGGCCAACTCTCTCCCCAAATACTGCTCCAGCTCACTCTTGGCATCCCTGACAGCACCACCTATACTACCCTTCTTTCTGTGGCAGGTGCAAGGAACACTCCAGAATTTTCAAGCCTGTCTGTCTCAGTGACTGTTCTAATGCTGTGTAGAGACACCATGACCAAAGCGACTTAAAAAAGAAAGTGTCAAATGCGGGCTTACAGTCATGGGGGAGCGTGGCAGCAGGCACCGAGCTGGAGCGGTAGCTGAGAGCTCACATCCAATTCTCTTACAAGTTGGAGGCAGAGGTCAGGGAGACTGGGTCTGGCCTGGGCTTTTGAAATGTCAGAGCCCACCCCAGTGACACACCTCCTCCAGCAAGGCCACACCTCCTGATCCTTCCCAAACAGTTCCACCCGCTGGAGAGCAGGCATCCAACATACGGGACAGTTCCCATTCAAACCACGCCCTCCAAACGCACCTGTAGCTTCCGGAATAGAGCTGGCAGTCTCCTTCAGGCAACAATCCCAGAACCCTCATCTGGGCTTCAACTCCATCTCCTCAATATTCTTGAGCACACAAAGCGACTTCCTGCCTCAGGACCTTTGCACATTCCCTGACCTCCACCTGGGGTGTGCTTGGTTCCTGTGTACCTGGCTTTTCACCTGCCAGCTCTCAGCTCAAATGTCACTCTAGTGCTCATGCCCATGCCAGACTCAGTAGCTCCTCACCCGAGCTTTTCCCGCCAGCTACACTCACTTCCTGTTTGAATTCCTTCTCTAACAGACCATGCAAATTCTCCCATTTTATTTTAATTTACATATGTGTGCAAGTATGTAGGTATGTGTAGAGGTCAGAGGCACATCAGCTGTCTTCATCAATCAATCACTTTCTACTTTGTTTTTGTTTATTTTTTCCCTTTATTTTTATTTTATGTCTGTAGATGTTTTACCTGCATGTGTATCTGTACAGCACATGCATGCAGTGCCCACAGGAGCCAGAAGAGGGCATTGGGCCTCCTGGGACTGGAGTTCTGATGGCTGGAAGCTGCTGTGTGGGCGCTTGCCTCTCTGCAGGAGCAGCCGGTGCTCCTGCCCACCGACCTGTTTTCCAGCCTGGAAACCCTCATTTCGGGGGTCTTCTGGGATGACAGGAAGCCCCCATCCCAACTCTACGCTCTATCAGCCCACAACCTGGAGATTCCCATCAGTCCCTCTCCTGCTGGGCAGACCTACACCTCACAGCCAGCCTCAGTTTCCCCAGCTGTAAGAGGCATCCCATCTGATGACAGGATTCTGAACTTACTCTTAGTTTTTAGTATTTGGATGGCAAATTACTCTGTTTTGGTTTCGTTTGGTTTGGTTTTTGTTTTTTTTTGAGACAGGGTTTCTCTGTGTAGACCTGGCTATCCTGAAGAGGTAACATGTGAGCAATGGCTTCCAGGCACTCTCTCAGTTTAGTTATGTAACCCACCCACTGGGCCAGAGCAAAACTGTCTCTTTCTGGGGGTTCAGTCCCTCTCCCTGAGCTCCTGTTTGGCCTCCAGCACATGTAATGTGTGGCTTGGTCACTGTTCCCTCTTACCAGGCTTGTCCCAGCACCTAGAACAAGCCCAACCAGGCACAGATCCCTTCCCAGAAAACAGGTCTCCTGACCCCAGACTTGCTCTGTAGACCAGGCTGGCCTTGAACTCAGAGACCCACCTGCACAGTCTCCTGGGTGCTAGAATGACAGATGTGTGCCACTGCACCCGCACCCTGCTTCTAAAACACCCATTTGAGTATGGGAGGGGTGCCAGGAAGCTCTCTGGCTGGGAGAACATCTGCTCCCCCAGCCCCCACCCCCTGGGAGGGGTGCCAGGAAGCTCTCTGGCTGGGAGAACATCTGCTCCCCCAGCCCCCACCCCCGCCAAGCACCTAGCCAGATTGCAGAGTCAAACCCAGGTCCCTGGCGATAACGGGTTTCTCCTTGTGCAAACAGTAGGCACCTAATGTGGGAATCATTCTTCTCCTCCCCTCCAGCCCCTGCTGCTGCCGTGCAGGAACCTCAGGCTGGGGTGTGCCTTCTGCTCCAGGAAACAGGTGTTTTTCCTGCTACTGTGGCTGGGACTGAGTGATAAGACCCAAGGGTCTCTTGGAGAGAGGAAGACAGGGCACAGGAAGAGGGCTCCAGGGATGGGCTTCCTTCCCCGGATGGGAGGGAAGTGAGCTCAGGGCTCATCCCTGAAGAAGAAAGCACAGAGGGTCAGCCCTCTTCTGCCACAGGCCTTGGGCTGCTCCATCCCCAGCTGTGGAAACAAAAAAGGAAGGAAGTAGGGTGTGGTGGGCACTGTCCCCCACTCAGGGATGGTGGAGGCAGGAGGGTCAGTTCTCAGCCAGCCTGGGCTACATGAGACCCTGTTTCCAAACAATCTCCAAAGAAAGGGGAGTGAAGCACCTTCCTTGGGCATGTGGTGTGCCTGAGGGTTGTGAGCTGAACATGGAAAGGTAGATGGGCCTCCTCTTCTGCTCAGCGGCCTTCAATGGCTCCCCCAGGGCCTCGTGATCCATATGGTTCTCAGTCACTCACTGCAGTGTGGCCAAACAATGTCCTCAGCTCCTGTATCTGAGCATTTCCCAACCTTAGGACCGTGGCCCTTGCACTGGGCTGCGCGCGCGCGCGCGCGCGCACACACACACACACACACACACACACACACACACCATACAGATGCACACATGCATACACACATACCATAGAGACACACACACACACAATACACACACACACACACACCATACAGATACACACTCACACCATACAGACAGACACACACACACCATACAGACACACTCTCATACACACCATACAGATGTACACACACACCATACAATCTTTCCACATGCACCATACAGATGTACACATACCATTGACACCCATATACACCATACAGATGTACACACACACATACACACAGATACCATATACATACATACCCCCCCACATCATAGACACACACACACACCCTACACACCATACAGATGTACACACACACACCCCACACACACAATACAGACACCCACACATACCCCCCCACACACACCATAGACACACACACACACACACACACACACACACACACACACATACCATACAGATGTATACACACACCACACACACACCACACAGACACCCACACATACCCCACACACACACCATAGACACCCCCACCCCCACACCCACACATACCATACAGATGTACACACACACACACATACCATACAGATGTACACACACACACCACACACACACCACAGACACCCACACATACCCCACACACATACCATAGACACACACACACCCCATACAGATACAGATGTACACACACACACCATCCAGTCTTCCCACACACACTCCACGCAATGCTCCCCCCTCTTTCTTTCCCCCCTCTCCATTTTCCTTCTTCCTCCTTCTACCTTTGAGGCCAACTTCAGCTGTGCCTGGCGGCACACACACCAATCCCTGTGTGCCTGAGACGACAGGAGCCTCACAAGTTGCAGGCGGCCTGGGCTGCAGACAGACTTTCACAAACACCAACCATGGGAGCCAGGGGCGTGTCCCGCGGTAAAGGTGCTTGCTGCCCAGCCCGACAACCTAAGAACCCTGAGAGAACTGACCCGTGCCCATTGTCCTTTGCCCTCGCAGACACCGTGCCTAGCAACAGTGCACACCCCACCCTCTGAGCCAATAAATCTTTTTAAAAGGCAAACAACAAAAACCAACCACAACAACAAACGGTCAGGAGAGGTGGCCGAGGGCCGGCTGGGGGCACTGGGGACACTCCATGGGGATGTGGCTTAGGTTGGCCGTCTAGTCCTGGTTGGACCACAAATAGCTTCGTCACCTCTTTGAGGCCCCGCGAAGCCTTGGAAAGTTCTGGAGCAGGAGAACTGGAAGAAGGGTCCCCTTGGAGGGGCTGATCTCAGGAAGCCCCTGCTTGGGGTCACCAGCCCTGCTTTGGGGCAAGGAGGAGCTAGGCTGGCCTCCCTCTGCAGACTGGAGCAGGAGCCGGGCCGCTGAGTCACCAGCTGCTGGGAGAACATTTGGCGCCCAGAGGCCCCGCGTGGGCTGCCACGCAAAGGAACGCAGCCCCGGAGCCCCTCCAAGCCGCCTTCCCTACTCGCTGTTCCCACAGCTGCTCTGCAGAAGGATCGTGGGAGGCAGGGGGGGGGGGGGCGGGCAGGCGAGAGCAGAGGCAAGGCCAGCAGCCCCGGGTTTCCAGCAAGGTGCAGCCTCTGTGTATCTGGGGACTCTGTCCAGAATGGAGAATTGAGGCTCTGGGAAAGGCAGGGTCTTGTTCTCATTCTCCACATCCAGAGTCGAAATCCTGCCTCCCTCTTTCTCTGCTCTCAAGTCTCCCATGGCTCCCCAGCACCCTCAGAACAAACCCACACACCTCCCCCTCCTTGTGGTCCCCAAGGCCCTGCTCAGCTCCTGCAACTTCACATGAGGGTTCAGCCCTACCTCATGGTTCTCTGGTTTATTTACCTCTGGCCACCCCAGCTTCCACATTGGTCCAGTCCCTTCCTCAGGACCTTTGCACGTGCTGTGTTCCCTCTGCTCCTAGTCCATCTCTCAAAATGACAATTTTAGAAATCATGGATGGTCATGCAGAGAGCTGCCTGGGAGTCAGGATTTGAACCCAGGCCTATCTGAGACTCTTACCTTTCCAAAGTATGCTGTAAGGCGATGTCATGGTTTGGGTTTGGTTTAATTATTTTATTTTCATTTTATTTAATTTTTTTTTTTTTTTTTTTTATTGTTTGGGTGGGTTTCAAGACAGGGTTTCTCTGTGCAGCTTTGGAGCCTGTGCTGGAACTCACTCTGTAGACCTCAAACTCAGAGATCCGCCTGCCTCTGCCTCCCAAGTCCTGGGATTAAAGACTTGTGCCACCACTGCCCGGCTGTTTATTTTCAGGATATCTCTATGTAACTCAGACTGGCCCTGAATTCACAGCAGTCCCCCTGCCTCAGCCTCATGAGTGCTAGGATGAGGATTGTGAACAAAGCCATGTTTGAAGTTCTCTTTCAGGTCCACTGCTCAATGAAGCTGGCTGACCCCCAGACTCTGAAGTTGACTTGCCTAGGTGCCAAAGACTCTTGGGGTCCCTCCTCCCTAAACTCCTCCTCCCATCCCTGCTCAGATATATCCCTAGAGTCCCTCCCAATGTGGTCACAATTCCTCGGCCCACTTTCTGCCCTTCACAGGCCTTTATGCTGGAGCCTACAAGGAGTGTTAGCCAAAAATAATCCTTCGACCTACCTCCTGAAAATGGGCCGGCCCCACCCGGCCACCTGGCACCCAGGAGGCAATTAGCGCAGGTGGTAAATGAGGGTAATTAGATCTGTGGGAACTCACTGCCATCCAGCTCCCAGCACCACCTCCTGCGCCGCTGCACAGCAGAGCAGCCCCCTGTGCCAAATCGTGAGCAACCTGAGCTCCACTGCTTCCTCTCACCAACTAAAATTTCCTCGGAGAGAAACCCAGGTCCGCAAAATCACCAACACACTCCACCTTCTCCATGTCCCCATGCCCCCACCCTGTGTGCACCCTGGGGCACACTCAGACTGAGGGAATCAAGAACTGGACACAGACATGTTCAGTCTCCTGGGGTCAGACCTGAGACAGATGAAAAAGGACTCCTTGGAAAAGAGGGTGTTGGAGGTAGGCTTCTGAGGGATGGATAGGGTCAACTGGGGATGGCTAGAGGTATGGGGCTGGCTGAGCGGAGTTTGTGAGGATCACACCATGTTGGACTTTTTTTTTTTTTTTTTTTAAATGTGATACAGAGTCTCACTAAGCAGTTTTGGCTATTCTGGAATGATGTAGCCCAGGCTGGCCTCAAACAGAGATCCCCTGCTTCTGCCTCCTGAGTGCTGAGATTAAGGGTGTACGCCACTACCACCCCAGCTAAGAAATTATTTTTATTTAAAAAATTAATAAAGACCAGGCAGTGGTGCCTTTAATCTCAGCACTTGGGAGCAGAAGCAGGTGGATCTCTGAGTTCGAGGCCAGCCTGGTCTACAGAGCAAGTCTGGGGTCAGGAGACCTGTTTTCTGGGAAGGGATCTGTGCCTGGTTGGGCTTGTTCTAGGTGCTGGGACAAGCCTGGTAAGAGGGAACAGTGACCAAGCCGCACATTACATGTGCTGGAGGCCAAACAGGAGCTCAGGGAGAGGGACTGAACCCCCAGAAAGAGACAGTTTTGCTCTGGCCCAGTGGGTGGGTTACATAACTAAACTGAGAGAGTGCCTGGAAGCCATTGCTCACATGTTACCTCAGTGCTCAGTGAGCTGACCTGGCACCTGCTTGGTTTCTCCTGTGGACAGGAGGCTCATTCCTTCACTGTTCCTCAGCCACAAGGACAGGAGCCACACTCAGTCAAGTAAAGACATCTGAGATCCTTCGAAAAGTCCTTAGGGGTCCCTGCAGCCACTCACCTGTCACTCGGGACAGAAGGCTGTGGGTGCTGCCTGGGTTCTCCAGCCCCTCACCTTGCCTCAGTTCACTGTCCAAGTGAAAAAGAAAACCCTGCCACATGGAGGGAGCCACACCCCTGGGCTTGCTCCAGGCTAGCCCTGTTCTAGCTCCAGCTAAGAGGCCAATCCCAGGTTCAGGTGAGAAACCCTTGTTGGTTTTTGAGACAGGGTCTCTTTGCAGACCTGGAACTTGCTGTGTAGACCATGCTGGCCTTGAACAGAGATAACCTGCCTCTGCTTCCTGATTGTCCATCTCTGGTTTGAGAAGTATCTTATATAGCCCAGGCTGGCTTTGAACTCACATTGTAGCTGAGGACGACCTTAATCTTCTCCCGTCTCCACCTTCCTCCTGGGAAGACAGACACATACCATGCCTGGTTTCGGGAGAGAACTCTCAACTCTCAAATTCTTTCTTGTGCCCACACATAGTACAAAACCTGCCTGGGCCCTCAGCCACTGCGCCCCACCCCCTCTGCCAAATAACCACATGTCTTGGTTCTGCAACCAGCCAGCCAGTGCCTGACAGACCAGGAGGGACTTCCAGCCTGTTGCCCCAAACTCAGATACTTTAAAAAAAAAAAAAAAAGTCGTTGGTAATAAGGAAAAAGTCACTCTGAACACAGCAGACGGTATTTTCTTTGTTCCCAGTGTTCACACATTCTGTGGCTCTGGGCCTGAGAATGAAGCCAGATCCTTTGCCTGTACATATGCCTCTCAATGTGAGAGCAGTTAGAAGGCCCTGTTTTCCCCAGCTGGGAATAAGAGTTGTGTCAAGGAGTCTGGGGGCTTCACCCCACCTGCCTGTGACTCAGAAATCAATGGAAATACATCCACATATTCTAAATATATCCAGAGCATCAGTGGCCAGCGGGCCAGGGAGAGGCTAGGAGCCCCATGCGCTTCCAGTTTGGGCTGTCAGAAGCTTTGGGAAGGGCAAGGAATGACAGAGGCCCTTGGAGAGGGCATTCCTGGGAGGACAGAGAAGGAAACTCACCTCCTGGCCAGAGAACATCTCCATTGAGAGTTAGCAACTTGCTCAGATGCCCATAGCAGGGACCAGACACAGAGGGCTTTAGACAAGTAGGAATGTCTGACATAGGAATTTCAAAGCTGAGAGCTCCAGGGAGTCACAAGCTGTCCACTTGTCCCCAGAGCGCTGAAGCCCTTGTAGAACTTTCTAGAAAAGGGCAGAAGGGGATTTGCAAGGGGGACCAACAGGCAGATAGGGATCCCTAAAGGATCCTCAGCTGGCTGCTGTGGGCAGACAGGCTCCCAGGGCCAAGTGTCAGGACAGACGATAGAGATGCAGGGGCTGGTACATTCCATGGGAAGAGGACCACTCTGACCAACCGATGGTGCTGGGATGGAGCCCAGGGCTCCATGGGAGCTTGTCGAGGCATCTACTCACTGAGTTGTGGCCCCACCACCCACCTGCATCTGGGGAGCTGGGTGCACGTTGTCTTCCTGCCTCGGTTGCTAAGGGTCCGGGAAATTTTTATCTTTCCGTTTTGAGGGACAAGGTCTCACTGTGTGACGCAGCCTGGTCTCAGCAAGGCAGTCCTGCCCCAGGCCCCGGGTGCTGGAATGTCACAATAAGACATCCAGCTAGGCCTAGACCCTGCTTCCAGGCTCTGGCAATTGAGCTCCTACTGAATGCAGCCCACGAGCATCCACAACTCCCGGCCCCACAGCGGCAGTGGCCATACTCCAGTCAGCCAGGAAGCCACCCGCAGGCAAGGGCCACCCTTGGCACGAGGCAGGAAGGCGAGGGGTCATTGTCCACCCATTTTCTGTGTCTCTGGCTCATCCAGGATGTCTGCTTCTGTCCCCACACCCTAGCCCACTACATACATCCACCCAACACCCACCCTGTCTTCTCAGCCTTCAGCCGATCACCCAGGGCTCAGCCCCACCGTCCTTCCGGACACTCCCCCCGCCCCTCCTCCTCCAGTCCCTTCCCCACCCCGCCGTCTTTACCCCCTGCTACCTTCTGCCTCTTCCCTGGTATTCCAGAGGCTCCGCCTTACCTTCGGCCCCTGCCTCTAATCCCTTCTGCTCCAACCCCCTGACTCCACGGCCCTCCCCTCCTTCAAAGGCCCAGCCCTCCCTATGACTTCTTCTGCTCCCTCCCACAGGGCTTCCCCGCTTCTGTCCACCCTCTGGACCTTGACTTTCTGGCCCCCCTCTCTCTCCCCTACCCGCCTCAGCCCTCCTTGTCAGTCCCCTCCCTCACTTCGCCTTGCAGTCCGCGCCTCCTTCCCAGCCCCACCCTCCCTCCATTGACCCTCTCCCCCGCCTACTTTTCCTCCTGTTTCCTTCCTCTGCCCCTTCACCCCGCCTCACTCCCCCTCTTCCCCTCTGCTCTGTCCCCAGCTGTTCTTGTCCCCTCCCCCAGCCCCTCCGCAGACTCCTGCTGAAGCTCCCCCTCCCCCCAAGTCCGCCCTCCCCGTCTTCCTTCTCCAGGTCGCCTCCCTCCCCTTGCCCTCACTCGCTAGCCGGCAGGGGGCGCTGGGCAGAGGCGGGGCGGCGCGGGGACTGGCCGCGATGGGACTGGAGGCGGCGCAGACAAAGGCGCGGGCGGCGCGGGGCGCGCGGAGGGCGCGGGCCGAAGGCAGCGGCGGCGGCGGCGACTCGGGGTGAGCCGGGCGGGGGGACCCCAGCTCCCGTGACGCGATCGGAGCGCGGGGGGCTTAGGGGACACGGGAGCGCAGACGGTTTCCAAAGTTGCAGACTGTGCGGCAGGGTCGGGGTGCTGTGGGTTGCAGGCTGGGGTCCTGGGGTGAGGGCTGGGGTCCTGGGGCGCGGAGCGCAGCTGCACTCGGTCCCCCAGCCCCGGATCCGGGTGTTGGAGGCGCCGAATCGCGAGGCTCCGCTGCTTGGAAAGTTGCTGGTCGGCGGCTCCCGGAGTTGGGGCGCACGGGCTGTCCCGGCGCGGGTGGGGACTGGTCCCAAATGGGATTCGGGTGCGGGGCTTCCGGAGGGAGCCCCGCCGCGCGCAATCGCGATCCCCTGCCCTGCGCCGCCGCTCCGAGGCGCGTGACTACTTGGTGAGTAACTTTTCCCGATCTCAGCAAGTCTGGGCAGGAGAGGCCGGACCGGAAGGGCCTGGGTTTGGGGACCTCTTTTCCCCAATCTCCGCCAGTCCTAATCGCGTCTCCGAGCCGAGTCGCCCCTCCCCCGCGTGGGGTCTCCGGTTTCAGACCCGGTGACCGCGACAGCAGCTGCCCAGGACAGCATGGGGGTGCTGACCTCAGGAGCCTGGTCCTGTTCTTCCGCATCCGCAGTACCCTCCTCCAGTCCCTTCGGATGCAGATGTGGGGATTCAGGAGGGTACCGAAAAATCCCGAGTGATGGGTACAGGCACCCACAGGAGGCTCTCCAAGTCTTGTTCTCTGCTCACATGGTGGGAACTGGGATGAGCCGCTTGTCAACTGTCTGTGTGGGTGCGCGTGCATGCGTGCATTGCGTGTAGTGTGTGTGTGTGTGTGTGTGTGTGTGTGTGTGTGTGTTAAGGTCCCATTCTGTAGCCCAGGTTGGCCTCAAAGTCTCAACAATCTTGCCCCATCCTCCCCAGTGCTGGGATGACAGACATGTGCCACCATGCCAAACTTTCATTTTGTCCTTTTTATATTAAAAAAAAAAAAAAAATGTTTGTTTAACACATATGAGTGTTCGCTCCAGCTCCTCGTTTTTTTGTCCTTTTAAATAGGCTAGGGCTTCCTGGAGACTCGACTTGGACTCCAAAGTGTAGCCTTGCCCTCAGGGTGTGAGCTAAGCAGTCCTTTTGTGGGAGCAGAGAGGTCCTGGGGTTCCCTGCCCTGGGCGGGCGGGTGCTAAGCGGTCCTCGGTAGGAGCAGAGTCTTGAGTTCCCTGTTAGGCCCAGGAAGCATTCCACTTTTCTTCTCTGACATGGGGATCTGGCGAAGATGTCCCAGGTGGCCTTGAACTCCTGGGATGCATGACCTAACTGCCTTGGCCTTCTGAGAAGATGGGACTACTGGCTCTAACCACTGATCCAGCTTTGCCCACTTTTTGATGCAAGGCCTTCTGGGGGCTGCTGGATGGGAGGGGTGAATAAGATGCCCACTCACTTGGCCCTGGCCTCATGCCCAGCTCCTGTGGGAGGACACTTTCCCAGTGGCTGGTAACCTGGAGTGTGAGTGTGACTTTGGCATGCTGTTCTTGGGGCTGTCTCCTACCCAGGCAGTTTGGTAGCACTCTGTCACCTCTGATGACACCCCTCAGCCCAGGTGTGGGGGGCTTCTCCTCAAATGGAGAAAAGCTCCAGGGTAGAGGGCTCACCTGGCACACAGGAAGCTCTGAGCTCCACCCCCAGCACCATATGAACTGAGTACGATGGTGCAAGCCCGGCATCCCAGCACTTGGGAAACAGAGGCCAGAGGATCAAGTTCATTCTTGGCTCCAGAGTGATTTCAAGGCCAGCCTGGGCCGAGACTGGTGTGGCTGTAGGACACACTACTTTCCTTCCTTGCTGCTTTTGTGGAGGGAGTCACCTGGATGACCCACTTGGCTTGAGCACCCCTGGATCCTTACTCTCAAGCCCTTTCTCTCCCCAGAGACCAAACAAGTGGTTCCTGTCACCTCTCTGGGTACCCCTTAGACGCCATCCCGCCCAGCCTGACCAATGTCCACAGCCAGGTGAGCGCCCACCCACTCTGGTCAGGCCTAGCCCTCTGGGTGGCCAGCCCCCTGCAGAGCTTCTGTTCCCCCTGCAGGGAACAGCCAATCTTCAGCACCCGTGCGCATGTGTTCCAGATCGACCCCACTACCAAGAGGAACTGGATCCCAGCCGGCAAGCACGCACTTACTGTGTCCTATTTCTACGATGCCACCCGAAATGTGTACCGCATCATCAGCATCGGGGGTGCCAAGGTCTGGGCAGGGCCCTGGGGGCAGGTGTTGGCACCAGGATGTGAAGCCACAGGCCATGCTGGGTGACTTGTGAATGGGGATCAGTGAGTCTCTCTGGGACCTAGCTTCTTCCAGGAGTGGCTCAGGCTGGGATCTCAGAGAGGGGTTAATCCGTTCAGCCTTCCATCATTATTGTCAAGATGGGGGTACTAGACCTCAGTGGGCCAAGAATGCTACACTAGTCTCTCACTGGGGGATTCTAGGCAGGGGCTCCACCCATAAGCCATGCCTCTGGGGGATTCTGGGTTGGGGTCTACTACTGAGACAGGTGCCTAGAATTATTTAATCCACTATGTAGTCTAAGGCTGGCCCTAAACCTTGATGACACTCCTCCTCAGGCTGGCAGGCTGGCGGGCTCATGATGATCATTGTCATTCCTGCGGATCTTAAATCTTGCTCTCTCCACCCCCAGGCTATCATCAACAGCACAGTCACCCCCAACATGACCTTCACCAAAACCTCTCAGAAGTTCGGGCAGTGGGCCGACAGTCGAGCCAACACTGTCTATGGCCTAGGCTTTGCCTCTGAACAGCAGCTGACCCAGGTGGGCAGGGACACGGGCAGTGAATGGCGTCTGCGGTTCTTGGGGTGGTTCCACAGACAGTAAGACCTCTTGTGTGCCCTGGGCAGTGTGGTCCTTTGCTACCTTACTCCAACTTTGCACACTCTGTGTACCTCTTAGGGCCTCTAATGGAAGCCTGGGCTGGGCACACCCTGCCCAGCTGTACCTCTCTCCACTTCTGGCCTGAGTCCATTACTTTTTCCAGACTTATTTTTGTTTGTGTGTCTGTGTGGATGTGTGTGTGCTGGTGCCTGCAGAGGTGAGGAGATGGCATTAGATTCTTACAGGAAATTGTCTAGGCATCCGATACAGGTGATGGGAGCTGGACTCGACTTCTGGAAGCACTCCTACTGCTGAGCCACCTAACCCCTCAATTGTTTTTTTTTTTCCTGAGACAGGGTTTCTCTGTGTAGTTCTGGTTGTCCTGGAACTCGCTCTGTAGACCAGGCTTGAACTCAGAGGTCTGCCTGCCTCTGCCTCCCGAGCGCTGAGATTAAAGGTGTGTGCCACCATGCCTAGACTTTTCTTTTTTTTCTTTTTTTGTTCTGTTTTGTTTTAAGGAAAGGTCTTACTTTGTAGCCCAAGCTGTCTTTAAACTCTCAGCCATCTTTCTGCCTCTAGAGTGCTGGATCATGGGTGTACACCACACTGGGCTTGTTTGTTTAGCAGCTCTCTGGCCTCCAGCCATCCTTCCTCGGCCTCCCTAAGTGGTTAGGATTGGTCCTGGGGCCTGGTTTAAAACAAAAAAAAATCTGGGCTTGGAGGGATGGCTTTGTGTTTAAAACACTGGCTGCTCTTGCAGAGGACCCAGGTTCAATTCCCAGCACCCACATGGCAGCTCACAGCCATCTGTAACTCCAGTCCTAGAGAATTTGTTAGTTGACCTTCGGGGCACCAGGCACACATGTGGTGCCCAGATATACATGCAGGAAAAACACTGATACACGTAAAATAACTGTTTTTAAAAAATTATTTTCTTCCTTTATTTTTATTTTTTGTGGGTAGTAGGGTCTCACTATATGTAACCCTGGCTGGTCTGGAACTTGCTATGTAGACAAAGCTGGTCTCAAACTCACATTTAGCTAAGGCTAACCTTGAACTCCTAACCTGCCTGCTGGCACCTCTCGCTGCTTAAACAACAGGAATGTACCACAGAGTGCAGTTTAAACATCATTGGGGTGGGGTGCCTCAGTGGTTAAGAGTGTAAGCTGCCCTTGCTCAGCATCCACACCGCAGCTCACAGCCTTCTGTAACTCCATGGAGGTTGACTTGAGGCCTCTAGTTTTGGGGGGCACTTACACATATGTACATATAATTAAAACTAATAAAAATAAAACAAGTTTTCTTTTAAAGGTTTTTTTATTACATTTATTTGTTATTTCTGTGTTGTGTGACTGTGTGTGTGCATGTGTGCTGTGGAAATCAAAGGACAGCCTATAGGAGTCAGTTCCCTCCTGCTGTGCATTTGCAAGTCCCTCGGACCAAACTTAGGTCATCAGGCTTGACAACAAGCTTAATGAGCCAGCTCACTAGCCGCACAGTTTTTATAGTTGCCAGGTGGTGGTGGCAGCCCACGTCTTTAATCCCAGCACTTGGGAGGCAGAGGCAGGCGGATCTCTGAGTTCAAAGCCAGCCTGGTCTACAGAGCGAGATCCAGGACAGACACCAGAACTACACAGAGAAACCCTTGTAGAATTGATTAATTAATTAACTATCTTCTCTTTTTGAGACAGGGTTTTTCTGTGTAGCCCTGGCTGTCCTGGAACTTGCTCTGTAGACCAGATTGGTCTAGAACTCACAGAGATCCTCCTGCCTCTGCCTCCCAGGTATTGGGATTAAAGGTGTGTGCCACCACCGCCTGGCTTTTTATTTTTAAGAAATGTATGTGCATTTGTGTTTATACCTGTGTGAGGATGCCCCAAGAGGCCAGCAGAGGGAACTGGGTTCCCTGGAGTCAGCAGTTGTGAGTTAGTTGCCTGAGGTAGGGTGTGGCCTGTTGTGGATTCTCCGTGACAGAAGCCCTTCTCTCCTAGGCACTGAGTCATCATTGCTCAGGACTGCACAGATTTTTCTGATAAATGAAAATTAATTTAATTTTATGTGCATTAGTGTTTTGTTTGCATGTATGTCTGTGTGAGGGTGTCGGATCTTCCAGGTCCTCTGGAAGAGCAGCCAGTGCTCTTAACCACTGAACCGTCTCTCCAGCCCCTATGGAAAGTATTTTAAGTGAAAAGAAAATACATTATCATAGTCACAGAACCAGCGTTGTCAGGTGACCCATTTAGGAGAAGGAATGAGATGAGGCCCCCACTCTCACTGTGGACGCCCTTCCCTGTGCTGTGAGATACTGGCAAGTGTGGAGGACAGATGGGCACCAGCCTCAGGCTGTCCATTCCAAGCCAGCCTGACAGGAACATGGAGTCCCTTTCCATGTGGCTCACAATGTCACCTCTGTGGTACACCACACCCCTCCATGTGTCTCCGTGACACCCAAGATGGTCACAGGGTTAACCTTTTACAACCTCCCCTGAAGGCCCCAGGGGGGTAGGACAGGTGATGAGGGAAATGCTTTCTGTCCCCCTGCCTCACCCCCAGTTTGCTGAGAAGTTTCAGGAGGTGAAGGAAGCTGCCAGGCTGGCTCGGGAGAAATCCCAAGATGGTGGAGAATTCACTAGTCCTGCCCTGGCCCTTGCCTCCCACCAGGTAGGACTGCACTCCATGTCTACTGGACCCCATGCCTACCACACTCCCGAGGCAGCTGTAATATGCTTCTCATGTCAGGGGTCATGGCATTGTGCTGGTGTCTAAGGCTAGCTGATGGCTTTACTACATTCATGCATGTGTGCACACACATGTGCATGTGCCTGGATGCACATGTGGAAGTCCAAGGACAGTTTGTGGGGGTCAGTGCTGTCCTTTCAGCAGGGCATCAGGTTTGGTGACCAGCTCCTTTACCCACTGAGCCATCTCCACAGCCCATGCCTCAATTTTAAGTGGGATGTTTGACACCTTTGTACCCAGGGGAGATCTGTTAGTGGAGAATAGTCCAAGTGTTCAGATCCCTGTTTCTGTAGGTTGTTCGGGTCTTGAGGGGTTAGTGAAGACTGAGAGGTGGGGGGCTGTCCCCATCCAGGAGCCTGGGGAGCTATGAAGGGTGAGGAGGGGAGACACACACTGGGCTTCTTGGGTCAGTTCAAACTCCCTGATCTTAATCAACACCCCAGTGACCCCAGTCCTCAACTCAATCAACCTTAGCTCTGCGACCCTGACTGAGGCAAGCGCTAGCCGTGACCCAGTCCTGGCTCCCATACACAGGTTCCCCCGAGCCCCTTGGTCAGCGCCAACGGTCCAGGAGAGGAGAAGCTGTTCCGCAGCCAGAGTGCAGATGCCCCTGGCCCCACCGAGCGGGAGCGGCTGAAGAAGATGCTGTCAGAAGGGTGAGGGGTAGGGCTTTCAGGGCAGCTGTGATGGGCAGAACCTGCTTGAAGCCATGATGGGTGTGGCTGGGGCCTAAGGGTTGTATTGTAACTACTACTGAGCTTCAGGGTGGCAGGCGTGGTGTTGCTGGGGACAGTGCCTTGACTGGCTGGCACCAGGGGTGTGCTAGGGAATTCCCAGGACGGATCTTTAGGATGCAAGGGACTTGGTGTTGCTGGGGTCAGAGTCCTGACTGGGATTAGGGGCAATCTGGGAGAGGCAGGAATGGGCTTCCAAAAATTTTTGGAGGGAGGCTCTTGCTGTGTAGCCCAGTCTGGCCTGGAACTCATGTAGCCTAGACTGACATCGAACTTAAGGAGATCCTCCTGTCTCAGCTCATGAGCCACAACTCCTTACTCCACATACCATGGTCTCCCTTCCCCAACCTAGTGTTTTGACACTGCTCCTAGCCCAGGAGGCCCTTCACCAAATGCCACCTGCTCTGACCACGTACGCCCCTAGCCTGGTGTCTTCCCCGCAGCTCCGTGGGTGAGGTCCAGTGGGAGGCGGAGTTCTTCGCACTACAGGACAGCAACCAGAGGCTGGCAGGGGCCCTTCGCGAAGCCAACGCGGCCGCTGCACAATGGAGGCAGCAGCTGGAGGCCCAGCGTGCAGAGGCTGAGCGCCTGCGGCAGCGGGTAAGAGCCCCACATCCCTTCTGCCCCATGTTAGTCTCCAGAGAATCATTTACTGAAAATAAGAGCCTCACAGGGGTCATCAGGCTCTCCATGTCCCAGGAGCACTGAGCTGTGTGTGTGCAGGTGGCGGAGCTGGAGGCCCAGGTGGCTGCAGAGCTGGTTCCAGCAGGCGAGAAGGAGGCAACCAGCCAGTCTGTGGAGCAACTGGAGGCTCAGGTGCAGACCAAGGACCAGGTGAGCCAGGGGCAAGCTCCAGGGTCTTGCCCTGGCCTGTCTTCCTGGGACTCCAGGGCCCTCTGAGCAGACCCAGGACCCTTTCTCTCTAGGAGATCCAGACTTTGAAGAGTCAGAGCGTGGGGACACGAGAAGCTCCTGACACCACTGAGCGGGAGGAGACACAGCAGAAGGTTCAGGTTGGCTGTGGGGTGTGGCATGTGAGCGTGGCCCCGGAGGTAGGATGGGTCCCATCTGCCTGTGAGCAGGATGATAATGCCTACCCAAAGTTGTGAAGCCTTAGCACACGTTAAGCTCATACCTAGTCCTCCTACACCTGAGCAGTCTGAGGTCCAACGCAGCGGGACCTCACCCAATAAAGTACCTGGAGTGAGTGTCCCCAAGATTCCTGAGGAGAAAGTTGGGGAAATGACTGCTGTCCTTGGGGACGGGTGCAGCTTGTACAAAGGTCTAGAGGTCAGGACCCAGAATTGGTGTCCTGCCTGGGGGCCTGTGAGAGGATCTGCAGGAAGGCCATTCTGTGTCCGTCATGGGTTTACGGTGTGCGTGTGTGCACACACAGGTGCTCCCATGTGGATGCGGGTTCATGTACATGTGGCAGCCAGAGGCTGGGGCCAGTCTTCAATTTTGCCCCACCTTAGCCTTTGAGACAACCTATCACTGAGTGTGAAGCTCAGATTGTCTAGGCTGGGGACTGAGGCAAAGAGCAGCAGGGGGTTGCTTTCCCACCCCGGGTTCACAGCAGCCAGCAGCATGTTCGGCACCGGATTTTACATGGGTGGAGGGATTGGAATTTAGGGCCCTCAGGTTAGAGCGGGTGCTTTACAATCTCTTTAGTGGTAGACTACGTACTTTGTTAAAAATGTTTCTTTGATGTTTTTCCTGAACTTGCAATTTTAGGAGTTAGTTCTCTCTTTCCACCATGTGGGCACTGGTGATTGATTAAACCTTCTTTTTGATTTTTTTTTTTTTTGGAGACAGGGCTTCTCTGTGTAGCTTTGCCTCGCTTGGTAGCCCAGGCTGGCCTCGAACTCAGAGATCCGCCTGGCTCTGCCTCCACCGTGCTGGAATTAAAGGCGTGTGCCACCACCACCAGGGCTGTATTGTTGTCCTTGATGCTGTCTTTAGCAGCAGCTGGTCAGTAACTCACGGAGATCCACCTGCCTCTACCTCCCAGTGCTGGGATCAAAGGTGTGCGCCACTACGTTTGGCCCAGGTTTTTAACATTTAATTGTGTGTATGTGTGGGTTAGTTATACTTGTGCAGATTCCCTCCGAGGTGTTGGATCCCCTATGGAGTCACATATGGTTGAGTCGCCCCATGTGGGTGCTTGGAAGCGAACCCAAGTCCTCTGGAGAAGTTCATACTCTTAAGCACTGAATCATCTCCCCAGCCCTTCATCTTGCTTTTAGAAACAGCCTGGAAAAGGCTTAGGCCGGCCAGTGTGCTCCAGGGAATCCTGTCTCCCGAGTACTGAGATGCTCAGCTTCTTATGTGGCTGTTGGGCTCTGAACTCACATTGGGCACCTCAGACTTTTAAGACAACTTTACTGCTGTGTGTCCCAGCCTGGACCACACCCAGCAGGAAGGGCAGCCAGAAGCGTCATAGACTGCCCCACCCTTCGCTCCTTCCTCCCCTATAGGATCTGGAAACACGGAATGCTGAACTGGAGCAGCAGCTGCGGGCAATGGAGTGCAGCCTGGAGGAGGCGCGGGCGGAGCGCGAGCGCGCGCGGGCAGAGGTGGGCCGGGCCGCACAACTGCTGGACGTGCGGCTGTTTGAGCTGAGCGAGCTGCGAGAGGGCCTGGCGCGCCTGGCAGAGGCCGCACCCTAGTTGGCCCCGTGGGTCTGTGACCCCAAAGTGCCCTGGCAGGGAACCAGGGCTGCCTCTGAGCTTTGCACTATGTAGAGTTTCCTAGAATCCATGGGTGACGCTGATACCCAGATTACGTTTCTACGCGGCTGTACAAGTGGGTGGCGTTGCGGCGCCTGCTGTCACTGGCTGCTGCCACCTTGTGTCCCAGGGATGCGAGGGAGGGCCACAGTGGTCATCCCCATGGGGCAAGAGAGGCCTTGGGGACCAGAGACCCGCAGCCCTGCACCCACCCCGCCTCATTCTCAAGTCGGACGGGCAGGTTCAGAGTGTTTACTGAGGTCCTCTGAGGCCCACCCCTCGGCCGGTGCTCCCTGCTTTCTGTCGCCGCTGAAGCGTCTGCCCCACCTTCTCCTTGAAACGGCGGTTCTGTTGCTTGATCTTGGCCAGCTCCGCCTTGCGCTTAGCCTCCAGGTCGGGGTCCTGGGGAAAGGAGTGGGGGTGAGAAAGGAGCAGGGTAGCTTCCCAGGAAGCAGCTCCCATCCCCAAACCCAGCACACCCTTACTGGCCACACCCCCACGCCTGGCCCTGCCCACCGAGCCCTCCCCACCCCTCGGTCCACCTTCCCCTCCAGAATCAGCTGTTTCCGCTTGTTGATCTCCTTCTTTTCATCGAAATGCGAGGCCTCCAGTTTCTAGCAGGAGAAAGTACAGATCAGGACAGGCCCGCAGGGAGCCCCGCCCCACACACCCTACACAGAGGCCACACTCACGATCTCGCACTCTCTGCGCACCACGTTGACCTGCGTGAGGATGTTCAGGACCTCGGCCTCCTCCACCACCAGCTCCTCCAGCTGCTTCTCTGCAGAGCAGGGTGGGAAAACCAGACCACAGCACTAAGTGGGGCTGTGAGTGCCATTGCCCTCTGTGCCCCCAGTTCTGGATGTCTGCATCCAACCATATGTGGACTGTGACATTCAAAAAAAGCAAAATTGTGCCTGTTATCACAACACTGGGAAGGCAGAGGCAGGGGGATCACTGTGAGTTCCAGGCCAGCACTGTAGAGCAAGGATCTCTCTCAAATAAATGAATGAATAAAAGACGGAGTGAATGAGGTGAGACCCAGGCGCCTGTGGTCCCAGGATTTTTGGGCCACTGAGGAAGCTCAGGAAAGAGCACTGGCTGCAGGTCCAGATGGCGTGTCCTCGGGCTGTTTAGATGGGGGGCTACAAGCCATGCCAGAGAGCTCAAGCCCTGGCCCACCTCCCTACAAAGAGGCACCTCCAGGGTGGTGGCCCTGAGCGCAGCAGGCTTTTTTGTAGTGTTGGCTGGGCACCCAGAACACAGCACTCTGCAGTTCTAGGATGGTCCAGGCAGGGAAAAGGTTCCACCCATGGCCCCTACCCACTTACTGATCTGCTCCTCGATGGCATGCAGCAGGTGGATGTCATACTGTGTCACCAGTGTGATGGCCCGTCCCTGCCGCCCTGTGGGGACACAACTGTTAGAGGACCTGGGCCCCACCAAGTGGCTCATCTCAGCTGGTCAGCTCAGAGGACTAGGCTCTACCCAGGGTAGGGCCTGTATGTGGGAGCTGGAGAATGGTGGGGGCAGCTCTGCTCAGCTGGCCTTCTGTGAGGGCTGGCAGCATACTGCTTTCCTCTTTAGCTAGGAAGCCAGGGCTCAGCCCTACTCTGCTGCCCTTTCTACAGTGAGTGAACAAGCTGATGCACTGTGGGCTGACAGAGCCTATGACCCACAGCAGCCGCAGACAGGCTTCTCAGTGCTTATTATTTGTTAAGGCAGGGCCCCTCAGAATTCCCACAGGATCAGACTGCCAGCCCCATCCAGCCCAGCAACCCTGTCTCTCCTGCTTATAGGCATGAGGGAGTGTCGAAGCAGATGTCTCCCTGGTTCCTGGGTCAGCATCCCAGTGAGGTGGCAGGCTGGGGATGGCTGCCAGGCCAAGAGTGCACCGGGAAGGTGTCTCCACTGAGTCTTTGATCTGAAGACCTGAGCTCCCCAGTGTCTCTCACTGCGGCTGGAACCTCATAAGCTTGGCTCTGCTCACCTGCACGGGCTGTTCGACCCACTCGGTGGATGTAGATCTTGGGGAGCCCAGGGGTGTTGTGGTTGATGACCACCTGCACAGTGGGGATGTCCAGGCCCCTGGAGGAACAGAGCACTCAGCTCGGGAGTCCATGTTGGGAGACCAAAGCTGACACTCAGCCATCCACATGCCCAAGTCCTGGTCCCATGGTGGCTCAGGCCACTGGAGAAAAAGCTGCACTGGGCCTGCTCACCTCGAGGCCACATCAGTGGCAATGAGGATCCGGTAGACGCTTGACTTGAACTTGGCCAGGGCTGCAAAGCGCTCTTTCTGAACCACAGGTGGGGGAAGGTTAGTGAGCAGATGGAAGGGGCTGGGGATAGGGCAGAGACCAGGGAGGAGGTAGTTGCTGAACCAGGAGGATCTCTGAGAGTTTGAGGCCAGCCTAGTCTAAACAGAGTACCAAGACAGGACTGCATAGAGAGACCTTGTCACAAAAATACCAAAAAAAAAAAAAGAGTCCCCATTTGCCTAGGCTGGCTTTGACCTCCAGATCTCCAGAGCCCCACCTCCCAAGTGCTGTGTCTAAACTATGCGTCCAGGTAGACATATACAGAACAGGCATATGAACTCTACCCATTTATATGGCTGAGGATGGAACCCAGGAACCATACATGCTGGGCAAGCACTCTATCAAGTGTGCCCCAGCCCCAGCCCCTGAGTGGTGGCATGTGAGACGAGAGGCTGTGGCCACGGCCATCACCTGCTTCATCATGGAGTGCAGCGACACCGTGGGGAAGTTGAACTTCCGAAGCATCATACAAAGGATTTGGCAGGTCCTGGTGGAAAAAGGGTGGTTGTAGGTGTCCTGCCTAACCCACCAGGATGTCACACAAGTGACCTAGGAGTCGTGGAAAGGCTAGGTCTAATGCTGCTGTGCTTCTCAAAGCCAGAACCAACAAGGACGGACCCTGACCTGGTACTGACTTACAGAATAGTGCTCTCATGTGCCTGGATCCTTCCGTGCCTGATGGCCACTGCACATCCAGCACTTCCTCTTCTGCAGACAGACACCCACCCTCCTGTCTCTGCCCCTCCAACTGACTCAAGCTGACACAACCAACAACTATTTTGAGGCTCTGGTTTGGTTTGAGTCCGGGTCTCACCATGTAACTCTAGCTGGCCTGGAACTTGCTATATAGACCAGGCTAGCCTGAAATTCACAGATCTGCCTGCCTCCTGGGTGCACCAGCAGGCCAGGCCTGGCAGCTGACCTTCCCATGAGGGAAGCTGGCGCAGAGCTTCTAGCCCAGGTGGCAGAGGCCTCTCACTCACTTGCAGGTGTTGGTGAAGATGATAATGGAGCAGTCCTCCAGCTGGTCTTGGAAGGTCTGCACCAAGTGCACCAGGTAGGCGTCCTTCACCTTCTCCGGCACCAGCAGGTAACGCTGGTCAAGCTGCTCCACCGTGCGCACCCTGGTGGGGGAAGGGCAGAGCAGCATAGCCTCAGTTTCTCATTCTGCCTGAACCCTCTGGTCTGACCCTCACCCATAGCTTTGGAACCCACGGGGCCTGCGCCTCCCAGAAGAAGGGCTGGTTGGTGGCCAGGCCCTGCAGCTCCCTGAGTGTGTCGGTCAGCGTGGCACTGAACAGCAGCGTTTGCCTGCGTGCTGGCACGGAGGCCAGGATTGTCTCCAGGTCTGTGGTGAAGTCGGTGCAACCCTGCTCCAGCAGCCGGTCGGCCTCATCCATCACCTGCATCAGAGGGGTGGGACAGGGGACTGGGCCAGTGAAAGAGCAAAACACACAATGCAGGACCTGCCCCAAGTTTAGCATACCTGCTTTTCAGGAACTATGCAATTGGCTCCTCAACACTGTACCCAGCTTCAGGCCATGTCACCTACTCTGCAGGCCCTCTAGGGAGCCCCTTTCTACATGCTGTGTCTCTACTGGGCTTTTTGTTTGTATGAGGCAGGGTCTCACTGTGTAGTCCTGACTGTACCAGAACTCACAATGTAGACCAGGGTAGCCTCAAACTCAAGAGACCCTTCTGACTCCACCTCCCGAGTGCTGGGATGGAAGGTGAGTGTAACCACGCCTGGGTGGCCATTGTCTTTATTTCTAGCCCTCTGCCCAGTGATCTATGAAACCAATGTTAAGAATGGATGTCAGACTAGCATAGTGGCTCACATCAACAGAGTTCCAGGACAGCCAGGGCTGCATAGAAAGACCCTGCTTAGGAAAGGGAAGGGAAAGGGAAGGAAAGGGAGGGAAAGGGAAGGGAAGGGAAGGGAAGGGAAGGGAAGGGAAGGGAAGGGAAGGGATACTGTTTCTCAGCCTGGCCCCTGGCTCCAGGCCCTAGGGAAAGTACAGGCAGCTCACCAGGAATTGGATCTTTTTCATGTTGAAAGTGTTGGAGCTGCGCAGGTGGTCGGCCAGGCGCCCAGGGGTGGCAATCACCACATGTGGCTTCCGAGAGAGCTCAAGTGCCTGCGCCACCATGTCTGGAGTGGAGGGAGAGGTGAGGCCGGGTGGGTGGGATCAGCAGGGACCCCATGGCCCACCCCAGCCTCTCAACCCCCATACCCATGCCGCCAACGATAATGCAGTCCTTCAGGCCCAGGGGCTTTCCCAGCACCCGGAACTGCTCAGCAATCTGGTAGGCCAGCTCCCTGTGGGTGAGAAGGGCCAGCTGAGTCAGTGAGTACCTGTGCCTGTCTCCCATCCTTTCTCCTTCCAGCCTCCACCGCCCTAATGTTGATGGCCTCCTCAAAATCAATTCTAGGGGGACTGGCAATGTGGCTCAGCAGGTAAGGTACAAGCTGCCACCCTGAGTTCCATCCCCAGGATCCACATGGTGGAAGGAAGAACTGATTCCTGCAGGTATTCCTCTGACCTCCACATGAGGTCATGGCATGCACATACAAACAGTAATCAACATAAGAGCAAAGTGTTCACTGCTCAAATGTGAGAATCTAAGTTCAGATCAGCAGCACCCTTGTAAAGGCTCAGTGTACAGCTGTTATCTCCCACCTCAGTGGGGGGTGAGGAAGGGCAATGAGACAGCAGGATGGCTGGGGCTCACTGACCACCCAACCTCGCCTATTAATGCGCCCTAGTATCAGTGAGAAACGCTGTCTGAATTTTGATGCCCTCTTCTAGTGTGCAGAAAAGGCACATAAAACAATAAATCTAGCCAGGCAGTGGTGGCACACACCTTTAGTCCCAGAACTCGGGAAACAGAGACAGTGGATCTCTGCACGCATGCACACACACAAATCTTTTTTTAAAAAGCAAATAAGGTGGAGGACAATTAAGAAACATGCCTGACATTACCCTCTGGCCTCTGTACAACCTACATCCACATGCACACACATCCACAATCTAACCTTTGGTGTGACACTCTAATAGTGCTCCAGCATCCTTTCTGTTTCTGGTCCTCTCAACCTCTGTGCACAAGAACCTATAGGCAGGCCTACAATATCCTTTAGCAGTGTGTGTATGTATATGCCATGACGCTTCTGTGGAGGTCAGAGGCCAATTTGCTGGGGTCAGTTCTCTCCTTCTACATGGGGATTGAACTCAGGTCATCAGGCTTGGTGACATCTTTCCTTGCTAAGCAATCTTGCTGGCCCAAGAATATCTTTTTGTTTCCCTAGCTGTGAGATTGCTTGTAGCTCCCCCCTGGCCAGCCTTTCCTGAGTCCTAGGAACTTATCACACATACCATGAGTCCTGCTTGATTTTCTGCATCTCTACTAAAAGGAATGATTCTTATCCTATTTCATACAAGAGGAAATGTATGGGAGGCTGTACACTATGTGACGATATATCACTGTAATAAAAAGCTGAACGGACAATAGCTAGGCAGGAGGTAGAGGTGGGATTTCCAAGGAGAGAAAGGAAGACAAGAATCTAGGCACACAAGAGTTGCCAGGAAACACAGAAAAGAAACAGGAGGCAAGGCGCGAGATAGAGAAGAGAAGCAGCGCCACATGATAGAACATAGATTGATATGAATCAGTTAATTTCCGTTATAAGAGCTAGTTGGGAACAAACCTAAGCTGTAGGCTGAACTTTCATAAATGAGAAATAAGTCTCCGTGTCTTTATTTGGGAACAGGCTGGTGGGAGAGACAAAGACTCGGGGTCAAGGCGCTTGCTTCAAAAGCACAGCCAGATCAGTCCCATGCAAGGGGGTGCTGGAGGCCCACCTGGTAGGTGTGAGAACCAGGCAGAAGATACCGTAGGGGTCCTCAGACAGCTTCTGCAAGATGGGAAGCACAAAGGCGGCTGTCTTGCCACTTCCTGTCTTTGCGCAGCCCAAGCAATCTTGACCTGGCAGAAGGCAAAGCAGTAACATGAAGCAGGGCCACAACCGCTCCGCTGGACACTCGCTCACCATTGTAAGAAATAGCTGTTTATAGTCTGTTTTCAGTATCAGGTGCACTTGAGAGTTCATCAAAGTTACAGATGAGCAGGAGGTGCTGGGCCCCTTCCCCTAGTTGGTGGCTACCTGTCCTAGAATTCTAAGGGTTGCCTGGGCAGTGGCCCATGCCTTTAGTCCCAGCACTTGGGAGGCAGAGGCAGGTGGATCTCTGTGAGTTCCAGGCTAGCCTGGTCTACAGTGTGAGTTCCAGGACAGGCTCCAAAAGCTACACAGAGAAACCCTGTCTCGAAAAACAAAACAAACAAACAAACAAAGAATTCTAAGGGTTGGAGAATTACAGGTGTCTGCTATGTGACTGAGCCCATGAGCAGAAAAGGGGAGCAGCCTCAAGCTCCAAACTATTCATTAGATGAGGCTTGGGGGTCCTAAACGAACAGAATGGGGAATCTGAGAAGGAGACAGGCCCTGCTGGTCTACGGAAGAAACGGTCATGAATTTTTCCAGATTTGGGGAAAGGCTTCCAAACTTGCTGGAAATCAGCACACCAGACATTTTTGCCATTTCTCGTGCTGGCACCTTTTACACAGAATGGAATATTAAAAACTGTTTCATTTTTCACTAGTTCCTTGAATTTGTTACTATCTAATGTCCCCAATCATTATTCTTTGAAACAAGGTTTCAAGTAGCCCAGGCTGGTCTGGAACTTGTTACATAGCTGAGGACTATCCTGAACCCTTGATCCTGTTTCCACCTGCTGTATATTGGAATGACTGAGAGTCACCACACCTGGCTCCGAGGATCCATCTCTCTTTTGTTTTTTTGTCTTGTTTTGTTTGTTGTTGTTGTTGTTGTTTTTCGAGACAGGGTTTCTCTGTGTAGCTTTGTGCCTGTCCTGGAACTCACTCTGTAGACCAGGCTGGTCTCGAACTCACAGAGATCCACCTGCCTCTGCCTCCCGAGTGCTGGGATTAAAGGCGTGCGCAGCCACCGCCGCCACCGCCCCGCCCAAGGATGTCTCTTTAATGGCAAAGATGAATTGGGACGAAGAGCACTGATACAAACACAGAGCCCTGATTTTTACCTTTAGTTTCTGTTTGCTAAGTCAAAACGACCGCCTACCCTATTTTTGCAGTGCCACGGATTCATTCACCAAACTCTCCCTATGCTCGGCACTACGAAAATTTCAGACAATGCACACGAGTCAGTCGCAGGCTGAAAGTCAGTAATATGGGTCAGGGGCCTGAAACAACCAAAGCCGACCCTGACTCGTGGGACCTAGCGATGAGGGGACAAAGAAAAGCACGAGAAGAGCGGAGAGGACTCACCCTCCAGGATTGCCGGGATGCAGCCGAGTTGCACCGGCGTGGGCTGCTTCAACCCCAGCTGCCGACATTGTTCCACGAGCCACGAGGACAGCCCGAGCTCAGCGAACCCCGCCATGCTACGGACTGGCGCGGAGAGTACCGAGATGGGCACTTCCGGCGCGCTAATATTGCGTCACGTCCACTGGTTCCTCGGCCAATCCCAGCCTTGACCGCTTTTCTGGCGTTTTCTTCCTGAAACCGTCGTGTTCGTTGACGAACTACAATTCCCAGGAGGCTATGCACCACGCGGCTTCAGTTTCAATACCGCCGATTGGTGCAGTAGGACTATGTTTCCCACAGTTCCTGGCGGCGGAGTCCTGCTTCCGGCCTACGTGTCTCCCAGGAAGAGGGCTGGCTATAGGTGTGGCGACATGGCTCCTCCGGCTCCCAGCGCGGCTTCTGGCGGCTCCGGAGAGGTAGACGAGCTGTTCGACGTGAAGAACGCTTTCTACATCGGCAGCTACCAGCAGTGCATCAACGAGGCGCAGCGAGTGAAGGTGGGCGGCGGACAAGGCTGCTTCCGGCGCGCGCTGCGGCTCTGGGCGGACGCGGTTTCTCTAGTAGCAAAGGCTTGTTTTGAACATACTGTATAGCAGAGGCTGACCTTGAAGTCCTGCTCCTTCAGTCTCCACCTCCAGTGCTGGGATGACAGGCGTGCACCCCTGCTCCCAGTTCCCAAAATTATGTGGGTTGGTTGACAGGGGCTCACTCTGTAGCCTATGCTGACCTGAAGTTAGGGTCCTGGTGAGGTGGCAGGTGTGCGCCATTTCTTCCATCTTAAAACTTTTACTGTTTCGCCCCCCACCCCTTTTTTCCGAGACAGTGTTTCTTTTTGTTTATGTCTGGCTGTTCTGGAACTCACTGTAGACAAGGCTAGCCTCGAACACAGAGATCTGCCTCCCGAGTGCTAGGGTTAAAGGCGTGGGCCACCACTGCCTCACTTTTTTTGTTTGTTTTTTGTTTTTCGAGACAAGGTTTCTCTGTGTAGCTTTGCGCCTTTCCTGGAACTCAACCAGGCTGGCCTCGAACTCACAGAGACCTGCCTGCCTCTGCCACCCGAGTGCGCCACCACTGCCCAGGCCTGCCTCACTTTTTTATGTCTAAAGCCAGGCACATTTTCTATCCCTGCACTTGTGAGTTCAGGGCCAGCCTGATCTACATAGGGAGTTCTAGGCCAGTCAGGGGTACTATTGCAACCCTATCTTAAGCAATAAAAGACCAGGCATGGTGGCACACACCTTTAATCCCAACACTTAGGACACAGAGGCAGGCTGATTGGTCTACATAGTTAGTTCCAAGACAGCCAGGGCTACACAGAGAAACCTGTCTTGAACTGCCCCCCACCCTCCCAGAGTTATAAAAGGAAGACAGGATTTCCTTTAGCCCAGGGCTGCCCTCAAACTCCCCATGTTGCTGAAGAACACTGAATTCCTGATGCTCCTGCCTCCACTCCAGAGCGCTGGTATCAGAGTTGTTCCTAGCCATGCCCAATTATGCAGTACTGGGCATGGAAGCCACAGCATCGAGGCAAGTGCTCTACCAACTGAGTCCCAGTCCTGAATTTATTTGTAAAACAGTCAGCAATCTTGCTTCAGCCTTCCAGATGCAGGGATGACAGGCCTTTTTCTCCATGCCTGGCTTGTCTTTTGTTCATGAAAGAGGAGCACAGCATCAGCACCAGGCTGGGCTGTTCTTGACAGGTCACCCTGTCACTCATTCCTTCACAGCCCACTCCACTGGGCTCTGGGAGGTGGAGTTGACAGAATGCCTTGGTGACAGAGGCAGAGCAGGCAGTCAGGAAATGACAGGAGAATGTGTTATGGACAGTGGTGGTCTTAGGCTTGGCTGTTCTGAGTGTGAAAACAGCCTGGCATTCCAGGTTCGGGGCATTGAGGGGCTGGGGCATGGCTCAGTAGAATGCTTACAGCATTATTCTTACCAGGCTAACATCTCAGACTTAGTGGGCTCCGCCTTGTTCAGGCTCTTCATTTCCTAGCTTTCCCAGTGACTATGCATTGGCTGTCTTCCTAAGCTTCTAGAAGGTTCTCTCAGTCCCTGGCTTTTCCTCCATCTCAGAACAACAGATGTGGGGTCCTCTCGTCCTTAGAACCTCCCTCTGTGTTGCTGCTCTTAAGGACTTGTGTTCCTGATTCTTGACTCTGAAGTGTGTTAAGTCACCAGTCACTGGCCAGGCAAGCTGACTCAGTGACTCTGAATACTAAACTCCTTCCTTCCTATCCTTATCTCTTTAGGGTTTTGGATGACACCCAGCTCTCATGGACCTTTCTGATGTTCTTTTCTTCTGTGTATCCTTGCCCAGTACTGCTATAGCTCATGTTAACCTCTTTATACCTACCACCGCGGATGTCTCAGACACCAGCCATCCCAGTTCCCACCTGGGACCTCAGGGTGTATCATAGTTCAGCCACATCCTTCAGCTAAGTTAAGCAGCCCATCACACATCTGCTCCTTCCTAGCAGGAGGCACTAGGGTTGTAGGTGGCTTGAGGCAGGCTCTCCCTGCATCAGCTTCAGGCCCATGAGAGCTGCTAGTTGCTAGAGTGTTGGGCACTATGGTGATCAGGACCCCTGAGGGTATGTGAACCCAGCTACTCCAGAGGCTGAGGCAGGAGGATCAATAGAAGCCATCCTGGGCTTTGTCTAAAATAAATGTATGTAACCGCTCACCATGGAATGGCCTGGCCTGTGTGCCAAAATCTTAGGTGGGTCTAGTCTCCCCCGCCTTTGTCTTTGTATCTGACTGTCTCTTTCTCCATCTCTTGAAATTCTGGGGATAGAATCCAAGGCCTGCACACACTCAACATCTCTGTCATTTTGTGGCTCCTCAGCCCATACCTCTGGAGGTTCATTTAGCCACTCTCTTGCTGTAGAACATCCAGGCCTTCAGCTTCAGATGAGCCAGCAGATCTCAACTGACTCACTCCTTCCAAAGCCTCTGGCTTCTTCACTGTCGGCTCTACAGGTTTTGAGGGATGCTGGGAAAGGCCTGAAATCATCATCTTCTTCTTTTTTTTTTAAAATAATTTATTTACTCTTACTTCATTTGCATTGGTGTGTCTGTGTGAGGGTGTCAGGTCTTGGAGTTAGAGACAGTTGTGAGCTGCCATGTGGGTGCTGGGAGTTGAACCCTGGTCCTCTGGAAGAGCAGCCAGTGCTCTTAACTGCTGAGCCGTCTCTCCAGCCCAGGCCTGAACTCTTTATTCCCAGCATTCTCACTATGTTCAAAGTCCAGGCTGATCTTGAGATAATGGGCGTTTTCCTGCTTCTGCATCTCCTGCCAGCCAGGTCTGCAGGCCATCCTGTCCTCCCACTTCCTGCTTCAGGGTCCTGGGGGCCTTGGCCCTGAAAGGTAGTGAAGCTGCAGACACTGGAGGGTGGCCACAGGTCCCCCACCTTGAAGACACCAAGAGCCAGCATTGGTGTCTTACCAAGGATGACTCAGAGCCCCCAGGCTGGCTATCTTTGATGGTACCCTTCTCTGAGTGTCCTTTGGGAGTCACTTATTTAACCAGGCATGGTGGCGCACACATATCATCCCAGCATGCAGGAGGCAGAAGCAGGAAGATCCAACATTCAGGGTTGTTCTCAACTACACTTGATACCAAAAAACTCCCCAAATGATAAAATCAAAGCCCCATGGGAGCCATGAGCAGGGCTGGTCAGCACCCAGAGGGCTGGAGTGCACAGTGGCTGATGGAGCTGTTGCGCTCCATGACACTTGGTCCAGCCTCCAGCTCACACTGGTTGAGACAATGGGTTTTCATACTGTGAGCCCTCTGGAGGCTCTGGTGGGATTCCGGGTCTTCTGGATGCCAGAGCTGTTTAGAATGGGCACCCCGAAGCCGCCCAGCAGCCTTTCCACCTCACTCTGACTGTCTCTCCACAGCTGTCCAGTCCCGAGAGAGAAGTGGAGAGGGACGTCTTCCTTTACCGAGCATATATTGCACAGGTCAGTGTGGACCCAGTCTGGGGAGGGGTACAAAGCACTGCGGGAAAGCTGCTGTGGGCAGCCAGGCCAGGGGCCTGTGTCAGGATTCTTAATCATGGGGAGGCAGGGGACAGTTTGCTGCACTCCATTCTCTCCTTCCATTGTGTGGGTCCTAAGAATTGAACTCAGGTCCCAGGCTTGGCGGCCATCTCATATAGCCCAGGATGACCTTGCTCCTCCTCCCTCCACCTCCGTGTGCCACTATGCTTGGCTTCATCATTACCCGTGTAAAACAGTGAGGTGTAGACCGGGCACTGGTGGCGCACG
Source organism: Onychomys torridus (assembly GCF_903995425.1). NCBI lineage: Eukaryota > Metazoa > Chordata > Mammalia > Rodentia > Cricetidae > Onychomys > Onychomys torridus. The sequence continues at coordinate 63,336,594 of NC_050459.1, read as the reverse complement.
CCTTTAATCCCAGCACTCGGGAGGCAGAGGCAGGCGGATCTCTGAGTTCAAGGCCAGCCTGGTCTACAGAGCGAGATCCAGGACAGGCTCCAAAACTACAGAGAAACCCTGTCTCAAAAAAAAAAAAACAAAAAAACCAACAACAACAAACAAAAAAACCAGTGAGGTGTATTCTCACATTCTAAAAGCAACCCCAAGCTGTGTAGGGTGGCACAGACCTGTCACCCCAGCACTTTGGAGGGAGAGGCAGGAGCTCAGTTTGAGGGTAGCGTGGGCTACACAGCAAGACCCTGCTCAAAAATACATATTTCTACTCATCTCTGAAAAGCTCTTCTTCACTCTGGCCCAGCGCGGGGCTCAGGTGCCCAAGAGTGATACTTGGCAGACAGAAATCCTCCTGCCTCAGCACATGATCTATGCCACCAGCCCCATCCTATCCCACACTCCTGTGTGTGTCAAGGAAAAGCTGGGTGAGACTCTCCAGCAGGGTAATATCTCTGGTATTTGGAAGGCTGAGGCAGGGGGATTTCTGCAAGTCTGAGAGCAGCCTGGATGAGAAATACTACAGCAAGGGACAGGGGGCTCCAGAAGTAGCCGTAGGTGCCAGGACGAAGCCAGGAGATGAGGGAAAGGTAGGGCACTGCTGTCCCCACACCGCCAATATCATTGACCAGCTACAGCAGTGGGACGTGGTAGGACAGAGGAAGGCCCACCTAGCAGTCTTGCTGCCTGCTGTTGGAGCAGTTGACAATGTCCTGGTGTGGGCAGTGTGTTGGCAGTGCTGGTGGCGGGTGGGAAGGACTGATGTGCACTTGTGACTGTAGAGGAAGTATGGCGTGGTCCTGGATGAGATCAAGCCCTCCTCGGCCCCAGAGCTCCAGGCTGTGCGCATGTTTGCTGACTACCTTGCCACTGAGAACCGGAGGTGAGCCTGGCTGGGGCAGGTCCAGGGTCTACTCCACCCACAGAGGGAGTACCCTTCTCCCCACCCTTCACTTCCTAGCCTCCATTCCCTCACCCGCTCAGTGGAGGCAGACCTGCTGGAGAGCCCTCTGCAGGGCTGGGGACATGGCTGCATGTTGAGTGTGCTTATCCTGAACGTGGCCTTGGCTTCCGTTCCTAGCATGGAGAAGAGCATGGGGGCTCTGAGAACAGTTCACTAAGCCATGTCCAATGGCCACAGATGCAACCTATGAGGACCCAAGAATACTGTCCCTTCCTAGCAGCCAGGCTGGCCACACCCTTCACCAGCACCCAGGCCTACCCATGTTGGCACAGAGGCCTTTGGGATTCCCAGCCCCCAGAGGGTGACAGAAATGATTCAGTTTCTCAGCTGTCACATGCAGCCTCCCCAGCAGGCCTGGAGTGCCCACTCCCACTTCTCTCAACCTGTTTTGCCATCTACATGAGAATACATGACTCAGGCATCAAAGGCTGGACACTGGTGTGGCGGGTTAGGGTGGCCTGGCACTCTGTAGAGATGGGCCAGGCCACTCTGCTGCTTGTTGGCATGCACCCCTGGACTGACACACCTCTGTGCTCCTGAAGAATGGGATCCTTCACAGTCACAGGGCACAGGCCGATTCCTGCCTCAGCCTCACTGAGCAGCCACATCTCACAGGGATGCCATCGTGGTAGAGCTGGACCGTGAGATGAGCAGGAGTGTGGATGTGACTAATACCACCTTCCTGCTAATGGCTGCCTCGGTCTACTTCCATGACCAGAATCCGGATGCAGCCCTGCGCACCCTGCACCAGGGCGACAGCCTTGAGTGGTGAGTGCCTGGAGCCTGCTCCCTTCTAGCTTTTCTGAGGAGGGTCTCACTGGCCGGGCTAGCCTTGACTCCCATAAGTTGTTTTCTGAGCTGTATGCACGCACGCACGCACAGATAAAATACAGAGAGAAGAGAACTAGGCTGGGCTGAGTAAGAGGGGAATATAATCAAAATATGTTATATACATGTATGAATTGCGAAAATAAAAAATAAGAAGTAAAGACAGGCAGGCCAGGTATATACCTAAAATCCCAGCTCCTAGAAAGCTGAGGGAGCGGGATCAAGGCTTTTTATCTCTATATAAATTTATTTGGGGACAGGTTTCATGTACCACAGTGCGTGTGTGTGTTGACCAGTGTACAATTTGTGGAGTTGGTTTTTTCTACCATATGGGTCCTGGGGATCAAATCCAAGTCACTTGGCTCAGTGACAAGTGCTCACCCTCTGAACCATCTCTCAGATGCACTAAGGTTTTGAGGCTAGCCTGGGCAACAGAGTGAGAGAGCTTGTTTTTAGTGGGGTGGGGCAGGCAAGGGCATTTGCCTGTCTTCCCAGCACTTGGAGGTAGAAGACGGAGGATCTGAAATTCAAGGGCATCCCCAGCTCATCTCAAATTCGAGTCTAGCTTAGGCTCCATGGAGTCCTGTCTGAAAGACAACAAGGGCAAATGACCGAAGGGTCCGTCCTGGAAACGGAGGAAAAGAAAATAGGAGAAAAGGATGGATTCAGCAACTGCTGGGTCTGGGGCTGGCTCCTGGCTAGAGGGAAAACAAGGGACAAGTGGCCACAAGTCACCTGTCTCCCCGGGGCTGAGAGGGAGGCTGAGAGGGGCAGGTGAAGGTGTTCTAGGGCCAGCGTGGGCAGTGCTGCATGCAGGTGCCCCATGCAGACACAGGGCTAAGTCTGGACCCCAGGAAGTGCGGCTAGCAGGTTTTCTACCCACAAGTCTGACCCCACAGAGCCCCAGGGAGACCCCAGGTCCCTGAGAGCTCACTGGCAAAATGGGGGTATTTCTCTTGGCAAGCCAGACGCCTGCTGACCACTCTGTCTCTGCCCTATCCACAGCACAGCCATGACAATTCAGATCCTCCTCAAGCTGGATAGGCTGGACCTAGCCCGGTGAGCTACAGCTGGGACCACAGTGACCGGACCTCAGCCTCAGCTTCCCTGAGGCGTCTCCTTATTTCTGTTCCATACAAGTGATGCACTGTCCTTTACCTAGCCTCTCCCTGGAGTCCTGTGCTGGGGACGAGGGAATGGGTGCTCTGCCTGTATCCTCTGTAAAGCTGAGCTGTGGGTGGAGACTGCCCTGTCACAGTCTTGATGGTGTCTGGACGTGGGGAGGGGTTGTTGCTGGGGTGGAGTAGATCTCTCGAGCTCTGGAGCGTGCAGGAAACATGGAGCTTACCCTGGCGCTGCACAGCTGAGCTCGCCTCAGAGAGCATCTCTCTAGATTCCTCACCATGTAGGGCAGCAGGTGGGCCAGCCATGTCTATCTACTCCATGTCAGCTGGACACAGGAGGAGAGTGTGGAGGGTCTGTCCCCAGGCCACTCAGCACCTTGTCTCCTGTGCCCTAGGAAGGAGCTGAAGAGAATGCAGGACCAAGATGAGGATGCCACCCTCACCCAGCTAGCCACTGCCTGGGTCAATCTGGCTGTGGTAAGCTCCACAGGCATTGGGGGCTGGGGACTAAAGTGTCACTCACGTGGCTGCATCTCTGTTCACTCTGCCTCACCCGCAGCCTAATGGCAGAGCCCGTGGAAGTGGTCCAGGCTGGGCAGCTGGCCTGCCCTCCAGGTCTCCTGACTTCGGGGCAGCTCTGCTCTGCTCTGGGGCTCCTTTAACTGAACTGGTGACAGGCTGGGCATCCTCAGCGCACACTGCCCTGCCTCCTGGCAGCTGCCCTGTTCCGGTTCTTGGGTTTGGCCTCCTTTCCTGAGCTCTCTTGTGCATAAGCCTTTACAAGGGGACCCAGGCCTCTGGCCTTACACAGCCCTCCTCCCGGGTGGGGAAGACCCCAGTCTAGCTTTCTGGAAGTTTGCTTATTTATTTTCAGTTTGGAGGTTTTGTTTTGTTGGTTTGTTTATTTGTCTTTTTCTTTTTTCTGGAACAAGCATGAGACCCAGGGCCTTACTCATGCTTGGCAAGTGCACTGCCACTGTGCTCCACCCCAGCCGTATTTTATTTATTTTTAATTAAATTTAGCTTTGAGGGATTTTGTGTTTTTGCTGTGTTTTAAGCACAGGTTTCACATAGCCCAAGCTGGCACCGAATTGGCTGTGTGGTTGGGGTGGTTTTGAACTGAGGCACAGGCTCACTCCCCATGCCTAACCCATCTCTCTGCCCCCCATTTATTTGTTTGTTTGCCTGTTTATTTATTTAGGTTTTTCAAGGCAGGGTTTTGTTGTGTAGCTTTAGAGCCTGTCCTGGAACTCGATCTCTAGACCAGGCTGGCCTTGAACTCACAGAGATCCCAAGTGGCTGGGATTAAAGGCATGCACCTGGCCAAAAATTTATTTATTTGTATACAATGTTCTGTCTGTATGTCTGCTTGCAGGCCAGAAGAGGGCACCATGTGATTGCTGGGAATTGAACTCAGGACCTCTGGAAGAATAGCCAGTGCTTTTAACCTCTCCAGCCTCCCTGTCCCTTTTAAAAAGTGGATTTGAGCCAGGCAGTGGTGGCACACACCTTTAATCCCAGCACTCAGGAGGCAGAGGTGGGCGGATCTCTGTGAGTTTGAGGCCAATGTGGCCTACAGAGTGAGTTCCAGGAAAGGCGCAAAGCTACAGAGAGAAACCCTGTCTCAAAAAACCAAAAAAAAAAAAAAAAAAAAAAAGTGAGTTTGTTCTTAGCTATGTCCATGTGTGTGCATACGGTTGCAGTGCCCAAAGAGGCCACACAAAGGTGTCAGATCCCTCACAGTTAAGAGTTACAGGTAGGCATCCAGTGGGTGGTGGGCTAGGTCCTTTTAAAGAGTAGCAGGCGGTGGTGCAGCACACCTTTAATCCCAGCACTCGGGAGGCAGAGCCAGGCCAATCTCTGTGAGTTTGAGGCCAGCCTGGGCTACAGAGTGAGATCCAGTACAGGCGCAAAGCTACACAGAGAAACCCTGTCTCGGAAAACAAAAAACAAAACAAAACAAAACAAAAAAATGGGTAGCAAGCACCTCTGTGAGTTCAAGGCCAGCCTGGTCTACAGAGCGAGTTTCAAGTAGCCAGGGCTCCACAGAGAAGCCCTGTCTTGAGAAAACAAATAAATAAACAAACACAAAAGAGTGGCAAGTGCTGGGAGCCACTCACCTTTCTTCAGCCCCTGACCTTTTTCAAAATTAATTTTCGAGGCCAGCCTAGTCTACAGGTTCAGGGCAGCTAGAGCCACAGAGAGAAACCCTGTCTTGAAAAAAGAACAAAAATTTGCACTTTTGTTTTGAGACAGGGCTTCATAAGGGTTGGGTTGCTCTTGATGGCCCTGAGTTTACCCTGTAGGCAGGCAGGGCTTGGGCTTGTTCACATACATGTGTTTGGGGTAGCACATGTGCACAGGGAGATGAAATTCTGGTCTTTAGGTATGGCAGCAGCACCTGAACCATCTCACCCGCCCAAGGCTTGAAGTCTGTCCTCCTACGACTAGCCTCAGGGTAGCTGGAGTGACAGGCCAGTGTCCCTGTGCCCTAGGTTGCCCTTGAACCTCCACTTGAGCTTCCTGAGGATCTGTCTGCACACCTGGCTGAGCTCTAGTTTCACAGCCTCCTTCCCCTAGTGTTAGACTGTGTAATGAATGTGGGGACAGCTCTGGGCTGATAGTCACAGGTCTTGTGGCCCTGTGGTCCCAGCACGTGGTCCACATCCCTAGAAACCTTTTTGCACAGCCTCCAGCCGTGGTTGGGGCTGGGCACTAGGTAAGCATGTTCACTCCCCTCTCTCTATACAGGGTTCTCTGCAGGGAGGGAGTAGGGTCCTTAGCTGTGTCGTGGAGCATGCAGGGGGAAAGCAGATGACCAGCAGTGACACAGTTGTCCCCACAGGGTGGTGAGAAATTGCAGGAAGCCTACTACATCTTCCAGGAGCTGGCTGACAAGTGCTCCCCCACGCTGCTGCTGCTCAATGGCCAGGCAGCCTGCCACTCAGCGCAGGGCCGCTGGGAGACTGCGGAGGGTGTGCTGCAGGAGGCACTGGACAAGGTGGGTGGGGCATGCTAGGACTATCTAGTCATCCCAGCACCGTCACCTACTGTACCCCAAACAAGTGAAAAAAACAGTCATAGCTGGTCATGAGACTGAAGCCTTGGGTAGCCTGACTAATAGCCACAACATGCTCTCCAGACCCACTGCCCCTCTGCTGCCTGCTGTGGGGTCTCCAGGGTGACCCTTCACCTAACTCACTGGGAGCTTTCAAACCCTGGCAATCCTTGTTCCTCGGTGTCCAGGTGCTGGGGTGACATGCCTTACTTGAAATTAAAGAGGCATAGCTGGGCGGTGGTGGTGCATGCCTTTAATTCTAGCACTCAGAAAGTAGAGGCAGGCATATCTCTGAGTTTGAGGCTAGCCTGGTCTACAAAGTGAGTTCCAGGACAGCCAGGACTACACACAGATATCCTGTGTTGGAAAACAAACAAAACAAAATTAAGAGAGACCTCACCAATAGATTGAGGGCCAAAGGGTTTGGGCTAAGGCATCCACTGGGCCGTCCTTGGTAGGACATGGGTGTTGCTCAGAGCCTCTTATGTACAAGGTTCTGAAATGGGAGAGGAAGGACTGGGTGTTTAAGGTCTGTCACCACAGCACTCAGGAATCTACAACAGGATTGTCAGTTTGAGGCCAGCCTGGGCTACATACTAAGATTCTGTTTCATACGGCTAGAAACTAAAACCAAGAAAGTCATGTGTGGAGTGAGCGCCCCAGGGAGATGCTGCTCACAGACTCTGGCTGTGACAGATCCAGATCTCCCATTAGGACAGTATGGGTGCTGGGCTCCTGCCTCATCTGAGGTCAGTAGGAGCCTTTGTGGCCACAGGCTTTGGGGAGCTTTTTCTGTGGGGGTGGGGTTTGCTTTTTTTCAAGACAGGGTTTCTCTGTAGCTTTGGAGCCTGTCCTGGACTAGCTCTGTAGACCAGGCTGGCCTCGAACTCACAGAGATCCACCTGCCTCAGCCTCCCGAGTGCTGGGATTACAGGCTTGTGTTGCCACCGGCCGGAGGGGAGCTTTGGCTGGTTGGCTGGTTGGCTGGTTGGTTGGTTGGTTGGCTGGTTGGCTGGCTGGTTGGCTGGCTGGTTGGATGGACAGACAAGGTTTCTCTGAGTAGTCCTGGCTGTCAGGACCTCACTAACCGCAGCTGTTGAAAGGTGCTTCATCAGGACACAGCATTTTTATTCCTAGGCTGCTTTCTCTTCCCCGTCACAGAATTGGGGGGCCGCCCACACTCAGATGAGAGTTCTTAGAGGACACACCCAAATATCTGTGGGTCTAAAGTGGAGGTAAAGGCAACCCCACTGCTAGAGCCAGCTTCTCAGTGAGCCCAAACACTGTGTAACGGTTTATTAATGTAACACACGTTACACTGTAGTGTCTCCATATTTAGCCCCTGAGGGCATACCATCTCCTGCCTAGAACAGTGGCGGTTCTGCTTTCTGTTTTGTGGTCCTGGGGATTGAACCCAGGCCTTGCCCATGCTAGGAAAGCTCTCTGCCACTATGCCCAGAGCAGTAGTGTTTCCAGTTGTAATCTAGCTGATTGCATTTTGCAAACTCAGCTCCTTGAGGATCTAGACTCATGTGTCCCTGGCTCTGGAGACTAGGACTGGATTTCTAGCATGGGTGTGTGCCCTCAGGGATTGTTTGTTCTATGTGGACTCCAGGGCCTTGTGCACACAAGGGTGGCTGGTCTCAAGCTCACAGAGATCTACCTCTGCCTCCCAAGTGCTGGGATTAAAGACATGTGCCACCATGCCCGGCTGGCTTTGGAGATTTTTAGGCACAGGTGCACTGTTGTAGAACTTGGCAGCTGGTCTGCACACCACCACCCACCACCACCACCCCTACTCCCCCCCAGCCCCTCCCCTGAGCTGGCCTCCCATCCCTGCCCAGACAGAGGAGGCTGGTGATGTAACTGTTGGGGAGGGGGCATGACAATTAACCAGTAGCTTCATGGGGTGCAAGTGAACTCGGTGTCCCCAAAGCTGGGAGAGTAGACCGGGCTAGGCTGAGCAGGAGTGCATGGGGAGGGACTCTGGACAGCTTGGCCTCACCCCATGTTCCTATAGTGGCTTGGGCTGACTGCTTTTGGTACCAGACAGATGTTGGTCTGTGGATTCAGGGCCTGTGTTTGCTGACTGCCTGTCCCCCATCTATTTCCAGGACAGCGGCCACCCCGAGACCCTCATCAACCTCATTGTACTGTCACAGCACCTAGGCAAGCCCCCTGAGGTAGGCTGTAGCAAGGGGCAGGCCTCAGCCCCTTCGTGGTGGAGGTGGGGACAGCAGCAGCACAGGCAGAGACCAGGGAGGCACCGTCCACTGGCTCATTTGAGGGGAAGAGGAAGTTAGGGCAGCTTTCCGCATAGAGCCTGCTGAGGCCTGAGCCATCTGCATCTATTTGCTGTCCTCAGGGCTGAGTGGTCAGGGTTGGACTGGAGCCACCTTGGGGCTGTATCCTCGAGTGCTGGTTCTCAACCTATGGGTCGTGACCCCTTAGTGGCTAAACATCCCTTTCTTTTCTTTAGGAAAAAAAAGATGTTATTATTCATGTATATGAGTGCTTTATCTGCATGTACAACTTTATGTCAGAAGAGGGCATCAGATCCCACTAGAGATGGTTGTGAGCCACCATGTGGTTGCTGGGAGTTGAACTCGGGATCTCTGGAAGAGCAGGCAGTGCTCTTAACCACTGGGCCATCTCTCCAGCCCCTTGACCAACACTTTCACAGGTCACATAGCAGATATTTTCATTCTGATTCATAGCAGTAACAAAGTTAGAGTTGTGGAGGAGCAGTGGGTCAGCACAGCATGAGGAGCTGCTGTGTTAAAGGGTCGCAGCGATAGGAGGACTGAGAACACTGCTCTGTGGTGTAGGGCATGTTAGCTCACAACGCTTCATGAGCCCGACTCCTCAGTGTGTCCCACCCCATCTTGGTCACTCCCTCCCTGGGGCCTCTGTTCCACACCTGAGGCTAGCCCAGCAGTGTGTACGATGTGCTGCCTGGCTCTAGGTTGGGGATGGTGGGGATCAGAGTCCCTCCCTTGCCCCTACCCTGCTCTACAGGGCAGAGTGGCTTTTGGATGTGCACATCTGTCTAACTCATCCCACTCCACACTCCTCAGGTGACAAACCGATACCTCTCTCAGCTGAAGGATGCGCACAGGACCCATCCCTTCATCAAGGAGTACCAGGCTAAGGTGAGCAAAGCAGGTGCTCCTAGGGATGGGGAACGTCCTGATGGGAGAAGGCTATGTCTGTCTCACACATGGCATCTGATCCCCCACTGCAGGAGAACGATTTTGATCGCCTTGCACGGCAGTATGCGCCCAGCGCCTAAGGTAGAGATGCACCTTGTGACCCCAACTGTTCCGGATGTCACCCTCACTTCCTTGTCTGCCAATAAAGTCTGTCCATCTTCTCTCTGCCTGATACCTACCCAGCACTTACTCCGGCCACTCTGGTAGGAGTGTGGAACCAGGGCTTTGGAGGAAGGAGTCCCAGGGTCCCACTTCACTCCAGATTGCAGAGTTACCCCACCATGGTCCGTAGACTTCCCCTAGCCCTTCAGGCACCCGTCACGCCAGACTGAGGTTCTTAGGGCTTACCAGGCGGCCATTGTGCACAGCATGGTGGGCACAGGGTCACTGGTAGGGTTGTCAGCCGAGATTGAGACCTATGCTGGGACCTGCTTACGAGAGTCTTGCCTGTAGTGCGGAGCCCTGAGCAGGTAGGGTCCAGCTGGACAGGAAGGAGGGCTAATTAGGGCTATGGGTCAGGCAGGTCTCCATTGGGCTGTGTGCCATCATGCTAGACTCTAGAAGACACACATTCCAGTGGCAAAAAAACAGACCCCTGAGCTGGCCCTGGGCTCCTTGTGACCTCAGCTCGCCTGCTGGAGAGGAAGTAAGATATTTGGCTTTCAGTCTGGTGTCTCATCTGCCTTGCGAGTAGGTAGCTACCTGACACATCACCTCCTATGCCACAGAAAAGCGTCCACAGATACCTGGCCCTGTGACAGGAAGGACTGGACATCATCATCAACTCAGCATGGACTCCATTAGGGGTCCAGCAGCCTTAGCACTGAGCCTGGGCACACTTGTCTGTGCCCAGGAGCCCTGGTCCCAGGCCAGGAAGAAACTTAGTCTGAACAGGCTTCTTCCCTTACAGATGGGTGCTGGGCTTGCCAGATGGCATAGAGGTTGCCAGGAGGGACTGAGAAGGCCCAGCCCCTAGCCTGTCACCTGAGAACTCAGTAACAAGTGAAGGAACCCTGCCCCACATGGGTCTAGTCAAGAACAGAGTGGTATGGTGCACCTATCATTTGGGCACTCCTAGGGAGACGGGGGAGCAGGAGTTCAGGGCCAGCCTCAGCTATATCATGACACTCTCTCAACAGGCTGTGAGATGGCTCAGTAAAGTGCCTTCCCCAAAAGCATTAGAGCCCGAGTTTGGATCCCCAGCACCCTTGTAGCCAATAGCAGAGGTGTCTGTAATGGAAGATGAGGATCCCTCCTTAGGGCTGTTGGCCACCTGGTCTAGTTCGATCAATGAGCCCTACGTCAGTGAGAGACCCTGCCTCCAAAAACAGAGAGCAGGGGCTGGAAAGGTGGGTCAGTGGTTAAGAACACTGGGGGCTCTTGCTAAGGACCCAGGTTCAGTTCCCAACATGTTCCAGGGGATCTGATGCCCTCTCCTGGCCTCTGAGCACCAGGCAGACAGAACACACAAAAGGACTAGATCTCACTCTGTAGCCCAGGCTGGCCTCGAACTCACAGAGATCCACCCGCCTCTGCCTCCCAGTGCTGGGATTACAGACGCGCGCCACCACTTTGAAACAATAATAGCAGGGGCTGGAGAGATGGGTTGGTGGTTAAGAGCACACACTGCTCTTGCAAAGGACTGGAATTCTGATCCCAGCAACTATATCCATCCAGCCCACAACAGCCTGGAACTTCATCCCCAGGGGACTCCATACCTTCTAGACCTGTGGGCACCTGGATGTGTGACAGATGCGCTCACATACACTTCGAGTTGGAGGGAAATATCTCTGACCTCCATACTCATGCACTAGGCATGTGTGAGTGCACACACATGGTGTGCACATGCATGAGGCTGGGGTTCTGACTCCTTTGGTGGAGTGCTTACATGCACAGAGCCTGAGCTCCATCACCACCAGTGGATGAACTATGCATAGTGGTGCATAACTGCCTTCCAGGCACTCAGAAGGCAGAAGCAGGAGTTCAAGACCATCATCAGCTACACAGTGAGACCCTGTCTCAAAAACCAAAAAGGGCCTGAGGCCGTGGCCAGGGAGATCAGTGCAAAAGGCCTTGTGGCTGGAGGAATCAGTAGAGTAGAAGAAACTGACCAGGCTAGTCTTGGTGGCTTTCTCTCCGTAAGATGGAACTGCGGGAGGCTGGTCTTTGGACTGTCCCCAGCCCTCCTCCAGGTAACTCCCTCCCAGTTATCCTCTAAGCGGCACACACAGGCTCCAGAGCTGGCTGGAACCACAGACACTGTGTATTCCAGGAGCCCAATGGAACAGAGGGTGGGTCCAGACCCAAGCATGGGCAGAATTTCTTTTTTGGTCTCATTCCATTTATTTATTTGAATTGGGGCATAGGTAGAGATGAAAGGATAATTTCCTAGAGTCAGTCTGTCCTCACCTTCAGGACGTTAATTTGATGGCAAGGCCCCTCACACCTGCTGAGCCATCTTGATTGCAGAAGGGGTAGTCGCAGACTGAGCAAAGGACCACCCAGAGCTCCGGGACCACTTAGTCTCACAGCAGCACTGGAGGAGGGCTGGAAGGGTGGATCCCGGCATTCTGGGGGCGGGGCCTGGGACGACCACGCCCCCGTTTTGCTCTGGCGGGGGCCTGCGCGCCCCCGGCCTGGCTGCAGCGCGTGACGCGGGGGCGCGCAGCGGCTCGGAAGCGTGCGGGCAGCATCGGGGCAGCGGGCGATCGGGTGACATGGCGGCTGCGGCGATGACCACTGAGCTCGAGGTGCCAGAGCCGATGCCGAGCTACGCGCAGATGTTGCAGCGAAGCTGGGCCTCGGCGCTGGCAGCGGCACGGGGCTGCGGGGACTGCGGCTGGGGATTGGCACGCCGCGGCCTGGCGGAGCACGCGCACCTGGCTGCGCCCGAGCTGCTGCTGGCCGCGCTGTGCGCTCTGGGCTGGACCGCTCTGCGCTCGGTGGCCACCGCGCGCCTCTTTCGGGTCAGTGCGACCTGGGGGCCCCTGTGAACTGCATGCGGGAGAGTGAGTGGGGTCACTGCTCACGTATCCATTTGTCCATGGTGGCTGCTGGAAAGTTGCGGGGGGGGGGGGGGGGGGACGGGGCCTGGAGATGCCCTGGATGTTGGGACCTCAGAGACTATCCCGAGTCTTTGCAACAAGACCGGGTGGTGCGGGGGTGTAGCTGAACTGGGGTGACGCTATGACGGATTGGGGGTCCCATGTGGTGCAAGAAAACTAGATCCACACCCTGTCCTGGGTAGTTTCAATAGAATCTAGGGCGATCCGCTCGGTACTGCCTCTGTTGCGGACCCAAGGGCCGACCGGGGGACCCTTCTGGGGACCTACTTAGGGACCAGGGAGCCCAGATCCTGCACCAGGAGGCCTCGAGGTGCACAGAGGTCATCTGCGCCCTGCGTCATCGGGAGCTGCTGTATCTATACCAAGTCTGTGCAGTCGAGGCCCCGCCCCTGTCTGGAGTCCCCACCACCCCTGAACCAGGGATGGCACAGACCTGCGTGTCAAGGGCCACACCGAGGGGCTCAACCTTGGGAATGACCCTATCTGTGTCTTCAGGGTTGGATTCTGCCGCCCCCGTGGGGCGATGTTCAAAATGCTGTTTCTGGAGACTGAGGAGGCCACCGCCCAGGTCTGAAGAATGACCCTGGTAGTGATGACATTGGCACTTGACCCCATTCTTCACCTCTCCTGGGGGGATACTCCCTAGCGGACTAGCTAGGGACATCCTGCCCCCGTCTGACTGGAAGTAGCAGAGGGTGTGGGGACAGAGAGCGTTGTGCCAACAAAGGGGCCTTTTCTCTGCTGATGGGAAGAGGCTGCTCCTTGTTAGATCAAGATAGGGTGTTGTCCAGCTCCAGAGCCCACCCAGTCCTTTGTCACCCATGGGAGGGAGTGACAGCCCCCAGCTGCTGGAGAGAGGGGGAGGCAGAGTGAGGAGGGCAGCCCTGGTCCCCATCTGCAGCCCTGATGCCCAGCTGGGATGCTGGAGGCCCTTGAGGCAGCCTGACGCCACCCCACTCTCACCCTGCGCCTCTCTAGAAACAGGCGGAGGGGCTGCCCCATTCTCCAAGCTCAACTTGGCAGCAGCCTGGTTGCTAGGGGTTACAGGAGCTGGGTTCTGGCTGTCTCCATGACAACTGCTGAGTGCTCTGGGCTCCTCTGGCCCCCTCAGCCTTTGTAGGAAGAGGGCTGGGTTTGGCCCACAGCTCTGGAGCTCTGCCTCAGGGTGCTGGGGCCTGCCCGTTCCAACCCAGTTTTTGTAGTTTTGGGGATAGTGTCTAACTCTGAAGCCCAGGCTGGTCAAATTTATGGCAATCCACCTGCCTCAGCTTCCCAAGCGCTGGGATGATACCCATACACCACTGATCTTCTAACTCAGGGCTCACTATCCTGTGATGTCTCCATGTCACCAAAATCAGCTTGGCTCCACCATCACATGACTCGCTTTCACTTTTGCCCCTTCTGACACCACCCCCTTCTCTCAGTAGCCTACAACATCACAGCCTTTGGTCCAGCTTTCTCCTATCCTCAATTTCTCCTCTGCTTCCTCCCAGTGTCGGGAGTCACTGTGTTTTCAAGTTCCCTTCCCCCAAGGTATTTTCCTTCAGTAGTCTCCCCCTTTCTCCCTTCCTGAGACACCTTCATTTCCTACTAGAACCTGAGCCCCCACCCTCACCCCCACCCCTGGCTCCCCTGGGCTCCGTTGCTTTAAACCTACATGTGTTATGACCCCCCCCTGCCCCCGGACTGCCTTTCCCAGGCCACACAGGACAGCTGGGTGCTAAGTTTAGCCCTTCATGACTGCACACGTGGGCTCTGGTTACCCCAGAGGATGTGAGGCTGAGCCTTCTCAATGCCACCCAGCCTGGCAAGTCCCTGGGTCTTGGTTTCCCCCTAGAGAAGCACTGAGCTCCCCAATGATAACCATTCCCCACCGTATCCCCACAGCCCCTGGCCAAGCGGTGTCGTCTGCAGCCCAGAGATGCTGCCAGGTTACCAGAGAGCGCCTGGAAGCTTCTGTTCTACTTGGGCTGTTGGAGCTATTGTGCCTACCTGCTCCTGGGTACCCGTTACCCTTTCTTCCATGACCCGCCCTCCGTCTTCTATGGTAGGAATCCTGTGGAACTCTGCTAAAAACACTGGGAAGGGGCTGGGAAGATGGCTCAGCAGGTAAAGGAGCTTGCAGCCAAGCCTGACCACCTAAGTTCTATCCTTGGGGCCCACATGATGGAAAGCGAGAACTGACTCTTAAAAGTTGTCCTTTGGCCTGGCGGTGGTAACGCACGCCTTTAATCCCAGCACTTGGGAGGCAGAGGCAGTCGGATCTCTGTGAGTTCGAGGCCAGCCTGGTCTACAGAGGGACATCCAGGACAGGCACCAAAATTACACAGAGAAACCCTGTCTCAAAAAACAAACAAACAGCTGGGCAGTGGTGGCGCACGCCTGTAATCCCAGCACTCGGGAGGCAGAGGCAGGCAGATCTCTGTGAGTTCGAGGCCAGCCTGGGCTACAGAGCAAGATCCAGGAAAGACACAAAGCTACACAGAGAAACCCTGTCTCGAAAAACCAAAACGAACAAACATGTACACTGTGGCATGTACACTGTTGTGTACACACACACACACACACACACACACACACACACACACGAGTTCTGGAATGGGCCTAATGAGATGCCGCTATGGAAGTCTTTATATCAAGACAAGGGTGGTCATGGAACCCTGGGAATGGGATGGTCAGAAGAGGGTCCCTACCAGAGGCAGTGCTGCAGGGACATGTGCAAAGGCCCTGGGGTGTCACAAGATAGTTCCATGAAGACTCAACTCCTGGCTGGAGTTTGAGTTTCATAGGAGGTGGACAGGATGAGGATTCATGGGTGCAGAAATGTGCAGAGTGGAGAGGCTCCTCGCTAGGACCATGATGTGGGAATCATCAGAGCCCTGGGAGGTGCGGAGATATATACTTCCCTAGGGACAGGGGAAGGGTGAGAGGACTCTGGGATGGACACACCTAAGAGCTTTCTTTCCCCACATGGAGAGCATCACACACTTTTTTCAGTGTAGTCCAGAATGGCCTAAAATTGGGGATGCCACTGCTCAGCTTCCTGAGTGCTAGGATCCAGGTGTGTATCACCACTCCCATGAGCCACACCCGTTTTGAGTTTCAAAAGGAGTGATGTTAGCTGTCATTCATGTAGATAACTCAATGGTTTCTTCCTGTTTGTGTTTGTTTGGTTTTTTGAGACAAGATTTCTTTGTGTAGTCCTGGCTGTCCTGGAACTCACTCTGTAGACCAGGCTGGCCTCAAACTCACAAAGATCCTCCTGGCTCTGCCTCCCAAAAGCTGGGACAAAAGGTGTGCACCAGCACGGCCCCGCTCTGGCACTATCCTCTCTACTCCTGAGCCACACCCACAGCCGTTCATGGGGCAGTTCTAGGCAGGGGCTCCACCTGCTCCAGGCTTTAGCAAGTGCCAGGGTGGCTTGTGCTAGGGACAGCCAGGAGGAGACCCCCAAACCTTCCAGGGGACAGCCAGTCTGATCATAGCAAGAAGTGGCAAGAGACAACCTAAGTGAGGAAGGCAGGGGGTCAGGGAGGTGGGTGTGTTAACTGGGACAAGGACCTTACTGGAGGTGACTGGTTGAGGTGTGCCCAAGTGGGGCAGTGCAGATAGACACTGTTGGGATTAGGAGCTTGCTGGAGGATGAGGAGAAATATGTGTATGGGGAGGGGTTCTTCTGTTTTCTATCACAGTGGGAGAGGACACCGTGCACTACAGTTTGCACATGTGTGGAGGTCAAATAACAACTTGTGGGGGTCAGTCCTCTCCTTTCCTCATGTGGGGCCTGGGGATCAAACGCAGGTCATCAGCAAGGCCCTTTACCCACCAAGCCTTCCTGCTGGGTCTTTTTGGGATTTTGTATAGGGTCTCATGTAGCCTGGCGTGGTCTCAAACTAAGCATCCTACTGCCTCAGCCTCCAGAATGCTGGGTGGAGGTCAGGGACAACACTGGGGTTGCTTCTGTCCACCTTTATGTGGGTCCTGGGCGTGGAAATCAGGTGGCCAGGCATCCATGGCCAGCATCTCTGCCACTGGAGCCATCTCCCCGGCCCCTCGGGTCCTCTCCAACTTCCCATTGAGTGGCTGCTCTAAGATGAGGCTGATGCAACTGGGAAAATGGAGGCGCTAAGGCTTAGAGTCAGACTTGGGAGAAAGAGCATCGAGGAGCCTTGAACTCAGCATAGGGAGGCAGGGCAGAGTAAGAAGCACAAGTCGGGGGCAGTGGACAGTGGGGGCTCACCTGGGGGAACAGACAGCTGTCTGAGTGAGGACAGACATGCCTGGAGGCATGGGAAGGCTGGAGGGAGAACAGAGGCATCAGGTAGAGTCCTCCACAGGAGACTCACCACGCAAATGTCCTGGGCCAGGTATTGCAACAAGAACCATCTCTGTCTGGAGGGTGGGCCCCAGGCATGATGGTACATACTTGTTATTTCAGCACTGAGGAGATGAGGCAGGAGCATTGCTGTGAGTTCTCAGGCCAGCCTGGATAACATAAGAAAGAGACTCTCAAAAACAAAACAAGCAAACAAAACCAAGCAAGCAAAGTGGGGCTGGGGAGTTGGCGGAGAACTTGAAGCCAGAAGCCTCAGTTCTGTCCATTTTCACCAGGCATGGCGTCTCCATGCTGGGCACCCCAGCACTCGGGGTGGGATGGGGCAGATTGTGACTTCAAGGGCATCATTTGCCACACATGAGACCCTGACTCGATAAAGGGGCTTGTGGCCAAGCCTGGTTACCTGGGTTGATCCTTGGGACCCACAGAGTGGAAGGAGCAGACTTGTAGAAATTGTTCTCTGACCTCCACAGGGGCTGGAGACAGACAGGTGCCCACATACATTCCCACAGTAAGTAAGTAAGTAAGTGATCTTAAAAACAAGACAGACTTATGACCACCCCACATTCAGAGGACACTTGTGAGGCTGTGTTGGGAGGTGTCGGGGACAGGCCCTGAACGTGACTGTGAACGTGGTTCTTCCCAGAGTGGAGGTCGGGCATGGCGGTGCCCTGGGACATAGCCACCGCCTACTTGCTGCAGGGCAGCTTCTACTGCCATTCCATCTATGCCACCGTGTACATGGACACCTGGCGCAAGGACTCTGCAGTCATGCTGGTGCATCACGTGGTCACCCTGCTCCTCATCGCCTCTTCCTACGCCTTCCGGTGAGGTCACCAATATATGCAAAGGCCTGGGGCTGGATGGGGCCAGAGCAAGGAGGGGCCGTGGAGCAGGGGTGTAAAGCCTGGAGAAGGACCCAGAAACCCTCCCCTCACCCACTGTCCCCTGCCTTGGGCCTACGGCTGCATGACCCCCCCCTTTTTTTCTACATTTATTGATTTTTAGGTTGGCATGGGTGTTGCAGCTTGTGTGGGGGTCAAGGACAACTTTCAGGAGTTGGTTCCTACCATGTAGGTTCTGGGAGTTGAACTCAGTTACTGGACTTGATGACAAGTGACTCTACCCACTGAGCCATCTTGCTAACCCTGTTTGACACCCTTGACCCAGACATAGCAAAAGATGTAGAAACAGAGATCTGGTGTTCGAAAGCCCACATGTGTTCCCACCTTCTCAGGGGGCTGAGACAGAAGGATCATTTGGACCAGAGTTCCAGGCCTGAGCTACAGTAGGACCCTATCTCTAACAGAATAGAAACTAAGCTGGGTTCCAGAGGCTGAGACAGGAAGATTTCTGTGAGCTGCAGGCCAGCAAGAGCTATAAGCATGAGACCTGACTCAGTGAAATAAGGGGAGCAGAGGAAGGGTGCACAGCTAAGGGCACTGCCCCCCAGGACACAAGTCTCCCCAGGGCACCGGCCTCCACGCCCCCCAGGACACAAGTCTCCCCAGGGCACCGGCCTCCACGCCCCCCCCCAACAGGTCTCCCCAGGGCATCCAGGGCACCGGCCTCCACTGGCACTGGCATGCGCACACCACATAGAGGCAGATCACACAGTAACCAGCAGCTGAAGCCACGGCTCAGGGTTAACAGCATGTCAACTGTTCTTGTTGGTTTTTGATGTTTTTATGTGTATGGGCACTTTGCACAGAATGGGATGCCCTGGAGCTGGAGTGACAGGTGGTTGTGAGCTACCTTGTGGGTACTGAGACCCGAACTCGAGCCTCCTGCAACCGCAGCCAGTGCTCTTGACCTCGGAGCTGTCCTTCCAGCTCCAGCTGTGCTGCTCTTGCAGCTGGCCGGGTTCAGTTCCTGGCACTGTGTCCGGTTGCTCATGCTTCCCGACACCCTCTCCCGGGCTCCGCAGGCTCTGCACACAGGCACACACTCACACACAGTTGAACCCACCGCGGCTGGGATGGATGGCCTGGCTCTGCAGTCCCGGTGTGATTGTCCCCACCCCACAGGTACCACAATGTAGGCCTCCTCGTGTTCTTCCTGCACGATGTTAGCGATGTGCAACTGGAGTTCACCAAGCTCAACATCTACTTCAAGGCCAGGGGCGGCGTCTACCACCGTTTGCACGGGCTGGTGGCCAACCTGGGCTGCCTCAGCTTCTGCTTCTGCTGGTGAGAGCCGTGGGGCAGCTGCGGTTGGTGGGCCGGGCAGAGGGGTGTGGCTTAGCGGGTGGGTGGGGCCAGGAAGGGGTGTGGCTTAGTGGGGCCCAGAATTCCGCCCGGCCCAGGGCCAGGCCAGGCTGGAGAGGGGCTGATGCTTGGTGGCGTGAGTGGGACCGGGAGGGTGTGGCCTAGTCCAGAATTGTGAGGCCTGGGAAGAAACGGAAGGGTGCTAAGCAGGAGGGGAGTGGATCCTGGTGGATGAGGGACAGGTCGATAAATCAAGGCGTGAGGGAGGGGAAGGAGAGAGGAAGAGGAAAGAAGCCTGACCTTCCTTCCTGTGTCCCTGACGGCCCTCCTCCAGGTTCTGGTTCCGCCTCTACTGGTTCCCGCTGAAGGTTCTGTATGCCACCTGCCACTCCAGCCTGCGGTCGGTGCCCGACATTCCGTACTATTTCTTCTTCAACACACTCTTGCTGCTCCTCACTGTCATGAACATCTACTGGTTCCTGGTGAGCCAGCCCTGCGGGTCCTCCCGTGTACAGGCAGGAAGGGACTGGCAGCCTCAGGGTCTCACCCGGCCTTCTCCTCCCACAGTACATCCTGGCTTTCGCTGCCAAGGTGCTAACTGGCCAGATGCGCGAACTGGAGGACTTGAGGGAGTACGACACTTTGGAAGCTCAGACCACCAAGCCCTGCAAAGCTGAGTGAGTGAGGCTGGGTCTCAGGCCCCAGCTCCTTCCTTTAGGAACAGGTGTGGGCCCAGAGAATGCAGGGATCCCACGGAGAAACTGCCTGAGGCAGAGGCGTGGATATGTAGCTGGAAATGCAACTTCTGGGTGGTAATAGGCCTTTCATGGCTGGGAGCTGCTCGCTGGGCCGGAAGGAATGACCAAGAGCTTGCACTGGGCCAGACTGTGACCTCCAGCCCAAAGGAGAACAAGGCCTCCGCCTGCCCTGTTGGCCTGGGAGTCCAGGGTTGGCTCAGCAGCCATGCGAAGGCTGAAATGATGCTGGGGTCGCAGTGGACCTCTGGGGCCCTCACCAGACCCTAGGCTGGGTAGACAAGCAGGGTTCAGGACATGCAGCACCCCTGGGACAATGTGAAGGACACTGAGCAAGAGCAAGAGCGGGAGGCTGTAGAAGGTTCCAGAAGGTGCAAACCAGCCAGGTCCTGGGATATGGTAGAGGTATCAGCTCAGACCCCGTGAGGCAGGAGGTGAGGGAGAAAGAAATACGATTTAATAATTTTTGGTTTTTAAGGAATGGAGGAGAAGGACATCTTTTTAAAAAAAATTATTCTTATGGTGGGGTCAGGGCATGGGCCACAGTGGGCGTGAAGGTCAGAGGTCAACTTTGTGAAGTCAAGTCTCTCTTTCCACATGTGGATCCCAGGGATCAATCTCAGGTCATCAGGATTGGCTACAAGCACCTTTCCCCACTAAGCCATCGTGTTGGCCCTAAGTTCTTTTGTTTTGTTTTTTAACTTTTAAAATTATTATTGTTATTTTATGTGTGTGGGTGTTTTGCCTGAGTATATGTATGTGCACCATGTATGTGCAGTACCCAAGAAGGCCAGAGAGGGTGCTAGATCCCCTGGAAGGAGTTAAAGATAGATGTGGCCCTTAATGTGGTTGCTGGGAACTGAACCCAGGTCCTTTGAAAGGGTAATCAGTGCTCTTAACTAACCACTAAGCTATCCCTCTCCAGTGGTTCTTAACCTTCCTAACACTGCGACCCTTTAATACAGTTCCTCATGTTGTGGTGACCCCCAACCATAAAATTATTTTCTTTCTTTTTTTCTTTTTTCTTTTTTTGGTTTTCTAAGAGACAAGGTTTCTTTATATAACAGTCTTGGCTGACCTGGAACTTGCTCTGTAGACCAGGTTGGCCTTGAACTCACAGAGATCCACCTGCCTCTGCCTCCTGAGTGCTGGGACTAAAGGTGTGAGCCACCACTGCCCGGCTCATAAAATTATTTTCATTGCTACTTCATAACTGTAATTTTGCTACTGTTATGAATCATAAAGTAAATATCTGGGCTGGAGAGATGGCTCAGTGGTTAAGAGCACTGACTGTTCTTCCAGAGGTCCTGAGTTCAGTTCCCAGCAACCACATGGTGGTTCACAACCATCTGTAATGAGATCTGGCGCCCTCTTCCAGCCTGCAGTCATGCATGCAGGTAGATCACCATATACATAATAAATAAATTAATTAATTAATCTTTTTTTACAAGTAAATATCTGATATATGGCCCCCGTGAAAGGGTCATTTGACCCCAAAGGGGTCATAACCCACAGATTGAGAACTGCTTCTCTAGACCCTGGCCCTAAGTTGTTCTTTTTAAAAATTATTTGTGCATTTATTCTGTTTGGATGGAGAGTTCTCTGCCTGTGTATTGGTTCACTACCTGCGCACCTGATGCCCACAGAGGTGAGAAGAGAGCATCAGATAGATCCCCTGGCGTTGGAGTTACAGACAGTTGTAAACTGCCATGTAGGTGCTGGGACTCAAACCTGGGTCCTCTGGAAGAGCAGCCAGTGCTCTTTACCATGGCGTGAACCTAATTTCTTGGAGTTAGGCATGACGGTGTCCACCTACTGATGCTAGCACTCAGGAGGCTGAGCAGAAGTCCCAGGACAGCTTCAACTAGAGAGACTGTTTTTAAAGAAAAACCTAGACAAATAAATAGACACATTTTCATTCCTACCAAATCTGGGGCTACAAAGGAAGTGTGTTGAGGCCAGAGCCAGCACCAGGGCATGGTGAGAGGTTCGCTTCCTATCGCTGACCACTCCCAGCTGAGCACAGGGAAGTCAGGCAAGGAAGTGCAGCAGGCCTCACTGGCCTTCTTTCTCACAGCACCCAGGACCCCTTGTTTGGGGGCAGAACCACTCCCAGCGGGCCAAGATCTCTCCCTTCAGTCATTAATCAAGAAAGTGCCCTACAGACTGGCCTACGGGTTAATCTGCTGGAGGCCTGTTCTCAGTTGAGGCTCACTCCCTTCCCAATGACCCCAGTTTGTGTTAATGATAAAAACTAGTACAGTTGACCCCCTTGTCAACCTGATGCACAAACACATTAGTATTAAACCATAACCTCTCCTTTATTTTTCTCCCCAAGATCCCATGTTAATGTTACACTATAAAACACAGTCCAGCCGGGTGGTGGTGGCACATGCCTTTAATCCCAGCACTCGGGAGGCAGAGGCAGGCAGATCTTTGTGAGTTTGAAGCCAGCCTGGTCTACAGAGTGAGATCCAGGAAAGGCACAAAGCTACACAGAGAAACCCTGTCTTGAAAAAGAAAAAAAAAAAAAAGTTCAACCACTCTGGGGTTGGAGACTTCCAGATGACCTGGGTTCAATTCCCAGCACCCATATATCAGCTCACAACTGTCTGTTACTCCAGTTCCAGGAGATCTGGTGCCCTCACACCAATGCACATAAAATAAAATTAAATAAATTATCCAAAGTCTCTCAACTGTGGCTCCTGTAAAATTAAAAATAAATTAAACATTCCCTACTCTAGACACGATCAAAGTGTCAATTAAATCTGTACCTCAGTGTCTCAAATCTGGGGTTCACTCAAGATCATCTAGGCTTGTCTCAGCTCACATTGGCTGCACTCCGCTGCTGCTGTGCTCCCATGGCCCTGGCATCTCAGACATGACGGACTCTCCACCTTCATCTGTGGCCTCAGCTGCTCTCCATGACCCCTTCATGCCTTGAAACTGGTACCACACAGGAGAGTTTTACATCTTACAAGGAAGGTGGCCCCCTCTGGACCACAGCTTCTGTGTCTGACCCTGAGGAAACACTTGCAGGAGACTTCACAGCATGATGCTGGGCTCAGTCACAGCTGACCAAAAGCTGTTAATCCCACTGAGCAAGAATAGGGCCACTATCACAACTTTGGAGCCAAAATTGAAGCAAATTTTATTCAATACTGGCCAAGATGATGGACACTGGCCAGGTCCATACTGGTGGTCCCCAGAGAATGGCCACAGAGTACTTTAATCAGATGCTTATAAAGGCAAAACCCACAAGGCTACGTATTTGTACTTCCTGCCTTTGCCCAATGGGAGCAAGCATACATCCTGAGGTACCTCTGCCTGTGTGTGACCAAGCGCATCCTGTGCAGCTGGGGCGACCAACCTTGTTTACTGAAGGAAAACACAGGGCTTGTCTCACATGAACAACAGCCCCCAGCATTCCAGGAAGTTATCTGTCCTTGGACAAGTGGGGCTTACAGGCTAGAGGCATTTGTTTTATAGATCTCTTGAGCACAGTAATTACAACTTAAGACGTAACTTTAACCCTCACAAAGCCACACAGCCATACAAGCTCTGTGGTAGCCAGAGCAGAAAGCTGGGGGTTCACATCCAAAACTGCAAGCAGTAAGCAGAGAGAACGTACTTCACATTGGATGAGGCCTAAGATCCCAAAGACCACTCCCAGGAACATACTTCCTCCTAAAATGCTGCGTGCGTGCGTGCGTGCGTGCGTGCGTGCGTGCGTGCGTGTGTGTGTGTGTGTGTGTGTTCAAAACAGGGTTTCTCTCTGTGTTGCTCTGGCTTTCCTGGAACTCACTTGGTAGCCCAGGCTGGCCTCGAACTCACAGAGATCTGCCTGCCTCTGCCTCCTGAGTGCTGGCTGCGATTAAAAGCGTGCGCCACCACCGCCTGGAGAAAAGCTTCACGTTTTTAATCCCCCCCCCCCCACATATGGACACCAACTGAGGAGCAGGTGTTCAAATGAGCCTATGGGGCACACTCTCATGCCAAGCACCACACCGAGGGGCCTGGACGGGTGTGTGAAACCTCTCCCAGGACTATGAGCTCAGCTAGAGGATGAGGTCTGACTGAGCCCACAGGACGACAGCCGGTCTGTCTGGTTCTGATGTACGTAAAACTTCTAAAATCAAAGTGGAACAGCCAGCATGTTAGACCAAGAATCAACCATCTTCAGGCTTATGGCTGAAACTGCCGTCTGTGTAATTGGGGTTCAGGGTAGGGTTGCCTGTGCTATGACATAGGGGCCTGACGGGAGTCTCATTTGGAATGTTTCGGTTGTAGTGGTACCCTTAATGTGGGTTGTGAGGTCTGTGAAGACATGGGAGGGCATTTTGAGGAAGCTTCTGGAACATTCCAGAGGCTTCTACGAGGCTTGAGAACAGGGTAGGGAGACTCAAACAAATCTGAAAACAAGAAGGGCCCTCTTGCTGCGGGAGATGCCGCACCCAGGGCTCCAACAGCTGGACCCCTGGAGGGACTGCTCTGCCTCACTTGAGGAAGTCCGCGGTATGCCCCCAAGAACGAACTGCAGAGGGGGAACACCAGCGACACCTGCCGGCCACAACTAAAAACTCTAGCGCCTGGCTCGGTGGGCCACGCCTTTAACCATCCCACACCGGGGCAGGGGGAGGTGGGGGAGGGAGCAGAGGCAGAGGCAGGTGGGGTACGGCTCGGCTGCAGAGCACGTGCCTCGCGCTGCCGAAGTCTGCCTTCCATTCCCAGCACGGTGGACCCTCCAAACTTTCCCAGAGCCTCTGAATATTGTGAAGGGAGTTTGGGGGTAGGGCAGGCAGGCACACGGGACCACAGCAGGGATGGTCTGGGGTGGGAGTCAGGGAGGGAGCCTGACTAATTCTACCTGCCTGATCCCTGCCAAGGTGGAAGAAGGGAAGAAGATATTTAACAGGGAGAGGGAAGCGTGTGGTTCCCAAACTCATCTGTCTTGACTTCTGGTCCCCAGGAAGCCGCTGAGGAATGGCCTGGTGAAGGACAAGCTCTTCTGAGTCCCTGTCCTCAACTCGGCCGTCCAGGACTCCTCCTACCCTACCTGGGAGACTGGCCCCGCCCCTGGAGACTCGATCCAGTTCCTGGAGGTCTGCTCCCACCCCTGGGGACCTGGCCCCGCCTTTGGAGGCATGGCCTCGCCCCCAGGGCGCCCGGGTTGCCACTCTTCTCCAGGGACCCTGGCTGCCAGCCGCTCCGCCTTCCAGGTCGACCCTAGACCACCCACCTTGGGACCGCCGCCCAGTCCTGCCCTCCAGATCAGTGGGGCTCGGACACGCCCCCTCTAGGACCTCAAAACCCCCTGGACCTGTGGCCTCCAGCCTACTGGTCCCGGACACAGTGGATCCCGCTGACTCTCGGACACCGCCTGGGAGGAAAATGCTCCCTGTCCGCCACCATTCTGGTGGCCGCCTCCTCTTTCTGCTCCTGCTCCTGCTCCCCTCAACGCCCCCGGCCCGCGCACCAGCACCCTCGGACCCCGCCTCTGCCCTGCTCCGGGCTCTGGGGCTGCACGAAGCGCCCCGGGGCGTCCCCACGCTCCGGCCTGTGCCTCCTGTCATGTGGCGCCTGTTCCGACGCCGCGACCCCCAAGAGGCCAGAGCGGGGTACCCTCTGCGACCGTGCCACGTGGAGGAACTGGGGGTCGCCGGAAACATCGTGCGCCACATCCCGGACAGCGGTGAGTAGGGGTTTGTGGTGGGACAAGGGCCCACGAGGCAAAGGGTCCTCCACGCGTCTAGTCCAGCCTGCAGCAAGCTATTTTCTTAGCCGTCTGAACTCAAGAACACATTCCGGGGCTTCCCAAGAGCAGACCCGGCCTCAGCCCTGCCTCCAACCCCACCACCTCACATCCTCTGATGCCTTCCTTCAGGTCATTTTCCGGGGCCCCAGGTGCTGGCTGGCCCACCTCCATCTGCCCAAGTCTCTAAGTGTAGGCAGGCGCCCCACGGTGTCTCTTCCTCGCATCTAGCGCCCTGCCCCCACCCATCCGTCAGCAGTGCCCTGCAGACGCTGCTGCCTCCGCACTCCCCTTCCTCCTCGTCCCGGCCCAGCCCGTTTGCCGGCACGCCGCGCCATGTCCGCTCTCTCCTCACCCCTCTAGGTTTGTTGTCCAGGCCCCTAGAGCCCGCCAGGACCTCGGGACTGTGCCCCAAGTGGACTGTCGCCTTCGACCTGTCTGGTGTGGAGCCTGTGGAGCGCCCGACACGCGCGCGGCTGGAGTTGCGGCTGGAGGCTGCGAACGGGGACATGCGCGGGTGGGAGCTAAGCGTGGCACTGTCGGCAGAGGCCGAGCATCCCGGGCCTGAGCTGCTGCGTGTGCCTGTGCCACCCGGGCTGCCACTGCGCGCCGACCTACTTGGGGCCGCGGTGGCTGCCAACGCGTCGGTGCCGCGCACCCTGCGCCTGGCGCTGTCGCTGCACCGTGGAGCCGCCACCGCCTGCGCGCGTCTGGCCGAGGCCTCGCTGCTGCTGGTGACGCTGGACCCGCGCCTGTGTCCCCCGCCACGGTCGCGGCGCCACACAGAGCCTGGGGTGGGCGGAAGTTCGGAAGGCACGTGCCGCACGCGACGGCTGCACGTGAGCTTCCGCGAGGTGGGCTGGCATCGTTGGGTGATCGCACCTCGTGGCTTCCTGGCCAACTTCTGCCAGGGCACGTGCACGCTGCCCGAAGCGCTGCCAGGACCCGGAGGGCCACCTGCATTCAACCACGCCATCCTGCGAGCGCTTATGCACGCAGCCGCCCCCACTCCGGGCGCAGGCCCGCCCTGCTGCGTGCCCGCGCGCCTGTCACCCATCTCCGTTCTCTTCTTCGACAACAGTGATAACGTGGTGCTGCGACACTACGAGGACATGGTGGTGGATGAGTGTGGCTGCCGCTGACCACCCGGAACACCCTTGCAGGGACAGCCCCATGCGAAAGCAAGGACCATTTGTTCATGTTTTATTGGTGACAAAAAGCTTAAAACAAATTTGACCAAAAATTAAGTTCCGTTGCGTTGGCGCAGGTGTGCCTGGGTAGGGGTCGGGTGGCTGCCGCGGGGTAGAGGTTGGGGGTAGAGGTTGGGGGGGCCGGGGCAGGGCGCCCAGCAATGAGGCCTCCACCCACGCTGGGGGAGAACCCGTGGGCTGTCACACATTGGTCAGGCTCACGAGGCTCAGGAGTTCGCCTGGGGCCTCTGAAGCTCAAATTCAAACAAATCCTCTGGCCGCGGTGCAGGCGATGATCCCAGGCTGCGGGGCTCAGGCTTCTCAGCGTTGCCTCTCTGGAAGCTTCTTGCATCTCCCAGGTCCACCACTAAGGTCTTAGAGACAAACTGATCAAAGTACTTGCCATACTCCTTTGAAAGAATCTTTGAGAAGAAAAAAAAAAAAGAAAAAAGAAAAAAGAAAAACAAACAAACAAAAAAAAAAACCAAAGCCCTAAACACCGTATTTTCTTTAAATGAAACCCCTTAGCGCTGGCACCGCGCAATGACGCTCCTGGCCGCCCGCTCGGGCACAGAAACGCGAAGTTCGTCCTGCTAAAACGTAGCCCCTCAATCACGAGAAACAAAGAAAAAGAACAGCGGGCCGGTGCTGGCGAGGCCTCCCCTCTGGCGGGCGCGGCGCCGGGCCGGCCTTGCAGCGTGCGGGCCTCTCTCCTCTCGCCGCCCGCAGGGGGCGCCCGCTCCTCGGCGCTCCCTTCCGTCGTCCTCCCTGGCCGCTCTCCGCTCTCCGCTCGCTCTCGCTCTCCTCTCCTCTCCTCTCCTCTCCTCGGCTGCTCACACAGTGGTGCTTCAGTTTTAGCAGTGGAAAACAGGTATCCATTTATTTTTATTTTTTATTACCCAGAATAAGATGCTGATACACTAAGCCACATAGCTTAGCTCTTCCGCCGCCACCTGTGATGAGGACAGGGTGGAGGTGTCAGGCCAGGCAGCAGAAGCAGCTGCTTCCCGCACGCCCGCCCATCCCCGTGTGTGGAAGACGCTGAGCCCGCTAGGGCACTTGCCTCCTAGTACTGGGACAGCCCGGTGACCCCGCCGTGCTGGTACGCCCGCTCTCCCTGGTACGTGGAGTCTTGCGAGAGTGCCACGTCAATCTGTGATTTAAACTCATCACCCAGGTAGCTGTCCTGGAAGGCAAAGCCAGAGTAAGCAAACCACGACACCCACCCAGTCCCCAGATGCTCAAGCATGGGACAAAACTCACACTGCATACAGCCTTAGTGGAGAGTGGCGGGCCCAGGGACCACAGCCAAGTCCAGGCAGAGTCACTCACCCTTCAGAAAGGCACCACAAGGTCTCATGTGTGCCCCTCCCCCACCCTTAGGCCAGGACGCTGGTGAGGGCCCACCTGGGACAGTTCCGGCTGGGAGAGGCCGGGCTGGCTCATCTGGGAGGGCTGACTCATGGACACGTAGCCCTGTGTGAGGGCACCCTGCGAAAAGGGCTGTGAGGCCACGTCCTGACTGGCCTGGCTGTTGGGAAGGGTGGTCTGGCTGGGGCCAGGAAGCCCGAAGCGGTTCTTCTGGCGGCCTCCACGGCCAGTCTTGCTTTTTGGGGTGCCCCGGCCTGGAAGACAGCAGTGAAGGACTGCAGGCTCCACTAAGCTTGGAGTTCAGATGAGGACCCAGGATGGTGAGGACAAAGCCACTTACCAGCAGCCGGCCCATTGGCCTGTCCAAAGTACCCAGGTGGTGGCATGGGAGGCATGACCAAGTTGAAGGGAATGGGGATGTTCATGGCAGCCACATGGCTGGGACCTGCACTGATCATGCCAATCTGGTCGTGGGTCTGGAAGTACATGTTTGAGGGCCGTCCTGCAAGACACCTGGAGTCAGAGGCAGGGCCCAGCGGACAATGTTGCAGTGAACTAGCTGCTGGGCCAACCAAACAGACAAACGGAAGTAGGCTGAGTGTGTCTGCCATGCAGGATGTTTTAGAGGGTAAGGATTGGCAGAGGGGGGTAGGTGAGGCTCTGGCCATGATGGCGCTTTCTGGGCAACTCAGAAGCTTCCAGAAAGCAGAGGTCAGCCTGGCTGAGGTGGACGTTGGCTTGCCTCAGGGTACACCAGGGCAGCAGTACTCAGGCAGCTTACTGTAGACAGGAGGCCCCAGCCAGACCAGAGGGACCATGGCACAAACCACTAGCAAAGGCCAGAGCATGGATACCGAGAAGGGATCCTGGTTGGAGAAGCCACAAAGACCCACTGGGCAAGCTCCAGATGGAGGTAAGAACTGAGCCTGGGAGGCCACCCATGGGGTGACAGGACCAGACTGAGACATGGGAAAGTCAACACTCTGGTGCTTGCCAGGAACTTACCCTGGCTGCTGCGGTCATAGACAGATCCAGGGATGATGGCCTCACGGGCATCATACATGGCTGTAGTCATGAAGCGGGCCCCCTGCAGGGTGGCACAAGAGCGAGGAATGTGTCAGTCAACAGCAGCAGGGGCTAAGAGCCCCCAGCTTGCTTTCCCAGGTCCCGGGCCAGCCCGTTGGCCCACCGGGTTGACGGTGTTGACCAGCTTGCGCGGCTTGCTGAACTGCATGAGGCTCTCCCGCAGGTTGTTGAGCGGCCCTTCCACCAGCGCCTTCTGCTCCTTATAGTAGCTCAGCAGGTGGTTCCACAGTGGCTGCTTCGACAGTGCCTTCGGGTTACCCACAATGATCACGCCATATCTGCGGGGCAACAGACGCATGTGCTCAGAGCTCATGGTCACACCCACTGGCTCCAGTGTCTAGGATTAGTACCCTGAATGTCAAGAGCTGGGTGCCAAGAACCAAACAACATTGGTCAACAAATGAGGTGGCACCTTAAAAAGCCAAGCCCCTGAAACCAATTCAGAGAAGGAGGCCAGTCTCCAAATGTCTGCAGTGGCTGTCTGTAGGGTCATGGAGTTGTGTCTGTACTCCTGATCCAGCAAGGCAAGCCATAATGACCAGCTCTTGGACAGGTCAGGTCTGAGTGCACTTCTAAGGCAGACACGGGGAGCTTCTAGTTACTGGCTGGAGGGTGGAAGGTGGGAATGGACAGGTGCCTACCTCGCTCTGGTGAGGGCCACATTGAGACGCCGAGGGTCATTCAGGAACCCGATGCCCTGGTGCTCGTTGGCACGCACACAGGACAGAATAATGAAGTCCTTCTCCCGGCCCTGGAAGGCATCCACACTGGCAATCTCCACTTCCTGAAGGAGACAGAGTCCCATAAGCCACACCCCCTCCTTCAGCTGCAGAGGAGCTGCATCACTGAGGTCAGTATAGCCAGATGCTACAAGTCCCCAGTGACAGAGACACCACTCGCCTGCCACATGCCCAGGATACTGTGCTGAGCTTCCATGAGGTGCAAGTACCATGTCCCCCAGGTGGCACCAGCTGTCCTGACCGTTGAATCCTGGACTATTCTCTTTTTGAGACAAAAATCTTACTGTGTCCTGACACTCGGCTCAGCCACCAGAGTGCTGACCTTAAAGGCACGACTTGCCACATCTTTTCGACTTCTGCCTTCAGCGTAGTCCAGAAGCTGCTCTGAGGCACTTACTGCGGCTCAAGGAGCCAGCCTGCAGCATTACAGGCAGCCATGAAACGCGATGCTGGCCAGCAATGTGTAGTCAGATGCTCTCTCCTCACTGCTCAGCACTTCAGGCCATTTAAAATGCAGTGAATGTATATATTATATGTAATATATACATATCCCACAGCAAGCATATGACAACAGAGGACTTACAGCAGCCCTCTTCTCCCACTATGTGGGCACTGGGAAGGCTGCACTCAGCCTTGGCCCTCGGGTACCTTCTGACAGGCTCGAGTCAGGAGCAGGGCATGGGGAGTACCTGGTAGAGTTTGGTGTGCAGGGAGCCGCTGAACTGCATATACTGCACCAAGTAGGAGCGCTGGCCCTCATAGGGTGTGATGATGCCAATCTGGTCAGGCTTGGCGCCTGCCTTCAGCAGCTTTGTAGTTATCTTCTCCACATTGGCTGCCTCCGTCCTGAGAACATCTGGCTGTCAGTGACAAGGATCCCCACAGCCTGTCCCCAGCCTGATAGATCTCCAACAACCAAGGAGGCACTGGTGGCCATATGACAGTCACCCACCCCTGCCCTTTACTGGGGCCCCTCGTATGCTTGTGACATGCACAGCAACCCAGGGAGTAAGATGCGTAGCTCCACGCATGGGCTGCTGCTGCACACCTGTTGAGGTAGGACGTGCCAGAGCTGGCAATCTCCTCCTGGCCCTGTGTCACGTAGAAGAACATGGGCTTGTCAGGCTGTGGCCACTGGAAGTCAAAGCCCTTCTTGACACGATCCGCTGTGTCAGGAAAGACAGAAGCATCACTGCTGAGAAGCCCGAGGGGCTCCAAGTGCACACACACCGAGAGCAGTGAGGCCACTGCACCAGTGGCCCTGCATCAGGGCTCCTGAGCCACATAGGCCTGGGACAGAACAGGGAAGCCAACAGGCCAGGCCAACACTGTTTACGGTATCACTAGGCAACATGAGATGACATTCTTAGTCCCCTAGAGGTTGCACACTGCACCTTAGTGGCCCCAGAGCCCCTTGACTGTGTGTGGAGCTGGTGAGCTGGCCCTGTCACAATTGAGTCTATGGACAGCAACCTCCGCCCTCATCCTCAGACCTGGGCCTGTCAGGACCCGCTGGCCTAGGGACCATACTACCCTCCTGCTTGGCTGCTACCATTCTAGTCCGTTTTGCAGGCTGCTCACTGTGCAGCTTCTCACACCCTGGACGCTAAATCCCTCACATCAGCTTATCCCACACTGGGAAACTTCCTCCCAAGGGTCACGTGTCAGAGCCGATCACTACTGAAGGGAGCTGGCCCTGGAGAGCACCCTGCCCCAAGCCTCCAGTGACCGAGGAAGCACAGCGTGGTCGTTTCAACTTGTCAACCGAGTTTGGGGTATAACAGCCACCCATGGAGGCGCACGCAGCCAAATGGAGGCGGCCACGGGACCACAGCAGCTCTGGTGTCCACTAGGCAGGTCTGTCCTGGCACAGCTTAGCAAGGGATATGCAGGCCTATCCCAGCATTTCACCTGTGATACCTGAGTGGTTAAGAGCAGCAGACAACAGCAAACACCTGGGGAGCCCTCCCACACTGGGGCAGCCATATAGGCCAGAGCAGGTACAGCCTGGCCAGCAGAGCAGTGGCATCCCCGCCTGGCTGCTGGAATCCACATGCCAGGCCACATAGCGCAGCTCTGAGCAGCTCCTTCCCTGTCAAGAGTTCATCAAACATAGGCATTCAAATCCACATTGACTCACTGAGAAATAAACCCACCACTGAAGGGGGGGGGAGTTGTGGGTGTGTGTGTGTGTGTGTGTGTGTGTGTGTGTGTGTGTGTGTGTGTGTGTGTTTGAGATGGGATCTCACTATGTAGCCCTGGCTGGCCTTGACTTCACAGAGATCCTGCCTCTGTCTGCTTCTGAGTGCTGGGACTAAAGCTGTGAACCACCATGCCAACATGTTATAAATTTTTATGAAAAATAACTTTATGCTGCAAAAACAAGACAGTGGCCCTTTCTTCCTTGTGGCCAAGTCACTCCACTTTACTGTCAGTCCTCACGGAGGACAGACAGCTGGATCCAGGGTGCCTTCTGCATTAGTCTCCTGTAACAGGCTCCAGTCACCAGGGAAGTTAGCTTCCACTCACAAGCAGCTTGGGGGTGGGCGGGACAGGGTAGACACAGTGTCCAAGCCTTTCTGGGTAACTACGGCTCATCTGATACCACAGCAGGCCATAGGCTGCTGTGTCTACTACCCAGCACCCTAGGTCCTCCCACTGCAAAGACCCTGAAGGGGTCACCATCATGAAGGAGTATCAGGGCAGAGCCAGAACCACACTCCAGGTAAAAGGTGACCAGCTTCTGATCTCAGGAGACAGGCTCACACAGCTCACATGCCTGTCATGCTGTGATGACCCTCTGAGGGCCTTGTCACCTGCCAGGTCTCCTCATACTGACTGTTTATCAAACTAAAGCCTGCTCTCTTCTGGGCACCTGAGCACGTGATTCGTTGACACTTCGGTCAGCCACTACCCCAAAGGAAAGGGCTGGGAAGCTGTTGTCAGGGCGGTTCAGTTCTAACTACAGGGATGCCACAGCCTGGGACTGACTGTCCCGGGCCTCTGTGAAGCATTTAGCCCACCACCCAGCACGAAACAACGGCCACGGAGAACCCATTTACAGACCAATATGGCCACTGTGTAGCTACCACATACTCCAGAGCACATGGCCCAGCAACACTGTGCCCAAGGTGCTAGTGTGAACAGTAAGTAGCATGAAGGCCTGAGAGAGGGGTGTTACCTGCAGTGACACCATTCTGCAATGAGCCCTCGTAGAAGATGTTGGACGGGAAGGCGCTGAGGGCGGGGTGCATGCGGTACTGCACCTGCAGGCGGATGGGCCGGATCCCCAGCACCACCAGGCGCTCAAATAGTGACTGTGACAGTCCAGCCTTGGCTGCCTTCTTGCACATCACCACTGGGCCCAGCTGACAGTGGTCACCCACGAGGATCAGCTGTAGCAAGAAGTTCCTCAAGTCAACACCTCAGGCTCCAGGCAGCCTAAGTGTCCCCCACAAGGGACAGAGGTTCACCTCTACCGTCTAAAAGCAATACTATGAGCGCCCTTGGGCGGGCGAAAAACTGCTCAATGTGTGCTGTGCTCACACACTAGGAGGTGTGGGCGGCAGTGGACCACATGGGGCTAAACCCCCTTAAAAGACCTCTTCCAGGTCCTGTATCACCCAGCACCACTACAGGGGCATGCGGGGCCACTTGAGTGGCAGGTACCCACCTGCTTGGCCCCAAGGACTACAGGCACCATGCACTCAGGCTCGGTGGCCTGTGTGCTCTCATCGATGAGGATGGAACGGAACTGCATCTTGGCCAGTCTTGGGTCCCCAGCACCCACACACGTGCAGCAGATGACATCTGCGTTCTGGGGAAGGCACAGGCATCAGGGCACAGACAGTCTACCTCACCATGACAGTTGGCAGACCTGGAGCGCCCTACTCTATACCCGCTCAGCAAGCATCTGTGTATAGGCGCACCTGTGTGCACATGTGTACTTTTTCTGACGGGGGTCTTTGCTGCCCCAGGCTGGCTTTCTATACACAGTTTCCCAACAACTGGATAACCGGTCCTTCTGCCCCCCAAGATGAGCACCACAGGCTACAAAGAGCATCAGTGTCAAGGTGGTACAGCCTCTGGGCACAACCCCCAGCTGTGTCTGCCAACAGCCAGGCTGGTGGAACCCTAAGGCTGAGACTCCCGTTTTGGAAACCAGGTTTGCCAGAACTGGGAGGCTGACAAGTGGCAGCTGTGTGTCCCTGACTATGGGCACAGACGTGGAGACCAGGGCCTCCAAGTGCTCCCAGGCTCCTGACTCGGGCAAGTCTCTCGAGCCCTCTGCCCACAGAAAAGGCTCCAAGTCTCCTGGGCTGGCGCCACACTCACCATGAGCAACTCTCTCTCAGCTGTGCGCTTGAGCGCCCGGTACCGCTTCTCATCTGCAGACGACAGTTCACCCGTCTCATCTTTCAGCTGCTGCAGCTTCTGCAGCTCAGGCATGCTACAGAACACACAGCAGGAGTCAGCACCAGTGGCAGAGTGCAGCCTGTACTGAGACCCCAGAAGCAGACACTCACCTGTCCATATTCCTGATCTGGTTGTGAAGAGCCAGGAAGGACACTGGGGAGTCAATGGCCTCGCGGCTCTTGGCACAGAGCCGCACAACCTTCAGTCCTGTCTGGTGGATCTTCTCTGTAAGCTGGTCCACAGCGATGTTACTTGGGGCACAGACCAACACAGGCCTGCAGAGAGAGAGTGGAGCGGGCTGTCAGCATGGCCCAGGGGAGGCTCAGCAAAGGCCCACAGCAGAGCTGCACAGCTCCGATTCCAGCACGCACAGCCATGCCAAGGCAGAACAAGTAAAGGTCCCCACCCCCACCAGCCACCAGCCCCCTCTCAGTCATGTGAGGCAGGCCTGTGGGTTGTGGACACACAAGGCACCTGTACACTGCATATATTTTCTGTGGCCCTGGCAGAGCCGAAACAGCCCACCAGGCCACATGAGACACTGCCACTTCCCACTCACAAGGCTATTACTGTTGAGCACCTACCCATTGCCCTGCCGAGCAAGGTGGTAGACAATAGTGGCAGATGTCACAGTCTTGCCTGTGCCTGGAGGGCCCTGGATGAGGCTGAGCGGTCTCTGCAGCACGGTCTTCACAGCATACACCTGCAGGGATGTTGCGTCAGCAAGGCTGTGATTACTACAGCTCCCACACAGGCCCTGCCTCTGGCCCCAGTGGCACCTGAGAGTGGTTGAGGTCAGGAAGCCCCTGAGCTGTGAAGCGCTTTGGCAGCTGGCACTTGATGACCACATCCTCCACCTCGTGGCCCAGCAGCTTATGGTAGATGTATCCTGACACAGAGGTCTCGTCCACAGCGAATGTCTTCAGCGCACTTTGCATCCTGTAAGGAGAGCCAGTGTAGGACCCAGTGGGCCACAGGTACTGGAGGTAGAGGGGCCCCCATGGCCCTAGCACCCCGGGGTGCTATCAAAAGACGAACCTATCAAAAGAGGTCGACTTCCACACAAAATCCACCTGGAAGTTGTGGGTCACCTCCACAGGCGCGCCCACGCTGCTGCGGAGCTCAATAGCAATCTCATCACCGTAATCTGGCCGCTGAGTTAAGTCTGCTTCCTGCTCAAAGCCACTACCCTCTACAGGGCCACTGGCTTCTGGTCCTCCCGAGTGACACTCCATCCATCACTAGACCAGTTCCCCTTGGTATCCACCAAGGGGACTGCTGTAGTCTGACCCCAGGCTGCCACACACAGACACGTACTCAAGCATGCAACATAAACTGCATTGGGGTGGGGCAGCTTCTAGCCAAGACATATGTGGTGCAGACATGTGCATATCCCACACAGAGGGAAGACAGGAAGGAGTCACACCCGTTCAGGCACTGGAGACAGCCAGGGCTTCGGTTATGGCACCCATCCTCCCAACTGGTGTGGCAAAGGATACTATCGGGGACCTTGATGACGTGGCCAATCCCCTTCCATAAGGGTGCTAGGTCCCCTTTGTAGCGCAGACAGATCTCATCGCCCTGCATGAGCCGCATATCTTGCAGGAAGGAGCAGCAGAGTTAGCACTTTCCAGAGGGCCGTGGCCTCCACCATGCAGAGTTCACATAAGGACATGATACAGGGGACTAGGAATTGTATGCTACTTATGGTCACAAATATTTTAAAACTTAAAATCACCTCTTAACCAAATTATGACTAAATCCTCATTACCAGAGTCAGTCTTGGGTAAAGTGAAGAAGGCGATTCTCTTCTTGTTAAGGCCCAGGTCCCACCTGACCGTGATGTTATCTTGAGTCTGAACATACGAGAAACAGGGACCTGGTTAGCCCGCCACCCTCTCACGGGCTGGGCTCCCCACAGGCAGGGGCCTCTAGGAAGGCCATGCCTGTGCTCTGCAGCCTTTGGAGTGCAATGCACAGCATCCACAGCCAGGAACTCCAACATCTGGGAAAGAAGCAACAAGGATCCCCCAACATCTGCTGCCTACACCAGTCCCAGCAGCAAGCTTTGCAGAGAGCCTCAGGAGACCCGAGACGGTGCTTGGAGGACCGGTGACATAGAGCCCACCTCCCAGAAATGATGTTGGAGCTGCAGACAAAGCTGTTAACCAGACACAAGGGGTTCTCTCTGATTTTAAAACCAAGAAACACTTTAGGCCTTCTTTCAAAATGCCCAGAGCCCTGGCCTAAGGCCATTTATGTGCCTGGTTCCATCCAGTTCGAGCCCTCAGGAGATGCTTTGTTAGAGACCCAGCCTACATGCTGCACCACGTCACCTGTGACTCCTTCAGCTTCTTGTCATAGTCAGCCTCTAGCTTGACCAAGGGCCCGAAGATGTTCTGGTACTGGTAAGCATCCTCATACCGCAAGAGTACATGCTGTGGCTCCTCATCCACACCTGGCTTCTCCAGGTCCTCCAGGGTAGCCGAAGGGTTTTCCTATGGCCGAGAATAGCACTATGCTGCTCACCCTGCTTAACCCCCATAGCCAGCGATCGAGAGCTCGGAAGGAACCCAAGGCTTGCATGGCCTCTTGGCACAAACCTTCATGGGTGGAGTGTGGCCACTGTGCTGTGAGCCTGCGCTTAAGCCTATTGTCCTGATGGTTGTGGGTATGTCTGGCAGCATTCTGACCCCAAGAAACGGGGAGAGAGCATCCCCGGAGCCCACAACCAAAGACTCGTAGAGTCCTGGACTTCCTCCAGTGAGCTGAGTCCATCTCCTGTATCCTGTAACCTCATGGCTCCCCTGGGACCCACTGCCTTCAATAAGCCCCACTGTGGAGACAGAACACAATCTGGGCACACCAAGATAACTGGAACCTGACCACCAGGTGTAGACAGACTAAGCTGGACAAGGCTTACACCATTTTTGTCCCACACTACTTAGGATTCCTGGTCAAAGGGTGCTCAACTAACATTCCCAACAAGATGTGAACAAGGTCAGAGCCTGAAGCTGGCCCCAGCAGGGCCTAGGGAACGCAGGGGTCAGAGCCCCTCCCCATATCTGACCTGGAGCCCTGACTCATCCTCTGAGACAGGGACAGGTGCTCCCTGGAACAGGAATCTCATGACAACCTAAACCAACTACTCATACCATCTGCTCTGTCCCCTTCAGCCAGCATACAAAGACCCCCAGCAGTCCCACAGGCCCCATGTCTCCAAGCCCCCAGAGTCTCTGGATGGCTCACCTTCCACAGCTCCTCCAGCTTGTTGATCTGCTGCGCAGTGATCTGCCGTGCTCGAAGCTGCTCCTGCTCCGAGGGAATCTTGACCAGCCATGACAGGAAGCACCGATCCTGGATCAGGGGCTGCCACTGGGAACTGTCCCAGTTGATGTCCTTCAGGCTGCTCTGGCTGGCACAGGGCTGTCTGTGCAGGGGTGGGGCAGGAGAGCGGGTTGGGACCTGGCCCAGGAAGCCTCTAACTAGCCAGAAGCCAGCAGCATCCGCACACCGCAGCTCTGGCCCCAGCTCACAGCAGACTTGCTTCCTTCCTTCCTTCCTTTTTTCGGTTTTTGGAGACAGTGTCTCATCTATGTAGCCCGGGCTGGTCCTGGATTCTCTATGTAGACCGGGCTGGCCTTGAATTCAAGATCCTCCTGCCTCTCTGCCCCCCCAGTGCTGGAATTAAAAGCTTGCGCCACCACACCAGGCCAGACTTCCTTTTCCAATTTGACCAGGATGCACACAAGAGCCCTCAGGTCCCAGCAGCCCCGCCCCGCCCCGCCCCGCCCCGCCCACCGGGCAGCTCACCTGCACAGCAGCACCACCACCGAGTCGGCCTTGGCGGGGATGAAGCCCAGCAGGAAGACGTTGCGGCAGCCGCAGTTGTAGCACTCCAGGACTGTCTCGCCCAGCGGCCCGTCCTTGTGCAGCGTCACCTCCTTGCACTTTGCCCTCACCAGGTGATTTACAATGTGGCTGGGACCAGGAAACCATTGGCAGTTAACACCTAAGCCTGGCT
Source organism: Onychomys torridus (assembly GCF_903995425.1). NCBI lineage: Eukaryota > Metazoa > Chordata > Mammalia > Rodentia > Cricetidae > Onychomys > Onychomys torridus. Next base: position 63,298,424 of record NC_050459.1, on the reverse strand, counting down.
CTTCACCACTTTCAGTTCTGTAGCCCACCTGGCATGTTCTGGGTACTGTTCACGGTCCTTTAGCACAGGCTCATGCCTATGCACCCGGGAGCCACAGCCTTGCCTCACCTCATCTGCCTGCAGAAACCTTCCACTGTCTCTCACAAGCCCGCCATTTCCCCCACTCCCATTTTCCTGATACCTTGAACAGCCAGGCAGACACCTCAAGGGTGGTCCATGTCAGGCTGGCCACCTCATCCCTGAGGCCCATGGGCTCTGCCAGCTCTTCCTGTCACAGGAGACACTAGCATGACCCCATGACAACCTTCACCAGAGTCCTCTGGTGGCCACCCAGCTTTGCAGGCTTGACTCCTCCTAAACAGTGGTCAGTGGATGCCTTGCTTCAAGTGGTCAATTTTCCCCATCCCGATCCAGGACAGGCCTTCCCCCTGCCTACCGTGAGCTTTATTCTATTGCTTTTTCTTCACAGAAGGAGCTGATACCAACGGAGCAACACTTCGGCTACCTAGAACCTTCTGAGAATGGGACGTGATGATCCCTGAAGGTTGACTATAAGACCATTTAAAAATGCTAGCCCCTGCCTCACAGCTCCTGACCCTTCTGCAGACCTGCTATCTACAAGCTTCTGTGGCATTCTTTCTGAAAAATGTCCTGAGATACAGATCCGTGCTGGCAGTGGGGCACAGGCACACCAGACTCAGCTCTGCTTCTCCCCTACTGGCAGTGGGAGGACCCTGACACCATCATGGAGAGCCAGCATGGAGTGGGACTCAGCAGCAGCACCAGGATATGACGATATGACTTGGGGTCTGGAACCATTCGCCCAAGACAATCAAGTGAGGTGGGCCAGCTGGATGCCCATGGCCTCCCAGGAACAAGGACAAGCAGGCCGTGCCAGCCTCATCTCACGAGAGACAGGCGCAGACTGAGAACGAAATTAAGCCAAACTCCTCGAATAATGAGCAAGCCAGAGAATCAATCAAGGGTAAACATGCCGAGGCGTTCACACGCCACCATCTGTTTCAAGTTACACCAGGCAGAGGGAGGGGGAGCCCAGGTTCACCAGCGCCATTTCACCCCGCGCTTCACTCCAGCATCATCCTAGCTCACGGCACCAAGCACCCTGATTAAACACACATGCATGGCTGTCAGCTACCTGCCAGAAGTATTCCCTCGGCCGTTGCAGAACCACTTCTTGCTGGTATTGCAGTAAACCACGCAGGCAGGGTCATGGATTCCACAGTAACTGGAAAAGTCCAACTCCAGTCAGTGCCGGCCTCTTACAGAGCTTCTGCTTCCCATTAAACACAACCTCAACCCCAGCAAGTCAAGTAACAAAAAGTCACTTCCACTAACATGGCAAAGTGAGGGCAACGCAGACGCCAGGCAGCACAGGCCAAGGCAGTCCTGGCCCCTCTCCTCAGCCTGCAGGTTAGGAACAAGGACCCAACTTCAGCAGAAGGCACCATGTGCCCAGCAAACCCTCAGGCCCAGCTCTGAGGCTGGTGGTGCTATGAGGTACGCCTATGTACCCTAAATCACTGGTTCTCCATAACTCCCCATGGCTGTGCTGTGCACTGGGCAGGTAGGGACAGGAACCGTGGAACCAGAACGTGCTATCGCTGGCTCCCTAGTCTAACGTGGCAGCAAGGAGGACTAGGGTGCCCAGCTCAGCCTGCCTGTGGCTCTGGAAAGCACTCGTCAATCAGGAAAGCCATGAGTAATGAAGGCCTGTGGAGCGGAAAGGCCAAACTTGTCCTGCAGAGGGCAGCAGGTGGCTGCAAAAGCCCTAGTGGAGACACCAGCTCTGGCCTTGGGGCCCGGACAAGCTGAGCTGGGTGTATGCAGCAAAGGCATTCCAACTCTTAATTCCTTTGTGTGCCTCTGATGGAGCTGAGAACCTCAGCTGATCACGACACAGCCCACAAACTGTCCATGCCCCACCTTTCTGAGTGGCTCTTCAGGTTCCCTGTGGCTCCTCTCTAGCTCCTAACGACTAAGGAGTAGGGGTAGTGCAGGGGAACCCATCAGAGCTACATGAATTCAGGGTGTCACGTACTGAGCCCAGGGTCCTGACAAGCAACAGGGACTTTGGAGCCACCTCTTGGCCTACCTGCAAGCGTGGACTGGGAGGTCCTTGGTGTAGTATGTGTCTTCTTCATCTTCTTCAAAGTTCAGTTCAGCCAGCAGTTGGCTGGTCTTGGCCACACTGTCATCCACAGCCCCATTCTGCAAGATGCCCTCTGGTCCAACCTACAGCAGAACACAGGGCTCACCAAGGTAGCACCAGGGTGCCAGAGCTGGCTGACAGCGTGGTGTCCCACTGAGTCTGTCCCACCTGGTCATGGAACGCACAGCTAAGCTGCCAAGAGAAACTATCCCCACAGATGAAGTACGCAGGAGTAAGACAACGTTACACACCCTAGGAACAGCTGTACAACGTGAAGGCAGGAGCCTGAGTCAACTACCATGGAGGCGGTGCTGCAGGCTGGGGCAGAAGCCAGACTTCCAAGCCCAGTTTGTGCCTTACGGATAGGGACACACCACCAGGGAGGGCCTCCAAGTCACGGCACAGGATGTCTGCACTAAAATCCCACCACTGAGACCATGCTGCTTTGGCTGGCCTGAAGGGACATAGCTCCATCATCACCCCAGGAACCTCTGCCCCAGAGCACCAGCCCCTTTCCCTAGCAATTAGCCACCGGGTGGCCAGGCAGCTGCGTGTCTCCAAAGGCCCAGAAGTAGCAAAGCCACTGGGCCAAGCACCAGGACTCAGACCCAAGAAGTAGAAACAGACACCTCTTAATCAACCCATCAGTCACATGGTTCAGCACCAGGTTCCCACCTTCAGCCACCTCCCAGCTGATGCTTGTGGTTGAAGCCACATGCAGACATTTACTAGTCACTTCTCAGACCCTAAAGACAGGGTGCCCATGAGAGGCCAGGATGGGGGGGGGACGACAATTCCCAACACCACCAAGATGTACTCATATGGCTGGGGCATATGTCCGAGTTGTGCTCAGCCAGGCCGTAGTCACCCCATGTCTATATTTATTCCAGAGGTAGGCATGGGGAGTGTGCTCTGTAATCTACAAGCATGTTTAGACAAGGAAGACCCAAAGTAACTTCTAGACTCATCATCCTCAGCACAAGGGACAGAGCCAGTCCCCCGCGTCAGGCAGGAGCTCCCAGTGCTCTCTCCATCCCTGGCCCTTCATAATGTGTGTTATTACAAAGAAACCCTGTAAAACTGACAAAATTCCCAGAGCAGGCCAGGTGTAGAGGCCAGATTAGCACAGGTTCCAGGATGGGCTGGATCAGGGCTGGGTTTGTTTGTTTGTTTTTTTGAGACAGGGTTTCTCTGTGTAGTTTTGGAGCCTGTCCTGCATCTCACTCTGTAGCCCAGGCTGGCCTAGAACTCACAGAGACCCGCCTGGCTCTGCCTCCCAAGTGCTGGGATTAAAGGTGTGCACCGCCGCCGCCCGGCCATCAGGGCTGCTTTAAGAGAGTAAGTCAGTAGCGTTCTCACCCTGTGACATGCCTATCCCACAAAGGCCACTCAACACTCCCTTCCCAGAGCCAGGACCAGTATGAACTCTGTGTGCTAAAACACTAGGGAGTGCCTGTAAGTGGGGCTCTTACAGAACCTGACTGGCTCACTTTCCTGAGCCACCAGCTTAGGACCCTCACCCTACTCAGAACCCAGGCATGCTAGACAAAACCTCATATGAAGTTCATTGTCACCAGTCTCTGAGCTCCAGGCACTGGAAAGACTGAATAGCACAGTGACCCGCCGCCACATCAGCTTCCAGGAGGCTGGCCACACACGCTAAAGCACAGGCAGGCGACAGACTTGCTCACACTCTTTGACAGAGGCTTGCACCTCAACACTTTGTGGGCTCCATGGGTGGCACACAGAAGAGCTCAGAGCCTCCCTGGGCCCTGAGCTCTAATAAGGGCAGGCCCTGGGTGCCTCTGGTGGTCTACAGGCCTGAAAAGCAGTGAAGCAGGACCAGGAGTCTGTCATGACTGCAGTGACTGTGGCTACTACAGGGTCCAAGGCTACGTCTCAATTCTCCTGCCCACACACCATCATACCTGCTGCTCTGAGGAGCCACCAATTCTCCCCAGGTCACATCATTTTCCATTCCCCCCACGAGCACAAGAGCTCCGATTTCTGCCTGTCTCTGCCATGAACGGTGTCCTCTAGCCATAAAACGGGGCTGAGATGGAATTCTAGGGTGGTCTTGAGCCACCATCCCTGTGACCATACAGCTGATGCCTATTGTGACCATGCATAAGCTGTTGCCAATCTGTCCCCTTTCCCATGTGTCTGAGCCCCCCAATCCCCACCCCATGTGGTGCCTGGCCTGAAATTTTGACAGATGGTCCCCACTGTGCACAGAGGGATGGGAAGGAGGGTGGTGTCTCATCGGTCCTGACTCAGCTTTTTAAATAATTTTTTTTTTTTTTTTTTTTTGCTTGTCTGTGTGGAGGTGTCAGATCTTGGAGGTACAGACAGGTGTGAGGTGCCACATGAATGCCGGGAATTGAATCTGGGTCCTGGTGCAAGAGCAGTCAGTGCTTTCAACTGCAGAGCCCCCTCCTCTCCAGCCCCCGACTCAGCTTCTTAGCTCTTTAGGGAAGCTGTCTAATGACTTCTGCAGAACCACCACCAGGTGCAATAGTTCTTATCTGCTCCAGTGGCGCTGGGATGGAGTACTAAGACTTCTGGGTGGGCACACACTGCTGAGCTGCATGGCAGCCACAGATTCATGTCAAAAAAACAGCTTTTCCAGGCCAACTGTAGTGGTATAGGAGGCAGAGAGAAGCAGATCTCTTCAAGGCCAAGGCCAGCCTCATCTACAGAGTTCCATACTTGTCAGAGTGCCACAGTGAGATCCTATCTCAAAAATAAAGTTTTCAAAAGGAAACAGGGGGCCGGGCAGTGGTAGCACACACCTTTAATCCCAGCACTCGGGAGGCAGAGGCAGGTGGATCTCTGTGAGTTCAAGGGCAGCCTGGCCTACAGAGTAAGATCCAGGAAAGGCGCAAAGCTACAACAGAGAAACCCTGTCTCGAAAAAACAAAAAACAAACAAACAAAAAAGGAACCGGGGACTGTCTCTTCTGAATGTGGAGCAGTCAGCTGTGGGGCACCACCAGGCACTGAGGTCCTAACAGCACTGTACTCAGGTCCCTCATGCAGCAAGCTACAGACAGGAAGCCCTGGTCATCCCGAGGGGCAATACAAGACAAATACAAGGAACATTCTCCAGCACTCTCACAAAGGCCAGGCTGGAAAGAAAATTCCAGACTGGCTGCATGACCTAGCAACAGACTGGCCATCTCTACACATTCTGTGACTGTTGAGGACAAGCATCTCACACTCTCAGAGGTGCATCTGGTCCCAGATGGTAACAGAATGAGCTAAGAGCAAGGGATGGCACCTGGCACAAAGCAGGGCCAGACCCCACAGCAGGCAACTCAATAAAGCTGCATGAACACTATTGCCTTGGCCAACACAGGGCTGCAAGCCCTTGCCCCATGAGGTGGTCCAGGGCACATTGCCACCTCACCAGACCAAAAGGCATGCCGTAGGTTTCCCAGCCAACTCAGGGCCCCAGGCAGGGGTGCTGGGTGTCTCAGGCCCCGCTCCAGGAGAAAGTCTGCTCTAACACAACATTTAGGCTCACCCTGAAGCTAAATTAAACCTACAAGGGTCACTTTCCTGAAAACTGATTCCAAGACACATGGAACTCAGACCTTGGAACAGAGCAGTGAAGGGAACTCTGCTTCCAGAAGAAACTTGTAGAAAGTTTCCACTGTGTGGTGCTGTGACCTCAGACTAGAGGTGTACTGCAGGACTCACGGGCATCACCCCACTTAAGTCTGCTGGCTGGTGCCCCAGGACCTTGGTTGGCATGCACTGCCCTCAGCCTCAGCTAATCTGGCTAAATGCCTCGAGGTGTATAGCACCTGCCAGGGCAGCCTTGAATCCATATCTGGCCCCAGGGTTGCTGTTTGGCCTGCTCCTTGCAGAAGCCCCACCCCTGAAGAGAGCCTGCCCTCTAGGAGGCCCCAAATTCATGTCTGCCCTCCAAAACACAAATGCTGGGATGTAAAGTGAGTCATCTCTTGTTCTTCCAGGTCCTAAGCAGGAGATGAGTGGGAGCTACATGGCCCGGGGTACCCTCCCCCAAACCTACACAACAGCCACATCCCTTCAGCTGGCCTTTCCAGCCTCAGAAGAACAGGGCTTATTTAGTGTCTGGATCAAGACCCAGCTGGGGCAGCTCCTGACCTGTGAGGCTCTGAACTTCCTTAACCTTAGTTTGGACCCAAGATGAGTCGTAGCTATTTTGACCTACAAAGAGGGTGACCTCGCTGGGTCCAGGTCAGCAAGAAGCCCCCCCCCCCTTTCTCCATCCTGTGGCCTTTGACCTTTATTCTGTGTGGTATGAGCTCACCTATCTCTCACAGGCACCCAAGGATGGGACCACACAGGTAGCAAAAAAGCACATGTACAGGGCCACCACAGCCAGAAAGAGCCCATCCTGGGTGACAAGTGCAGCCCAGAACCCTGGGGAGCCGCACACCTCTATCAAAGCACCCTTGAGTCCTGAGGAAGCAGCAGTGCAGCAGGCATGCTGCCCACCCAGGACAAGGCTGGACAGAGCTGGAGCAGACTGTCCCAAGCCATAAAAAACATCCCACCTCAGTGACCAAACTGTTCACACCGTGGGTCACCAATCAACACCTAGACTCTAGAGGCCTCTTCTCTCACTAGACCAAAGGGGCAGGGTTAGTCAGCAGTCTCTGAGGGTTCCAGTGCCCTGGTCATTCATTCACAGACCGTTTACACACGTTCAGAGGCATGCACACAGCACTGCCATGACATCCCCTGCTTCACCTTCTGCCAGTCCTCTGCTTAGCCCTATCTCAGGCCTTTCTGCCCAGGGCAGATCAGAGTGCCCATAGCCCCTACCACCTCTAGGCCATGCTCTCACCCAACTTAGAGGCCAGTGCCCCCAAAGGCTTCCACAAGCACTCAGGTCACCCTGACTGCCAGCATCCTTACAGTGCTGAGTGGGCACCATGAGCAGTTGGCCAGGCCTTCCTCCACCAGTCAGTCCTCCATACAGGAGGAAAGAAAGGCACCTTGGGGCTGAGGGTAGAAGCCAGGCCACAGGCTGTCACGAGGTAGGTCATGTGATGCACAGAAGAACACCTGAGGTGCAGAGGGGTGCCAGTCCCAGTCAGGAGCAGGGCGAGGGCCTCAGGGCTCCCATCTGCCTCACGTGTGACTCCTGGCTAGCGGGCGCTGTGGTGCAGGTGCTGTCTAGAGAGCTGGAGTGACCGCAGCCTTTAAGACTGCCTCTGCCCTGTACAGCAGCAGGCCCCAGCATCAAAGGGTCTCTCCGAGGCAGAAAGAGGCTATCTGGGTGCGCTCACATCTCCCCTGGCCGACAGAGCTAGGTAAAGAAGCTAAGCATGACAGATCTCCACCCCACAGTGGGACACTGCGGAGGCTGGACTCAAGTCTTTAGCTCTGGCAGTAGCAAGCAGGGGTGGTGTGTCCCACTTGACTAAGGAGCCACCCATGGACAGTGAAGCTAACAGGATGGAAGTCCCCTGAGAAGAGGACAAGCAGGCTGGCCCTGTGTCCTGTGACTAGGCCTGGATGGAGTGCAAGAGACCCAGAGCTCGGGTAGCACTGTCCCCAGACAGTGATGTCCCTCCCTGAGCAGATCCCACTTCAAGGACAGCTGAGGACATCGAGCCAGTGGCCTGTAGGCCACTTTTCTCGGCACATTATTATCATCATCCAGACCTGTGTAGTAGACAAGACACCTGCACCCTGCTGGTTCACCAGGAGGTGGTAGGTACTGGAGGATCCACAGCAGCACACCAGAATCTCAGGTGGTACCTGAAGCCACTAAAATCCCCCAGGTCACCAGAACAGGAACACAGTGGCATCTGTCTCCTAGCATTTTGATCTTCACCGTTTCACTTATGACAGAAGGCCTGTGTGCTAAGCATGCGACAGTGGAGACAGGTCCCCAAAGACCCATCACGTCACAACAAAAGCAGCGCAGCCCACCCCACTCACCCTCCTCCTGCTAGTCCTTACCCTGACAGGTGCCCACACCCTGACCCTCCACTGGCCCTGTGCTCACCAAACCTCACTGTTAGAAAGAAAGACAAGTCAGGAGGTGAGCAGCCCAGGAGTTTTTCCCACAAGCCAGTATACAAATGATAGAGACCTGAAATTACCTTTTGGTCCTCACAGTTTAAATAGGGACCTGGATGGGTCAAGAAGCAGAAAATAAGAAGCCTGGCCTATCTCAAAGACTCTGCAGGGCAGTGCCAGCCCATTCCATCTGGACCTGCAGGGTTCTGTCGAACACTGGGGCCTTTCCACACAGAAATGGGGGTTCTTTAACATTGACCCAATAGTCCTCTACCTCTAGACTTCAGAGTCAAATCCCCACCGAGCCAGCGTACAGACCTGTACACTGGGCAGCAGCCCTGCAATCCTTCAACCAGTGGGACATGGAACTCCAGGACAAGCTTCTTCCCCCAGAACACCTCCCACAGGTGCTAACCCTCAGCAGGAAAGTCAGCAGGGATGGGTCTGTGCAGCGAAGTTACTCAGCCATGAAAAGGACACAACACATACCAGTACATGGATGTACTCGGAGGTCATGACAGCAAGTGAAGAGCCAGGCAAAGAGCTGGTGAACAACAGAGAGTGTCTGCCCAGCACAGACAGGGCCCAGGTTCTGTCTGCACTCCAAAGGAATAAGCCACAAAAATGACAGACATGGGACAACCACACCATGCCATCTATACAGCAACAGAAAGGGTCCATGACCCTGCTTCAGTAAAGCTGGGGAGGACCACTGGGCCAACAGGAAAAGCCCCTGACCAAAGCCCCAAATCCACCTTGAAAGATGAGTAAGAGAAAATAAATCAATGTTTCTGGTGGCTAATGCCACTGGATGTGCGAGAGGACTTTCTCCACTTTCCAATTCTGTTCACTTTCTGCCCACAGATGCAGGGCCTCCTAAAACAAGTTGGAAGGCGCTCCCTCCCTTCCCAGACACAGATTTGATGTTAAGAGAGGCCACAGTTTCAACTGGCAGAGCAGGGCACATCCATGTGAGCACAGGCACAAGTCTGCTGTTGCACTTCCGCTGCAGCTCAGACCTCAATGAAGCAGCCCTCCCTCCCACTCTACTGGCCTTCCAGCTGTGCCGTCCTGCTGCAAGGTGGGTGACCCCTCACACCTCTCCCCTTTCCAGACACATGAGGCTGAGGAAGGGCAGTCTACCTAGCTACCCAGCGGGGGAAGTGACAGAGGGCTGGCCTTCAGGGCCCCCCCACTCCTCTAGGCAACCTGTTCTCTTCCCACCTCCCGGCACCAAAGGTAAACAGTGAGAAACAACATACACCTGTTCCAATGCAGATGCCGCTGTGGGGCTGAGTCAACCCTCTCCTTCTATTAGGGCTGAAAATGAGCCCAAGTGGGTGGTCTACCCACAGGCATGACTCAACCAGCCAGCTCAAAGGCCCTCCCCCAACAACAAGGTCTGAGATCACTGATGAGGGCTGGTGGTGTCTCCCAAGCCCCAAGCACAGGGACACCTGTGGCTCCAGCCTGTAGCTCCTCCCTGAGAATACAGGAAAACAAAGCGCCCAACACCAAGCCAGCCACAGTGAGAGCCATCTGATGAGGTGGTGGCTAGTACCTAGCCCAAGCTGAAATGCCTATACCGCCTGTCATTCAAAACAAAAGTCCCTCCCAGAGGTACAGTCACCCATGTGATACACACTGTCGATGCCTCTGAGGAGCAAAACTCAAACCCAACTTTTCCAAGCAGAGCCTAGGAGTTACATAACACTGGTTTCAGCAACAGGCAAACCGAAGGGGAAAAACAAACCGGCAACCGCCTCTCTAGCCAACCCAACCAGCCACCGAGTGCGCTGCTTCCACCGGAGGCGCCAAAACCCTGACTCTGCTCTGCTCCAGGGACCCTCAAACTTGAACTGGAGTAGCCTGGCTCGGGGGGCGGTGGATGGAAATGGAGAGAGGGTGGGATGGGGTGGTTGGACTGGCTAAAGAGGTGACCCGGAAGGCACTTTGGACCCAAAGGATAGCAACTGTGGACAGGTCACCTCAGGCCAAAGAGAGACTAGGGTAGGTTACCACAGACACACCCAAAAGCGAGTGAGGGCAGCTCCGGCTTGAGGTTTGAGGCAGAGCAGATCCTGCACTATAGGACATACATTTACGCAGGTCACGGCCCAGCCTAGATGGGTGGAGGAAACAGGGCAGGTGGCAAGTAGCTGGGACAAGAGGTAGGGAATCAGAGGAGATGGCAGGTAGCCGGGCCAGAGCACCAAGAAACGAGGGCGGGTGGCAGGGGCTGTGGCAGGTAGACGGGACCTGGGGTAGGTGGTTAGGACAAGCAGCTGAGGGTGGAAGCAGAGATCTAGGGAAGGAGAAGTAAACAGGAACCAGGGTATGGCACCAAAGATCCAGGACAGGTTACAAGGACTCAAGGCGGGTGGAGGGAACCTGGGGCAGTTAAACAGGTATCCAGAGTGGTATCTAGGGCCAGTTAGCAGGGACTTTAGGGAGCCAGCGTATGAAGCAGACCCCCGAGGCTTGTTCACTGGACCTGGGGCAGGTTCACAGGGGCCCAGTGCTGGTTAACTGAGACCTGGCACCGCAGCTCCCGAGCCCGCCCGCCCGCCCGCCCGCCCGCCCGGCTTCCGGCGCCGCCATGCGCCGCTCCGCTCACTTGTGCGTCGAGCTGGCCCGCTGCGCCGCCTGCGCCCGCTCCGCCCGGGCCTCCCGCGCCTCCGGGGCCGCCGGGGGGCGTCTGCGTCTGGCTGGGGAGAGTGAAGTCGGTGAACTCGAACTCGGAACCCTGGGTGTCGGCGCCGAGCAGCTCGGCTTCCTCTGTGTCCAAGAAGGTGAGCGTCTGCGAGCTGGGGCCGTACGCCTCCACGCTCATCCTGCCGCCCGGGCCGCGCCCTTCGTCGGCGCCTCGCCGCACTCGAGCCCGAGGCTTCGCCTAGGCCTAGGCCGTAACCCGGAGCAGCCGCCGCCGCTGCCCCTCGAGCCGGGCAGACTCTGAGCCGGCCTCCGAGAGCAGAGCAGAGCCGCTGGCTCCAAGCGCTGAGTCGCCGCCGCCGCCGCGCCCCTCCGCGCAGCCGCTCGCCTCAAAGCCCACCGCCGCTCTCAGGGCCCTGGACAGGAACCGCCGCCGCTGCCGCCGCTGCTGCGGTGCGCGTGCGCGAGCCCGACGCCGGCACAGGTGCGCGTGCGCGAGCCCGACGCCGGCGCAGTCGCGCGCGCACCTCCCGGAAAGCAGCCAACCGCGCCCGGGCCTTAGAAGCCGAGCGGGAGGACAGAACTCGCCGTGCGCCTGCGCGTATGGGCGGGACTTCAACCGCCTTGAGGGTCAGGGCTCGCGAATTTGGCCCCGCCCCAACCGCTGCCTAGTGGTGCGCAAGCGCGGCGACGACGTCCTGGCCGCCGGGCCTCAGGGCTGGCTGTTGTTTAGGTGCTGGCTGAGGCCGGCTGAGGGTGCAGGCTGGGGCGCAGGGGCGGTGCGCCTCCACTCCTTGACCCCTGGCTACCCCGTCTGCCTTCTGCCTCGTGGCCATCCTCGGTGTTCATCGACTGAATAAATGAGGAGGGAGTGGGGACCCGCCATGGTAGCCACTGCTGCTTTCCGTGGTCTGGAGGCTAGCCTGGGAATCGCTAGAAGGGTCAGGTCCCCTAGAACTCCGGACGGTTGTGAGCTACCAGGTGGGCGCGGGAGCTCAGCCCCGGCCTCCGCAGGTGCACCATGCCGTCCCTCCAGCCCGTTTTGTTTTCCATGGCGGGCAATATAATAATAGTGTAATCCAGACTAATTTGGAACTCTGGTCAATCCTCCTGCCTCAGAGTCCCTCGTGCCAGGGTGACACGTGCACACACCACTGGCTGTTGCAGTGTTGGCCCCAGAACCCAGGGCTTTGTGCGTGCTCGGCAGAGACTCCTGACTGATGTACATCCGCAGCCATCATGAAGCCTTAGGGGAACACAGTCCTGTGCTTGCAGTCCAGCGCACAGGACGCATCCTGGATGGCCCGGTCCTGGGGCACTCCTTCAAACACTCGGGAGGCAGAGCCAGGTGGATCTCTGTGACTCTGAGGCCAGCCAGAGGTCGACATAGCAAGTTCCCGGCCACCCAGAGCTGTCTCAAAAAACAAAAGGTTTTTGTTTTTTTTTTTCGAGACAGGGTTTCTCTGTGTAGCTTTGCGCCTTTCCTGGAACTCACTCTGTAGCCCAGGCTGGCCTCGAACTCACAGAGATCCACCTGCCTCTGCCTCCCGAGTGCCGGGATTAAAGGCGTGCGCCACCACCGGCCTTTTATCCCAGGACTCTGGAGATGAAGGAGTTCAAGGTCATCTTAATTTACATAGCAAGTTTGAGGCCAGCCTGAGCTACATGAGAACTCGGATTTAAAAAATAATAACAAATAGGTAACTGTTCATGAGGCTAAGGATTAGCCTTGGTCACCACAGCCTTCTACCAAAGGACAAGGCACTGCCTGTAGCTGCTGCTCAATAAAATGTTTTTCCATGCTTTCATGTGGCATGTGCCACAACCACCCGGCAATAATAATCTTTAAAAAAAAAAAAAAAAACAGCCGGGCGGAAAACAGCCGGGCGGTGTTGGCGCACGCCTTTAATCCCAGAACTCGGGAGGCAGAGGCAGGCAGATCTTTGTGAGTTCGAGGCCAGCCTGGTCTACCAAGCGAGATCCAGAAAAGGCGCCAAAGCTACAGAGAAACCCTGTCTCGAAAAAAACCAAAAAAAAAAATATATATATACACACATACATACATACATACATATATATGTATATATATATATATATATAAAAAATTAAAAAAAAAAAAAAACAGACCGGGCGGCGGCAGTGGCGGCAGATGCCTTTAATGCCAGCACTTTTGAGGCAGAAGCAGGTGGATCTCTGTGAGTTCAAGGCCAATCTGGTCTACATGGTGAGTTCCAGGAAAGCCGTGGCTACACAGAGAAACCCTGTCTCAAAAAACAAAACAAACAAAAACCCCCAAACAGTGAATTAACTCCAGGCTTCTCCTCCAGGAGCCGGCGCTGCCTCGTAACCGTACGGTGATAAACGCTGCAGGCGCTCAGCCCGCTGAAGTGTGTGGAAGGGAGTGTCAAGACCAGCCTGCTAACAGACCTGGTTTGTTTGGTTTTTATCTGTTATATTATAGGGGTCACGTAGTGCTGCCACAGACCTGTAGAGATCAGAGGACAACAGGGCCTCCTTCCCCTTCCTACCGTCTGTTGGGTCATCAGCCTGAGCATCAAGTGCCTTTATCCACGTAGCCATTGGCCAGACCATGAGGCTTTGGTTCTATCTGAGTGGGCATGTAGAAGTCAGAAGTGGATGTCAGATGTCTTCCTCACCCTCTGGCTCGTGGTTGGAGCCCAGAGCCCGCTGCTTCGCATCAGCTGGCTAGCCAGCAGGCCCAGCCCTTCCTGCCTCAGGCTTCCCAGCACTGAGGCTGCAGGTACCCCACAGTTTTCAATGTGTTTGAGGCTCACCTTGATCCAGCAGCTCTGAATCAATAGGATCTTCTTTCTTTTCTACAGATGTATTTGTGAAATGACCTGGGGTGTTGGTACTCTAGAATACAGTTTAATGCACAATTTGGGGGCTCAGGCGACAACAGCTCAGGGGTTAAGAGCATCCACATGGCAGCTCACCACTGTCTGTGACTCAGCTCCAGCGGACCTGACACCCTCGTCTGACCTCCACAGGCACATATGTGCACATACCTACACTCAGACATGCAAATATTAGACATGTTTATTTTATGTGTATAGTGTTTGCCTACATGTGTGTCTGTGCACTATATGCATGAAAAGAGCATCAGATCACCTAGAATTAGAGTTATAGATGGTTGTGAGACATCACATGGGTGCTGGGAACTGAACCTGAATCTTCTGGAAGAGTAGACAGTGCTCTTAACCACTGAGCCATCTCTCTAGCCCCAACAAACATAATTTAAAAGACTAAAATCCTTTTATTTTCCCGAGACAGGGTTTCTTCATGTAGTTTTCGTGCCTGTTCTGGATCTTGCTCTGTAGCCCAGGCTGGCCTTGAACTCACAGAGATCCTCCTGGCTCTGCCTCCCGAGTGCTGGGATTAAAGGCTTGCGCCACAATCACCCAGCCTAAAATCTTTTTTTAAAGGCTAAAACAAACAAGGGACTGTGGACACAGTTCAGTGGAGAAAAACACCTAAGTGTGAGGACCCGAGTTCAAATCTCCAGACCCTAAAAAAAAAGGGGGGGCATGGTAGCACTTGCCTCCTTTGGGGAGATGGGGGGCAGAGACAGGAGGGTCCTCAGGAGCTTGGAGGCGGTGCTAGCCTGCTGTCTGCAGTGCAAACAAGAGCCCCTGCCCCACACAAGGTGGAAGCCACACCTGACGTTTTTTTCTGATATCACAGGTGCTCTCTGGTATAAGTCTCCCGAGTGCACATACACAAGCGTATGCCCGTACTGTGCATGTCGGAGTCTCCTTAACACTGTTCTCTGAGCAGCACAATGTCACAGCAGTGTGCGCCATGACAGGCATGCAGAGAAACCCAGACCTGTCATATACACTGATTCATGGACTGTGACTTTGGGCCGAGGTTTACATGGAGGACCAGCACTAGGGAAGATGAACCCACTTGAATGGGCCTCAGACTTCCTCAAGACAGGAAAGATCCATGATGAAGTGACTGGAAGGCTGGGACTGGGGCTCAGCTTGTAGTTCAGTTCAGTTGTAGAGTGCTTGTAGCTGGGTAGGAAGAGTACTTGTAACTCAGTTATAGAGTGCTTAGAGCTGAGTAGGAAGTATGTACTAAATGCATAGGACCCTGTATTCTAGCCCCAACTTCACAGAAGCTGGGTGTGGGGGTACGTACCTGTCACCCCGGCACTCAGGAGGTGGAGAAAGAAGATCAAGATTTCAAATCAAAATAGGGAGCTGGAGAGATAGCCTAGAGGTTAAGAGCACTGGCTGCTGATTCAGAGGATCTGGGTTCGGTTCCCAGCACCCACATGGCAGCTGTAACTCCAGTCCCAAGGTGTCCAATGCCCTCTTCTGATCGCCATGGGCACCAGGCAGGAACATGATGCACAAACATACAGGAAAAAACCCATCGCACAAGATAATACTTTATAATATAGTAAAGTATTTTATAATATTTTAAAAATAGAACAGAATTTTTTTTTAATCCAAACAGAAGATTTAGGCCTCTCGTTCCAGTGCTCTGGAGACAGAGGCAGGTAACTGAACTCCAGGCCAGCCTGCTCTACATAGTGAGACTGTATCTGAATGCAAAAATAAAAATTTGAAACAGGAGTTTGAGAGATGGCTCTGTGGTGAAGAGAGCTGTTACCCTTACACTGAGGACAGTAAGTTCTGTTCCCAGCACCCACAGTGGGCAACTTGGCTTCCTGAGACTCCAGATCCAGGGGATCTGATGGCCTTTTCTGACCTCCAGTGTGCCACCTGTACCCATGTACACAACACAACAAACACACATACACACAGAGAATTAAAAATCTAAAATAAGCTGGGTGGTGGTGGCACACGCCTTTCATCTAAGCATTTGGGAGGCAGAGGCAAGAATCCAGTCTAGCCTGGGCTACTTAGCAAGATCTTGCCTCTAAAAGAAATCAATAAAGCCAAGGATGGTAACACACATCTTTAATCCCATCTCTCAGAAGACAGGCAGAGAGGATCTCTGTGAGTGTGAGGCCAGCCTGGTCTACATGCAAACTCCAAGCCAGCCAGGGCTGCCTGTCTCAAAAAACTAAAACAAAGCCGGGTGGTGGTGGCGGCGGCGGCGGCGGCGCACACCTTTACCCAGCACTCAGGAGGCAGAGCCAGGCGGATCTCTGTGAGTTCAAGGCCAGCCTAGTCTCCAAAGTGAGTTCTAGGAAAGGAGTAAAGCTACACAGAGAAACCCTGTCTCAGAAAACCAAAACCAAACAAAACACCAAACAACAACAAACACAAACACAATGGTTTTGCCCACTGTCCGCAGGGTCACTGTGCTGTCTCAGCTGTCACTTCAGTTCCAGTGGCCCCGTGGGAGTCCCCATGATCCCCACAAAGGAAGAGAAGATTTGGCCTGTTTTCTAGATGGTTCTGCACCAGTGCAGCCTCCTCCCCCCCAGCAGACAGCTGTGGAGCCAAAGCCCTGCTCTGGGACATCCCTGGAGAACCTCTTTGGAGACTGATCTTCCCGGCTGGCCGGAACTGCCCACACACCTGGTGCTCATTCTGGAGGGAGCCCCAGCCAGGCCTGTAATTCCACACTGATTCACGGGCCATGCCTGTGGCTTTGGATGGAGGACTAGGAAATTGGAAGGAACAAGCCTGGAGAATTGGTGAAAGGAAACAGGGGAGGAGGGAACTGTGTGCACAGATCTCCAGAGCTGTCCACTGATGGGGAACCTCAGCACAGGGGGCATTTTTAAAATGACACTATTATTGTTGAAGTGAGGAGCACTTGCCACATCACATGTGGAGGTCAGAGACCACTTGCAGGAGTCAGTTCTTCCCTTCCACCAGGCGTGTCCCAGGGATCAAACTCAGGTTGTCATCCTCAGCAGCAAGCACCATTACCCGCTGAGTCATCTCACTGGCCCAGCCCAGGAGACTTTTCATATCCGGTGCAGAGAGTACCCATTCTCTAGGCAGTCAGCCTCTTTCTTGGCCATCCCTATCATGGCCCAAGGGGCCCATGAATGAGGTGGCCGTGGTGGCAGGGATGGAAGCTATGCATAGAATCAGCAACCTGGATGTCTATTCACCAAGGGCGACCTGGGCTGTGACTGTGGCTGAGGACCAGGTCAGCCTGCAGCAGAGGGGCATCGGGTATCCTGGTTTGCCATTCTCCCTTCCTCTCCAGCTGCTGGTGTTTCTCAGTGAGCTGCAGCCGGTCAGCTGCATGCAGCCGGTCAGCTGAGTGGTCCTGCTGCCCCTGCTTCCAGAAGCACTGAAGTTTCGAGTGTGCATGACTGTGTGCAGCTTTTAACTTTATTTATTTAGAGACAGAATCTCACTGTGTAGATGGAACTTGTTGTGTAGACCAGGCTGGCCTCAAACACAAAAATCCACCAGCCACTGCTCCCTACGTGCTTGGATTAAAAGTGTGACCCACTATGTCCCACCTGGCTTTTTATGAATTTGTTTGTTTTCACATGTGTGCTGGGGATTTGGACTCAGACCCTCATGCTTTCACAGCAAGTACTCCTTTGTTATTTTATTTTTTCTTTCATCATCTTTTTATCCTAATAGTGAAATGTTTCATTGAGGCTTGCCCAGTGATGGGGTAAAACCAAAACTTATTATCAGCCACAGTCATCCTAGGGTCCCCCTGCTATGTAGCCTCCCTGGATCTGTGGGTTGCAGTCTGATTGTTCTTTGTTTTATATCTAGAATCCACTTATGAGTGAGTACATACCATGTTTGTCCTTCTGGGTTTGGGTTACCTCACTCAGGATGATTTTTTCTAGTTCCATCCATTTGCCTGCAAATTTCATGCTGTCATTGCTTTTCTCTGCTGAGTAGTACTCCATTGTGTATATGTACCATATTTTCTTTATCCATTCTTCAGTTGATGGGCATCTAGGTTGTTTCCAGGTTCTGGCTATTACGAATAATACAGCAAGTACTCTTACCCACTCCTCACCTCTGCAGCCTCTGGAATGGATTTTTAATGACACCAGACAATGGTGGCCTGGAAGTTGGAGGCAGGCTCCTCCAGAGCACTGTAAGTCAATGTGTTTTATTTAGTTACTTCAGTGTATGTGTGTACTTGCATGTGGAGACCAGGACTCAACCTCAGGAATCTAGCCTGTTTCTCTTAAAAGATTTTTTCCCTGTATGTTTGTGCACATGGGTGCAGTGCCCTCGGAGTCCAGAAGAGGGCATCAGATCCCCAAGAGCTGGACTTACACAGGGTGACCTGAGCAGCACCTGTGCCGGGAGTGCTCTGAGATCTCATTGGGCCCCACCTTGATTTTTGAGTCACCAATTTACCTAGACTGTTTGGCAACCATGGGATGAGAGCCTCACCTCCAGCGGCGAGGGTACAGGCATGTGCCATCACACCCAGCTTTTTATGAGGGTGCTTGGGGACTGAGCTCAGTTCCTCTCCCTGGGTGGCAGATACTTTAAGCCCCAAATAGTCTACGCAGCTCCTCCTCCTAGGGAGGACTATATAACAGAAGCACTTAGAGAAGGAAGGTGTGAGGTGAATAAGGAATGTCTCCATAGGCTGTGTCTGTAGATGGCTGGTCCCGTTGGAGGTGCTGTTTGTGGGGGGGCCATGGAACTCTTTTCTTTTCTTTTCTTTGTTTTTCAAGACAGGTTGTAACTCTGTGTAGCCCTGGCTGTCCTGGAACTCGCTCTGTAGACCAGGCTGGCCTCGAACTCACAGAGATCCGCCTGCCTCTGCCTCCCGAGTGCTGGGGTTAAAGGGGTGCCCCACCACTGCTAGCCTGAGGTTTTGGACATGTTCACAGAGGGCTTTGAGGGTCTATAGACTCCAACTCCTGTTTTCTCTCTTTGTTCCTGTGTGTGTGTGTATATGAGAGTGTGATCAGAGGTGTGATGGCCACGCCTTTAATCCCAGCACTCTTGAGACAGAGGCAGGGAGATCTCTGTGAGTTCCCGGCCAGCCTGGTCTACAGAGTGAAGTCTAGGCCAGTGTGAGCTACTTAGTGAGAAATTGTGTAAAAAAAAAAAAAAAAAGTGGTGGGTGAGTTTCCATCACTATGGTATATGCGTGAGTAACTGGAACATTCCTTTTGGTTCATGTTTTCCAAGATTTCTCTCTATGGTCATGTGATCCTATGTCTTTGGAACTAGGGTTCATGGTAGAGCAAATTTGTCTACCTCACAGTGGTTGGAAGGCTGAGAAAACCAGGAAATTCTGGTGTCCCTGTGATCTCATTTCTTCCAGGAGGTCCCCACCTCTCCAATCCTCACTATCTCCTAAGACCACTGTCCTGGGGACCAGGCTGTCAGGCTATGGGCTTAGCTGATACATAAATTTATTACTTGTTGATTAAGTGACCTAGCTTCCTATCCACCAATGCCTGATGAGCTGTCACTTAGGAGACAGATGCCATGGACCTTCAGTGCCCAGGCAGCATCACAGAAGTCAGGCAGGTTGTTCTCTACTGAGTTCTTTGTGTGTGTGTGTGGTTTTTCGAGACAGGGCTTCTCTGTGTAGCTTTGCACCTTTCCTGGAACTCACTCTGTAGCCCAGACTGGCCTCAAACTCACAGAGATCTGCCTGGCTCTGCCTCCCGAGTGCTGGGATTAAAGGCATGTGCCACCACCGCCCAGCTGCTGAGTTCTCTTGTAGTGTGGTGTTGAGGATTGAACCCAAAGCCTCACACAGGCAGGAACAAGGCCCTTCCCCCTCCCCAACACTGCCTGGAGCTCTCTAACTAGGGATGGGGACTGGTCATCAGCCCTCAGGGATCCCTTCTATTTCCTGAGCTCTGGTATTCCTGGGGTTCACCACCAAGCCCTGCTTCTTCAGTGGGTGCTTTGGGATCCAAACTCAGGTCATCTCCCCAGCTCCCCATCTTTTTCTTGTGATCAGGTCTCATTGTACATGAGGCCCAGGTTAGCCTGGAGCTCAGTTTTCCTGCCTCGTTCTCCAGATGGCCTCTGTGACAGTCATGGTGTCACCCCCAGCTCCAGGCTAGTTTCCTCCTTAGAAAACCTAGATAATAACCATCTTGACTGCATAATATTCCAAATGTGCCAATGCACTGAACTGTAGCTAAAGTGGCTAGCCTGGCAAATATATATGTGTGTGTGTGTGTGATTGTTATATTATATAATGTATATATAGTGTGTTACATTATTGTTTTCTTTTTTCCCTCAGAGCTGAGGACTGAACCCAGGGCCTTGTGGTTGCTAGGCAAGCACTCTACCACTGAGCTAAATCCCCAACCCAAGCGTGTTATATTATATAATGTATATATTATATGTGTGTTATATTATATGATGTATATATTATATGTGTATCATATTATATAATGTGTATATATTATATGTGTTACATTGTATAATGTATGTGTTATATAATGTGTATATATTTTATGTATATAATGTATATATTACAATGGTTTAAAAAAGTTTTAAAACCCTGGTGAACATGAACAAGCAATGGACTAGTGAGCACCAGGCACGGTGCTCAATCCCAATACCACACACATGCACGCATGCGGGAACACACAATTCTACTTACAAATCTATGAACAGGCATAGTGGCACACACTTTTAGTCCCAGCCTACAGGAGCCAGAGTCAGGAGATCTCAAATTTCAGACCAGTACAGGCTTCACCTAGAGCCTGTGCAACAGCGAAAACAGAAAAGACCGGCACGAGGGTCCAGCAAGGAAAGGTGCTTGCTGCCAAATCCAGCAACCTGAGTTAGGAAGGAGAGAACTGACTCCTGCTCATTGACCTCTGACCTCCACAGGCACACTGTGACACATGTGCACCCCACTAAGAACAAATACATGCATGATGAGAGAAAGGGAAAAGGGGGTAGCAGCTTGCTTGCCTCCAATTCTGGCATGGAACTTTACTCACTGGGCAAGTGTGGGTGGATCCCTGATGGCCAGGCTCCATCTGCTGGCAGTGTGACCTCTCAGCAATGGCCTGTCTCTGTGTCTTGCTTGTGAATAGGGTTCAAGTGGCCCTGACACCCTACAGCATGCAGTATACTGACCATTTGCTGTACAGAGCAGTGGCCCATGGGGACGCACTTGGGCATGTGTGGTTGTGTCCGTTCTAACAGTTCACTTGGTATCCAAATAGAAAAAGGAAGCCCTAAGGGCTGGAGAGATGGCTCAGTGGTTAAGAGCACTAGCTGTTCTTTCAGAGGACCCAAGTTCAATTCCCAGCACCCACATGGCAGCTCATGACCACCTGTAATGGGATCTGATGCCCTCTTCTGGCGTGCAGGCATATCTGCAGACAGGGCACTTACACATTTATTTATGTATTGTTTGTTTGTTTACACAAGTTTATTTAGCATTGGATGAAATGGTTCTCACAGCATCTTAAGAAAGGATTAATGCCAACCCTACCAAAAATACACCCAAACTAAAACTTTTAGTGAAAGCAGTATGTAAAAACAGGCATCAACTTCCACTTCAAGGCAAGTCAGAGGGCACCCAGCCTCTCAGAAGATGGCAAGGCCTGTGGCTGGGGAGACAGCTGTGGGTGCTGGGAACCGGACTCTTATGGTTTTGGTTGTGAGCCTAGCCTTTAACAGCTGAGCCATCTCTCCAGCCACACTTACACATTTAAAAGAAAAAGAAAGAAAGAGAGAGAGAGAGAGAGAGAGAGAGAGAGAGAAAGGAAGGCCTTGCTGACCTCACTGAGGGCAAGGTCTCATGTCTCCATTTCGGAGTCTGTGTCTCTCTATGCCTTTCTGTTTCTCCCTTTTTTATTAATTCTTTTGCTTTTTGTTTGTTTCTTTTGTTTTTCGAAACAGGGTCTCATTAGGTAGCTCTGGCTGTCCTAGAACTCACTCTGTAGTCCAGGCTGGCCTCAAACTCACAGAGATCCGCCTGCCTCTGCTTACAAGTGCTGGGATTAAAGGCGTGCCCCACAACCGCCACCCAGCCTTTTAAATTAAATTTTAAAGATTTATTTTAATTTACATGTATGTACATTTTGCCTGTATGTGAGTCTGTACACTATGTGTGTGAAGTACCAGAAGAGGGAGTCGGACCCCTGGGAACTGGAGTTATAGGTGGTTGGGAGCCACCATTGGCTGCTGGGGACTGAACCCAGGTCCTTTTCAAGAGCAGCTTTTCAGCCTCCTTTGATTTTTTTTTCTGTCCTTACCTCTCTGTTTCTGTCTCTGTCTCTGTCTCTCTCTTTCTTTTCTCTCTCAGTCCTGCTGTATTCCAGGTCAACTGAGGTGTGGTCTAGTCCTGGTGATCTAACCTACTCCCCATGCGTGGCTCCAGCCTTGCTCTTCCTGGCTGTTCTGGAAGTTCTAGGCATCCGACTCCTATTCCAATTTCCAAGTTTGGAAAATAGCACTTTTCTCCTGAACCGAGAGAGGTCCCTGGAGCAGAGAAGCAGCGTGGCCGACAGGGTCTCCTCTCAGTTGCCTGTGGCTTCCCCGCCAGAACCTCTACATCCTGGCCGGGCGGCGGTGGCGGTGCACACCTGTAATCCCAGCACTCGGGAGGCAGAGCCAGGCGGATCTCTGTGAGTTCGAGGCCAGCCTGGGCTACAGATCGAGATCCAAGACAGGCACCAAAACTACACAGAGAAACCCTGTCTCGAAAACAAACAAACAAAAAAAGAACCTCTGAATCCTGGCAGAGGCGCCCTCACTAAGCTGCAGCCAGGATGCCCCTTGGAAACTCTCCCATCCTAGAAATAGCAGCTGGCTGTGGGACTCCTTGCTCAAAGCAGCCTGTTGTCAGCCGGGTCACACCCAGCTGCCGGAGGGGTTCAAGAACTGCTCTGAGAGGCTTTGAACATGATGGTGGGCTCAGCAGCCGGGGGGCGGGGGGCATCTGCACTTAAAAAGCCACTGTGGCTTTATTGGAGACATGCTGGGGTGTCAGGAGCTGGCTTTGGGCTTAGCCTCAAAGCCCCACTTTCCACAGAGGCTCAAGGCTGCCTTTCAGGGTGGCCAAGGTACATCCTTCAGAAGGAAGGCATGCCCTGGGCTCCTCCAAGCCACCGCTGGGAGGTATCTTTAGACGGAATTTCACTGTAGTCAGTGAAAGGGAAGGATTTTAAATACCATGTCTCTCTCAGTCTAAGGTGGCCATCACTGCTACCAGTTCGAATGGAGATGGCTGTGGGCTGTGTGTGTCTGCTGCTTTTTGTGACCGGTAGCCCCGGCTGGCTACATATTTACTACATAGCTGAAATGACCTTGAACTCCCAGATCCTCTTGCCTCTACCTCCCAAGTGTTAGGATGGAAGATGACCAATGCCATGCTTCCTACTGGGACAGCACACAAGACACATCAACAATAGAAGTCGGGCCAGTGTTTGTTGAATGAATAAACAATTCAAAATGCATCAAGCCTGCTTGTCTGTTTCTTCCCAGTCAGAGGAACTTAGGGGTGGATCGGATGGGATTAGAAAGACAGGCTTTGAGGGCGGGTCAGGTCCCAGTGTTTGGCAGGGAAGGGCTGCAGTGTGACCAGGCCTTTCCACTTTCTGGTCTGACTCCGGGCCCTGACGGCCATAAAACCACCCTGCGTAGACTGGCAGCATTTTCCTTTAATATGTTCCTGAAGGCTCTGGCAGAACCTGGAGGAAAATTCCAAAGTAACAAGGAGAGAACTCTTTTATGTCCTTGGGGACCAGTAGGGATAGGACCCGGGGGCACCCCGCAGCCCCGCCAGGAGGCCCTGAAATTCCCAGGCAGTGGCTGTCTGCCCATTGTCTGGTAGAGGGACAGACAGACCTCCCTGATGTCTGTGATGTGGGGATGGCGGGCAGCCCTGTCACTTCGCCACAGGAATTCATATAAAACTGCATCAAGGTGTTTCTACCAAGCACGCTATGGAGCCTGGAGCATGTTACATGTCTTCACACACTTTTCCATCGATCCCCATTGCCTGGAGAAAAAGCTGAACCCACCTTCTCAGCTCCAGGTCTCGCCCAGTCCAGAAACACTGCCTTCTCTCCCCTCCATGTCTCCCCACACTGGACCCACGCTCAGCCTGTGGTCCGACTCTTGCTCTTCCTCATGACTGGACTCCAGTAGCTACCTCTGCACCCCTCCCCATCACAACTCTAACCAGTCTGCGTTGACTGATGGTGAAGTTCTGGGTTATGATCCTGGAGTGTTGTTGGGGGAAGTGGAAGAAGGTAGATGCTTTCAAACTGTATCGTAGGGTCAGGCAAGTCACGTGGTCCCCGAGAAGACACTGATGCAGCCCTCCCTCCTGCACAGGCTAGCTAGCTCCATCTAAACCACATCTAAGTCAAGACCTATACAACAGAAGGAACCATGGAAGCAGGGAGGAAGGACTTCTAGAAAGAGACGGCAGCTTGTGCAAAGGCCCTGGGGAGAACAAAGAGGAAGGTGTCTCAGGCACCTCCTGGATCTTGGGGCCAGCACTGAAGGTGTCAGGGTTCTCAATTGAAAATAACATATTGGGGGAGGGAATGCTGAGGGCCCCTAAACGCAGCACCCCTGGGGCTGAGCCACACGCCTGTCTGAGCTGCAGGTCTGGGCTGAGTCAACCCATCCCTGGACGGCCCAGTGAGCCTCATGAAGAACAGCTGCTGTGGCTGGATCATCGTGGTGAGGTGGCAGAGGCTTGCCAAGCTGACCTCTGACCTTGGTGCCGAAGGGAAGAGGCTTGTGTTTTCCTCATCCTGGATCTGTGTGCTGTGGCTGGATGCCAGGATCAAGTCCAAAATCCAGATGTGGCACTGGCTGAGACCCCGGGGCCATGTGGTAAGGTGGGCCAGGCCAGGAAGGTCAGGCGTCTGTGTATTGCTGGCAGCAGCCCCGTGAGCATAAGGGGGCAGGATAGTTAAGACAGCAAAGGCTAGAAACATACCCTGTTGCTAGGCTACACTGTCGCACACTGAGGTACCAACCCCAGCACCCAACCAAGAAAAACATTCCTAGGCTCTGTCAGGGGTGGGGAGTGAGGGATGGGGGTGGGAGTTGAGAAGGGCCAGACCCAGCACCCAACCAAGGAAAACAGGCCTGCCTTGAGTGTAGAATAACCACGGAGATGATCCTAGGCTCTGGGGGTGGGAGGGCAGTGGTGAGGAGGGCCAGCAGCTTAGAACCAAGCTTTAGGCACAACACCTTGGGGCTCTGTAAGGGCAAGCTGTATGTCTCACCATGCAGTGTGGGCTGGCTCCAGCACCACACAGTAAATGTTTTTTTTTTTTTAAGATTTATTTATTTATTATGTATGCAGAAGAAGGCACCAGATCTCAGTACAGATGGTCGTGAGCCACCATGTGGTTGCTGGGAATTGAACTCAGGACCTCTGGAAGAACAGTCGGTGCTCTTAACCTCTGAGCCATCTCTCCAGCCCTCACAGTAAATTTTGAAGTTGAATGCACTATAGTTTTTTAAATAATAAGGAAATTATATGGAAGTCATAATCAAACTCATCTCTCGGACTGCTCTACCCTAGACAAATGTCTTGTCCTCTCTTGGCTTCCATTTGCATACTGCCACCCTGGGCCCTGGGGCATTGAGACTGACACAGTCTTGATATTCCCTGTGACCTGATGAGGCGTCACATACTCATTTGAGCCTTGAACACTGTTGGAAGCTGTGACGGTGTGAGGAGGACATGGACTCCAGTCCCTGGCGCCTCTGCTGACCACCAGGCGTTTGGAAACAACATGCTGAGGTGGTTCCAAGCAGGATGTTCCCTGATACTTACTACGGTTGCCTGGTACTCAGTGGAGGTCAAGAAGGGAACGACCAGGCCAGACCTGGAGCTGTGCCCAGTGGCAGCCTTCCTGTGGCTGAGAGGGTCACCTTTCCACAGGGCCATGTAGACAGAGGGGCCAGGTACAGGTGAAAGCTACCAGCCCAGTTTGGTATCTACCCGGATCACTAGCTAAAATGACTGAGTCCCCAGAGGCCACATCACTGAAGCTGGCCCAGGTGAGGGGTGACGGCATGTGTCTAACCCTCCCCTGCTCTCGCCACACCCCTGCTCTGAACCCAACACTTCTCCCTGCTCTACCCACCCACGCACCACCCATGTGCTCACCCACAGACACTACCCTCTCACCCCACACACTTTCATCTCCTGGGACCATCATGATCCTGGTGACGTGGCAGTCACTCCAATCCCAGCACCATCTAGGTGACGTGTAGCGTTGTGCTGGGCCATGCTGAGGTGCAGTGAAGGCCACCAGATGACCGTGGCAGTGAGAACAAGCCATTTGGAAGTGACTGTGCCCACAGTCACAACCAGATGACGCCAGGGTGCAGGCTGCGAAGCCTTTGGAGCCCAAGCCTGGCTCCTATGACCACTCACCCGTCCCCTGCCCTACCCGTCATCCTTTCATAAATGGGTTGTGCTGGAGGTTTCCTGGTCCTGTGGTCCTGAAGCCGCTCAGACCCAACCAAGTAAACACACAGAGACTTATATTGCTTACAAACTGTATGGCCGTGGCAGGCTTCTTGCTATCTACTTCTTCTATCTTAAATTAACCCATTTCTATTCATCCATACTTTGCCACGTAGCTCATGGCTTACCTGTACCTTACATCTCACTTGTCATGGCAGCAGCTGGCAGCTCTCTCTGCCTCAGCCTTCTCCTCTCTGCTTGTCCCGCCTATACTTCCTGCCTGGCTACTGGCCAATCAGTGTTTTATTTATTAACCAATCAGAGCAACACATTTGACATACAGGACGTCCCACAGCAATGGGTAACCATTCATCTGCGTCAGATGCATGGACCAGGCTCACCACAGGGCCTTGGCATCTGCAGTGCCCTGGCTTGGGGCTCTCAGGGTACCTGCTCACCTGTGAGCGTTTGGGCTTTCCCAGCCCTGGATAGTGTCCTTGGGCCACAACCCTCATGTCCATGGCCTCACGTTCACACGCCAGCTGACATTTATTTGACACCTTGCTGCCAAGCCCCATGGCGGCTTCTCTTCCCCAGGCCTGGGCCACTGCCCAGCGTAAACACAGCAGTCTCTGCTCCATTCATCACTCAGTGAACAAGGGCCCCACTGTGCAGGCCTTGAAGCGGGCTGTGATGGGCAGCAGGGGACTGAGGCCCTCAGGCCCCCTGTTCTGACTCTACACCTACTGTCCGCAGCCTGCTGCAAAAACCCGGGGTAGACATTCTCCTGTGGCTGGGTAGCTTCACGCCTTGAGCATCCAGCGACCACATGCAGGCGGCAAGGAGTGACGCCATCTTTGAGACTGGACTCATGCAGCTGTCTGCCTCAAACTCCTGACCCTCTTTTCCTCCCTGCCAAGGGCTGGGGTGACAGGTGTGTACTATACCTGGCTGCTGCTCGTAAACCAAGTTTCCCTGTGTAGTCCAGGTCACCTGGAAGGTGCCATCCTTCTGCCTCCACCTCCTCAGTGGGAGAGCAGGCATGTTCCATCATGTGTGCAGGGGATGGAGCCCAGGGCTTTGTGTATGCTAGGCAAGCACTCTACCAACTAAGTCATAAGCACTCTGCCTACTGAGCCCAAGCACTCCACCAACTGAGCAACAGCTCCAACCATTAGAATTGTATTTATTTATTTATTTATTTATTTATTTATTTATTTATTTATTTATTTATTTATGCCAGAGCTGAGGATTGAACCCAGGACCTTGCGCTTGCTAGGCAAGCGCTCTACCACTGAGCTAAATCCCCAACCCCTTGTATTTTATTTTTTATTTTAGTTTTTCACCCCACCCCACCCCAGACAGGGTTTCTCTGTGTAGCCCTGGCTGTCCTGGAATTCACTCTGTAGACCAGGCTGGCCTTGAACTCACAGAGATTTGCCTGCTTCTGCCTCCCCAGTGCTGGGATTAAAGATGTGCGCCACCCCTCAGCTTTATTTTAGTTAGTTAGTTAGTTTGTTTGTTTTTTGTTTTTGTTTGGGTTTTTTTGAGCTGAGGATTGAACCCAGGGCCTTGCTAGGCAAGCGCTCTACCACTGAGCTAAATCCCCAACCCTATTTTAGTTTTTTTAGATAAGAGTTCTGGTACCCAACGCTGTTCTGGAACTTGAACTGTAACCCAGGCTGGTCTCTTTACATATCCCAACATGGTCTTGAACTCCTGATCTTCCTCCTTGTACTTCCTGAGCTCTGCAGTGGCTGTGAGCCCTGAGCTTTCTCAGTTTGGTTTTCTGAGGCAGAGACTCCCTCTGTAGCTGCTTTGGCCTGGAGCTGAATCCTCCTGCCTCAGCCTCCCCTGCATGGGGACCACAGACCTGTGCCACCATTCTGGACCATACAAATTATTTTCTAATATTTTCTCTGTGAAGAAACACACAGAGAACTACCTGAATGAATATGTTTGATTCTTACATTGATCCTAAAATGTGGGACTCTTTCTTGTACTCATTTGTGTGCACATGTGTATGTTGAGTGTTCGTGTGTGTATACATGCGTGTGCAGTGCTGCAGATGGACCTGAGACAGGAGGCGGCACTCATGGGTAAAAGCCCCCAATCCCTGGCTTCCTGGCAATGCTTCCTCTTCATTAGCAAGAGGCAGAGCACGGGAGAGGCCTCACTCCTACCCAAAGGCTCCTTCGCTGGGGGGGGGGGGGGACGACTAAGTGAAGGCTTTACTCACGCTCCCGGTAAGTCGCACAAAGAGGCTGTAACAGGAGTCTCAGACCTGGGTTCTGACCGAATGTCTCTGGAACATTCCAGTCTGTTCCTAGCGAAGTTCAAGCCTCTTGAATCAATTCTTTGAGATGTAAAAATGTAGACTAAAATCTGAAATATGTTAAGAAAGAAAAAGAATCCCTGGTGTCGGTGGCTCACGCCTTTAGTACCTGAACTTGGGCGGCAGAAGCAGGTGGATCTCTGTGAGTTCGAGGCCAGCCTGGTCTACAGATTGAGATCCAGGACAGCCAGAGCGACATAGGGAAACCCTGTCTCGAAAAAATCAAAACCCAGATAAGGGCCGGTGAGATGTGTCAGAAGGTAAAGGCGCTTGCCTGATGACCTGAGTTCTGCTCTGACAGGCTTTTCTCTGACCTCTACATACACAGTATGGTGCACAAAATAATGAAACAGATTGAAAAGTGTGTGTGTGTGTGTGTGTGTGTGTGTGTGTGTGTGTGTGTAATATTGATGATGCTTGAGCCTTGTGGCAAACTTCTGGATGTTTGGCTTGCTCAGTAAACTGTAGTTAGTGTAGTCTTTAATCTGAGGGGAGTCTGGGGTGAAAAGGATGGCAAATGGGTGGAGTCTGCTGAAGGCCTAGGCAGTCACAGGCCTCAGACACCAGCTCCCTGACCTCTGGTCCTTATTTATGAAACATAGGTCTGGCTGGGCTGTGGAAATGGCCAAGTGACCCTCCCCTTGTTGCCTTGATGGATTCCCCAGACCCAACCTGTGGCTGGGCAGCCGACATACTTCTCTCTTGGGCGGTAGCAGGCAGCCGGCGCCACACGTCTCCTGGCCCAGCAGGCGTCAATCAGAAAGGGCCCCTGGGGCTCCATCAGCAAGCCCCACCTGGCCCTGATCCTGGAACCACTCCGCCTGGATGTCGGGAAGGGCAATTGGCCCGGACTCATGAGTTCCAGAATATCACAGCTATTGCCTGGCTGGGGTAGAGCCCAGTCTGGATTCATGAGGAAAGGGGTGTGTGTGTGTATGTGTGTGTGTGTGTGTGTGTGTGTGTGTACACGTTCATGTGCATGAGTGAGCCTGGGGTTTTGTGTATATGTGGTTGTGTGTGTGTATTGGGTTGGGGGGGTTGTGAGTGTGTGTGCATATGGGGTTGTGTATGTATGTGGGATTGTGGGGGGTTGGTTGAATTTGTGTGTATATGGGGTTGTGTGTGTGTATGTGTGTATAGGGTTGTGGGTTTGTTTTTTTGTTTTTTTTTTTTTTTTGTGTGTGTGTATGGGATGGTAGTTGGGTTTGTGGGGGTGTGTATCTAGCTCCCCACTCTGGGTGTGGGGCATCAGCTGGCTTATCTCTCCTTAAAGGGAAATATGGAGAGACTCACACTCTGACTGGGTACAGCAGGCTATCCCAGCACTTTGTAAGTAGAAGCGGAAGGACCAGAAGTTCAAGGACATCCTTGGACATAGTAAGTTGGAGGCTAGCCTGGGCTACAGAAGACTGTCTCAAGAATACAAAACCGGGTTGGGAATTTAGCTCAGTGGTAGAGTGCTTGCCTAGCAAATGCAAGGCCCTGGGTTCGGTCCTCAGCTCCAGAAAAAGAAAAAAAAAAAGAATACAAAACCAACTAGACTAACAAAACATCGAAAGCAAAAACATTCTCTGTGTAAACTCAAGGTTACAGACGCAGGCTGATACGGGAGCTAGCCCACCAAGGATTCCCACAAGCTGTCTCTCCCTTCCCAACAGTGACTGCTTGTGCTTGGGAGGAGGGGGGCACACCCAGCAGGTATAAGGGCCCAGGAAGACACCTACAAAGTGAAGCCCAGGTGGTTAGGGTTAGGCAAGCTGCTGGGAGAGGGTCTCTGCCAGATGGACAGGAGCAGGCAGGAGCGAGCCCAGGCTGCCTTCTGAGCCCTTACCCTTCCCTCAGTCCTGGCTGACTCCCCTCTCCTAAGGGCCTGGCTGTGGCCACGGCTGTGGCTGAAGCCACGTGGTCCTGAGCCCCAGCCCTGTGTCTAGCTTGCTCAGGCACCCGTTGCAGGGCTGTGGCCTGCTGTGTTGGAGGCAGGAGACTCAAGCCCACAGGTCTGCTCTGTAGTAGTGGTTTTCTTGAGAATTCCAGCATTGCTCAGCAGGAGCGGCCCCCAGGTGTGCCCGGAGCCAAAGAAAACAGGAGGTGGGCCAGTCAGGCAGGGAGTGTGCTTGGGGATCTGGCTTCTCTGAACACGGTCACCTCCAGCCTCCCTCACCCTCTGTGCGCCCTTATTGCCTTCCAAAGACAACTTGGGCCTCAAGACATGGCACTGCCCTTTGCTGCCTCACCCCCGACCTGACACCCTAGTGACATCTACCCAGTGGCCCAAGTTCATTTTTTCTGAGGCTCCCACTGTAGCCCCAATGCCTCTGGGTGATGGTGTAACCTAGGCTGCCTCTGACAGGCTGGGGACTGTTGTCTTCCTGTGTCACCGCTAGTAACCTAGCAGGGAGCTTCACCCATGTGTAACACATGTATGGACCCAGAAATCTAGACACACATCCTCCAATGCTCTCCTCACTGGAGCCACCCCAAGGGCTCTCCCCCACTGATCTAAGGCCCTTTTCATTCGCTTTGTCCCCTGGGCCCCCTTTTCCAGGCAGCCCTTCATGACTTCTTATGGGAACAACAGCTCTTCCTGGGATTCAGCCTTGGCTTACAGTGGCCCCAGGTGGATCAGTTCCCGCCCCCGGACCCCAGCTTCTCTGTAACAGACTGTGAGCTGTGAGTCCCGGGAGGCCAGGTAGAAAGGGTTAAAGCTCCTGGACACTGAGGCAGTTTACAGCTCAGAGTGTGGCTGGCCCAGGAAAGGAGATTTCTCAGTTCCCGGCCGTTTTTATTTTTATGACAGGCTGTCTCCCCAGCAGCTGGAGAGCAAAGCTGGGTGCAGCCCACTGAGAACAGAAACCCAGGGAAGCAGAGGTTCCCCCCCATATCCAGCATCTCCAATGTTCCTCGACAGTGCAAAGGGGGAAACTGAGGCACGGGCACAATTTACTGGGGATTGTTTGGAGGTGCTGGGGCTGGAATCCAGGACTTTATACCCTCACAGTCCCCTGCAGACCTGACCTGAGCCACGCCCCCCACCCCCCAGCAGATCCCGGCTTAGCCTTGCCCACAGCCCCTGCTGACCCAGGCGGAGCCACGCCCACAGGCACCGTTGCGGGGTGGGGGTGGGGTGTTCTGAAATGTGGAGAGAGTGTAGGAGCCAGAGTGGGTGGGTTCGGACCTTTCGATCACTTGTGACTTTGTTTCTCCAAATGTTACCCGCGAGGGTCAGATACAGGCACCCAGTGGTGAACAGGAGTGCGAGGGGGGCCCCACTTGACTCCCCGAGGCTCACCCCTCTCTCTCCTCAGAACCCACCTTGTCCTGATCATCCCGCGGGGCCGTGGGGCGCGGTCCTGAATGCAGAGCCCGGCCTGTTTACCTTGTGGCGGGCTCTGGGCAGGGCCGCGGGGGCTGGCCCTGCCGGGCGCGGGAATAAATAGGGCGCGGGCTGGAGGGCGCAGACGGCAGCCGCAGCTCCGCCGCCATGGGCCTCACCGCTTGCGTTCTAGTGCTCGCCCTGGCTGCCCTGCGCGCGATCGGACAGGGCCAGATCCCGCTGGGTAAAGCCGCGTAGTAGGGGACGTGGGTGGGCTGGAGGTCCCTCGGGTCCCTCTAGGCTCCCGATTCCCGCTCCTCGGAGCTTGGGGTCCGTTCTCCCCAAGCAGATGCACTGGGCTGAGAAATCAGGCGGCGGGTGGAGCTGGAGCAGCGGGGTGGACTTGGAGAGCCCCGGAGGTAGTGATGGGTGATGGTTGGCGAAGGGTGGTGGGGTGGTTGGGCCGCCCATCAGTGGCTCCTGCGGACGTAGGTGGAGACCTGGCCCCACAGATGCTGCGAGAACTTCAGGAGACCAACGCGGCTCTGCAGGACGTGAGGGAGCTGTTGCGACAGCAGGTAAGGGAACAGAGAGGGAGACAGTGCGGGGACCGAGAGACAGCGCGACAACAGAGCCGGCAAGAGTGTAGGACAGAGTAGAAACAGGGCGCGGGGACCAGACGCACAGGGTCCGAGCCTGGGAGACAGGGGTTCTGGAAGGGGCTTGTGCGAAGAGAGATGGAAAATGGGTAGTTGTGGGCACCGGCTTCCCAAGGAGAGGGTCGTGGGAGGAGGAAGGGGACCGCGAGGAGGCGCACAGGGAAGCGTCCCGCTGACCTCCTGTCCCGCAGGTCAAGGAGATTACATTCCTGAAGAATACGGTGATGGAGTGTGACGCGTGCGGTGAGCCCAGCCGGGACCCGAGGGCAAGAGGAGGGGTGGGAAAACAGCCAAGAGGAGAAAAAAGGGCTGGGGAAGAAGGCTGGCGGGGGCGGGAGTGAACGACGAGGGAGCGGACTGGACGTCGGAGAGAAGGCCAGTGAGGTGCGAGCAGACCCTGGACAGCGTGGACCTAGAGGCCCGCGCAGCGGCAGGACGCACGCGCGACCATGCCCCGCCCCAGTGCATCAAAAAGAGCGCCCTCGAGGGGCGTGGTCATGGATGGCTCCACCCAGGGCGGGGCAAGCCAGTGCCCTTATGGGCGCGGCCAGAAGGCTCCTCCCCTGGGTGTGGTTCAGAGAGGCTCCTCCCCCGACCACGGTCTAATTGCTGGTTTCTAAAGGGATGCAACCCGCTCGCACTCCCGGCCTGAGCGTGCGGCCAGTGCCACTCTGTGCACCAGGCTCCTGTTTCCCCGGCGTGGTCTGCACGGAGACGAGGAACGGCGCGCGCTGCGGCTCCTGCCCTCCTGGCTACACCGGCAACGGCTCGCACTGCACCGACGTTAATGAGGTGCGCGGGCTACTCATACCCCCGACGTCCTGACGCTACCCGGGCCAACCCCATCACAAACTCCCTCCTTCCCGACGACCCCCTTATCCACCGAGGGTGCCCTCCCGCCGCTAACCGGAGGCACAAATCCAGAAGATCTCACATTTACCGGGGGAGCTCCACCCAGGCCAACTCCACCACTGTCCCAGACGCACGCCCTGACCACGCCCCCTGCTCCTTCTGACGCCCACCCGGACGACCCTTTGGACGCTGCGGGTGGATCTCCCCAGCCATCTTCCTCATCACTGGGGCCCGACCACTACTCCTCTACTTTGGAAAGCCGCCCTCCTCGCCGCCGCGCCTGCGCGCCCCGTCGGCCACTTCCTCCCTCAGCTGGGGATGCCCGTCCCCCAAGTTCACTTCCTCACCCCTAAGGGGTCACAACCCCATGTCCATCAAGGCAAAGTCGTCTGCGACCCTTGGGATCTCCATCTCGTGTGACACCCTACTCCAAGAGCTGGCTGATGGCCCTGGCTGTGAACCATCCTGGTCTGGTGGTGCACGCCTTTACCCCTCAGCTCCCAGGAGGCAGAGGCAGGCCGATTTCTTTAAGTTCCAGGGCCAGCCTGGTCTACATGGTGTGTTCCAGGGCAGCCAGTACTATACAGTGAGACGCTGTCTCCAATAAAACAAACAAACCCATGTCCAAATCCGGGAAGCCCCAAGGCTCTTGAGGTCCAGCTTGGGGCCCCTAATCTTACGTGCTCCTTTCTCACAGTGCAACGCTCACCCTTGTTTCCCGCGCGTACGGTGCATCAATACCAGCCCTGGCTTTCGCTGCGAAGCCTGTCCGCCTGGTTACAGCGGCCCCACCCACGAGGGCGTGGGGCTGGCTTTCGCCAAGACCAACAAACAGGTAAGCGGGGCATAAACCTGACGTTTATGTCAGGAGGAAATGGAAAGCATTTTGTCCAGAAAACTCGGTCATGAAGTCAGGGTGGAGACTCAGGTCGCAAAGAGACGTCGTCCCGGTGAAACATGTGTTGTCTGACCGTGTCTCCGTCCGCCAGGCTTGCACGGATATTAACGAGTGTGAGACCGGGCAGCACAATTGCGTTCCAAATTCCTTGTGCGTCAACACACGGGTAAGGAAGGCAGGGACGGTGAGAACGGCGCTGGTGAGGCGCGGGTGGGTGCCCCGTTGACGGACCGCGCCTGCGCACAGGGATCCTTCCAGTGCGGCCCCTGCCAGCCCGGCTACGTGGGTGACCAGACGTCAGGCTGCCAGCGGCGAGAGCAGCGCTTCTGCCCGGACGGGTCACCCAGCCCGTGCCATGAGAAAGCGGACTGCGTCCTGGAGCGCGATGGCTCAAGGTCGTGCGTGGTGAGTGCGGGCGCACAGGTCATGGAGGAGGGGTCCCGGGGCTCGGGCGTGCGTGGACATTAATACCGCCTCCCCTGCGCAGTGTGCCGTCGGCTGGGCCGGCAACGGGCTCCTGTGCGGCCGCGATACAGACCTAGACGGTTTCCCCGACGAGAAGCTGCGCTGCTCAGAGCGCCAGTGTCGAAAGGTGGGTGTGACCTGGAGGGCGTGACCTGGAGGGCGTAGTGGGGCAGATAGACACACACCCCTCACCCCGCGTACCTGCTCCCCAGGATAACTGCATGACGGTGCCCAACTCGGGGCAGGAGGACGTGGACCGCGACGGCATCGGAGATGCTTGCGACCCAGACGCGGACGGAGATGGAATCCCCAATGAGCAAGTAAGGCTATGGGAGGGTCCGTGGGTGGGGCTTGGTGGCGGCTTGCTCTCCAAGGGCTAGCTGGTTGTCCAGCTTCTGGTGGAGGGGCAGAGGGGCAGAGGGGCGGGACCTCCTTGGAGATGCGCAAGTCCGGGAAGTGGTTTTTTAAAATTAATTAATTAATTAATGTGTGTGTGTGTGTGTGTGTGTGTGTGTGTGTGTGTGTGCGCGCGCGCGCGCGCGCTCTTCCAACTGGGAAGCAATCTGAACCCCCTGTCCTGACCTGGTTTCACTTGCCTTGTCTTCTAGGACAACTGCCCACTGGTTCGAAACCCAGACCAGCGCAACTCAGACAAGGATAAGTGGGGAGACGCCTGTGACAACTGCCGGTCCCAGAAGAATGATGACCAGAAAGATACAGACAGGGATGGCCAGGGCGATGCCTGTGATGACGACATTGATGGCGACCGTGAGCATGGCTGGGGAGTGGAGAGTGGGGCCCATCTCCCAGTGGAGTGCTTGAAGGCTGAGGGCGAGGAGAAATGGAAAGATCTCCATGTCTACTTCTCAGGAACCCAGTTTAGTATCCTCGGCTGGCTTCAACCTGATGCATAGCAGGGATGGCCTTGAGACAGAGTCTCACTATGTAGCCCTGGCTGTCCTAGAACTCACACTATAGACCAGGCCGGCCTTGAACTTAGGGTGCTAAAGCGAACAGTATTTTTATTACATTTTAATTTATCTATTCTGTGCACATACACCTGTGTGCTTGAATGTGCGTGCATGAGTGCCATGGCACACACGTGGAAGTCAGAGGGCAACGTGCTTTGCAGGAATGCGCTCTCTCTCACCAGGGATCAAACTCAGGCCAGCCTCTTGGCCAGCTACTCTGTCCCAGGCCTGATCTGTGTTGTTCCGACACCATCCTAGCCTGACCCCTTCTTTGGACCCTGCCTTATTTCCCTGATTTGTCCCAGGAATAAGAAATGTAGCTGATAACTGTCCCAGGGTGCCCAACTCTGACCAGAGCGACAGCGATGGGGATGGGGTCGGGGATGCCTGCGACAACTGTCCCCAGAAGGAGAACCCGGAGCAGGTGGGCCGCTTCCTATGTGAGCCTCAGGCTGGGGCCACGATGCAGCCTGCCAAGGGCAACCTGGGGGTGGAAGTTCTTGGGGGGAGGACCTGACTGTGGACTTGGGGGTGGGGACAGCTTGAGTCCTCAGCCTTGACTGTGACCTCTGACCCCATTCCAGAGGGATGTGGATCACGATTTTGTGGGCGATGCCTGTGATAGCGACCAAGACCAGTAAGGAGCCCTTGAGACGGAGGCGGCTGAGGTGCATGACACCCCCTCCCAGGGTCCCATTGTCCCACCTCTTCACGCTAGGGACGGGGACGGACACCAGGACTCCCGGGACAACTGCCCCACAGTGCCCAACAGTGCCCAGCAGGACTCGGACCACGATGGCAAGGGCGATGCCTGTGATGACGACGACGACAATGACGGAGTCCCTGACAGCCGGGACAACTGTCGCCTGGTGCCCAACTCGGGCCAGGAGGACAAAGACGGTAAGGGTGGTGAGGGCGTGGCTATTAGCTGGTGCGTGCTCTGGTGTGGGCGTGGCCAGCAGCTGGCATAGGCTAGTGGGAGGAGCCTGAGCTGAGCCCACAGTGGCAGCGTGTCCCACCTCCTTTCAGGGGATGGCGTGGGTGACGCATGTCAGGGCGACTTTGACGCTGACAAGGTCGTAGACAAGATCGACGTGTGCCCCGAGAACGCCGAGGTCACTCTCACCGACTTCAGGGCCTTCCAGACGGTCGTGCTGGACCCCGAGGGTGATGCACAGATCGATCCCAACTGGGTGGTGCTCAATCAGGTGCGGCCAGGACCGGGGTGGCGGTTTAAGGGAGCCCAGGTGGCGCTCTGCCGGCCTGAGACCTTCCTTGTTCCTCCGACCGCCCCAGGGAATGGAGATCGTGCAGACCATGAACAGCGACCCTGGCCTAGCTGTGGGTGAGGCGGGGCGGGGCGAGGAGGACCTGCGGGGCGTGGCTACAGAGCAGGACCTGTCAGTCTAGTTCCGGGAAGGGGGGAGAAGAGGGTGGGTGGGGAGGAGAGGTTGCTGGTGTGGCGGCCATAGGTGGGTGTGCCGTGGAGGGGCAGGGTGGGCTGGTCTGGACCCCAGGAGGGTGAGGCTGTGGCTGTGGGTAGGGCCTTGGGGGCATGGCCTTGTGAGTGGCCATGGGAGGCGTGGCCCTTGAGACCTGGTGGGATTTGGGTGTGCTTTAGGATGTGGCCAATGGTATGTTGGAGGTGTGGCCTTACTTTGGGAGTGGGGTTGGGAGCAAGCAGCCTCTGGAGGGACTAGGTCTGGTTCCGGGTGTCCAGAGCAAGCAAATTTTGGGAGGCCCCATTCCCCTCTCCCCTTCTACAGGGTACACGGCCTTCAATGGCGTAGACTTCGAGGGCACGTTCCACGTGAACACGGTTACTGATGATGACTACGCTGGCTTCATCTTCGGCTACCAAGACAGCTCGAGTTTCTACGTGGTCATGTGGAAACAGATGGAACAGACCTACTGGCAGGCCAACCCGTTCCGGGCAGTGGCTGAGCCGGGGATCCAGCTCAAGGTGCTGGGCTGTATCCTCTTGGTCCCTGTGCTCTACACACACTCTACTCTCCCAACGTCACCACCAAAGCCGCCATAGCCTTCCAAGATTGATCCGTCGCACCATGCCTCATTCTCCCTCACCCATCACCCACCCCCACCCCCCAATCATTGCCACAAGCCTTGGGAGGGCTCAGAAAGATGCCTTCTCCTTGAAGTGCTTGCCGCATGCACAAGCATGGGGACTGGAGTCTGGAGCCCCCAGAACCCATGTGAATGCTGGGTCTGCATGGCAGCTCCCCTGTAGTTCCAGCCTTGAAAGGTAGAGACAGGAGCCCTAAGGCAGCCAGAGCAAGCTGGCTAGTCACTAGCCGCACTGGGGGGCTCCAGGCTTCATCAAGAGGCCCCACCTTATAGAACAAGGTGGTAAACTACTGAGGATGAGTCTGACAGCAACCTCCAGCCTTCACTTCCAAGTGCATACACACCCACATGCATGCAGAAACATGCATACACGGAGTGAAAAATTAAACTGTCTCAAAAAAGAAAGAGAGAGAGAGAGAGAAGAAAAAAGGGAAAAAAGGTACTCCCTTAGGACCACCTCACATCCCATTCGGCTCCCAAACCTGTCACAGAGTCCTAAATTCCCCTGGTCACTGCATATCCTCTTACAGATGCCTGCAACAGGGCCACAGGTTCTCTAGATCCCAGCTTATCCCAGCAGGCACCTGCAGCCTGCAAGCCACCAGACCCAGTAGATTCCCTAAGGTGTCCCTGTGCATGTCCAAGGACTCCAGACTCCATTACCCATGGTGGCCACCCAGGAGTCCTCACTTGGTCTGCCTTCCCACAAGGACCTTCTGAATATTCCACCACCCATAACCCCTCCTGCTCCATTAGATGGGGCTCTGATCCTCTTCCTCCCCTGGCCTGCGGCAGGCTGTCAAGTCCTCCACGGGTCCTGGGGAACAGCTCCGAAATGCACTGTGGCACACGGGGGACACGGTGTCCCAAGTGCGGCTGCTGTGGAAGGATCCTCGCAACGTGGGTTGGAAGGATAAGACGTCCTACCGCTGGTTCCTGCAGCACCGCCCTCAAGTTGGCTATATCAGGTGGGGATGCCCTTGCTGTTGGTGAGCCGCACTGGGGATGCCCCGCATTGCTGCGGCTCCAGGGCTCCATTTACAGTACAGCATGGGCCTCTGCGCGGATGGTCCTGATTAGAACTGACAGGACCACCCCAGCACCTGTATACAGGGCACCTGACACACATTCTCACAGAAGGAAACTGAGGCGGGTTCCCCTGCCCCTGCTGTGACACTAGCCCCTATCTCTTGAGTGTGAAGGGGGGCTGAGCATGGGGACCCCACCTCACTGTCCCACTTACAGGGTACGGTTCTACGAGGGTCCTGAGCTAGTGGCTGACAGCAACGTGGTGCTGGACACAGCCATGCGTGGTGGCCGCCTGGGTGTCTTCTGCTTCTCCCAAGAGAACATCATCTGGGCTAACCTGCGCTATCGCTGTAATGGTGAGCTAGGTAGGGGGCAGTGGGCAGGACCTGGAAGGCTCTAGAAGGCATTCTCACCTGTTGCCTCTTGACCTGCAGACACAATCCCTGAGGACTATGAGAGTCACCTGCTGCGGAGGGCCTAGGGGCCTCAAGTGTGGCACCGCTGACTGATGGGCTGTGGTAGCCTGAGCTACAGGTGTCTGGGTCTGGCATCCCTCTGGAGGGGTGTCTGGCCTGGGGAGGAAAGGCTAATAAAGTATGAATGTGGGGGACTGGCTGGCTCTGGTCTCTGCTGCAGGGGCCTGTGTGAATGGGCCTCCAGGAAGGAGGCCCCGGCTCTGCACTGTAGTCATTCAGCTAGCAGGGGCATGCAACTCATTACAGATGCTGACACCCCTGGGATATTCCAGGGTATGATCAGATGGGAACTCCAAGTTTAAGGAACCCCACAGTCACTAACTGCCTCAGTGGAAGGTGTGTAAGGGGTTCAGATGGGGCACAGACACAGGAGAACAAGGTATCCAGGATGGGATAGGAAAAGAGGGAGAGACCCAGACGAAAACATCGGGTTTATTACATTTCATTACAAAG
The DNA here is from genome assembly GCF_903995425.1 of Onychomys torridus. NCBI lineage: Eukaryota > Metazoa > Chordata > Mammalia > Rodentia > Cricetidae > Onychomys > Onychomys torridus. The sequence goes on along the minus strand of NC_050459.1, from coordinate 63,258,713 downwards.
GGCGCAAAAATACAAAGAAGCGTCTGCGCCAGAAGGTGGGGCGGGCGGCCGTGCATGCCCTGAGCAACCTGACCCCCAACTGCAGTGTCCATGTGAACAGCCACGGACATCCACAGCAGCGGAGTGCACATGCTGGGGGCAGAGCCAGCCTGGGCACAGGGTGGGGATGTGGGACCAGCCATTTGCATATATCAGAGGGGCTGCCCAGCCCATGGCATTCTGTTTCCTGCTAAGGGGTGAGATAGGGCCCGAGGACCAAAGCTGGCCTCTGGATTTAAGGCCACAGCTTTGTCCTCATGTCCCCCATGTGATCAGAACTCTTTGGCCAGCTGGGGTGGATTAGGCTGGACCATGGTCATGCTGGGACTCTGGAGCCCCAGGAAAAGGCTGTTGCAGAAGGTGCAGCTGGCACCGTCATGGGGCCCTGGCATTGTCCACACCTTGCTTAGAGGGTTGGGCCCCTGAGCCCACTAAGGTTGAGAAAGCAATGGAAGGGAAACTGAGGTTCAGGGGACCCCTTGCCCTTGAGAGTACCCCAGCACCCAGACTTGAGAGGGTACAGGTCCCTCCAGCTTCTGCCCTGATGGGGAGACGTGGCTATGACCAATGGGGTGGTGAGCATTTGTGCCACACTGAGGGCCATGCCTGAGACAGGAATGATCAGGGTCTCCAAGTCACCCACCAGGAGATCCCTGAAGGAAGTGGGGACCTCAGAAGCCAAGGAGAAAGGGGTTTAAAAAGGACAGGTACCAATACAGTTGGGCAGGCCTTGGGGTCTGTGAAAGACCACATCCCTCCAGCAGTCGGGCCCACGCAGGGTAGACTGCACCATGGTGTCCTCACCTGGACACCTCTTAAGGGACAAGAGTCAGTCAGGCCTAGGGCACAACTATACCACTGACCTGCCCCCACGCCTGTGCCACATGGCTCCATCAGGACCCCGATCCCACCAGCCCCCTCCGCCTGCGGCTCTACTGGGCACGGAAATCTTAGGGAATGGGAAACTCGGGATGCAGTGAGCCGACTCCAAGCCCACTGTGACGAGGGCAGTGGCCAGCACCGACCGGCACGGGTGGCCGCTCCACACCTTTTGCCTGTAGTGTCAGGGCTGTGATTCTGACACTAGGCCTAGTATGACAGCTGCCAGCCATCCTTGCATGCTGTGTGGTGGCATGTGGGTCTCACTAGGGGGCCCCCCTGTATAAGAGTCTTCCAAAGAGCTGAAGGTTGGGCTAATTATGTAATAAACTTTAGAATCTTCCCCAGCACAGAACAGCCACTGGACAGTTGCAGAGAAGAAACAACAGGGCCTGTGGGTGGAGGCACAAGCCATTTTTTTAGGACACAGAAGGGGGCTGGGTCCAGCTGCATCCTCAGTCTGGAGGCCTTTGGGTGGGTAACCACTGCCCCAGGGGGCTTAAAAGACATCTGAGCACAGTGCTATCAAGATGCCCCGCTCTTGTTTCTGAACTGGGGAAATGGGTCAGCCACCGCAAGACTGAGGCTTGGCTGAAGACAGTGGTACATGGATTGGGTTAGGGGAGAAGGGCCAGGCTTGGCTCACAAATCTGACCTCTCAAGGGTCAGTCGTCCAAACCTGTCCTGAGAAAGCATGGATGTAGGCAGAGGGTCTATGTACATGTTGCAGAGACTCCAGGGTGGTTGCTCCCAGCACAGTTTAATGGGTCATTGTATGTGCATGTCACCAGCCAGGGGTCCCCATGGCCTTGAGCTGTCATCTTGGGATGTCTTGGCAATACTAGACAGGTGACTGACATCAAGAAAACAAAGATCACCCCTGCAGGAGTGCCCCTGACACTGAGCCTCTGGGCCCAGGGTGGGGGAGAGTGAACCCTTCCAGATCATGCAGGCACCTAACCCCTGGGCCCTGGCTGGCCTATGAGGACTAGTGAGATCCCCAGAGCTGCCTGGGCTGCTGTGGCAGGGGCCCCATCACCTCATCACAGAACTTGGCAATGAACTGAGTCACATCAACACAGCTACATACCCTCCTGGCTGCAGGGCATTGAAACTGGACCACAAGCTTGGGTGGGTCACGGGGCCATGCCCTCCTGCCCCAGCTCACTGAAAACTTGGAAGGCCAGTGACCAGTTACTGGAAGCAGGGCCCTTGCCTGAGAAGCAGGCTCTCTGCCTTGCTAAGGCCAGCTGTTCAGGCTTCTACAGCTTGGAGAGAGTCATACTCCAAGCACATGTACTTCCCTGTTTTGGTTTTTTTAGACAGGGTCTCATGTAGCCCAGGCAAGCCTCCACCTCTCAGGCTGGGGTGACAGATGTGTACTACCATGCATGTCTCCTAATGATGATGATAGTGATGTCTGTACTATTCCCTCCAAGCCCACACCAGTGACAGAAAGGCCTGAGACCTACACAGACCAATGCTATATCCCCAAGTCCAGGGGGACAGAGGGGATGGTGATGGAAGGGCAGCAGCTTTCTCATGCAGACAGCCACATTGTGGCTTGGGGAAGGACACACAGTTCCCGTACTCCCCAAGCCCCTGGCACAGGCAGCGGGCAACACCACTGAGAAACAGTCAAGCAAAAGGTGTGGCCCTGGCAGACAGACGCATGTGACTGTGTCAAGCTGTGACTTAGGGTGGTGGGATCAGAGCTTCCAGGCCGAAAGTGACCCACAAAAGACATGCCAGGCCTATGGTCCCATCACAGGGAGTCTTAGCATAGAGACATGGCCACCAGCCACCTGCTGAGGCCTGGCTGGCACCTTGGGGATGCTCAGAGGGAGTGGGTTCTCCAGAGGCCCCCAGTGAAAGCCAAGGCCTGTTCCTGGACGTCTGTTCTGCAGCTCTTCCAGACACATTCAGTCACTAGGACCTCGCACCCAGTCTCCTCCTTGCCCACCCAGCTCTTTGGAGCTGAGACTAAGTGCAGGTGGGTGACGTCTAGGTGTGCAGCCTGGCAGCTCGGCTTGTAAGTGCTTCAGGCTACAGTTCCAGTTAGCTTAAAAAAAAAAAAAAAAAAAAAAAGGCCAAGGTGGGCCTGGGCTAACACATGCTTCAGGGCCAGCCACCAAATGCCAATACAAACTCAAGGAAAAGCAGGGTTGCCGCCTCCCGAGCCCCAGATCCTAAGTAGTAGTAGGGATCAATCATGGGGCTGGGAAGGATGAAAATGAGCAGGTGACCTGTGACCCTCCATCTGTCCCGTAACACCATATTGGGCATTGCCTGGCAGTGGGCCAAGGGTGCTTGAGAGAGGGTTGAGGAGGGGGCACGGCTGCTTCACTGGGCTCTGTCCACACCACATCGGCCACAGGTCGATTATCACGCTCTGAGAGCGTTCAGGAATATAAAGGGCAGCCGTCCAAATAGTGTTTATTCTGCTCCGGGTCTGTCCCTTTGCTCTGCTGTCTGAGGCCTGGGCATGGTGGGCATGCGCGACCTGACCGGGGCTGGGGTGACGGTAGGAGGGGCAAGGATAAAGGAAGGCAGTGACAGCTGAGAACAGTCGGATGGATGCGCACCTCAGCCTCTGGGGTGCTCCCACGCTCATGCCCCAGCCCCTCCCGTGCAGCATGTCTGGGAGTGAGTGACACTTTGGGTATCTTGGAAGTGGACCACTCATGAGGGCTCTTCCGTCCCTGGTGAGGGGCCAGGGAGCGAGCGTGGGAAAGTCCAAGGGGGTCAGGCACTGGTGGCCTCTGTGATCAGCCTGGCCCCAGGTGGACGGATGGACGGACAGATAGCCGGCCTGGTACACAGTGGCCTTGTGCCAGGCTTCATGGGAGGTGAACAACCAGGGTAGCGGCTGGCAGGGGGTGCTGGGCAGCATTGTAAGCTCAGAACCACAAGCTTGGCCGTTGGCAAAGGAGGACGGAGCATCGCCGTCCCCAGGATTGGAAGGGCGCCATCGGGGACTGACCAGCGGCGGGTGGCAGGCATGGCCACTCACAGTCGGTCCATTCGGAAGGTGTCCTCGGTGGCAGGGTCAGCTAGGACCATGTCGGGGTCATTCAACATATGAAGTCCATCCAGGGTCAGAGGGTCGATCTTCAGTTCGTCCAGTGGGAACTGATGGTCCGAATCAAAGCTAACGTCACTGACCCCTGCCAGTGTGCCGCTCAGGTCCTTAGAGAGACTGGGGGGGGACTCTCCTGTCACTGTGGGGTAGGGACAAATGATAAGGCTCAGCCTTGGCTCCAGGGAACCAGACACCAGGCCATTACACCTCCCACCAATGTGAGGAGGAGGGATGGGGGGGGGGCTCACCCCAGGGATAGCTCTGCAGGGGGGGGTGTCAGGCTATCTAGGGTGCTCTGAGCAACACGACGAGGTAGACGCTGGCAGTGGGTACACAGAACACAAGCTCGTCTCAGCCCTGAGTACAGGGTGAGACCAGACATCTACAAAGCCACATGCTTGGTGGCAGATGGCAGTGTGGCCTGAAGGACACACCCTCCTGACTCAGGGTGTGAGGTGCATGGGTGAGTCACGAATTCATGGGTACTCCCTATGAGGACCCAGCTCCTTTTATTGTCAGGGAGGTGCCAGGCTGGTTCCCAGGCCCGGAGAGGAGACTCACAGCCATCCTTTCTAGGCTGTTGGGTCTATTATTGGTATAGGATGCTAACCACTGAGCCCACACTACAAGATACAGGGGTCCTGAAAATAAAGCCTCTCTTGTGGGTGTGCCACAGGGCCCATGGGAAGAGGGGACACTATCTCCAACAGAACTAGAACATACAAAAAGCAACCCCTTCTTCAGGGATTCGAAGAAAATGGGAGGTGGGTAGGGAGGCTTGAGGGGGCAGCCATTAGGGAAGCTGGGTTCTGGGCTGGATGGGGAGCAAGGTGTGGCCACACTGCTCTGCACCATAGAAAGGCCTGTCTCCTCGATATGGCTGTGGGGATCTGCCAGCAAATGACAGAGTGCTGGGTTGAAGAGTGACCAGTGGTCCTAAACAGAGGGCTCTAGATGCTTATCCCGTGTGTGGCGACTCTCCCTGGCTGAAGATGAGGACAGGAACTCATGAAGAGACTGGATTCCAGAGCCCAGTGTGAGGGGAGCTGGGGAGAGGGGTACAGAGTGGACTGTGGGGAGACATCTGTGGGCAGCAGTCCAGTATGTGGTGAGATAGTTGAGGGAATAGCTCAGTGTGAGGAGGTGACTGGAGGGGACAGGGTCCAGCATGAGGAGACCCTGAGGGGTTTGCAGCGGGAGGCAGGGTCATTTGGCTCCTCTGTCCCCCATCTTGTGTAGGAACCCAGCCTCAGCCCTGTCACCTGTCTGGCAGGGTGGTCTGTGAGGATACTCTTCATGCCCCCCAGGCTCCAGGCCTCCTGGAGTCAGCCTCACCCGTGAGGATGATGTTGGGGATTCCGCTGTGGCCTGTGTAGCTGAGCTGCTGCGGGTCCTGCAGGCTTCCGTGGCTCCCGCCCAGGCCCATCATGGCAGCCTGGGAGTAGTTGAGTGTGGAGCCTGGGCTGTACAGGCTGCTGGAGCTGATGGCGTTCTCCACCATGTTGAACTGCTCCAGCTAGGAAGGAGCCAGGAAGACCATTGGGACAATGAATGGGGACACTTCCTCCCCCCCACCCCCGGGAGCCATTCCTCACACCCATGGCTGGCCCTGCTGCCAAGATGATGGATGGATGATGGATGGGCAAATGAAACTTGAGGCCACCACCAAATCCTCCCAGGCTTCACCCTTCAGCACAGCCCCACCATGTGGTGCTCAAGGCCTGCCTTTCCTCCTCTGGGCCCTCAAACTCCCATCCGAAGGCTGCACAGAGGTCAAGTCACCCTCGCCAGGGCCTTTGCTTCCACTGCCTGCCCACAGGTAGTGAAGCTAGGATGGTGCAGAGGTCCCCGTGAGGCTTGGTCCTGGGGTGGTATGGCCCACAGGCCTGGGCACCCGCTCACCTGGCGGGACAGAGCATTAGCCTGCCTGGCTGTCATCTGCTGCTCATAGTACGCGTCCCCAAACACGCTGCCCAGGGTGGACGTGTGCTGTGGACAGAAAAGAGGCCTGCTGTGGTTGCAGCCTGAGACCCAGGTTGGGATGGGGCCTATGTGCTGGAGCTCATGAAGCCCAGGCTTTCCCAGCTGGATGGGATGAGACCCTGGGGCTTCCCAGAGGATACAGAGAGCTGGTATTTATCTTGGGATTCTTAGAGGGCGCGCCCCAATGCTGGGGCGATAGCTCCTTCCCACACCCACTCCCAGGGGGCCTCTGATGCTTCCCAAAGCACTGCCCTATCCCCTCCCCCGACCCTGGGTCTTCATGGGGAGGTACTGGCTAACCCTGGAGCTGAGGACAGGCAGATGTACATGTTGTGTCTGGGATGTAGTATGTTTTCGGGGAGACATGGAGACAGGGCACCAGATACACTCTAGACAGCACAGTGCACAGGACAGAGACAAGTCACTGCCAAGGCTGCCTGCCTATGAGACCCTGGGCTCTGGGGGCACATTCCTATCACACTTGCCTTTTAGCCAAGGCTAGCTGATCTTTCAGGAACAGGCAGAAGGACAGGGGCTCTTTAGGAACCCTGGGAAAGCCAGAAGGGAGCTCTGGAGGCTGTACCAATGACATGGATAAAAGGGCATGGATGGCCATAATGTGGCTAAGTCACACCCAAGGCACCCTAACAGTTCCAGCTAGAGTTATAGATAGCACAGGCCCGACAGGTCACTGAAGATGGGGACCCATCTTCTCCTCTGTGACAGAGTGGCCCAAAGAAGCCACCAGACCCCAGGCACTCCTGAATGTTCTGGAAGACAGTGTCCATGGGCTGCCAATTCAGCTTCATTTAGGCTGAGCTCAGAATCCGGTTCCTGAGAGGAGACAGACCTCTCACATCAGAACCTGCTGCCTGAGACCGCATAGCCTCAGCAGCAGCTGAAGGTTTCATCCAGGGGGACAGGGCTATTTTGGGATACTTCTGAGATGGTGACTGATTCTGTCTCAGGGCTTGAATTCAGGGTTGCTCAGGGATGGGGCATGAATTCTAGCAGAGGACCAGGTCTGGCTGCAGACATGACACCATTCTCAGACGGGATAGAGCAGGTATGAGAGGACATGTCTAAGGAAACCCAATAGGAAGCCAGATGTGGTCTCACCCAGGCACCTCTGGGTTCTGGAAGAACTTTGTGCATCTACAGTCTCCCACTGGAGTAAAATACCCCAGGAGTCCTGTCATCACCAGCAAGAGATACCTGTTTCTCATATCAGCAAATAACAAACGCCAGACCCGCAGGCTGAGGGAGACAGGATGAGCCGGACAAGGACAACGTGCTTGCTTCCCTTTGGGACAAACGACATCCCATAATGTTTTCAGAGACGTGTGTAATGGAGTGGGGATTCCTCCCTGGAGGTCCAGAGCTCAGTGTGAGTGGACTGAGAGGTGCTGACATTAGGTGGACTCCAGGTGATACAGCAGGTGGATGGTCACCATCGGAGACCTCATGCCCTCATCTCTGTTCCCCAGAAGCAAGGCTGCCTGGCCCTCCTTGCTCTAGCCTGGAAGGAACCTGTTGCCTCTGTACTGGGGTTGAGGACAGACTTCAGGACCTGGTGCATTACAAAGGCCAATACAAGTCTCTGCCTGGTGACATTTTAGGGTGGGGTGGCCCCAGGATGGTGAGCCCCTGACAGAAGTTCCGCACAGAATGTTGGCCTGATGAGACTGAGCCACACCTCGACCCCTGAATTAAGTATGGACAGCAAGGCAGGAAGCGAGGAGAGGGACACTTTCTGAGGCTGACCTGGGCCAAGCCAGGGGTCAGCCAGGGCCTGGCACACACTGGTGCACTGGGAAGGCATTCAGGAAGGATTCAGAGTCTGAGGCCACTTGGGCTCAGTGAATGAGGGGACAGCCTGGGCTACATAAGACCCTGTCTCAAAAGCACAACCCAAATAAAACAAAACCCACATCAGCCAAGTGAGGTTACATACAGTCTGCTGTTCCAACAACTAGATGCAGGGGTGCAGGCAGAGGTCACCTCAGCAGTGCTCTGATAGGCTACCCCTTGACCTTCACGGGCCTTGGAGCGTCAGGCTCCAGGAGCTTCTGAGCTGCACCGTGGGGCTGTTCTGGCATCCTGAGAACCTTTGATGGGTAGCTTTGGGGCTATGGTTACCAATGTGACTAGCTTGCACGCCCATCCTGTCTTGCCCCCTCAGCACAGGTGACCTGCTTGGTGGGTGCACAGCCCTGGGCTGATGGAGAGGACAGATGGCATGGAGTGGGTGATACCACAGGAGGGCACTAGACACACGGGACAAGGGACATGACGCAGGGCCCAGGGAGGGACCCTTACTTGTGGGGAACTTCCAGGGGAGAAGCCTTGATTGGAGACTGGAGAGGTGGGAGACTGGGTGGCCGGTGAACCTGTGCTTGTACGGTACTGCAGAGCCGGTGCCTGTGACGACAGATGGGTCTGCGTTCGCTGACTCCTGTGCTGGCCCACTGAGCCCCAGCCTGACGCCTGGACCCTCCTGAGGATACAGATGTACCTCCACCTCTGAGGGAAGGCCACATGGAGGGCTGCAGGGCCCCACTCCTGTCTGAATCACAACCCTGACTGTTCAGAGCCAAAAGCATCGGGCACAGCATTCCCTAGACATACTTGCACACCCACCTGACACATTTGCACATTCACACTGTAATCCACTCACTCCTATTAAGCACATCACATACAAATGCCACTCACCTGAACACCCCACTCATCAATACCCCCCGACTCATGAACACATACAACCCACTTATGAATACACACAACCTACTCATGAACACACATAAAACACCCACAAACACACTTGTACACACTACCCATCTATAAACTCACTTGCACACACCACAGCACACACCACTTCCATGAACATATACACATGTGTGCATATTCATGGACACAGCCATCTTCATATGCGCTCACGTTTCAGCATGCACTGACACTATGCTTGCACACCTAGATACATGTGTACAGGCACACCTTACACACCTGCTGCACGTACCCTGCAGGTGTGCTGGAATTTACACATGCTCACACCCATTCAAACCCCCACCCCATACAGGCAGGACCAGCAGCTGCACAGGCTTCTGCCTCTATTCCCCTTAGCCCATGACACACTCCCCACAGGGACCAGCCGGCCTAGGTCACACCCTCTGATACCTGAGCGGGACTACCTCCTTGCCTACTCAAGGCATTACCAAGGCCCAGCTCCTCAGAGGCAGGCTGCGCAGGGTCAGGGCCTGAGCTGACTCCACTCCAGCCCGGAGGCTGCGTGTCTCACACGGTCCCCCAAGCTGTCACTCTTAGCCTCTCGCACAGCCTCCCGAGAGTATTTAGTGGCCCTGTGTGAGCACAGGCTGGGGTAGGGTCAAATCCAGATGGGGTCTAGGGGAGGGGCAGTCCATCAGCAGGATGTGGGTGATGGAGGAGTACAGGGAGCCCCATGAGCTGGAGGTCCCCAGGTCCACTGTCCCTGGGTTGGGGGCCAGGCTCTGCTGATTCTCTTTGTATAGCTGGAGCATGGCGCCACCCCCAGTCCCTGAATGGGTACTTCCATCTGGGCCCCCTTGGTAGGTTCCCTCTGAGGCTCAGAGCCGCTTGGCGGCATGGCCTCTGATCACCACATTCAGGTCAGCAGCCTAGGCTGAAATGGAAAAATGGGAAAAGCTCAGTGTTCCCAAATGGGTCCTCCCATGTAGCCGAACAGAGATGGGACCTGCCACCCCTGTATTCAGCAAGGCGTAGAGGTCAAGGGTTAAAGGGTCCAGCCTAGGACCTGTCTCCTCAACCTGAATCTGCATCCCACATGTCTCCCTCCTGCCTGCACCCCACAGTGCAACCCAGTCCCCTCGACTTCAGTGAGAGGGCGGCTGTGAGTGGGGATATTCTTGAGAGAAGCCTGGCATCAGTGACCCTGTCTGTGCCTCCCTTTCTCCGGCTATGCACTTACAACTGCCTCAGCTTCGACAGTACCAGCTGTGAGCCCCACTGAGTGCCCAGGGACCCCCTCAGGCTTACCGAGGTGGCGTCGATCCCCATTGGTGGCTGGCCGGGGTTCTCTGCAGAAGACTGGGGAAGAGTGGATGGTACGGTGACTGGGAGCGGTGGCAGCTGGGGCCCCCGTGTCAGGCTGGCACTGGGCAGCAGTGGGCCACCCTGGGGGAGGCCCACGGACACCTGTGGAGGCGGTGGCTGCTGTTGGGACACAGGTGGAGGCGGAGGTGGTGGCTGGGGCTGTGGGGGAGGCTGCTGGGAGCCAGCCTGGGTGAAGAAGGCATAGGGCAGCTGCTGTTCCAGGGACAGGGCATCCATGGCCACAGCCTGCAGCAGAAGAAAAGGAGGAGGAGGAGGTGCTGGGCCCTCAGTGCCGGCAGTGGCAAGGGAGGAACTCTGAGGGTCTGATCCCCACAGCCTGCTCCCTCTTGATCAAGGATGGACCTTACCCAGGCAGGAAATGACAAAATCTCTAACAGGGCATACAAAATAAATATAGAGAGACCCTGGGCAGAGGTGCACACCTGTCCTCCAGTACTCGGGAGGCTGAGGCAGGAGGTCACCCTAAGTATGGGGCCAGCCTAAGCTGCTGTTTCTGCTTGGGCGTCCCGATGCCCATTGATAGCCCTTGCACCACTCCAAGACCATTAATTCAGCCAGGAGTGGCGACATGGGAGAGGGTGGAGAGTTCAAGGCCATTCTCTGCTCCTCAGTGTGGCACAAACCTTGTCTTAAAAACAAAGGAAAATACTCCAAAATAAGTATAAAACACTGCTTTATGCCTGTGGTGGCACACACCTTTAATCCCAGCACTCAGGAGGCAGAGGCAGGCAGATCTCTGTGAGTTTGAGGCCAGCCTGCCAGGGCTACACAGTGAGACCCTGCCTTGAAAAAACAAAAACCAAAACCAACCACAGATGCAGTTTCTGTCTGAATTTGTTGATAAACAATACACACAGGGCCGGAGAGCTGGCTAGGAGTTGAGAATGCCGGGTGTTCTTGCAGAGAACCCAGGTTCAGTTCTCACAAACAAATGGCGGCTTACAATCCCCTCTAACTCCAGTCCAAGGGATCTGACATCCTCTGGTCTCCAAGGGAGCCTGCATGCACATGTGCACATATACTCACTCAAGCACACCCATACATCAAAGTAAATAAACAAAACTGGTCAAAACAGAACCAAGATCCAGATCCCACGGGCCAGGGGCAAGGAAGGGGCTGGTGGACTCTCATCTTCCCACCCACCTCGCCCTCGCACCTGAGTGATGGGTGACAGCGGGGACAGGGTGGGTGACACCTGCTGGGCCTGCTGCCGCCTGGCCTCTGTGCTCAGGGACAGGGGGCTGATGACTGCTGGCCGGTGCTGTGGAGAAGAGCTGGGGGTGCTCATACCTAAAAAGGAAGAAGAGGGGCTAAGGAAAGGCAGCCACATGGGCACAGCCCAGCTGCTCAGAGAAGCAAATGGGTGCTGCCTGTGGGCAAACCCAGGACGGGGCTCTAAGGAGAGTTTGTCCAATCAATGACCACCCTGGTTCCCCAGCCCAGCAGTCTATTTCTTCTGGCGCATCTCACAGCTCCAGCCAATCAGCACTGCCCCCATGTAACCAATCAGAGCCTTGTGCTTGGACATTATCCCTGGAAGTGCTGCCCATCATTGGTAGAGGAGAGTGTTATCAGCCACAGAGGCCCAGAAGGTCTGTCGACCTCTGGTGACAGGGACAGTGGATGTGTGGCCTTACTCATCCTTTATGATGTTTCCTGGCTTTAGAAGATAATGTCCTTCCCTATTGGCACATATCTGTATTTATTTATTAAGGTTTACTTAATATGTGTGAACGTTTTGTCCAAATGTACGTCTGTGCACCATGTGTGTGCTCAATGACAGTGTAGGACAAAGAGGGCATCAGATCTGCTGGACCTCAAGTTACGGATGGCTGTGAGCCACCATGTGGGTCTGGGAACTAAGCCTGGTCCATGCAAGAGCAGCCACTGCTCTTAATCACTGAGCCAACTCCATATGTGCATACGTGTATTTGTGTGTGTGTGTGTGTGTGTATTTGTTTGTTTGGTTTTTTCAAGACAGGGTTTCTCTGTGTGTAGCCTTGGCTGTCCTGGAACTCTCTTTGTAGACAGGCTGGCCTCAAATTCAAAGAGATCCACCTGCCTCTGCCTCTCAAATGCTGGGATTAGAGGTGTGTGCCACCACTGCCTGGCCCTTTTTATATTTTTATTTATTCTTTGGAGATAGGGTTTTGTGTAGCTCAGGCTGGTCTCAAGATGGCTATGTAGTGAGAATGACCTTGAACTCTTGAGTCTCCTGTTTCAAGAGTGCTAAGATGACAGATATGAGCCCCGTGCCCAGTTTTTGCTGTACCAGGGACTGACCCAGGGATTTTGTGCATGGTAGGCAGGCACTCTATCAACTAAGCTACAAGCAGTGTACCAAATGAGCTTCAAGCTACCAAGCTGTTACTATTGTTTAATGCAGGGCTATCCTGGAACTCACTAGGTAGCCCAGGCTGACTTTGGCCTCAGAGCAATCCTCCTCCCCGTCTCCCAGTGCTAGGATCTCAGGCCTGTGCCACCATCGCCCTCTCTCTTTTTGGCTTGGCTCAGGCAACTCCATCCTGAGGGTTTCTGCAACATCAGGGTCCTCCACAAACATGTTCTTTCCCTCCGAGGCACCTCTTAACAACCTAGTGACCTTCATCCACATCTTCTCTGGCACCTTCAGGATGATGGCGCTCCTCCCTACCCTTACTAAGGCTGCCAGAACTGAAACCAGATTCCTTCTCACTCTGCTCCAGCCCTGCCCTGAAGCGACATGCCTGCACCTGCCAGGTCTCTGCAGGCCCTGCTGCCCCTTCCCTCGCTCCCTCCTTCTCCAAGGACTCCCATCCCTGAATTCTGAGGCGATGAGGTACCTGGGTGAGATCAAGGGCACAGAGCAGAGAGGGGGCAAGCTGCCTCATCCTGGGCGCCAAGCCAAGCAGGCAACAGGCCCCTTTGATGACAGGGGAGCCCTGAGGGCCCGCACTGACACCTCCCTCTCCCATGTTCCCGCAGACTGCTTCCTCATCAGCAGCTAGCAGATGTTAACAGCGCCCTCAGGCGGTCCCAGTGAGGTCCCAGCATAGGGAGGACTTGGCACCATCAGAGCCAAGTGAGAGTGCCCGAGTCACCAGGAGATCCGGGACCTGCCTGCCCCAGCACCCTGACCCACCTTGTTCCTGACGTTGGGAACACAGCTAGCATTCCCAGGGAAGATGGAATGCAGAAGGCCTTTGTGCCTGGGGCAGGCCCCTGTGAGGTAGGTAGCTTGTACTTCCCCTCAGATCCTGGTGGGCTCTGCTCCTACCCAGCACTGGGGTGGGTGGGGGTGGCTCCCTGCTCCAGTGGCAGAGCTGGGGCGCTGTCTGGGAGGAAGCACTCAGAGCTCCCTCAAGGCCAGGACTCTGGGCTTCAGCCTTGCTTCTGAGTGACAGCCCCTCCCGTACCTGTCAGGGCTGCTGAGATACAGAGCAGCTATGGGCCAGTGAGGACACATGCCAGAAGTAGGAGCTCTGTAAGAAGTGGATGTAGAGACTGCAGAGATGCTCTTGCAGAGGACCCAGGTTTAGTTCCCAGCACCCACATAGACTCACAACCATCTGTAACTCTAGTCCCAGGGGACCCTACAGCCTCTTCTGACCTCCAAGGGCACCAGGCACACACATGGTACACAAACACGCTGACACGCAGACACTCACACATATAAATCTAAAAATAATAAAAAATAAGCAGATGTGGAAGGCTGGGACTTGGTTGCGGCTTGGCTGGTACACTGCTTGCCTAGGATACATAAGAGCCTGTTCTAGCACCACATACACCGGACAGAGTGGTGCATGCCTGTCACCCCACACTTGGGAGATGCAGGCAGGAGGATTAGGGGTTTGAGATCATGCCTGACTACACAGCAAGTTTTAGCCCAGCCTGGGCTACATGAGACCTTGTCTCCAAAAAACAAAACAACAAAGTAAGTGGGAATGAGGTGGGGCTGCAGAGATGGCTCAGTGGTTAAGAACACTTGCTGCTTTTGCAGAGGACCCAGGACCCTCTTACCCTCTTCCAGCTTCAGCAGACACACACACACACACACACACACACACACACACACACACACACACACGAGCAGAAGTGGGACAAATGGCAAGGTAGGGCCTAACATAGAAAAAAGGATGGTGGCTTTCTCTCTCTCTCTCTCTTTCTCTCTTTCCTTCCTTCCTTCCTTTTTTTATTTTCTTATTTGTTTTTCAAGACAAGGTTTCTCTGTGTAGTCCTAGATGTCCTGGAACTCACTCTGGAGACCATGCTGGCCTTGAACTCACAGAGATACATCTGGCTTTGTGTCCTAAGTGCTGAGATTAAAGGCATATTTCATCATACCTGGCCTCCCTGGATTGATTTTTAAACATGGATTCAAAGTAAGTAATAAGCATGAGTACACACACACACACACACACACACACACACACACACACACACACACACACACTGTGGGCTGCAGGAAGCACACTGCCAGCTGCTGTGTTTAGCCCCTGGCCCTCTGATCATGAACACAAGGGCATTTTTAATCCTTGCCTAAGCACCACCACACCCAGAGAGGCCAGATGGGCAGGCAAATCACACAGGCACCCTGCTGGTGGGTCCCTCTGCCCAGCCTGGATCACCCATGGAGCAGAGCTAGCTGGAGGGGATGTCTGGGCAGGGAAGGGCGGGACAGGCTGGCCGGGGGCTGTGGCCTGGCCCTGGCATGTAAGCCCTGCTGGAGGGCTTTTGAGTATAGCCAGCAGCGGACTTGGGGTCAGCCTCCTGTGTACTGGCCTGCAGACAAGGTGGGTGGGGGCCATGGTCCCCTAGCTCCTTTCCCTTAACAGGATCTGGCTCAACCTAAAAGGTGCCCAGAAAACGAAGTCCCTGTCAAAGGAGAGTGGCTGGCTTGTAACCACACACGGCAGATTAATCTCTAGGGTAGGGTCGGCCACCCCAGCAGGTCAGCAACAGTGTCACCTGAACTATTTCCTTGTGCTTGTTTACACTGTCACTGCAGCGTGGAAAGCGCTAGAGCAGGAGGCAGAGAGAAGAGCAAGGTTTGGACGTGGCAGCCTCTGTGCAGGGCTGAGGCCCCTGGCTTATAGACCCTCCCTGGGCCCTGGGCCTCAGAGCTGAGCACTGACAGGCATGTGACCAGGCTGTGAAGACTCAACATCCTGCACTGATGGTCCAGTTCTCTTGTTCTGCTCACCTGGAAGCCTAGGAAAGAGGCTGGGGAAGTGGCGTGTGTGGCACAGTGGTAAAGTGCTGGCTGAGCATGTGTGGACCAGCCCACTTCTGTCTTTAGCATCTATGGAGCAGACACAAGGCCCTCGATTTCAATCTCAGGAAATAAGAACACCTAAGGCACACCGGCACGCTCCCACCTGCTACCCCCTTGATGTGCTCACATCAATGGAAGGCATGGAGAGCCCTGGTCTCGACTCCACCAATTCTACCTGGTCACAGTGCTCCTTAGCAGCTCTTAATCCCAGGTTTGTAGAGAGGCTCCCGACAGAGCCCACTGGGACCTGAGCACCCCATCCTCAATGTGTCCTACCATCTGTCCTAATCCATGTGGCAACCACAGCAAAAACAGCTTGGGGTTTGCTGTACCCCCTCAGGGACAAGGAGACACAGGCCCACACCACAGGGGCTGAAGAAGAGTAGGAGGTACTAGCTGGAGCAGTGTGAGCGGGTGATCAGAATAGGCAGGTGCCAAACCAGGCAGCTTGTGCAAAGGCCCTGGAGTGATGTTCAGGACTGGGAGATGGTCAGAGGAGGGAGTGGGGTGGGGGAGGGGGGGCAGGGGGCGGCTCAGCTCTCGTGGGGCAGGCATAAGGTTGGTAGGAGGAGGAGCTGAGCAGGGTGAGCATCATGATGGGCTGATGGTCACGCCTTTAATGAGTAGGGGATAAAAATAAAGAGGAGGCAGCCACAGTAGCCCCGAAGAGCAATGTTGGGTCAAACTCGGAGCCAGAGGGATGGGCAAGGAAGAGCTGGGGCATGGAACAGGCCAAAGGGAGAAATAAGCTTTTCAAAGGTGAGGGTGGCCTGGAGCATGGCCCAGTGGTTAAGGGCACAGGCTGCTCTTCTATAGGATCCAGGTTCAGCTCCCAGCATGATGCACACAATCACCTGTAACTCCAGATCAAAGGATCCAGTGTCCTCTTTTGTTTTTCGAGACAGGGTTTCTCTGTGTAGTTTTGCGCCTTTCCTGGATCTTACTCTGTAGCCCAGGCTGGCCTCGAACTCACAGAGATCCACCTGGCTCTGCCTCCCGAGTGCTGGGATTAAAGGCATGCGCCACCACCGCCCAGCCAATATTTTTTAATTGGAAAAAAAAAAGGGGGGGGAGCTTAAGAGGGCCAAGTCGAAGCTCCACTAGCAAACAAAGTCAAAGGCTTTAGGGCTCCCTGTTCCCAGACCTTCCCTGGAGCTGAGCGCTACATGGCACAACCCTAAAGCCACCACTTGACTCCTGAGGCAATGCTTAGCTTCCTACCCCAGGACCTTTGCACAGGCTGTGCCCTATGTGGCTCTGTGGACAGGTGTATCACCCTTAGACACAGTCCCATGAACTCTTCACTCCAGTGCATGCTGCTGCGGGGTGTGGGCAGCATGGGAACCTTACCCTGACCAGTGCTGCTGACGCCCAGATGTGCGAGGCTGCCGGTGCTGCTAGAGCTGGTGAGAGCGGGGAATGCAGGCTCCTCAGGGTCCAGCGGCGTCGGGAGTGGGGACGGAAAATGGGTGTTGGTGAGGTCAGGAAGGGAGCCCCCCGTGTTGTGGGTAGCAGGGATCAGGGCTGACGTGCTCTCCTGCTCTGCAGATGGGAAGATGCTGGGGAGGCAGATGTAGACAGGATGTGAGGTCTGGGACAGTGACTAGCTGGCCAGCCATGCCACGCTAGGACAGCTGCAGTGAGACAGGAGGGGCTGAGAGGTCAGTGGGCACAAAACAATACCCTTCAGTGAGATGTGAACCCGACAGGACCCCAGGGTGGGAGGACAGCTGTCCACAGGGATAGGGACATGTTTGCATCAAGTGACAGGGCCAGGATCTCCTGGGTACCCACTGGTGGCATGCTCATTTTCTCTCCTGCCAGCAGGTACAGACTAGGAAAGGGAAAAGCCCTGGGTACAGAGGAGTGGGAGGGACCCAGACTTACTTGATTCCGGGAACCTCGCAGGACTTGGGCCTGGAACCCGTCTGAAAGAGAGCAGAGCAGTTGGCGGGTAGCAGGCTGCCTGTGCAGTGAGCTCAGTGCCCTTCTGCTCTTCCCTTCTCCTGCCCAGGATCAGCAACCATGCAGGGCTGGCTTGGAGAAGCCCAGGGCAGAGCCAGGAGCTATAAGGAGGGCCTTCTCAAACCCTCTCCAGGTCCTATGGCTGCCCTGTGGGTGGTCACGGCCAGGGTCTTTGCTGAAATCCCAAGCCCAGATCTAGGCTGCAGCACTGGGCACTCCTGGTTGCCCATGGGCTCTGAGATCCTGATCCTCTGGGGGTCAGTGCTGCAGGCTGGAGCTCACGCCAGAAAATGCAGGGCAGGCAGACAGCAGCTGCGGGCTTCCCTGAGGGTGGCTTGTAACCAGCAGATTCGCTGTATTATGGAACTCCAGGTGGGCAAGATTTGGAAGCTTTCCGGGGCAGCAATATGACTGAGCCAATAAAAGAGCTTGCCATAGGCTGATAGTCTGAGTTTGATCCCCAGGACCCACAGGGCAGAAGAGACCTGACTCCTAAATTTGTCCTCTTTCCTCCTCATGCATGCCAGGGGACACACACACACACACACACACACACACACTCACTCACTCACTCACGTACACAATATATTTAAAAAATGTAACTAAAAAAAAAAAAAAAAAAAAAGACAAGATTTCCACAGATCAGAGGCCCAACGGCTTTCTTGGCTATGTGATGAAGGCCCTAAGGTCTCTGAACATATTCATTCTTTTTAAAAATAGTTTTACTTTGGCAAACTGACTTGTAGCCAGGATGGTTGCAAACCCCTGCTCCTGCTGCCTCAGCCTCGGGGTGCTGAGATGAGGTGGGCATCAGATCACACAAGATCAGCTGTGCAACAGGTCACACCCACCCTGTTTCCAAGCTGAGCCAATAGAGTTTAGATGGACAGAAATTCTTTTTGTTTATTTTGGTTTTGGTTTGAGACAAGGTTTCTCTGTGTAGCTCTGGCTGTCTATGTAGACTCTCTATGTAGACCAGGCTGGCCTTGAATTCATAAGAGATCCACCTGATCCTGGAGGCAGTGGCACACACCTTTAATCCCAGCACTCAGGAGGCTGAGGCAGGTGGATCTCTGTGTGTTCCAGCCCAGCCTGGTCTACAGAGTGAGATCCAGGATAAGAACCAAAACTACAGAGAAACCCTGTCTTAAAAAAACAAAAAAAGAGGTCCACCTACCTCTTGATTCCTTGTTGGGATTAAAAGTGTGCAACACCACACCCAGCCAAATTACTTCTTTCTTCAGTGTTGGGGATGGAACCCAGCCAGGCTAGGCAAACATGCTACCCGAGTCACACCACCAGCCTCTTTTATTTTGAAAGGAAAAGACGTGTTTATTTTTTAGTGTGTATTTTGCCTGCATGTATGAATGTGTACAGGTGCTCATGAAGTCAGCAGAGGGAACTGGTCCCTTGGAGCTCAACACAGATGATTGTAAGTCACCTTGTGGGTGCTGGGAACCAGCCCAGGTCCTCTGCAAGAGTTGCTGAGCCTTCTGCCCAGCTGCATCTTGCCCTTTTTAAACAGCATTTATTATTTATTTGTGTGTGCATGTGAAAGGGTCTGGGCACGATTGTGCTATTACAGGCATGTGGAGGTCAGTGGACAACTTGAGAGAGTTGGTCCCCTCCTTCCACCATATGGTTCCTAGGGATGGAACTAGGTCACCAGGCTTGGTGGCCAGCACCTTTGCCTGCAGAACCTCACCAGTCCTGCTTTTTCTTTGTATTCTGAAGCAAGGCCTTGCTCTGTGGCTCCTGCCTTGGCCTGGGCACAGTGTGCTGGGGTCCCAGCTGAGACAGTGTCTGTCCTCTTTACCACTGTGACCAGAGACTCTACTTCTTTGAGCTGCTCTAGGCCTGCTGTGGATGTCCAAGCTTGGGTGCCGGCCGGCCAAGCCAAACAAGGGTCCCACCTTGGAGAAGATGGAGCCACCTCAGCAAGCCACCTAGTCATCTATTTGCAGGCTGGGTTTGAGAAAAGGTTGGCCAGCCAGCAGCTCTTACCTTCTTTGAGTCCCATGACTGCTTAAGGGTCTTGTCTGTCGTAGACCTGGTCTCCTCCATGCCTGGGACTGCAAGCAGCAAGACTGGGTGTGAGGGAGAGAAGAGTCAGGAAGCCAATGACCACACAGCCGAGAGCGGCCTCAGGGCCACACTGACTGCCCGGCCCTGACAGCAGCTTGGGAGCTTTACTAAAGCTGTGAATGAGGACTTAATCACCAAGCAAGCCTGCACAAGGGGTGCCAGGTGGCGGTATGAGCACCGGAGCTAAGATGGCGGCTGGAGCCAGGCGCCGGTACGGAGAGCAGGACCCCACCCAAGCTAGCTGGGGGCCGGGAAGCCCTGACTCCGAAGGTCAGCAGAGAAGCCGCAGCTGCCTGCACATCAACAGTGCCTGGCACCCAGCGGCTGGGCCGGCCTGGGTCCCCCACACTTGACCACAGGTTCTGACCCCATTGCTGATGCTACCTGGGATTTAACTCGTCTGCCTAGACTGGGTATGCTTGAGGATGAGCAGAGATGTCAGAAGAGACCTCAGGCTAGGCCAGTGGCTGTGACTGGAGAGCTTCGAGGAGCCTGGCTTGATGTGCCTGAAGCCTGCCTTAGTGTCTTTCTAAGGGTGTCTTCCTCTCCCCTCCTTTTTTTATTTTTTTTATTTTTGGTTTTGTTTTGTTTTTCAGAGCTGGGGACAGACCTGGGCCCATAGTGCTCAGCAAATGCTCTGTGGCTACGCTGTGCTCTATGTTTTCTGCCTCTTGCTGGATTCACGTCCTTCCTTGTAACTTACAGGGCCAGAAGAAGCAATGGTAGATGGGAAAGAACTTCATGGAAAGCAGGTCAGGGGGTGCAGGAGGCAGCCAGGGTAACCCTGTACTGCCTCGGCCCCTCTCAGAGTGCAGGATGTGGGTCCTTCCATATCATAGAACCCCACACCAAGGCTCCTGAGAGGGCATGAGAGGGCATGTGTACCCCATTTAAGGAGACCCACAGGTTTCAGAATAGCCTAGACTGTTCTCTCCACCCCCCCGGCTCCCCCCTCCCAATGCAGACAGGGTATTTAACTTGCAGCCTCAGGTGCCTGTCAGCAACCCTTCCCCCCAGGATGAATCTTTTAACTAGTAGAGGCTCCCTGGGACCCAGTGACCTGCCACACCCAGGCCCTCTCTCAGCACCTTGGCCTCAAATACAAGGGAGGTGATCTCCCTGGCTTTGGTGTCTAAGGCTCTGTCAGCCTGGCATGGGTCTGCTGCACCTAGCTCACAGGACCCACACTCCTACCCAAGACAAGACTTGTGTTGGGGCCTAACTGCCATGTGGGAGCCCAGGGCCTGGGGCACAGCCTCAGCTACAGGGCTGTGTGCATGGCAGCAGGTGAGGGAATGCCCCAAACAGGGAAGGAGATGGCCCTTTTCTCACACAGGGTTACCTAGCTGGGCCCAAGGGAGGGATGGAGATGGTTTCAGGCAGTAGGGCTGGATCAAGTGGTACCTGAAGCTAGCTGCAGTCTACCCTCCACTACTGTGTAGGTTAATAGACCTTCTCTGCATGTGCTTGCCAACTGGCCCAGAATACAGCCAGTGCTCATCACCCAGGGATGGTTCTACCTACAAAAACATATGCATTCTTCAACACCCAACTCCAGCAGCCTATGCCACCGCCCCCCACCATGACTCCTTGAGAACATTTGTCCTGCTCTGACTCTTTCTCTAAATGTTACTCCACCACATCTGGTGACCTCACGGGACATGGGTCCCTGACATACCTCTCTTCTGGTGTGCATCCTGGGACCCGCCTGTGAAGGATTCTGCCTGGGTGGGTGTCATTGTGCTCTGGTGCAGGGCGGAATCAGAATTGGTCCTGGGGACAGAAAGATGGTGACACTCAGGCTCAGCCTTGATCTATCCAGGTTAGATACAGCCTTAGTCCCTACAAGGGTCCAGGACCTGCCCCATGGACAGCCTGTGTGAGTCATTCCATCGCTAGCTGTGTGGTCCCAGGTTAGTGCTCTGACCTCTCTGTGATCAATTTTATTATGGGTAAAATGGAATGAAAATAGCCTAGACTTTCTACAGGGTCCCATGTAGCCCAGGCTGGCCTCAACTCACTGTATAGCTGAACTTGAACCTCTGATGGTTGTCTCTACCTCCTGAGTGCTGTGATAACATGCACATGGTGTGACATGCACGTAGAAGTCAAAAGTCAGTCTGTGGAAGCTCTCTTTTTCTGCCTTCTGTGACCCAGGGTCTTTCCTTGTTGACTGATGAGCATGCCAGGCTGTCCCACACCCTATCTCACTGCATTGTGTGCTAGGATTACACAATGTTGCTGTGTCTGACTCCATGTGGGTCACAGGATTTTAACTCAGGGCCCTGTGTTTGCCACAGTTTTCCAAAGAACCTGCCACTCTGCTTTCCATGCCTTTTTGTTTTGTTTTCTTTCTAAAGAATTGAGATTTATTTATTTATTTATTTATTTATTTATTTATTTATTTATTCATTCATTCATTCATTTATTCATTTATTTTGGTTTATTGAGACAGGGTTTCTCTGTGTAGTTTTGGTGCCTGCCCTGGATCTCGCTCTGTAGACCAGGCTGGCCTCAAACTCACAGAGATCCGCCTGGCTCTGCCTCCCGAGTGCTGGGATTAAAGGCGTGCACCACCGCCACACAGCAAGAATTGTGATATTTTTAAAGATTTATTTATTTATTTTTATGTGTATGGGTGTTCTGCCGGCATGCATGCCTGTGCACCATGTGAGTGCCTGGTGTCCAGGGAGGACAGAGAGGGTGTCAGGTCCCCAGGAATTGTAGTTATGGACGGCTGTGAACCACCATAAGAAGAACCGTCTTACCTACAGAGCCGTCTCTCCAGCGCAGTTTTATGTGGATCTGAGAATGGAACCCAAACTTTGTGTATGCTAAGTGAACACTCTACCAACTGAGCACCAAGCCCTCTACGGCCCGTCCAGCTTGGTTTGTTTTAATTGAGCCAGGGATGATACTCCATATGCATGGTCCCAGCAACAGTGAAGACAGGACTGCCTGAGCCCAGGAGTGTGAGGCCTGCCTGAGGAGCACAGAGAGACACCATGTTTGAAAAGACTGGGTCAGCAAGAGAGCATGGAAGGTAGGAAGGAGTGCTTGCTGCCAAGGCTGACGTCCTAAGTGTCAGCCCCAGACCACGTGGTAGAGAACTGCTCAAGGTGACCTCTGACCTCCACCTGTGGCACACATGCTCTCTCCTCTGCCAAAGCCAGGTGTGACAGCGCACACCTTTAATTCTAGTACTCAAGAGGCTGAGGCAGGTGGATCTCTGTGAGTTCCGGGCCAGCATGGTCTACAGAGTGAGTTCCAGGACAGCCAGGGCTCCACAGAGAGAATCTGTCTCAAAACAAAACAGAAAAGGACCTGGGCCATAACTCAGTGGCCGAGTGCTCCCCTGGTACCCATAAGGCCTTGGGTTTCATCCCTGGTACCACATAAACCATGTGTGGTGACACAGGCCTGTCATTTCAGTGGCTGAGGCTGGAGGCAGGTGTTAAAGGTCATTCCCAGCTACACTGCAAGTCTGGGGTTGGCCTGAGTCCATGAGACCCTGCCTCAGAGAAAGAAAGAGCAGCAGAATATGTTAGTAAGCATCACCATTATCCACAGACTGTGTCCTTCCTTGGGAGTCCTCAGGGCACCGAGGCTGTGTGACTCAAACCTAACAAGCATCCCTCTGGTACAATAGTGCAGTGTTGGCACAGAACCTTTACAGCCTCCCAAGATGTCAGTCACTTCCAGGTGACAGGGCACTGGATGCTCACACTGCATGTACTTATTATATTGTTTTTCCCCAAGATTTATTTTATTTATATGTATATATGTGTGTGCATGCAGTTCCTTTCGAGGCCAGAAGAGGGTATCAATCCCCTAGAGCTGGAGTTACAGGTGCTAGTGAGCCAGTGTGTGGTGCTAGGACCCAAATCCGAGTCCTTGGAAGAGCAGCCAGTGTGCTTAGCTGCTGAGCTGTTTCTGCAGCCTATTGTTTGGAGACAGGGTCTCAATGTGCAGTCCTGAACGGCCTGGAGCTCCGCCTGCCTCTGTCATTCTGTGGGACCACCACATCCAGCAAATACCAATAAACAGCATTTCCCACAGTTCCCTTTGTGTGGTGCTGGGGATAGAAGCAGGGTCCTCATGCGCAGCCACAGATCTGCATCTCAGTTGCCAAAGACCATTGAGGAATGTGTCTGAAATGTTGCTTCCATGGAGCAAAATGCCAGGCTTGGTGGTGCACAGGAGGGTGAGGACCACTTGAGCCTGGTAATTTGCAGCCAGTCTGGGCTACAGAGAGGCTGTCTCATTAAGAGAACAAAAAAACAAAACAAAACAAAACAAAACAAAACCCCAAAACAGGCAAGACACACTACTGACGATTCAAGAAATGTAAGCCAGGCGGTGGTGGCGCACGCCTTTAATCCCACAACTTGGGGAGGCAGAGGCAGGTGGATCTCTGAGTTTGAGACCAGAGTGTACAGAGTGAGTTCCAAGATAGCCAGGACTACACAGGGAGACACTGTCTCAAAAAATCAACAAGCAAAAAGAAATACAGAAAAAGAAAAAGAGAGGGAAGAAAGGAGGAGGAGGAAGGGGCAGCAGGGACAGAAATAAGGCTTTGGAGGCTCCTGAAGCCAAGCTCTCCATTTTTCAGAGACAGTTCACTTCTGGGACCCTTTGGAAGCATCTGGCTCACTTGGTCACTTTCCAGTGACTGTGCCCTGCATCTCCACACAACTGTAACAAACATCTACTGTTTCCTCCCAGAGGCAGGTGGCCCTGGCACTGACCTCCTCCAGCTGGTATCTGCAGGAGGCGAGAGGTACACGGTGCCGTAGGGGCAGCTGTCGGCGTGCACGGGTTAAGGGAACCTCGATGTCATGGCCATAGCACAGGAAGCCTATGCACAGTCTGTGGGGCCAGTGTGCTGGGGCTGCTGGGAGTGGCCTCGGCTCCCTACTTGTGGCTGGCCTGCAGACAGCTGGCCAGGAGGGCAAGGGGTGTTTCCTGTCTGGCTGGAAGCAGCTGCTGGTGCAGGGGATCCCCGGGGGGCCAGACCCATTCACCTACAACTCAGCACCACCCTTCAAACCATTCCAAGAGGAGGCCTGGGCCTCACACTGGGGCCCAGATGCCTCAGGGAAGCCAAATTCAAGTGACCTCTTCAATTGAGGCAGGTCCCAGCACCAAAGGCCTGATCAGAAGCAAGGAGCAGGGAGCAGACAGATAGCTCCATCTTGCAGAGTTGGGGGTTGGCGCAAGAGTGACCTGAAGCCACTCTGTGATGTGATCTCACTGAGGAAGCCAAGTGAGGAGGAGGACCCTGGCAGGTGTCCACCCTCCAAACAACAGTCCGACAGTATGTGTGGGGTCACTGTTGTGTCCATCTGGGCCTGGCTCTGTCTGTGGCCTCAACTAGAGAACTCTCCACTTCCTGCAGCCCCGTCCGCTGGGTCCGGAGTCACTCTCCTTTAGCTCTTTTCTTTGTCCCACTAACCCTACCTCTGACTCCAGCACACTGGCTATCTCCAGGCTGCCCCCCAGATTTCCCCGTTTTGGTGTCCACAGGCAGTGTGTACCTGTTTCCCTGTTCCCTCCCTATCCCCACACACATCCTCTGCAAAAAGGATATCTGTCGCCCATGCTTGTCAACTGACAAGGGCCGGCGGTGCGGGGAGCCAAGTCTACCACGCTCACGATACACTCTGTCCACAAGCCCATGATGCCGTGTAGTCCGACTCGTGTCCAGGCCTGAGGACTGAAATGGTGTCTGGAGAGATGGATGGGCAAGGAAAGGGAGTTCAGAAAGGAGAGGGAAGACACAAACCAGATTACTGGTTGAGGCCTGAGGTCCCCCCAGCTCTACCCTCGGGGACCCCTGATCTATGGACACACTCAGACTCCACTCCACAGACTTCTTTGGCAGCCCAAGCTCCAGCTGAACCACGGGCTAGGGTGCAAAAGCTGGCAGGGATGTCCCAGGAAGGGCAGGAGGCATGAAGTGCAGCCTGCATGTTAGGGCCAGACAGGGCGGTAAGAGCTTTGCCTGGGTGCCAAGGATAGCTCTCCCCAGCTGGCCAGGTGCAGACAAGCCTCCACCCTTTCTTCCAGGCCTGGCCGGCCTCCTGTCCCCACCTACGTCATCTCTGGAGGGGCCTGCCAAGAGAGGCCCCCAGGGCTTCAAGCCCAGAGCTGCTACGGGGCCCACCTGGCCCAGCACTTGCTCCCAAGAGGACGGAGGCAGAGCCCAGAACTGCTCTGGATTGAGCAGCGGCCCTCTCTCCTACTCCCTGCTCCCACCCCCAGCATCTCAGCCAGGCGCCACTAGGAGCCAAGTACAGGCGCCTTCTGGGGCCGTGGCCTGGCTGGCTGGGGCTGCTTACCCACACCTGGGCTGGCACAAGACTCCAGGAAAGCCTTGGAGTCCCCAAGGCTGCCAGAAGCCTGTCACCATGTTAGGGTGAACTCAGATACCTGTGCCAGCCCAGGCCATGTCTTGCCCCCATGTCTGCCTGGTTTCCTGGGCCCTTCTATCCCCAGGCAGAAAGCAAACGCCATCCTGATATTCAAACAGGCTCCCTGTTGGCAATGGCTGGATGGACTGGCTACTTCTTTCTCTGTGCCTGCCTTCAGAGCTGGTGGAGAAGGCCCTGCCAACTCTCTTTGTGACTGAGAAAAAGTCCTTGGTGGTTGGGGACTTTTCTATACCTTTCCCTATGGAAAGGCAGTGAGCCCCAAAGATGACCATGAACCACCAGGGCCTGGGGAAAGAAGGGGCCAGTCACCTCTCTGAGACATTACAAGCCCCGAGGGGAAACTGAGGCAGCTGGTGCCCATCTCTCTAGGCCAGGAATGCCCCTACACATCAGGCCCCTCCCAGCTCTCTGCCCTCATTAGCAACCAAGACACACAGGCCACAAGCTACTAGCCCTCTAGAGACCACCCAGCCTTCCAGGTCCCGCCCACTCCTCCAGGCCCCGCCCACTTCTCCAGGTCCCCCCTCTCCCCCCAGCTCTACAGCTCCATTTGGGATCCAGCACTTGGGCATGTGCATGCTTTGGGGCTTGGACCATGCAGCTTGGGTCACATGCTTGGACTTTGCTGCACGTGGCATCTGCCCAAGAAGGACCCCAAGAGTCCTGGGAGACTTTGAGTGGTACCTATACACACTTCCCAAGATGGGGGCACTGAGCAGATTCATCTTGGGTAGGAGGATGGAGGGGGCCATCCCTGAGAGCCACAGGGACAGTTGTGGGCACCTAGTGCCCACATATGGGTCAAGGTCTTTTTTTTTTTTTTTTTTTTTTTTGTTTTTCGAGACAGGGTTTCTCTGTGTAGCTTTGCGCCTTTCCTGGAACTCTCTCTGTAGACCAGGCTGGCCTCGAACTCACAGAGATCCACCTGCCTCTGCCTCCCAAGTGCTGGGATTAAAGGAGTGCGCCATCACCGCCGCCTGGCATGGGTCAAGGTCTTACAGACTGGTGCTGGGCAAGGTCAGCCTCAGTCTGGGGCTCAGTTACCAGAGACACTGAGCTGTGGTCAGGGCTAACCCCAAAAGTCCACTTCACTTTAAATGCAAAGAATCAACACCCTGAACTGTCCAGTGAGCACGTGTGCCTCAGACAAATGTGGGCCTAGTAGGGTCCCTTGTACCCTCGGCCTGAGAAGTCCATGGTGGTGACCATGCAGGGTTAGGTGAAAGGCCTGGGTGGAGGGAGGAGGGGCTGGAAGGAAGATAAAATGGAGGTCACCGACCCAGAAAGTGGTGACTTCAATACACCTAGCCCCAGAACTCCACAGAGTGAGGACCAAGCTAGCAGCTCTAAGCACACCCAGGCACACAGGTTGCCTACCCCAGCAGCCGCACTACCATGAGGTAAGGGAGGAGCCTGCCAGCTCTTGGGGACATGGTTGTTCTCAGACCCTTGGTAGCACTGTGTTTGATGACTGAGGGCCCTGTCTGCACCCCCGTCCTTGCACTTCTGAAGACTGGGGTCTGGGGAGAAGATGCAGGTCCTTATCTACATTATTTTGACAGCAGCCGTGGCCTGAGGGAGCCATGCGGGTACACAGCTCTGCCAAGAACTGTCTGCAGACAAGTGGGGTCAGGCTGCAGGGGCTTCCTTCTGAGAACTGCAGATCAGTGAGGCGGCTGGAGCCAAGCCCCCAAGGCCCCGAGCTCTTCCCAAGGCCTCAAAGCCTGCTGGCAGGTGCAGTGGCTGCTGAGTGCTGTGAGCAGCCTTGCAGGGGAGGGGTGGAGGTGGGGGTGAGTGGACTGCCTCCAGGAGTCTGTGGAGCTCAGGGAACCTGGCTCGGCTCCCTCCACCAAGCCCCGGGATATAAGAGACGCGGGAGGAAACCACTCAGCCTGGGGGCCACTCAGCCGTCCCTGGAGTATGTGGCTGACGTGGGGCCCAGAATGGGACAAAGTTGAGACAGGAAGACTTGGAGTATTACCTAGGAAGACGGGCTCACCTGGAAGGAGAGATCCATGCTGCCACTTCCAATCTGGTTCACGTTGGGCAGGGACCCGCCATAATACTGGCCGCGGCTGGGGCCCAGCTGCAGGTACTGGGACTTCTGCAGTTGAAGCTGGAGAAGCAAAGCCACCAGCTGTCATTATGCAGGAGGGGACATGTTCTAAGAGAGCCCCTACAGAGTACCCAGACATCCACAGGTGGGGTTGTGGGACTAAGATTCTGGAGGGGCGGAGCCTGCCCTGCATGGCCCTAGTGGAACAGCATACCCTGAAGAAGCTCCTGACCGTGAACTTGTGGACCAGCTAGCCGGTTTACTCTGCTGAGAGACCTAGGAAGCCTGGCCAGAAACCACAAATATGCTGGCCATCGAGGATCCTCTTTCTTTCTTTCTTTCTTTCTTTCTTTCTTTCTTTCTTTTTTTGGTTTTTCGAGACAGGGTTTCTCTGTGTAGCTTTGTGCCTTCCCTGGAACTCACTTGGTAGCCCAGGTTGGCCTTGAACTCACAGAGATCCGCCTGGCTCTGCCTCCCAAGTGCTGGGATTAAAGGTGTGCGCCACCACCGCCCGGCGAGCCTCTTTCAATAGTGGGAAACTGGTTACTGATATAATATATGTCCCAATTCCCACAGGACTGTGGGGCTGTCTGAGCACTGGGGATCCTGCCTAAGCCCCCAGCTCCTTGGAGCCCTGAGGAAACAGGCACAGCCACAGCGGAAGGGCTGCTGGTCTCCAGCCCTGCTTAGGAGTGGGGCGATGTTCTCTGGGAATTGTAGGGGATGGCAGATGTTTAACTGAGGGGGCATGGCCCATCTCCCTCAGTGACCAGGATCCTCAGTGTCTGAATTCAGTGGCCAGGCACACAGGAAAGCACCGTTAGCTCTGGCTGGGCCTGTGGTTGCTAGGGTCCCACATTGTGTACACAACAGGGGCCGGTTCTCAGTTCTCTCACAAACAACTGGCGGCCCAACTTCCCGCCCCTCTCCCACGCCAGCCCTTGCTTCCTGGGGAGGCCTCCGCCATTGGAGGGGAAGCAGAGCTCCAACCGGCTGCCAAGCACCTGCCCAGGTAAACAGCTGTTTCCTGTGGGCCTCAGCGGAGGCCAGAGGAAGATGAATGGGCCTGGTGCTTAGGTGCTTCTGCTGGGTCTGTACTGGGAGGGCCTTGTGTTCTCAGTGGATGCCAGCTGGCCCCACCCGCGGCTCCCCACTGAGTCCCTCCTAGCAGCAATATGGAAAGGGGCAGGCACGATGGCTCAGCAAGAAAAGGTGTTTGCTGCTAAGCCTGACGACGCACGTGAGTTCAGTCCTCGAGTCCCGGGGAAAGCTGACTCCCACAAGTTGCCCTCTGACCTCTACCCACACAAGTAAGAGCAATTATAAACATGAAACAAGGCAGAATAGGTGTACTTCCTGGGGAGACACCAATGTAGCTCCTATCGCCCACCTTGTGAAGGGCTGTGTCTCTCCAGATCTCCTGGGTCACACTCCTTAGGTGTCTGAGCCTCAGTTTCCCACCTCCTAGTATGAATCCCCCAGATGGGTCTGTGCTCAACCCGCCCCTGTGGTGACAGAAATGGTACTGCATAGTACATGTGTGTGCACAGATGCTCCTCCAGGGTTGGAGAGGCACATCAGGACCACTGTGTTTACAGCTATGTCTGGGAACAAAGGAAACCTGGCATTTGGGGTCTGACCGGTAGGACACTCGGGGCTCATGGCCCACCCTGCACAAGCCTTGCTCTCCTGCGACGCCGGAACCCCCCAGGCTTGCAGCAGCTGCTCTATCTAGGCTGGTGTGGTGGGGACTTCATCACCCCTGGAGCAGTCACACACACACACACACACACACACACACACACACACACACACACACACACTCACGAGCTGCGCAGGAAACAGAGGTCTAGCCTGTGTCCCTTGTCCCCTGGTGACCTGAAGGCCTCCAGCACATTCTCCCTGACAGAGTGCCACAGGCAGGGTAGGGGTACATAATTGTTATTCCAGCACTCAGGGGGCTGAGGCAGGAAGGACAGGAGGTCAAAGCCAGTATCTTAAGTGTTTCTGTTGCTGTGATTAAAAAAAAAAAAGTATGACCAAAAAGCAAGCTGGGAAGGAAAGAGTTTATTTGGTTTATACTTCCACAGCACTGTCCATCATGGAAGGAAGTCAGGACAGGAACTCACACAGGGCAGGCACCTCCAGGCAGGAGCTGAAGCAGAGGCCATGGAGGGGTGCTGCTTACTAGCTTGCTCCCCATGGCTTGCTCAGCTGCTTTCAGGAACCCAGGACCACCAGGCCAGGGATGTCACCTCTCATCAATTACTAATTAAGAAAATGCCCCATAGGCTTACCTACAGCCCAATCTTATGGAGGTGTCTTATCAACTGAAGTTCCCGCCTCTCAGATGACTCCAGCCTGTGTCAGCCGGTCTCAACTTCATGGGACCCGAGCAGAGTTATCTGAAGCAGGAACCGTGAAGCGGCTCAGTAGAGCGGCGGGGCTCTTTGTTGGTTTAACCTCCATGGGGAAAGCCTGGTAGTGTGAATGTGAACAGCGGGTGAAGGCTGAGGCTTCTCCTTGGCAAGGGGAAGCCCCACAGCTCCCCTTCAGAGCAACAGCCTGACAGCAATGTGCTGAGCTACCTAGGAGCTTGAGAATGACCACAAATGGGCCAGTCATGCAACAAAGCCCTCGAAACCCAGGTGTCATGAGAGAATGCAGATGATGTGGTGCCCTCGAAGTCCCATCAGGATTTGATATCAACAGCTGTTCACCTAATTCTACCACGACACTCACTGTTAAGTCTCGGTCTGTGAGACAAGGATGCAAAGGAGTACGCCCTACAGTTAGCCACACGAGCTCTGAATTCCCAGAATGCACTTCTGTTGGAATGACTTTATGCTAGGTTTTTATGTTGAAGACAAGTACTCAAATATAATCAGGAGCTAGACTGAGTTTCCATCAGCCCCTGGCTAAGGAGACCTGTTTAAAAAGCAAAGAGGGGGCTGGAGTGGCCATGCCAGCAAGACAGCTTGGCAGGTATGGGCGGCGCAGTGCCAAGTCTGACCCAGTCCAACCCCCATGATTCACATGGTGAAGGAAGGAGCCGACTTCACTAGTTATCCTCTGACCTCCACATGTGGATGGATGGATGGACAGACCGACGAACAGACAGACAGACAGGGGTGTTCGTTTTTTTGGGTGTGTGTGTGTTTGAGATAGGGTTTCTCTGTGTAGCCTTGGCTGTCCTGGAACTCACCATGTAGCCCAGGCTGGCCTCAAACTCAGAGATCCACCTTCCTCTGCCTCCCGAGTGCTGGGATTAAGGAGTGCGCCACCACCGCCCTAAATAGTTTTTAAGGAGTATCACCATGCACCTGGGCTTCAAGACCACCTGTCATCAGCCTGACCAGCTAGACACTGGACACTGAGGTCACCCATGCTGGTGGCCACTCAGGCTGCAAGACTGACCTCCAACAAGAGCCCAGATGCTCTGGCAGACACAGCTGTGCTGGCACACACTGGTGCAGGCAGGACGACCATGTCCATGGGCTATGGGGATGAGACAACTGAAAGGCCTGCCCCATGTCTCCTGGGCCGTCCACCCTGTATGTCCTGGTTTAAATCCTATCCTCGGGTTCAAATAAGCTGTAACTGTAAGCCAAAGAGCTTCCGGAGGGCGTGACCCACAAGCCTCTCTTCAGCTGCTGCCGTAGCTTTCCTACAGCCAAACGCACACCCTCTCCCTGCCACACTGCTTCCTGAGGACACGGAGCTCAGGCCATGCCAGCCTACTATCTGTTGATGGGCCACAAACACGAGGATGATGAGCATGTGGATGAGTGAATGAGTTCATGAATGAATGGCCGTGAGTGAGTGGGCACACGGATGAATGAATGAGTGAGGAAGGAAAGGTGCACACATGGACAGAAGAATGACTGAGTAAGTCCGCTGCTCGCCCTGGGGCTGCCCACACAGCAGTCCATCTGCCCTGTGAAGCCACACTGTGTCTAAAGCAGTGGTTCTCACCCTGTGGGTCACACATCAGATGTCCTGCACGTCAGGTATTTACAGTACAGTTCATAACAGCAGCAGTATTACAGTTATGAAGTAACAACAAACACTTTTATGGTTGGGGCCACTGTATTAAAGGCAGAGACCCACCAGTCTAAAGTTAAACCACTAGTCCCTGGCCCCAGGCTAAGCTGGTCACCATGACAAGCAGGTACACACGGACACTGGTCCTTGAGGGACCTCCCAGGAGATAAAGTGACTCTCACTGCCCTGGGCAGAGCTCAGAGCTAAGGCCCATCGATGCCTCCCTTTCCCACCTCACAGTTGCTAGCAGGGGTCACACCACAGCGTTCCTACTCAGGTCCTGTGGGTCAGGCCCAGGGCCTAAGTCTACAAACAGCCCTCTCCAAGATTCTGAGAGCCCACCTTGATGGAGGGAAGGCAGGCACCCACACATTCGCTTGAGCCTTCTGAGTGCTGACGTTACAGGTGTGTGCACCACAGAGGAATACAGAAGACACAGCTGGGGGCCCAAGGCACTCTCCGCTGGGCACCATGCAAACTGGAGAAAGGACCTCAGCACTGGCCTGGTCACAGCCCCTGCTTGCAGCTGCGTGGCCCCCAGCCACCCTTGGCCACGAGCTGGTCTGTACTCCTGGATCTTGAACCTGCCACAGTGAGTTCTTGAGAACTGGTGGCTGCTGTATTCAGAACCAGGCTGTGAACAGAGCCTGCAAGTGGGGTCTCACTTCCTGCCTGTTAGCTGCAGCCTTGGATCCTTCCAGAATGCCAGTCTCTATCCATGCTGACCCTTCCAAGCAGTGCCTGGGAGTCAGGGTTGTAGATGTCCTTACCATACCTTTTGCTGCTGTTCTGTGATTAGGGGGACAGGCTGGCCCCACAAAGCTGACGGGTAGAGGAGCAGTCTATCTCACACTGCAGTCATGCTGGACATGTCTCCACAGACATGGCATCTGGAGGGGTGACAGCTAGATGGGGCACCTCTGGGTGTTCCCTGAGCCCCTCCACCCCAGGGCAAATCCCAGGCGAACATGATAAGGCTGTGCTAGAATTCTAGAGCTGCCCACTTGCCACAAGTTGTGTGGCTGAGAGCCATGGGCATCCCTTGCCTCCATTCCCCTGCCTCACCCACCTCCTACACAGGCTCGGCAGCCTGGGGCTTGGGCTCCTAGCTCCCCGTCCACAAGCCCTTCTGTGCATGCTTTGACCACACCTGCCTCTCTTCCACTCCCACAGCACAGCCCTCAGTATCTGTGGTCTCACGTTCAAAAGGCCCCGACAAAAAGAGTCTGTATCTTCCCCAGACTCGCACAATTCCCTGAATGCCACTGTGGCAATTCCCACAACTTTGTGGAGTCAGGTGTTCCAACTCCTGTGGAGGAGTTTCCAGAAGGATTAGCAGTGACCTGAGTACTCCTGGAGTATCTGTGCCCTCGGAGCCCCTGGCATCCTCACAGACACCAAGGAGTGATTTGGATTTGGCTCTCACCTTAATCGAGGGTGAGCTCACCTCGAGACTCTTTTTAGGTTTTTTGAGACAGGGTTTCTCTTTGTAGCTTTGCGCCTTTCCTGGAACTCACTTGGTAGCCCAGGCTGGCCTCGAACTCACAGAGATCCACCTGGCTCTGCCTCCCGAGTGCTGGGATTAAAGGCGTGCACCACCACTGCCCAGCAAGACTCTTTAAAAACATGTATTTTAGCTGGGTAGCAGTGTCGCATGCCTTTAATGCCAGCACTCAGGAGGCAGAGGTAGGCAGTTCTCTGAGTTCGAGGCCAGCCTGGTCTACAGAGTGAGTTCCAGGACAACCGAGGGTACCCAGAGAAACCCTGTTAACAAAACCAAGTATTTTATTTCTAATTACATGCACCTGTGCACATGTTCAGACGTCAGAAGGGGACACTGGACCCCCTGGAGCCTGACGGAACTCTAGGTCTCTGCAAGAACACACTCACACTCCTAACTCCTGAGCCGTCTCTAGCCCTAAGGACTTTATTTCACAGCCCCTGGCTCCAGAGCAGGAGTTGGGGAGACACATTCTCAGGACAGCACTCTACTCCTCTGATGGACAAGTCAAGCCTGGGACAAAGACAGGGCCTGCCTAGCTAGGAGGTGGCCAAGCATGAGAGGGTTGTCCTGTAGATGGGGGTCCAGGCCCCTCCAGGAACCAGGGGCTGACATCCCTCCCACTGCAGTTGGAGCACCTCCCCAGGTGGATGGCTCAATGGAGGTCCCTGCTGGCCTCTCCTAGGGTGGGCTGGTCAGGGAATCATAGAAAAGCCACCTCTGGACTTGTGTGGAGCTGATATGGGTACCTCTGGGGGTGGGAAAGGACCTGGCAGTTTCCCCAAAAGACCTGTGCAACTCCCACACCCATTAGCCCCTCCCAGCCTCACTGTTCAGAAGGAGCGGCCTTGGGCAGGACAGGACTGCCTGTAGTCACCATGGCAACAGGCTGGCCTTGTAAAGAGATTAAGGGGAACAAGTCACCTGACGCTGGGCCTCTGTCCTGTGCAGGGACTATGGTGAAAAGGAGCAGGGAGGAGGAGGAGAGGGATGTATGCTCTGTGTATGCCTCAGTTTTCCCCCTCACTTGTCTGTCCCTCTGTTCTCCCCAACCTCATAGCCCCTCTACCAGATAAGCCAGTTGCAGCTGCCTCAGGGCCTTTGCACAGATACCAGCGAGGAAACCAGCCACTGCCTAGAACTTCACGGTTCTTTCTCCCTTCTTCAGTTCACCATCTGAACCTCCTCCACCAGGCTCTGTCTCCTGACATACTGCCACCTCCATGGTGATCAGGAGCAGAGCCTGGAAGAGAAGTGGACCTTGGACACACCACAAGCAGACAGGAACATGCTTCAGGACAGACCAGAAGGGCAGCTTCCCTCTACTCAAGGCTGAACTAAGGAGAGGCTCAGAGACTAACCACGGCCTCCCAGTGCTCAGGCACCAAGCACCCAGCGGAGGCTGACAGCAAGCACACAAAGGCCCAGGGGGCCACATGTGGCCCTGCAGCCTGGTAGCACAGTTACAGGAGAAGGCCAAAGGTAGGGGACCCTGGAATAGGGCCACCTTCCCAGTGTTCTCTAGGAGGGAGAGCTGGCCTCCCTGGGTTCTGTAAGCACCCCAGGAGCCAACAAGCTCAGGGAAGGCCTGGAGGAGCTACTAAAGAGCAGGAAGGAAGGACGGGTACAGAGGCCCCAGGCAGGGGCCTCAGATAGCGCCCTGGGAGGGGGATGCCACACATGAAGGGAACAGAAACCACATAGCACCACTCAACACTGACAGAGCCTGGGATCCTCCCTAGCACAGGCCACCCTCCCGCCTCCCCTGGCCATGCTGCCCCAGCCCAGTCAACCACCCACAGCTCCAAACTCTCCCTAGGAGGAACCATCTGCTCCCTTCAGCTAAGTCCTCAGATTCTAAAGAGTAGATGGTTGTGCCATCATGGTCCCCCACGGGGATCCCAGCTCACCCCAACCCTGGTGGAGCAGGAGCAGCCCCCAGGCAATGCGCTCAGGCTACGAGGAATGGCTAGCTGGGAACAAACCTCTAGCAGTGGCAAGGGAGCCCTCCAGGGCAGGAATATGGGGACAAGAGCTGTGACCTTTCACCCAACCCACTCCCCCAAATTCCTCTGTCCTGTCAGAAGGTGGAGAAAAGGCCTGTGCTCCCTAAGTTACAGCAACAAGAATTTGGAATAGTTCAGCCCTAGCTTCCCCCTCTGTGCTGGGATGGGAGCCAGACCCCATGCATGGCAATTTAAGACTGGGGCCTGCCTATCATGCTCAGCCCTACATGTGCTGGGCAAGTGCTCGACCCCTGAGCTGCACCCCAGCCTCCCACAAGCTCCGCTCCCTTGAGAGTCTAAAGGAGAGTACCCCAGACCCCAAATACCAGTATGTATTTTCCTTACATGCCCCACACTCCTTGACAGACCCTCACCTTAGCACAGTCCAGGGATCTAGGTCTCTAGAGGCTTAACTGTGGCAGTGATAGAAGACAGGGAGTGCCACACCTGCAGGGGACAGCCTGGTGCGATTGGGAGACAATGTGTGAGGGGCTCTGGGGTGGCTGATCCTGGGTGGGGGCACTGTGTCTTAGCCTGCCTGCACTGAGGCCAGACCCTCCCCACCCTGGTATCCCCAACTCTGCTTCCCATCTCTCTAGATGTTTTGGACATTTCTCAGTCCCACAGCTATGCAAGATGTGGCCTTTTCATGTCTGGCTTCTGTCATGTCCCGTCTGTCTGAGATCCATCTGGCCCACTGCATGCCCCTGATGGGCACACCACATCGCTGTTTATTTATTCCTCAGATGATTGACACTTGGCATATTTTTCCATCTTTTGGTGGTTGGGAGTAATCTGTGAACACAGTGTGCAAGTGTGTAACGGAGCCCTGGCCTTCAAACCCCAGTGCACGTCGGGAGGGAGCGTGGGGCTGTGGCGCCCTCCCTGACAGCTGTGAGTGTCACACCCCCACAAGCTCCAAGCTCCCAGCCTCACCTCCTCCCCAACACTTGTTCCTTTTTGGGCCCCTTTGTTTTCGCAGTCCTGGGGGTGGAACCCAAGACTAGAGGCTCACTATGCAAGTGCTCTGCCCCTGACAGGATCTCAAACTCAGAGCAATCCTCCAGGTGCAGTCTTGAACACTGGGGTTACAAGAGTGCACACCGTGATCCACTTTAACTTTTATGGTTTTTATTTTAAAAATTAAAAAAAAATTGTGTTTGGGTTTGTGCACATACATAGAGGAGCCCATGGGGCAGAGGTCTCAGGAAGCCCAGAACGGTTCTGAGAGCTGGGGTGGCAGGGGTGTCACTACCAAGCTGATGTGCGTGCTTCTGATTCTGAAGGAACCGAAGGTTCTAACTCTTACATCTGAGCTCTTCTTTAATGTTTTTAAAAATTATTTTATTTTTGAGACAGGGTAGCTATGGCTGTCCTGGAACTCACTCTGTAGACCAGGCTGGCCTGAACTCAGAGACCCGCCTGCCTCTGCCTCCCCAGGGCTGGGATTAAAGGTGTGCACCACCATGCCCGGCACATTTGGGTTCATGTCTGTCCCCTGCTGTGATGTTGCCAGGGTCCTGCTGGGTCACCAAGCTGATCTGGTACACTGGCAGCCTTCTGCCTACAGGAAGGAGTGATGCCCAGGTTGAGGGAATGGCTGGAGGACACAGGCGTGTGTGTGTGTGTGTGTGTGTGTGTGTGTGTGTGTGTGTAGATTCCAGGCTGAGTCACCTTGGCCCCGGGTGGGCCTCCAGCCTCCCCATCCCCAGCCCACTGTAAACACAGACTAGTACACAGCACGGTGGAGCCTCGGAATGCCTTTAATCAGGCTCCGAAGCCGCTGCCAAATTTCCAGACCCGGGAATGAGCAGGGCTGTGGTGGGCGGCGCCGGCTGTTTCTCCAGACGGTGCTGGAGGTTGGACACAGGCACTTGGGCCCAGAGCTGTGACAGGTCCCTTGGGGTCTGTTCAGCACAGCTGGTTCTGTGGGGCCCTCCTCCTTCCATAGGGTACCCAGTCCTCCCCATTGGCCCAGTGCCCATCCCTGAGTGAGGCCTCATAAAGGGAAGAGACACTGCTGAGTTCCCAATTTGCAAGTGGGGAAACTGAGGCACCAAGAGGCCATAGGTTGACTGGGGCCTCTGTTACAAGCCAGGCTGTCTCATGGGTCAATGGGGGTGTCAATGGGATAGAGTACTGTAACTCAGTGGATAGAGTGCTGTAACTCGGTGATAGAGTGCTGTAACTCAGTGATAGAGTACTGTAACTCAGTGATAGAGTGCTGTAACTCGGTGATAGAGTGCTGTAACTCAGTGATAGAGTGCTGTAACTCAGTGATAGAGTGCTGTAACTCGGTGATAGAGTGCTGTAACTCGGTGATAGAGTGCTGTAACTCGGTGATAGAGTGCTGTAACTCGGTGATAGAGTGCTGTAACTCAGTGATAGAGTGCTGTAACTCAGTGGGTAGAGTACTGTAACTCAGTGATAGAGTGCTGTAACTCAGTGATAGAGTGCTGTAACTCGGTGATAGAGTGCTGTAACTCAGTGATAGAGTGCTGTAACTCAGTGATAGAGTGCTGTAACTCGGTGATAGAGTGCTGTAACTCAGTGATAGAGTGCTGTAACTCAGTGATAGAGTGCTGTAACTCAGTGATAGAGTGCTGTAACTCAGTGAGTAGAGTGCTGTAGCTCAGTGGGTAGAGTGCTGGCCAAGCATGCACAAAGCCCTGGGTTCTACACCTAGCACCACATAAACCAGATGTGGTGGAACAAGCGTGTAAGTCAGGAGATGGAGGAAGAAGGACCAGAAGTTTGAGGTGAGCTCAGGGTGTGTGAAACGTTTTCTCAAACAACAAAAAGTTGGGAAGTCTGGAACATCCACATACTGCGTCTTTGAGGATGCAGCACCCCAGCCTGCCAAGATCAGGTAGAGCCCTGAGGTGTATGGCTGACCAGCTGCCACCTCCTCCCCAGGTGACTTGGCTGGGACATGCCAGGCTGGTCACTATGGAAGCTCTCTGGGTTTAGGTACCATGCCTGAGTCACATAGCCACCTACTGTGAGAGCCAGCAGGAGGTCTACAGTGGAACAGTGGTCACACAGGGTTTAGATCTAGGCAGCCCATGTGAGTGGCCTGCACTACACAAAAACTGTGCCCTGCCAAGAAAATCAGCTGCATTAAAAACTAGATTCTCGCCGGGCGGTGGTGGAACACGCCTTTAATCCCAGCACTCAGGAGGCAGAGGCAGACAGATCTTTGTGAGTTTGAGGCCAGCCTGGTCTACAGAGTGACACAGAGAAACCCTGTCTTGAAAAACCAAAAAAACCAAAAAAAAAAAAAAAACAACCAAAAACCAAAAAAACTAGACTCTCTGCAGAGTCGTCAAAGATCTGACCATTGAGGCCTTGACTCATTTTTTTGAGGACAGGGATGTGGCCAGAAGCCAAGGGATGGCAGGATGGCTGGAGCCAAGGGAAGCCACAACAAGGGCAGAAAGAGGACTAAGTCCTGTCCTGCCCTCCCAAGTCCACACTCCTGTGTCACTGAACCTCATCTCACTGATGTGGGGGCTCAGCAAAGGCTCCGAGCATAGCAGGGGAGGCCACCAGCATCCGGAGTCTGGGCGGCAGGCAGCAGAAGACTAACAAAGTGGGTCTTTAGAAATGGCAGGAGATCATGGCTATATGGGACTAATGTGCCAAGGACAGAGCTAAGTGAGTGGAGGCCGTGAAGAGGCAGGCCGTCATAGGAAGACAGGTCACGGGGACTCCTGGGGGATGCGTTAGGAAGAGGGTAGGACAGGGCAGCAAGAACAGAACGAGGCACCCGGAGGGAGGGCGTGGCCTAGCCAGGCCAGCTCCCATGGGTGCTCAGCACAGAGGACCAGGGCAGTGGTGCTAGGCCCTGACCACAACAGTACCAGGGTGACGACGGCCTGGGGGCCAAACACAGTGGACTCCCTGGTCTGTGGACCAGGAGCTGCAACATGCTAGACCTAGGGAACTGAGGATCCCCAACTACAGGCTTCACCCAGCCTCAGTCTCTGTCACTGTCTCTGTCTCTCTCTCTCTGTGTAGGGTGGGGTAGATAGGTTAGAGGTCACCTTGAGTTTAATTCCTCAAGAGACATTCACCTTATTTTGGGGAAAAGCATTTCTCACAGGCCTGGAATGGCCACGGAGGTGAAGCTGACCAGCTGGTAACCCTCATGTCTCTGCTGTCCTGCCCTGGACTGCAAGCCTGGGACACGCAGGCTTTCTTTGGAGGATGTTTTCATTTTTATTTACTTGATGTATATGCACACACTGAGAATACCTCGGTATACATGGAGGTCAGAGGAGAGCTAGCAGGAACCAGTTCTTTCCTTCTCTTCCCCCACGCAGTTCCCAGGGACTAAACCCAGGTCATCAGGCTTTACCTGCCTCCTCACTGACCTGCACCAGCTCATCGACTTGGTTCTAAGCATCAAACTCAGGTCCCCAATGTTAATGCACTTCATTGACTGAGCCCCGCACCCCCCACACCCTCCCCTACACACACCCTGTACCCCCCACACCCCACACCCTCCCCCCCACACCCCACATTTGAGGCAGGGTCTTATGTAGTCCAGGCTGGCCTGGAACCCTCTTAAATCTATATCCCATGTACTGGGACCAGACATTTGTCATGGTATCTGGCAAGGTGGCTGCTTTGGGAAGCAACTTGGTTCTAGGGCCTGAGACCTTTTGTTTTGTTTTGTTTTGTTTTGTTTTTCGAGACAGAGTTTCTCTGTGTAGCTTTGGAGACTGTCCTGGATCTCGCTCTGTAGCCCAGGTTGAACTGAACTCGAACTCACAGGGATCCACCTGCCTCTGCCTCCCAAGTGCTGGGATTAAAGGTGTGCGCCACCACCGCCCGGCTTAAGATATTTACTTGTTTATTTGCCTGATTGTTGTTGTTGTTATTATTATTATTTTTTGTTTTGTTTTGTTTTGTTTTTTGGTTTTCGAGACATGGTTTCTCTGTGTAGTTTTGTGCCTTTCCTGGAACTCACTTTGTAGCCCAGGCTGGCCCCAAACTCACAGAGATCCACCTGGCTCTGCCTTCCAGTGCTGGGATTAAAGGCGTGCACCACCACTGCCTGGCTGACCTTGGATACTTTAAACCCTCAGGGACACTGTGGTGTCTCTCTCTGTACTGCAAGGCATGGCTGCTAACTGAGCTGTGGAAGAATCAGCTTTCAGATGAGATTAAAACAGTTCTCTGCCTCAGAGAATCACAAATGTAGGGGGCTCCAGGGGACCCATGCTAGTATCCCGCCCCTCCAAAAATGAAAAACTGCAGTCAGGCATGGTAAGACACACCCCAGCACTCAGGAGGTGGAGGCAGGAGAATTAGGAGTTCAAGGTCAGTTTGGGTTACATGAGATCTTGTTTCAAAAATCACTAAATTACAGTCTCTTGTTAGACATGAGCTTCTGTTACCTGGTACCTCCACACCAGCATCACACCCCAGGTCACCTGCAGTCCCCAAGTGTCCCCAAGTGGCCAGTCAAGATTCATACCACAGCCACACTGCCTGCCACCCAAGGGTCCCTAGTGGTAGCCTCAACCCTCAGGTCTCAGTTTCCTTTCGTCCCCTCTGCCTCAGCACATGGGACATGCTCTGGGTCCTCAGAGAGCTATCCTGGGAACTGACCCACTGCAGGCTCACAAGGGGGCCTGCACCACCCCTGGGCACATACAAAACTCAGGACCACAGAGGCTGTGGGTCAGAGGACATGGCTGAAAGGAAGTAGGCAGCCAGCCACTCTGGAGATGCAGACTTTTCTAAAAGGTCTCTGGAGGTTGATGGACATGGAGGGCCTAGCTATGGCCAAGCTGAGCAGGAGGCAGTTGGGCCTCAGCTGGGGATGGGACAACAGACTTGTTTGTGTCCAGAAAA
Organism: Onychomys torridus; assembly: GCF_903995425.1. Lineage (NCBI taxonomy): Eukaryota > Metazoa > Chordata > Mammalia > Rodentia > Cricetidae > Onychomys > Onychomys torridus. The sequence goes on along the minus strand of NC_050459.1, from coordinate 63,217,413 downwards.
AATGACAGCCACGTCTTCACAGCTGAGCCTCCTCCCTGATGGGCTTTGCTTCTAGAACCTGCTGCCAAGAGGACCAAGGACAGAGATGCTGCTGACCCAAACAAGCCTTTCTGTGGACATGTGTAGACTCATGCTGGCAGTGTGGGCACAGGTCTACATTATGTGTAGTTCCTTGTAGTAACTAACTTGTCCCCAGGGTAGTTTTGAGCATGAGGCAATGTCACGGGGTCACACATCTTCCTCTGTCCATTCCTCCTTTTTTTTTTGAGACAGGGTTTTTCTGTGTAGCTTTGGAGCCTGTCCTGGACTAGCTCTGTAGACCAGGCTGGCCTTGAACTCACAGAGATCTGCCTGCCTCAGCCTTCCAAGTGCTGGGATTACAGGTGTGTTCCACCACCACCCGGCTCCCACATTTTTATACATTATTTTTACATTTATTTATTTGTTTAATGGGGCGCATGTTCCAAGAACCATGTGGAGGCCACAGGAAAGCACGGAGGAGTCGGCTCTCTCCATGTAGCCTGGGGACCACACTCGGGCTGCCAGTCTTGGTGGCATGGGCTTTTCCTGGCAGAGCCATCTTGCTAACCCTTCTACCCTATTTTTTGATACAGGGCTTCTCACACCGGCCTGAGAATCCCTAAATAGACTAAGTGGGCTAGCCAGCAAGCTCCAGGGATCCTGTCATCCCCACCTCCCCAGTGCTAGGATCACACACATGTGCCATCTTGCTTGGCTCTGACCTGTGAGCCAGGTCCTCACACCTGCGCTGCAAGCGTTCTGCCAACAGAACTATGTCCCAGCCCCCCACATACCTTTTTCTTCCTGAAACACAGCCTCACTATGCAGCTCAGGCACCTCAGCCTCCTGAGTGCTGGCATGGCAGGCGCACACATGTCCAGCCTTTACTCTCATTCCCGGGCCTCTCTGACAATCTAGGCACATAATGTAAGGCTCCAGTCCCAAACAAATGGTCACTCAGTAGGAAATGCCTCACAGACGCCTGTCTCACCTTCCAGAGTTCCAGCCAAGACACGGAGCTGCCCACAGGACCCAGAGACAGGCTGTACTACACCCTCCAAGGCCAAGTGCCCTGGAGTTCTGGCACCCAGGGCCCTGTGTGCATGAAGGAGATGGGTGGTGTGGGGAAAGATATATCTCCTCCAACTGCAGGGGCCGGGACTGGAGCCAGGGCTACTGGGGCCTTGGCAGCATGTCTGTGGGTCACTGTGTTCTAGACACAGTATGTTCAAGTTGGAAGAGGTGGCACATCTGTCACCCCCCATACTTGGGGGGTGGAAGAAAGGACCTGAAGTTTAAGTTCATATTCTTGGCTGCAGGTAAGTTCAAGGCCAACATGGGCTACATGAGACTGTCTCCAAAACAAACAATAAGGGGGAAAAACCAAAATACAAACAAGAGTTAAAACTGTGGGCACAGTCAAGTGTGGTGGCGCTAGCCTTTTATCTCAGCTCTCAGGCAGAGGCAGGGGATCTCTGTGAGTCCCCAGCCAGCATGGTCTACACAGAGCCTGTCTAACAAAACAAAAACCAAAACTCTGGCACCCTCACCTGCATAAAGACAGAGGAGGACCTTAGAAAATGAGAAAAGATGGAGAGCAGCAGGCTGTGTCACAGTGCAGAGAGGAACGCAGCCCTACCGGCCCAGGGCACTGGTAGCCAGCAGGGGTAGGAAGGAGCCTCCTGACCTCTGGAGCAAACAAGGCCACCGGCCTGTGGGTCTCAGTCCCCAGCTTAGCTTCCAAAGCCTCAGGAAGACTGCAAGCCTATTTGAACACATGCATGTGAGTGTGACTGTGTAGAAACATGTGCTTGCATGTGAGAGCGCGCACACATGGATGTGTGAGTGTGCACACGTGTGTTACACCGAGGGATGGGAGAACAAATGCCAGCTACACTACTCTGTGCTGCAGCTCCGTGTCCCTGCGCCCCAGGGAGCCACACCCTTTAGCAGCTCAACTTCAAATCCCCCCTCAAAAGAACAGTATGAACCACCAATGGGGTAGGGGCTGCCTCAGGCTGGACCACCACTGGCAGACCAGGCTGGTCTCAAACTCAGAGATCCACCTGCTTCTGCCTCCACAGGCTGGGATGAAGATGTGCGCCACCATGCACAGATGCAGGTGGAGAAGTGGTGGCCTTCTCCAACCCTGGCAACACAAAGGACTGCTTTGGAAAGTGGTCCCCATGCTGCCATGCCACTTTGCTGGGGTCATGGCTAAAACTGGCATGCTGCTCCCCAGGGCTTCCCTGAGGGGCAATGGGGCCACAGGGAGATAAAGCAAAGTTGAGATGGCCTCATTACCATGGCTCAAAATAGCTAGAATGTTCCACATTTCAGGATGCTCAGCCATTACGTAAGAACTCAGGGTTAGGGGCGGGGCTGTGACCCAGGCCCGCACAGGCCCATCTAGCACCCCATAGGAACCTCACACTCAGACTTCCACAAGCCCCCCACATCTGTGTGCTCCAGATCTCAGGACCTGGCTGGGTGGGATCTCACCTGCCTTCCCTCAACAGCACACCCAAGCCAGCAGCCCTAGGATACTCATAGGGAGGAAGGTGGAACCAAAGTCCACACTGGGCAGAGGCAAGCAGAAGCACCCACATCCTGAGCCTACCCATACCCTGAGCCTACCCACACCCCGAGCCTACCTACATCCCGAGCCTACGCACCCCTGATCTTTCTTTGAGCTCCCAAGATGATTTAAGTATTTGGTCCTAGCTTGTGACATCTTGGCATCCAGCTGTCTATACCTAGGCCTGCCCTGGGCAGACCATCCTGTACTGTCACCTCTGCAGCGGCCTGCTCCACCACTGCTGCGTCGCACAGCTCAAATGCCCTTGCTCTCTCTCTCTCTCTTTTTTTTTTTATCCACACCAGTAGGTTTCTGTTCTATTTAAAATAAAGTCAACTTGCTTAGAACTCCACATATAAAATATAAAACCACGGTGTGACCCAGCACTCCATCCACAGGGACAAGGCCCAGTGAAAGGGAGAAGACATGCAAACACATATTTGTGTTAGCATGGCAAATGGGCCAAAGAGAGAAACCCAGTTTCCAGCAGCAGTGTGTGACTAGGAATAGACTGGGGTGTTGGGATGTTGCTCAGCCCTGAAAAGGCATGAGGCTCTAACATACCACAAGGGCAGACCTTGAAAACATGCCACTGCGTGTCAGAAGCCAAAGAATAAGACCACATCATGTGTGAGCCCAAGGATGCAAACCATGGACTCAAACTACAGAGCAGGGCAGCAGGCCAGGGGTTGCCATGGGAGGGGAACCAGGAGACTGCTAACAGGAAAAGCTCTCCTTTTAGAGGCATGGGCTGTTGTAGAACTAGGCGTAAGTTAACAGTTACACTGAAGGATAAATGATTCAATGCCACAGAAATTGGCTAGGGAGGCTTTATCAAAACTAGTAAATAGGAAAGTGGTATTCAAACCCATCCCTGCCCTGGGGCTGATGAAACTAAATGTCCACTACAATGAGAGCTGAAGGTACAACTCATATAGCGCCAGGCCCTGCCTAGAGTCCCCAGAGGGGCTGGGGGTGTGGTCAGGGTGGAGCCCCGCCTAGAGTCCCCAGAGGGGCTGGGGGCGTGGTCAGGGTGGAGCCCCGCCTAGAATCCCAGTGAGGGGCTGGGGGCGTGGTCAGGGTGGAGCCCCGCCTAGAATCCCCAGTGAGGGGCTGGGGGCGTGGTCAGGGTGGAGCCCCGCCTAGAATCCCCAGTGAGGGGCTGGGGGCGTGGTCAGGGGTGGAGCCCCGCCTAGAATCCCCAGTGAGGGGCTGGGGGCGTGGTCAGGGTGGAGCCCCGCCTAGAATCCCAGTGAGGGGCTGGGGGCGTGGCTCAGGGGTGGAGCCCTGTCTAAAATGTCTGAGGCCCTCAATCAATCTTAAGTAGGTCCTGATGTTGTAAGGGTGACACAGTATCACAGACACTTGATTCCCAGTTACCCTCTGACTTCTACATGTATGGCCTGACCCTGTTTGTAGAATATTATTTCAAGGTGTGTTACTTTTGTTTATGCACTGGAACATGTGTTTAATGATGCAAATATGTTTGATGAGATAAAATTCACCTGCAGTCAGGGAGGCTGCATCTGCAACCAGCTGACAGGAAGTGGTAGGGAGGAGCCAGGTGGAAAGGGTTTTTAAGGATGGGCAAGGAGACGGGGGAAGCGCAGTACACAGCCAGCTACACAGTAAGAGTAAGATTTCCACAAGTTAGAGAACAGGAAAAGCCCAGAGGCAAAAGGGGATAAATTAAGAAAGCTGGCTAGAAACAAGCCAAGCTAAGGCCAGGCAGTCATAATTAAGAACAAACCTCCATGTGCAATTTATTTGGGAGCTGGGTGCAAACAGAACACTGTAAATGTAATAAATCTTTTAAAAAAAGTTTTAAAAAATTAAGGACATGGTGGTGCAAATCTTTAATTCCAGTACTTGGGAGGCAGAGGCAGGCAGATCTGAGTTTGAGACCAGTATGGTCTACACAGACCTGAAGTTTTCAACCTTCCTGATGCTACAACCCTTTAATACAGCTCCTCAAGTTGTGGTAACCCCCCAACCATAAAGTTATTTTTGTTGCTACTTCATAACTGTAATTTTGCTACTGTTATGAATCATAATGTAAATATAATATAATATATAATATAATAGTATAGTATAATAAAATGTCTGTGTTCTGACAGTCTTAGGTGACCCCTGTGAAAGGGTTGTTCCACCCCAAAGGGGTCACAACTCACATGTTGAGAACCAATGACAGAGTTCTAGGCCAGCCAAAGTTACACAGGGAGGCCATGTATTAAAAAAATAAGATAAAAACCAGCCAATGTTAAACCAGCCAATGTTGAACCAATAGGATAGAATACTCCAGAAACAAGCCCTCATGGGAATGGTCACGTGACTGCTGACACTGGTGCCAAGACACTAGGTGGGAAGAGCAGCCTTTGTGCAAAGGGCTCTGGGAAAACCGCACTTCCACAGAGGCAGGAATCTGGACATAGACCCGGGGTAGAAGCCAGAACCAAGCCCAGCTCTGTCTCAGAAGCTGCAGACCTATGAGGCAGGCAGCCTGGCCGGTGGCTCAGGAGCACAGGAGCCATTTCTTGGATACAACACCAAGGTCAAGCAGGTGAAAGAAAACAACCAACCAAGGGCTGGACTTGGTCAAAATTAAAAGCATTCATGCATCAAAAGACGCCATGGACGGGGTGAGAGGCATGCTCCAACAGAATCGCTTGCAGCGGCCCTCTGATTAGAATTAACCCACAGAGGCATGGGCTGCACAGCTGCAGATCTGAGCTGGTGCCTTGGGCAAGCACTGGGGAGCAGGGAGGACCTGGGACCCTCTCAAACTCGTGGTGGGACAGTGGTACAGTAGACCATTTAAGCACGGGATGTGCTGGTGCAGGCCAGTGACATGGGCTGAAGCAAGAGGGCTGCCACCGAGTTCCGGGCCAGCCTGGGCTACAGACCTGAGGCCCTGTCTCACGGAGCTGATTCCAGCAGCTAAGATACTCCGGAGTCTAAGGTCAGCACTGGCTACACAGACCCTGCCTCAAAACAAACAAAAAACAAACAACTGAACTGTGGGGCCTGCTCAGTGGACAGGGCCCTAACCTCTGCAAGAAGTGCAGTTTCTGTGTCCATTTCCAGCCTTTCACAGAGAGGAAACTGAGGCCCAGATGTGAATGATACCTCCTCCTCTACTGGGGTTAGAAGACTATTTAGTAGGCTATATGCCCGGGGTGGGTTGGTGGCAGAACTCCTGAGAGTGCCCAGTCAGGCACCTTCCCAGGCCGTTCCCACAGTATGCATCTATTGCCGGGCGGTGGTGGTACACGCCTTTAATCCCAGCACTCAGGAGGCAGAGGCAGGCAGATCTTTGTGAGTTCAAGGCCAGACTAGTCTACAGAGCGAGATCCAGGAAAGGCATAAAGTTACACAGAGAAACCCTGTCTCGAAAAAACAAACAAACAAACAAACAAAGCAAAACAGTATGCCGCTTGGCCTAGAAGTCATCCACGTCACCAGAGGCTGTGCATCCAACTCTACTGCTTGTCACCACACCCACCTGCCACAAGCTCAGGGTGTCCCAACCATGGGTGACAGGGCCTCTCTCACTAGAAAAGCCCGAATCTGTACCCAACAGGAAACACTCTTTCAGGGTTACCAGCAGCCACCAGTGAATACACAGTGCATATCCACTGAGTGCTTGCTGAATATACCACACACCTGCTAAGTGTCAACGGAGTACAGCCTGCACCTGTTAAAGTACACCCCACACCTGCTGAGTACAGCCTGTGCCTGCTGAATTTCATCTGGATACCATGCACCTGCTGAGTGTCCCCCAGGTGCTTGCCAGCTGCTCAGCGTGTCACAGCCAGCTGCTGAGGTGCACTGGCACTGTACTCCTCTCTCCTCATGATGGTAGACAGAGGCCATGCAACCCAGTCTTACCTCTCCAAAGAGGGTGCGGAGCTGAACAGGACAGAAGGCAGTCCACCAAGCCTCAGCTAATGCTGCACACACCCTCTTCCCAGGAGGACCAGGCTGGCCACATCTCATTTCCTCTTAGCAGTGCTAATGTTGACTCTGCATCTGTGGCCCATAAGGCTCGCAGTGGCTTCCTCATTTGTCCATCAAGGGCCACAGGGCCACACCTGGCTGGCACCCACCTAGCAAGGGATACACAGGCAGAGCTGGCTGGGACAGGCACCCACCCAAACCGGCTGCGCTAGACGGGCAGTACAAGAGGGGTGACCAGCGGCTGTCCCCAGCCACAGCTGCCCATAGCTCCAGGACAGACCTCCCCCACTCCACACAGCTGCCAGGAACCCCACTGACCTGTCACTGCCATGGCCTCAGTGCCCAAGCCGTCCTCAAATTTTGCAACCTTTCCTGCTACTAGGGAACACACAGGGAAAGACATCCCCTAGAGGGAGGGCTTTACATCCAGCATGGATGGAGGCAGATGTGAGGATGTGTAGGTTCTAAACACCATGCCTCACCACAAAAGTATGTGATGGGGGCAATGTCCTATGTTGGAAGGACAGGGACACTAGCATGAGGCTCAGGTTAGAAGCCACGTGACACCTCACCTGAGCAACACAGATGTGTGCAGGGTTCCTCCCTGGGGCTGCCATCAGCACAGGAGCACCTGCAACAACTCCACACCACCTATCCCTCACACTGTCTTTTCTCTGTAGTCTTCCACAGCCCATGTCACCTACTCTGAAAGCCATTTCCTCTAGACATGGCTTCTGGCAGACTGGCACACCCTGCTGCAGCCTGATGGGCTGGCATACTCCCAAACTGCATGATATGATAGAAATCACTCCGGCTACTGACTGGATCAGCCTGGCTTGCCCAACTCATGCTTTGCGACATGCGCTCTCGGGGTCTCCTGCTCCCTCCCGTCTCATCTCGGGTGTTACTGGCAGCCTAGCACTGGCTGTGACATGCGCCTGTGCCTCTCAGTCACAGCCTCTGCCCACCCTGTACACACACACCCCAGACACCCAGGGCCAGACCTCCTCTCTCCAGTTGTGACTGCACAACACCTCTGAGGCAGGCTTAGCTTTGGGTGAGCTCTCCCTGGAACAGCCAGTGGGGGTCTGCCATGATGCCAAGGCTAGCCTAGGACCCACAATCCCCTTGCCTCAGCCTCAATAATGAGTTGGGCAGGGGTGCCCTGATGGTTGCTTGGTTAGTCTCAATACGTAACCAAAGCGGAGCTCAAAGTTGCATCAATCTCCTGGCCTCTACTTCCTGCACGCTGGGAATGCAGCTATGAATCACGACACTTGGTGCTGGGTTTGCTCTGTGTGCTGCATGCATGTGTGTTCACTGGCACATGGAGGTCACAGGTCGATGCCCAGTGTTTCCTCAATTGCTCCCATCTTGACGAACTCCCAGTAAACCATAGCTCCCTGGCTGGGCAGCACCAGGAATCTTCCCATCTCTGCCACCCTGTGCTGGGGTCACAGACATTCGGCATGGACCCAGCTTCCTCTGTGGACTCTGTGACCAATCTTGGGTCTTTAATCTTATACGCTAGCACTTTACCAATGAAACCACCTTCCCAGCTCTAAGTCTCACACAGCCTGGGCCGACTCAGACTTCATGAGTAGCTAGGATGGACGTCTTGATCTCCCCGCCTCCACTTCCCAAGTGCAGGGATGGCAGTGTGCCCACCGAGTGACTGGCAGCTGCGGCACTTCCTCAGCAGGCCCCAAGTCCCACTACCTCCCTGGCTGCACCCCACCTCTATGTCCACATGAGGTCAAGCTGAAACCAAAAAGCCACTGGCACAGATAGTAATTCACCCAGCATAACCCAGTTAAGTCCAACGAGCCCCAAACAAGGGATCAGAGGGACCACGATCAGGAACCATGAGATGATGCCAAGGCAGGAGTCACAGGGTATGTACTGTACCTTGACCCTGGGGAATTATGATAGGAAAAGACACTACCCCTACCCCCAGAGCTTACACAGAAAATCCTTGCAACTGTCCCAGGTCCACTAGCCAGTTGCTTCCTTTTCCACTTGTGAGCCAGGCCCAGGTCTCTCGTCAGTGCCTACACCACTGCATGCCCCACTGGAACCCACAATCTGTCACCAAAACAGAAATGCAGGGGTGGTGGTCTGGCTTAGTGGAAAAGTATCTGTCCAGGCTGCATTGCAGAACCCTGCCAGCACACATGTTCCATCCCCAGCACTGCCTGCAGGAGCACCCAGTGTCACCTGCTGACTGCGTGAACAGAGGCATCTGGACCAGGGTCAGCCCTCTGAGAGCCTCTTGTGCTGGGCCACCTGTTGGACTAACCCAGGGGCACATTCTGTGCAACCAACAGTGGACATGGTCTGTGGAAATAAGAGACGCAGGCCAAAGCCCCATGTCATGGTGTCATGGCCAGCAGCAGAACTGAGACAATGAATGAATGGCTGCAAATGCAGGCTCTGCCTCCTGCAACTGGAGGAACACAGACTTGGGTTTGAAGAAACTGCCCTGCTGAATCATCCTTAGCCTCTCATTAGGGGATCCTAGGCAGGGATCCTACGGGTACCTCAGCCCCGCCCCCAGCCCCTCACTGGGATTCTAGGCGGGGCTCCACCCTGACCACGCCCCCAGCCCCTCACTGGGATTCTAGGCGGGGCTCCACCCTGACCACGCCCCCAGCCCCTCACTGGGGATTCTAGATGGGGCTCCACTCTGACCACGCCCCCAGCCCCTCACTGGGATTCTAGGCGGGGCTCCACCCCCTGACCACGCCCCCAGCCCCTCACTGGGGATTCTAGGCGGGGCTCCACCCCCTGACCACGCCCCCAGCCCCTCACTGGGATTCTAGACAGGGCTCCACCCTGACCACGCCCCCAGCCCCTCAGTGGGATTCTAGGCGGGGCTCCACCCTGACCACGCCCCCAGCCCCTCACTGGGGATTCTAGACGGGGCTCCACCCTGACCACGCCCCCAGCCCCTCACTGGGGATTCTAGACGGAGCTCCACCCCTGACCACGCCCCCAGCCCCTCACTGGGGATTCTAGACGGAGCTCCACCCCTGAGCCACGCCCCCAGCCCCCTCACTGGGATTCTAGGCGGGGCTCCACCCCTGAGCCACGCCCCCAACCCCTTACTGGGGGATTCTAGACAGGGCTCCACCCTGAGCCAAGCTGCCTTTCTTGCTTGTTTTCTTTGACACATGGCCTGGCCATACAATCAATAACCAGCTTTACTTTTCTCATTTTTTGGGGGGGGAGGGGTTGTGAATGCCTGTGTGTGTGTGTGTGTATGTGTGTGTGTGTGTGTGTGTGTGTGTGTGTGTGTGTTAGTTAAGGGGAAACAACTTGCAGGAGTTGGTGTTTTCTTTCTACCATGTGCTGGCTACAATTTATGTTAACCAACAGAAACCAGCATCATTTTGGAAAAGGGAACCTCAATTGAGAAAATGACCCCACTAGATTTAGCCTGTGGTGCGTTTTCTTGATTGATGACTGATGTAGCAGGGCCCAGCTCGCTGTGCACAGCGCCACCCTTGGGCGGGTGGTACTGGGTGTTGTAAAAAAGCAGCTGAACAAGCCAGTAAGCAACACTCCTCCATGGCCTCTGCATCAATCAGCTCCTGCCTCCAGGTTCCTGCCTTGAGTTCCCGCCTCCTCTCCTTTAATGGGGGTGTATGTGTGAGTTTTAAACTGGAATAATCCCCTGCCTCCCCAAACTGATTTTGGTTGTGGTGTCTTCCTACAATAGAAACCCTAAGACATGAGCTGGAGAGATGGCTCAGAGTTTAAGAGCACCGACTGTTCTTCCCAAGGTCCTGAGTTCAGTTCCCAGCAACTACACGGTGGCTCAAGCCATCTGTAATGAGATCTGGGGCCATCTTCTGGTGTGCAGACATATGTGCAGACAGAACACTGTATACATAATAAGGAAGGAAGGAACCCTAAGACATAACAGGTAGGTCCCAGTACCCTCAGGTGTCAGACTCGGCAGCACTTTTCCCACTGGAACATACCATATCACCACCCTCACATTGTCTTTAAATTCTAGGGTCTAGGGCTAGAGAGATGGCTCAGTGGTTAAGAGCACTGGCTGCTCTTCCAGCTCACACATAGAGGTTCACAACTATCCATAACCAGTTCCCAGTGATCTGATTCAGTCTTCTGTCTACTTGGGAGCTAAGCATTCACATGGCACATACACAAGCATAGGCAAACACTGACATACATATAATTGAATAAATAAAAAGTAAGTAAATTTTTTTAATGACCAAGGGACCAGATGTTGTGGCACACACCTTTAATCCCAGTACTCGGGAGACAGAGGCAGGTGGATCTCTGAGTCTGAGGCCAGCCTGGACTACAGAATGAGTTCTATGCCAGCTAGGGATACGTAGTGAGACTCTATCTCAAACACACACACACACACACACACACACACACACACACAAAACAAAAGTGAGCACTGTGGCTCAGAAGATGGGTCAGTGATAACAGCACTTGCTGGGCAAGCACGAAACTGAGGCTGAATCCTCGGCACTTACATAAAAAGCTGGGTAACCCAGCACTTGAGGCAGAGGCAGGCAGATCTCAGAGTTCGAGGCCAGCCTGGTCTTTAGAGTGTATTCCAGGAGAGCCAGGGCTACACAAAGAAGCCCTGTCTCAAAAAACAAATTTTTTAAAATAAGTAATACAAATTTCTATTTATTTTTATTTTATGTGCATTGGTGTTTTGCCATGGGTGTCAGGTCTCCTGGAACTGGAATAACAGATAGTTGTGAGCTGCCATGTGGGTGCTGGGAATTGAACCCGGGGTCTCTGAAAGAGCAGTCAGTGCTCTTAACCACTGAACCATCTCTCCAGCCCCTCAAAAAAAAATTTTTTTTTTAAAAAGACAAAAACAAACACTGGTCATACATTCCTGTAGCCCAGAACTTCAAGGAGGGTGGGTGGCTGGGGCTTGCTGCCCAACAGCCACGTTCCAGGACCAACGGGAGACGCAGAGTGACTGGGATGAGATGCAGTGGTGGAGCAGTATACCGAATGCCCTCTCTGTGCCCACATGTACATATGTGCATGCACACATATGCTTTGAAGTAATCTTTTTGTACACTGTGAAGATGTGTCTTTGCCAAGGCACCTTCTGATTGGTTTAATAAAAGGCTGACTGGTCAATAACCAGGCAGAGGTTAGGCGGGAGAGCCAAATTGAGAGAACATTGGGAAGAAGGACAGAGTCTCAAGGAGTCGCCAGGAGATTCAGGCTGAAAAAAATACCACCCCCGTGGTAGATCACAGATAAGAAATATGGATTAATTTAAGTTGTGAGAGCTAGTTAGTAACAAGCCTAAGCTATCAGCAGAGCATTTATAATTAATAATAAGTCTCTGTGTGGTTATTTGAGAGCTGGCTGACAAGACAGAAAAGTCTGCCTACACACACACACCACCTGATGTCCTGCTCTAACCTGTACCCACATGTACACATGTGCACACACACTTATACACACAAACCCATGGAAGCCTGGACTGTAGATGACGCTTATTGTCACAGGATTCTGAGGGCAGCCTGGCTATAGAGTGAGACTGTCTCAAAAACTGAAACAAAGGCCAGGCAGTGGCAGTGGTGGCACACGCCTTTAATCCCAGCACTTAGGAGGCTGAGGCAGGCAGATCTGTGTGAGTTCGAGGCCAGCCTGGTCTACAGAGCGAGTTCCAGGACAGCTGGGGCCACACAGAGAAACCCTGTCTCGAAAAACAAAAACAAACAAACAAAAACAAAAACTATGAAAATAACAGACTGTGAAATGACAGGGATGGCTGTCTTCCAGATCCTGGGGGACAAAAGTCTGCCACCATAGTGTCACAAAACCAGTGCCTGCTGGATGCCCAGGTGGGCATTCTCCAGGAGGCTTTTGGCCGCTGCCCTTGTGCTTCTTACCTCTCCTTGTTTTCACATGGCTGCATCTCCACATCCTGTAGAGTCTGATCTTTTTTATTTTACTTAGACTTTTTGGAGACAGGGTCTCATGTAGCTGAGACTGGCCTTGAACTCCTGACCCTTCCACCTCAGCCTCCTGAGGGCTGGATGAGAAGTGCATGTGACCATATCCAGCCACCTCCTGTTTTCAGAAGGTGGCAGTGACCTCACCAATCCCATCCACAGAGCCCTTTCACCAAGAAAGGTCTCATTGCCAGGTCCTGGAGCTGAGCAGAGACAGACAGATGGCTTTCACAGGCCACCATCCAGATGCTATGGGGGTGGACCCCACACCCTGGAGGATCTTCTAAAGAGGGGAGCAGTGATGAGGGTGTCACTACTATCCTCCTGACAGCAGTGGGGTACTTCCTCTGCAAAGGTCACAGATGGCAGCCCTGGTAGCCAGTGGCAAAGGAGAAAGTGCCAAAGGGCCAGCTAGATGGCTCAGCGGGTAGGAAGGTGATTGCTGCCGAGCCTGATGAACTAGGTTCAATCCCCAGGACTCACATGAGAGAAGGCAAGAACCAATTCCAGCAAGCTGTCCACTGTTCTCTGATCTCTGCATGTGTGTTATGGCACACGCGCGCACACGCGCGCACACACACACACACACACACACACACACACACACACGAGTGAATAACAAATGTTCCAGGCCCTATCCTGAGCAAAGCCACCCCTGCCACACATAAAGGCCAGAAAACCACCAGAGTCCAGGCAGGGCCATCCTGCATTGCTATTTTTGTGAAGACAGGGTCTCGCTGTGCGGCCCAGCTGGCCTCAATGCTTGTCTCTGAGCTCCTCATGCTTCAGCTCCACAGCATCTGGGACAACAGACGCGTGCCACCACACCTAGCTGACAAAGGACATTCTGTGGCCCATGGCCTGTGACCTAAGATACTCAGTATTGGTTATACCAGGAACCCAGTGTCCCAAGCCAATGATTAGCAAGTGGCATGCACCCCACCCCACCCCACCCCATCCCCACCAGCCCCTCTCTGCACGTTCCACACCAGCAGTCTCCAGTGCCCCACCATCTTCCTAGGACACAGAGATAGGACGTGGCACGGGTACCTGTGTCCAGGGTGCAGTTCCCAAAGGGCCGAGACAATAGACAGAGTCCTCCAGCGCCACCCCGCAGAGCATGGGGTAGCAAAGGTGCAGGCTCAAGCTGGTGGACCCCAGATGCACAGTAACTATTAAAGGAGCCGGTGAGAGCTCGGCAGGTGAAGGGTGAAGGAGCTTGTCACCAAGCCTGGTGACCCAGCTGTGCCCCTGGGACCACATGGTGGAGAGGAAAGCAGCTGCCACAAGTTGTGGTCTGACCTCGTAGCCATAACTCTCCAAATAAATCAAAATGTAGTGATTTTTCAAAAAATGTAAAATAGGTAAATTTTGTCTTTTTCTTTTGTGTGTGGATGTGGTTGTGTGCACACGTGTGTAGATTCTACCTCAGGCACTGTTCTTTAGGAGCCTTTAAACTGTCCGTTTTCCAGAAGTGTTCTCTGTGCAGCTCTGGCTGTCCTGGAACTCACTTTGTAGACCAGGCTGGCTGGTGGGGCCTGACATCGCCTGACTACCTCCATAGGCTGCCAGTGTGGGCACATGCTTCTTACAGACTGCTGGGGATCAAAATCCAGTCCTCACACTTTTCTAAGCCATACCCTTAGCCCCCTCTTTTTACCTTTTTTTTTAAGATTTGTTTTGTTGTATAGCCTAGGCTGTCTTTGAAAGGTCTCAAATTCACAGCGATCCTCTTGCCTCAACCCCCAGACTGCTGAGAGACAGGCGTGTGCTATCACACCCCACCTGCTATGTATACTTTGAACTTAGGCCACATACGGGACATCACACATGTAGAGGTCAGAGGACAAGTCTGAGGGTCGGCTATCCCTCAGGCTGGGCAGAGAGCCCCTTTCCCCACTGGGTTAGCTCAGGGGGGAATGGCGCATGGACAAGTGCTACGTGATGACTTTGAAAACTGAATACTGGGCATGGAGGCCAAACATAAAGGTAAAGAGTGTGATACCGGAACAAGCGTGGCCACAGGGAGGCAAAGTGGCCGGGGCTGCGGACGGGGGAGACTCCTGAGGCACAGCGAAACTGCTTGGGAAGATGGTATGTGGTTACAGGACTCAACCAGTAAACTATGAGCCAGTGAGTGCCGCAGGTCACACACACACCACACTTTTCCACTACACTCCAACCAAGCTCTTAAGTCCTTTCCAGGTAGACGACATGGTGGCACGAAGGGAGCCACGGCAGGAACATCAAGACTTCAAAGTCATCCTCAGCAACTCAGTGAGTTCAGGGCTAGCCTTTGCTACATAAGACCCTGTCTCAGTCGTCTCTTCCATAATCATTCGTTCCCAATTCCTGGAAGAAACCAGACTTCCATCGAAACATCGGCCATGGAACTTTTTGTTCTGATTACACTGCAAACATTTGACACCAACTGTATGCAGACACCTACTATATGCTGGAAACAAGAGCCTCAGCTGCCCTGAACTGTGAGTGACACAGGGGTGACACACTTTTTATTTGTATTCATTCACTCACCAACCATGACTTTCTCCATGTGCTGAGGGAGAACATGAGTCCCCCTCCATCACACAGGGGACTGGGTCTGCTGAGTGAGAAAATGGCACATCCCAACACACATTTCATCTGCGATGCCACAGTTCCGGAGAAACAAGAAACTGGTTATAAAGTCACCAAAGGCTCCAGCTGACCTGTGTCCCTGGGAAGCAGGTCACCTGGGAAGCAGGAAGTGGGTCTCAGAAACCAGGAACATGGGTGTCTGCAACCCAGCCCCAAGAGTGTGCAGAACATGCCATATGGCGAGGTCCCTGCCGCCCACACTAAGCACCATCATGTCCTTGGCCCTGGAGGAACGTCGACACCACACACTTGACATGGAAGGGTCAGGCACCAGGCCACTCCACTGTGGCCAGGCACCCAGCAGGACCAGCCAAATGGCCCAGCCACCTGAGGCAGTCACACCTTCCATCCTGTCTGAGGGGCAGCTGT
Source organism: Onychomys torridus (assembly GCF_903995425.1). Classification (NCBI taxonomy): domain Eukaryota; kingdom Metazoa; phylum Chordata; class Mammalia; order Rodentia; family Cricetidae; genus Onychomys; species Onychomys torridus. The sequence continues at coordinate 63,201,879 of NC_050459.1, read as the reverse complement.
TCCCTGTCATGAATGGAGGCCCATTGGGCTGCACAAGCAGCTGCCTCCATGCTGATCCCAAACCTCTGGGGACCCCGTGGAGGGCCACTTAGCTATCCAAGAGGAACAACCTCTGCTTCATGGCAGGAGTAGGAATACCCAAGGCGGGCAGAGGTGACAATGTTACAGCACCCCTCCTCAGGTAGCAAAGATGACACCTGACCCCTCAGGTAGCAATCAATGATGAGGCCACCTATCCACTCAGGTAGCACAAAGGGTGATAACTGCCTCCTCCGGTAGCAACAGTGGGACCCCTTATTCCCACAAGTAAGCATGAAATATGACAACTGTCCCCTCAGGTAGCAATGATGGGGCCACCTGTACCCGCAGGTAGCAATTAAGGCTGACCCCTGACCCCTCAGGTAGCAACGATGAAGACGTAAGTCCCCAGGTAGTAATGATGGAGTCCCTGTCCCATCAGGTAGCAATCAGGGGGGTGACACGTGTCCATTCTGATGCTATGGTGAGGGCGCACGCTCCCTCAGGTAGCAATGATGGATGACACCTGTCCCGTCAGATAGCTGCGATGGGACCACCTGTCCAGTCCAAAGAGCAAGCCGCTCCGCACCGGCTGGCGGCGTGGGGACACCTGCGGCGGCCGCAGCCCCGCCCCCGCGTCTCCCTCCTCCCCTCCCTCCTCCCCTCCCCTCCCCCGCGCTCTCACCCGAGCGGCCCGCGTCAGGCTCAGGTCCTTCATGACCTCCTCGAAGGCCGCCGTCTCCTCCGCTTGCTTCTGGTTGTGCAGTGCGATCTTCTCGCTAAATTTCCGCGGATTGTTCGAAGTCGCCATCTTCTCGCCGCCGCCTCCTCCTCCTCCTCCTCCTCCACCTCTTCACCCCCCCACCTCGCGGGCGCCACTGCGCAGACGCCGGCCGGGCCCACGGCTGGAGAGCAATGCGCAGATGCAATCGCAGCCCGGAGCATGGCGCAGGCGCACTGGAGCGGCGCGCGGCGCGGGGGTGAGACGCATGCGCGCACCTAGGCAGCGCGTTGGGAAGCCGGGAGGGAGGTGGCTACGCACGCGCATTAAGGCGCGCGCTGTCCCGTGGACGGTAGTCGCCCGATTGTGGGTCCTGTTCCTTCCCAGAGTGACTCGAGTGGCGGAGGGCAGTGGCACGGACACAGGAACACCGGTGCCTGCATTCACTGGACTCCAGCAGGCACTGAGGAGTAATGGAGCGCTCGCTATGTACCAGGCGTGAACCCGCAGCCGAGGTCCCCGGGCTACTGGGGTACACAGCCGGGGACGGAAGCAAACCTCCCTCCAGGAAACCACCAAGAGAGCAGGAGGCCCGAGGTGCAGCTTCTGGGCAGAGCCTGGCTCGGCACACAGAAGCCGGGGTCCGTCCCCAGCAACACACACACGCAATTATCATAATAAAGTTTCAGATGTAGAGAAGTGTGCCGCGCCTTCTAAGAACAGCCAGACTGCTGGGTGTGATGGCACTGAATGCTGGAGCCAGGGAATCCGGAGCTCAAGCCATCCTTAGCTGCAGAGTGAGTTCAGTCAGCCCGTGACACCGGAGACAGTTTTTAAAAAAAGGACGGAGACTCGGAGGTTAAGGGCACCTGCTGCCCTAGTGAAGGACCTGGCTTTCGATCCCAGCACGCAGGTGGACCAGCACACAAGCCCTTGTAACTCCGGTTCTGGGGCATCCAACGCCCTCTTCTGCCCTCGGCGGGCGAGCGCGCGCGCGCTCACGCACGCACGCACACACTGATGCATACTGTCAACTTTTAAATATTAGAGCTATGCTCCTCTCTGAACGGAGGAGGTGTGGATGGGGGTGTGTAAACGAGGTGGGGGCAGGGAACAGGAGGAGAGGGGAGAGGGGATACTGGTTGGTATCTAAAATAAATGAAAAATTTTAATAAAACAATATTAGAGCTAGGAAGATGGCTCCATGGGTACAAGCATAGGAACTGGAGTCTGAATCTCCAGCATACAAATAAAAGGCAGGCATGGCCATGCATGTCTGTGACCTCGGTGTTAGGGAGGTGAAGTCAAGTCATTGTAGCTGAAAGATAAGCTCCATGTTCAGTGAATAGGTAGAGAGGAATGGAGAAAGACACCTGCCAGCTTCCTCTGGCATACACACAGCAATAAGTCATGGAAGCTGGGCATAGAGATACACATGTCATCCAAGCACATAGGAGGCCGAGGCAGGAGGATCAGGAGTTCAAATCCTTGGCTACAATAGAGAATTCAAGGCCAGCCTGAGAGACTGTCTCAAGAAGACAAAAGAAGTAAAAAGAAAAAGCCGGGTGGTGGTGGCGCAGCTTTTAATTCCAGCACTGGGGAGGCAGAGCCAGGCAGATCTCTGTGAGTTCGAGGCCAGCCTGGTTTACAGAGTGAGATCCAGGGCAGGTTCCAAAACTACCCTGTCTCGGGAAAAAAAAAAAAAAAAAGAGGGGCTGGAGAGATGGCTCAGCTGTTAAGAACACTGGCTGCTCTTCCAGAGGTCCTGAGTTCAATTCCCAGCAACCACATGGTGGCTCACAACCATCTGTAATGAGATCTGGCACATAATAAAAAGGAAGGAAGGAAGGAAGGAAGGAAGGAAGAAAGAAAAGAAAAAGAGATCAGTGACCAGACAGATCCAAGAGCAGTCAAGAGCAGTATCATGGGGAGAGAGCATGCTGCAGCCACTGACTAGCACACTAAGGAGTTGTGGGCTTATGTGAGGCTCACTCCATGCCTTTCCATTCTCTCTCCATATTGCAGGTTCCTTATCCAGACACTTCATCGGGTGGCCTGAAGTCTGCAGCACACGTCTGCAGGGCAGAAGGTGACTGAGAGAGACCACACGGTGGAGAATGGAACCTTGAGGTGCCAAGACTGTGGGGCCTGTCCTTCGTCAAGTGCTTAAGCTGGAGAACCAGGCCTTGCACACGAGGCCACTGTGCACCCCTACACCTTTGATTAGGCCCATCTTCTCCATCTGGCACTGCCTGAGACCACAACCTCTGTCCAGCAGAGGAGAGTTGGGACACACTCCTGTCTGCAGTTCTTGCTGTCATCTTGAGAGGTCAGAGGGCACAGACAGGGACCACAGCTGCCAAAAACAGACTAAACATGGGGCCACGGCTAGGACTGACTCCAGTTTCAGCTTCCCACATGGCTTCAGAAGGCTTTAGTGAACTTTAACATGTGTTGGTTAAATACAGCTGACTCTAAGCTCAGATCTCAAGGGAGCCCATCACAACCACAGGCAAATGGAGGAGAGAGGGCTGGAAGGGCTCAAGGGTCAGCAAGTTACAGCCAGGGGCTGTGTTCTGCACACCCCATTCACCCCACAGCCCCTCTTGCAACTGGATCTTTTCTGACTCCCAGGTGGAAGTGCCAGCCTGCTTATTGGGCACTGATCATGATCTAAGCGCTCCTTGATCCACTGACCAACCCTCAGGCCTGATGGAGGTGATGTGGAGAGAATCAATAGAGGGGTCCCTCTTCCTTTTTTCCTCAGAGGAAATTGCAGGATGTGGTAACACAACGGCCACCTGGCACTGGGGACACTGAGGTGGGAGCACTGAAACTTCTGGAGCAGGGACAAGAGAAGCGGCTCAGTATCGATGGTGTGGTGGTTTGACTAAGAACAGCCCCAAAATGGCCGGGCGGGGGCGCCCGCCTGTAACCCCAGCACTCGGGAGGCAGAGGCAGGCGGATCTCTGTGAGTTTGAGGCCAGCCTGGGCTACAGAGCTAGTCCAGGACAGCCAGAGCTACACAGGGAAACCCTGTCTCAAAAAAATAAATAAATAAATAAATAAAAATAAAAGAATGGCCCCAAAGATGTGGTGGCACATGCCTTTAATCTTAGCACTCTAGACAGGCAGGCAGGTCTATCTGAGTTTGAGGCCAGCCTGGTCTACAGAGCAAGTGTTCCAGGACAGAGCTACACAGAATAATCCCATTAAAAAAAAAAAAAAAAAGAGCCCCACAGGCTCGCCTAGTCAAACCAAGTGTCACTATTTGATAAGTCAGGAGGTGTGGCCCTGCTGGAGGAAGTGTGTCACTGTGGGGAAGGGCTTTGATCTCCTGTGCTCAAGCTACGCCCAGTCCAGTTCACCTCCTGTTACCTGCAGATAAAAATGCAGAACTCTCAGCTCCTTCTCCAGCACCATGTCCCAGTGTGAGGACAATGGACTGAACCTGTGAACTGTAAACGTCTTCAGAGTAGAGAACAGAGACTAAGACAGCAGGAAAAGCACAAGGCCCAGGTTCAATTCCCACACAGTCACTCACAACCATCTGCAGCTCCAGTTCCAGGGGATCCAGCGCCTCCTTCTGGCCTGCTTGTGCACTGCACACATTCACCAAGGCATACAGAAATAGTAATTATAAATAACTGTTCTTTAACAGGAGCTGGGAAACTGGCTTGGAGGGTAAGCATGCTTGCTGTACAAGCATTAGGACTGAGTCTGGATCCCACACACGTGTAAAAAAGCTGGGTGTGCTGTAACCCAACACTGGGGAGCAGAGACAGGTGGATTCTGGGAGTTCACTGGCCAGTCAGCCTGGCTAAATGGTGAAAGATTGTCTCAAGAGAGAATAAGGATGAGAGGGTGGAATATTCCAGATGTCCTGCCCTGATCTCTACATGCTCGTAAATAGATGCAAAACACTTACATGGATGCAACACACACACATACACATACACTCATAGACACACACTCTCACACACAGACATACATGCTCACACACTCACATATAGATGTCTATGCTTACACTCATACAGACTCACACACTCACACACACATCATTGTCATCATCATTAATGTACTAGTGACAGCAAAGTAAGTTGACACTGCCCTGTAAAATCAGGGCAGATGGACACTGCCATCAAACCTGAGTCACCCCCAGCCACATGGCCTCAAGCCCTCAGTACAGCAGGGGACTTCTATCTGCAACCCTTTCTGGGTCTTTCTCTCCTTCAAGGTGTCAGCTCATGCATGTCTGCTAGCTAATACAATACATGCTACCTCTGGGCATGAAAACAGGTTTGCTGAGTGACTTTCTGCTTCAGGAACTCCTATTCATCCCCAAAACCTACTGCAAAGGCCGCCTCTTGCAGGCGGCCCTTTCCTTCAAATCTCGCTCTGTAGCCCAGGCTGGCCTCGAACTCACAGAGATCCTCCTGGCTCTGCCTCCCGAGTGCTGGGACTAAAGGCGTGCGCCACCACCGCCCAGCTGCAGACATTCCTTTCTGATTCCCAAGCAGAAGTGAGTGTGCCTCGCCACACTGTCTGTCTCTGGGCCACTCTCTGGGACGGAATGCACAGATGCTAAAGAACACTACCTGAGATGCAGTGCACACCTGAGAAACCACTCACCCATGCTTCTTGGACCTAGCTGCTGTGGGATATTTTTCTGTATGCTGTGAATGTGTTGCTCTGATGGGTTGATAAATAAAATTCCGATTGGCCAGTAGCCAGGCAGGAAGTATAGGCAGGATAAACAGACAAAGAGAATTCTGGGAATAGAAAGGCTGAATCAAGATACTGCCAGCCACCGCCATGAAAAGCAAGATGTAAAGATACAGGTAAGCCATAAGCTTGTTTTTGAGACAGGGTCTCCCTCTGTACCCCTAGTTATCCTGGAATGCTCTTTTACTACTTTTTTGGAGAATGGGGGCCACTGAGACAGATTTTTCTATGTATCCCTGGCTGTCCTGAACTCACTCTGTAGTCCAGGCTGGCCTTGAACTCAGAGACCCGCCCGCCTCTGTGGGTTGAAGGGGTGTGCTGCCACACCTAGCTATGGGGCTGTTTCTTTTCTTTTGTTTTTTTGTTTTTGTTTTTTGAAGACAGGGTTTCTCTCTGTAGCTTTGGAACCTGTCCTGGAACTCACTCTGTAGACCAGGCTGGCCTTGAACTCACAGAGACCCACTTGCCTCTGCCTCCCGAGTGCTGGGATTAAAGGGGTGCGCCACCACCGTCCAGCTGGGGCTTTTTCTTATGTAGCAGTAGCTGACTGATTCACAGATGTGCTGTCTCTCCTGTAAGCAGAAATATGGGCAGAGGATATAGACTGGGTATGGTGGTCTCAATGAGTGGCCACCAGTTGGTGGAATTGGGGAGGATGATTCGCTGTAGACTTGTTGGAGGAGGCATGTCACTGGCTTGGCTGTGAGCTTTCAGAAGTCACACCATTCCCAGTGTGCTCTCTACCTGGTGTTTGTGATCTCAACATGCAACTTCTCAGCTCCTGCTCCAGACTCACCTCTGAACCTGCAAGCCCAGTAAACTCTTCCTTCTGCAAGCTGCCTTGGTCATGGTACCAGACACTTCATAAATAGGACACTGGAGCACCAGCTGAGGGCTTTCCTACTCAACGACAGTGGGATAGGGCTGGCAAGATGGCTCCATGGATAAAGGAGCTTGCCACCAAGCATGACCTAAGTTCAGTCCCTGGGTCCCACATAGTGAAAGGAGACAGCCAGCTCCTGAGAGCTGCCTTCCGATGTGGTGTGCAGTGACAACGTAAGTGTCCTCAGCATCCAGGATTATGACATCCTCTCAGCTCAGGGTCTGGCACCTCACCCCTTTGCATCTTCTTTGCCCCAACTCAGCCCCCTGGCCACTTCTGGAAGCTACTGCACATCTCCCTATGTAGCCCAGGGTGGGTTAGACTTGCAATTCTCATGTCTCGGCTCTAGGTTGCTGGGATGAATAGTGTGTGCCACCACGCCAAGTTTTGTGTGCAAGAGTGAATGCCGGGTCTCACACACGCTAGGGGAGCACTCTCATGGAGCTACATACCTGGTCCGTTACATTCACATGATGTGTACGCGTACAAGTAGAAGCAGAAGAATGAGCATCCTGCTCTATGACCCTCGTGGACCCTCCACAGCACTGGGGTTACAGTGCTCGTGACCCTGCTGGTTCCTTTGTGGGTGCTGTGATCTCAACTGTGGCACTCTTAGCTGCTGTGACATGTTCTGTTTGGTGTGCATGTGCTTGGCGTGTGTGCACGCCACAGGACACACATGGAGGTAAACAACAACCAGCAGGTATCAGTTCTGCCCTCACCACGTGGGTCTAGGGGTGAATTCTAGTCGTCACTTGGCCATCTTGCTGGCCCCTAATTTTGAGTTTAGTTTCAGCTCTCCAAAAATCTATCTGCTGTGTCTTAAGTAGCAAGGAGTCTGAGGTCCAAGATGCGATGATGGATTGTGACTTTAAGTGTTCAGGAGGCAGGGTTGTCTCTGTGATTCTTTTACCTTGCTCATCATAGCCACAAGATGGCTGCAGAAGCTCCTGGCATCCTGTCCACAGAGGAAGCAGCTATCAAGGGAGGGGCAGTAAAGCCTCCCTCTTGTCCAAAGACACTTCCGACCCCTTGGAGCTTGCTGGCCAGAGCTGGGAGCTGTGCCCAGATTGAAAACCACCGCAGCCATCAGCAGTGCCAAGAACGGTGCGGACTGAATCTTAAATCAGCCCCTGCGGCTGGGCACACGGCTGCTGGCAGCAGATCAGAATTCAGCTGGTGAGGAGGGAGCAGGGGCTGCTGGGTCAGCCCCTGGGAACACTGGAAGGCAAGTTTAGCAGGGGCCCTGCCTGGATGGGAGTGCCACAAACGCCAGAGTTGGCATGCTGATTGGCACTCACCTCTCTTGTTATGGGCATCTTCTGGCCAGGTCCCTCTGGGCTAGGTCCCAGGCTGCTGGGACTCGCAGCCAGGTGCTGCCAGCACTGGGAGAGCGCAGGGGATCTGAGCCGTGAGAACTTTCAAGCTGGAGCTGACTTCTGGAAAGCAGAGCCAGGGGCGGGCTTCCAAGCTGGCCAGGTCCAGGCAGATTCCCACCTCACACGGCTCCCTGGAGGCCCCCTTGGCCTGACTCACTGCGAGGCCCTAGAAGTCACACTTGGCCTGTCTCTCGGGCCTGCAAACCGCTGTCCCCTGAGAGTTCGGTTTCCCACAGCCAGAGACCAGGTGTGGAGGGAGGCGCCTGAGGACCTTGGCCAGGCCTCTAGAAAGAAGCAGGAAGCAGCCCAGTGCCCCTAGGTTCAAGACGATTCAGATCCCTAAGACTTTTAAGATAAAAGGCAGAGAGGCCAGGGCAGAGTTGCTACTGGCCTGCAAGAGGGCATCTGCAGGATGCTGGAGTATGGGGCAGGGATAGAAACCAGGGGCTCACACATCTAGGTCTGCCCTTTGCCACTGACCACGCCCCCAGCCCCTCACTGGGGATTGTAGGCGGGGCTCCACCCCTGACCCACACCCCAGCCCCTCACTGGGATTCTAGGCGGGGCTCCACCCCGACCCACACCCCAGCCCCTCACTGGGATTCTAGGCGGGGCTCCACCCCTGACCCACACCCCAGCCCCTCACTGGGATTCTAGGCGGGGCTCCACCCCTGAGACCTAGCCCTGGCCTGGTGGGCTTGTCTTTGACCATACGTGAGAGCATGGTGTATCTGAAGTGGTGCACAGATGGAAGCACAGAGGTTGGCATGTCCAGCTTGATTGTGTGAGCTTATGGGTTGCTGTGTGTCCTTGCATTCAGGTGTGTTCTCTCTGTGTGTGTGTGTGTGTGTTGTGTACATATGCAGTGCAAAGGCATGTTTCCTTTTCTTGAAAGGACACAGACATTCACTGACTGAATATACAAGTCAGCTTCTGCTAATTAAAAACAGCTTTTTCATGTTTAAAGTTTACAATACAAAAAATAATTTCCCTTTCTTTAGGGAGGTGGAGTGGGCGCCAAGGAAGGGGCAGGGCCCCCAAGAACATTCCATAAACTGGCTCAGATGGATCTGCACAACCCCTCCCAGTTAGATACAGCAGTGCCCACCCCACCCCCAACCCCGCAGGAGTCCCTGCCAGTTCATTGGGGACAAGATGTTGTGAGGTGTTATGTGATCTGGGGGACTGGTGGCTGGCAGACACTTCACCCTGCCCTCTGCAGGGCTGTGCTTCTGATGGAGGTGTTCTCTCTGGGGGAAGCTCAGGTTGTGGGGAGCTAGAATGTCTTGGTGAGTTCCGTGTGGATGCCCCTCCAGCCTTGGCTCCTCCCTTCCACACATCAGCTCTTGTTTTAGTAGCTGCTGTGTGAGCCTTGCTGAGGACAACGTCAGGGCAGTAGGGCAGAGACCTTGGGGTGAGGTGGAGGGTGACAGCACAGCCTTCTTAGGGACTGTCTTGGGTATCAGAGACTTGTGCTGAGCTGGGGCAGGGACACCTGGGAGGGTGGAGACAGGTCCTGCTGACTCTGCCCCATCATGGCCTCTGAGGCTTATCTGCAGTTGGGGTGTGCAGCTGAGCTGTGAGAGACGTTTCTGGGGGCTGCAGCTCCCTGGAGAGGCTCCCGCACACCCTCTTCCAGACTGCTCAGCTCTGACACCCTGCAGCTTCTTGTTCTTTGGAGACTAGGCAGGCAGGCTGCAGGTGCTCAGCACAGGTCTGCTCCATCCTTCCACTATAGTATTTATTAAATAAAAGAACTGATCAGCAGAGGCCCACAGCACAGGAGCGGGCTAATGACTCATGCGGTGGGGGGGGGGGTCACACAGAGGCGACATCCCTCTGTCTGAGCAGCAAAGAGACACTTTAAACACCAGAGAACAAATCTTATTTGGAAGACAGTGGGGCTGGCTTCCTTCAGCAATAAAAGTGAAACAAAACAGGAAGGCGAGACTTCAAGGTTTAAACAACACAACATGGCTGATGCCCCAGCAGGACTGCCGGAGCTCATGGCCACAGCATCGCCCCCCCCCCAGGGTCTAGGACCCATGTGGTCAGACAAGGGAGTGTGGCCATTTGCAGGCAGCCTCAGGCTACACTTGGAGTCAGACAAGGCCACCCCACCTGACATAGCTGGCTTTTGTGTTTCCTGTTTTGGTTTTGTGGGTTTTGTTCTGGGACAGGATCTCTCTCTCTGTGTGGCCCTGTCTGCCCTAGAACCTGCAATAATTCTCCCATCTCAGCCTCCAGAGTACTGGAGAAGGCCACTTACACTCACTTGGCTGTCTTCTTATAAAGGTGGATGGGACACAAAGAATGCTGGCTTCCCAATTGGCAAGAGAGCCTCTTGGGGATGCTCCTGGAGTGCACATGTCAAGCAGGGCCAGGGAGCTTGGGGGTGAAGGCATGTCTCTGTATCTGCCACCTGTCAGGGTGCCTCTGGGGCACCCTCTGGCTCTTGCATTCTGAATGGTTGCCCAGGTACCAGGAGAGTTGTTTACAATCATTTAAATTACACTCTTTTGATTGTGTGCACATGTGTGCCACGGTGCCACATGGAGATCAGAGAGCAATTTTAAGAAGTCAGTTTCTCTTTCTGCCTTGTGGGTCCCAAGACAGAACTCTGGTTGTCAGGCTTGGGGCAGTGCCTTTACCCACTGGGCAGCTGGAATTTTAACCAGCCAGAAGACAGGGAGGGGCAGTTTCACTCAGACTTGGATATTTTGTGTCCACAAGCTTATTTCTGAGTGGTTGGTCAGGATTGAGAAAAATTGAGGCTGAGCCACCCAGGACAGCACAGAGACACACATTGGGCAGTAGCTGCCAGTGGTGTCCAAACCTCTGGGACCAGGTATCTCTGCTGGCTCGGGGGTGTGTCTAACACTAACTGGGAACACAGCCAGGCCCGGACCAGAGCTACCTCCCGTGGCCAGCGCGGGGCAGCAGGACAGCGGCACAGGCGACGCCCGCGAAGGACTCTGGGAAGTGCAGGTCTCTCTCCCACTCATCGGTCTCGGTGTTGTACACTTGCACAATGCCCGTGACATTGTTCAGCCTCCAGTTGTAACCACCGACGATGTAGATCTTCCTCTCCAGCAGGCAGCAGCCGGCCTCCGACTGGCCAGCACGCATAGGGGCCACGCTGGTCCACTGATCGGCATCAGGCACATAGTACTCCACCGCCAGCACATCGAAGCAGCGGTCCACATGGTCCATGCGGCCGCCTAGGGCGTAGATGCGGCCAGCGGCGCCCAGCATAGCGTGTAGCACCCGAGGCTCACGCATGGGCGCCCTGGGCTCCCAGCGGTCGGCCGCAGGATCGTAGCACTGCAACGCCTTCTTGTCCTCAGCAGAGACACCATAGCCTCCTGAGATATAGAGGCGACCAGCTGCTGCAGCGCCCGCGTGGCCCCAGGTGCGGCGTTTGAGCGGGCAGGCGAAGTCCCAGCTGTCACGGCGTGGGCAGTAGCGCTCCACCGAAGCCAGGCTGCCTGCGCGATTGCGGCCACCGGTGGCGTACAGCAGCCCACCAAGTGCTGTGAGCTGGAACTGCACACGGCTCTCACGCAGCGCCCTAAGCCGCAGCCAGCGATTGCGCTGCGGGTCATAACGGTAGCAGGCATCCACAGCGCCCTCGCCGCTGCGGTGCTGCAGATGCTGTCCACCTGCCACATACACGAAGTTATCCAGAACAGCCACGCCCGCGTGGCTGCAGCCCAGCTCCATCTCTGTGAGCTCACGGAAGTGGCGGGCCCCAGGCTCCGGCAGCTGGAACACCTTGCTGCTGACCGCTCGGTCACTGTCAGTATAGGGCGTGCCTCCGAAGGCCACCAGGGATGCTACATCCGAGCGTACAGCTGTGCGTGGCGACTGCATGTCATGCTGGCGACAGGGCAGCACGTGGTAGCTGAAGGCCTCCAGCAGATATTGGCGACACAGGGCGTCGTCAAGCATGACATCTAGTGTCTGCACACTGTCCACCAGCTCGGCAGGCTGCATGAGCGGGAAGCGCACGTGGCGCAGCACGAGGCTGGCGCGGGCTCGACGGGTGGGGTCATGCTGCAGCCAGCGCACGGCAGCGCGAAACAGGTCGATCTCAGCGCAGTTCTGCAGCCGGTTGCTCTGCAGGAAGAAGACAAGGCGCTCAAGTGGCAGGCGCAGGAAGTCCTCCTCTGCCGCAATCTGCAGGAAGTGACGGAATGTGAAGGCATCCACAGACTCACGGAGCGACGCCAGGCTGAAGGTGGTAGCCATCTGGCCAATGTGCAGGCATGTCTCCACACTCATGGCGGCTTTCAGAAAGTCCTCACATAGCTCTACCACTGGCAGCATCTGCAGGAACACAGCGGCACCCAACACATCCTGCACACAGTCCAGGTCCAGCGTCACCTCAGCGCTGTAGGCAAAGTCAATGATGTGGCGCAGGCCTCGTGCAGACACGCCCTGCAGCTGGATGACTGCCTGGCTGGCTTCCCGCATGCCGCCAGTGAACATGGCCCTGGAGGTGGCAACACACCCATAAGCAGGTCTGTCAGTGTGCCCAAGCTGTGTTCTGCCCTCACCCCAGGCTTTTTGACCCTGTGCAGCTGCAGGGGCCAGCCATTACTGCTGGCACCTCTGCATGGGGCCCTGCAGCCCCCAAAGCTGACCTGTGGGTCTCTTAAAGAGACATAGTTACAGATGTGCAGGTCCTGCTGCCTTGAGATCCAGAGACAGGACCAGCCTGTGCTTCCTAACACTAGCAGAATCCAGCACCCACTTCCCCAGGCTGCAATCTGTGAAGAAGAGATCAAAGGGCCTACCCTGTTCCCCGAGCCTGTTGCAAGGTCCCAAGAGGTGCCTGCCCACAAGGGGCTGTGTCCATTACTGCTGTCTTCAGGGAGAAGTGCCAGGGGTCTCACTGGTGCCCACACATGGCCCAGAATCAGCTCAGTCCTCAGCCTGTGTGAGAGCCTTGCCAGGGGTCTCTGGAGCCACGTGCCAGCTGGTGAGGGGATGCAGACCCATACACTGGGCTCTGGAAAGGCTTGGGGTTAAGTCTCAGCTCCCAGCAGGAAGGAGGAGAGGGCTGGCTTGTGCTCAAAGGGTCTGTAGGATCCCTGGGTGACAGTCTTGTCATTTCAGAACAGCCCTCACAACTGTGTGCAGGCTTCCCTGACACTGACAGAGAGGGAAGGACATCCCCCATCATCAAAATGATGCCCACTCACAGTGGTACATGCTTCATGCAGCCTAGGCTCAGGTCATACCAGGAGGGAGGCCATAGGTGCCATGGAGGGGATGCCACCTAATGGCATCATTCTGTGGGTCAGTATCCAGGGCCTCCCTGGGGCCATGAGGAACAGCCCCCAGACCTGGCCCCTGCCTGTCCCTCAAGAGTCCCCACCAGCCCTTGGACACTTCAGTGAGAAAAGAGGCCAGACCAAATGACAGGATAGAGTTTTGCCTTTTAAGGCCTCATGGGCTACATTGCCAGAGCGGGGGTGCCTTTAAAAGGCATTGCTGGCTGGGCCGCCCACCCGCCCCCAAATCCTGGGTAAAAATAGCATCGATGCCCCAGTTGGCTTGGCTGCAGCAGCTCCCCAGAATGGCCTCACTGAGCCCCAGGGAGGGCAGCTGGGCCTAGAGGGACATGTGGCCCAATACACACAGTGCGTGGCAGTGGACCTGGAAGAGCTGGTCCTCTTAGAACAGGGATCACAACTGGGGGAGAAGGAGATAGCACAGGTCTGAAAGGGCAACCATTCCTGCTCCCACCCCTGCCAACAGGGGTACCCCCTAACCAGCCAGCTCCATTGGGCCTTTAGCTCTGACTCAGTCCCTCAACAGGGAAAAGTAGACACCCATGTGTCATTGCAGGCCTGAGGCCATGGGTTAACAGAAGAGCTGGGGCTCAAAGAGCCCCTCAGACACCTCAGGCACACAGCTCCCATGTCCCCCCAGTCCTCAGCTGTTTGCTCTAGTGACTTGGAGGGACCGTCACGGCAGCAAGGGGCTCATTACTACTTATCTTTGCTGGGCACACATGGCCTGTCTGCACCAGTGCCCGACATACAGCAGGTGTTGAAGGACGGGTTAGGAACGGGGAGGGAGAGGCTGAGGCTGACACAGTGCCTGCCTGGGCACATGGGGAGGTGGAAGCAGAGGATCAGGAGTTCACAGACATCCTGGGCTACATTGTGAGTGTGAGGCTAGCCTGGGCTACATGAGATCCGTCTCAAGAGAGAAAAAGGGGTGAGGGGCAGGCAAGCCTGAAGGATGGCTCAGCAGTTAAGGCACTTGCTGGTAAACCTGACAGCTAAGTTTGATCCCTGGACCCACACAGTGACAGGAAAGACCTGGTGCTTGAATGGTGTCCTCCACCCTCCACGTTCACCAGGGCTCATGTGTGATTCACTCACCATTGCGCGCGCACACGCGCACACACACACACACACACACACACACACTGAATAAAAATTTAAAAACAGAGGGAGTGCTCACCCAGCACACACACACACACACACACACACTGAATAAAAATTTAAAAACAGAGGGAGTGCTCACCCAGCACACACACACACACACACACACACACACACACACACACACAGAATAAAAATTTAAAAACAGAGAGAGTGCTCACCCAGCACACACACACACACACACACACACACACACACACACACACTGAATAAAAATTTAAAAACAGAGGGAGTGCTCACCCAGCACACACACACACACACACACACACACACACACACACACACACACTGAATAAAAATTTAAAAACAGAGGGAGTGCTCACCCAGCACACACGAGGACTGAAAAAGAAAAGAAGCTTAGGAAGAAATCATAGGCCAGGTGTGCTGGCACGCCCGTCACCTCAACACCAGAAGATGTGGGGGCACTGTGTATTTGAGGCTAATCCAAGCTACATAGTAAAGCATTGTCTTTAACACAAGGAGGTGGCTGCCACATAGGTCCCCACAGAGGTGGCAGAAGTGTGAACTCAAGTCCCTAGAGCCAGACTTACCTAAAGTAGTCACTGCAGGCCGCCAGGACCACCTTGTGCGCGTGGAAGGCTTCGCTGTTGACAGTGAGGACCACATCAAGCAGCTGGCCCTGTGCACGGAGGGCAGCCAGGCCCTGCAGAAGGCCAGTGCTGTGGCCAGCCGCAGAGAAGGTGCACTTGAGGGTCCCATTCCTGTTGGCCAGGCTGCAGGGACAGCAGAGGAGACATAACTCAGAAACCTCCAAGTGGGGTCCCACACACAGTGACATGGAGGACGCTCGGAACTGTAATCCTGAGTGACAGAAGCAGCCACAACTGACAACTCCACACAGAGGAGGATGCAGCATGGCCAGCACAGGAGGTAGAAGGGGAAGAGGGTCTCCCTGTGGAGGGATGGAGACGCCTGTGCCATACTGGAAATACTACAAGACTGTCCACCTGAAAAAGGGCTGCCCTGGGGCGTGGCTCAGGGGTGGAGCCCGGCCTAGAACTCCAGTGAGGGCCTGTGCACATTTCATCCCAGCACTCTGGAATGGAAATAGGAGGATCAGGAGTTCAAGGTTACAGCTACAGTGTGAATATAATGACAGCCTGGGCTGTTTGAGAACCTATTTCATAAACACAAATAGGTGGAGTGTGGTGGCACACACCTTTAGTCCCAACATTGGGGAACCAGAGACAGATGGATCTCTGTGAGTTCAAGGCCAGCCTGGTCTACAGAGCGAGTACAGGACAGCCAGAGCCACACAGTGAGACTGTCTAAAACAAAGCAAGGAAAGCCAAAAGACAAGCATACCCTCAAGCCCATCTGTAACATGAATCTTAAAAAGGTCTTTTAATAAAAACCCAGAGCCAGAAATTGGGGTAAACACTGAAAGATCAGAGACAAAGGAACAAGACACCTCTTACCTCTAGGACTCCTCAGTCGAGAGGCTTTGATCCTGTCTCCTCATGCCTTTCTCCGCCCTGCCATATTATTTCCTAGGGTTAAAGGCATGTATGCTTCCCGATCAAATTCGTGAGATCTCAAGTGCTGTGATTAAAGGTGTGTGCCACCACTGTCTGGGTCTCTTTCTCTCCTAGACTGAGTCAATCTCATGTGGTCCATGGTGACTTTGAACTCACAGAAATCCAGATGGACCTCTGCCTCTCGAGTGCTAGGATTAAAGGTGTGTGCCACCACTGCCTGGCATCTATGTTTAATCTAGTGGTTTGTTCTGTTCTCCAATCTTCAGGTAAACTTGATTAGGGTACACAGTATATCAACACACTCATCAGTGGTCTGTCCTCATTTCCTTGACTCAATTTACCCCCTGTCCAGCCCCCAGCAGCCCCTCTGCTGTTCCCTTCAGATACCCTTGCCGAAGTTCTGCACATAACACTCGCCCCCCCAGAACACAGGAGGACGGTGCTGCTGAGGCTTCCATCAAGCCTCCCCAGACTATACCCTCCCTCTCCCCTTCCCCCTGCTGAGTTCTTGTCCGTTCCTCTCTCTCTCTGGACTATCAACCCTTTGGGACCTGCCCTTCCATTCTTGGGCTAGGAATGCGGGGCACTGGACTTTCCAAGAGATGACGAGGGGGGAAGGTTCGGGGACCCCAACCCACCAGTCCCCAAACAAGGAGCTTTCAGAGCTGGATCCTGCTCCAGCTACACAGAGCACCCTGACTCCCAAGACCCCTGGCCAGCTGCCCAATTTGGTGGCCCTTAGAGACCCTCAGGTGGAAGATCAGAGGTACTTCAGGGCCAGGCACTGCCAATGTTGATAAGGTGGTGGTGCTCAGACCCAGCATAAGGGTCTGTGGTGTAGTGAGGTCCAGGCTGCCCTGGATAGGAAGCCAAGAGTCCTTAAGGTGGCAGGAAAGCCCAGAATCAGCACTTACTGCCAAAGTCTTCGGGACTGGCCAACAATGTAGGGTGCCTGGCTACTGAGGTTGGGGAGGGAAGGCGTCCAGGTAGACCCTGGCTTGTCGTGCAGTCTCTCCTGGACCAGGTGGAGGCTAAAATGTCAGCACCTGCCTCTGTCTTCTTTGAGCACAATGGCATTCTGGCTAGGTTACTGTGGCAGTCTGAGCCCCTACTCTGTTTCCCAAACCCCCAACAAACCTGGGACTCAGGGACTCTGGAAGATGCTCTGTGCTATGTCACAGGCCAAGGGTCCAGGGTCACCCTCCCCAGGCCAGTTCCAGGGGCAGAGTCCAGGGCTTTCTGTGGCTTGGTCTCCAGAGTCTTGAGAAGCTTAGGCTCCTGACAACATCCCTCATGAGCCTACAAGGATCTGGGGAAACTGAGGCACTCAGTGGATATATATTCTGTACAACAGGACCAAAGATTGTCAAAGCACACAGGCCTAGCTTACTGTCCCCAGATGGGGCCATGGCATCGAGAGCTGAGGGGCAGGAACTGGCTGAGAGCTATGTGGAGGCTGGAACTGGCACACCTGTTCCTGCCCCACTGAGAAAAACAATGAGGCTTCTGGGGCCAGTGTCTGTGTCCATGAAGCCCCTGAGAGCCCCAGACTTGCCTGAGCCTATCTGATCCAATGCAGTGGAGGCCTAGGTCAGGGCAGAAGCCACAGATCAAACCAGGCTCAGATGTCTCTGTGTGACCCTGTGCACCCTCCTTCTCGGAAGATAGAGGTGCATCTCCCTCCTGGGGGAGGGGAACTGGTTAAAATACACACCTGTCTTTCAAGCTCACAGGGTTCTGAGGCAGGAGGATTGCTGCAAGTTTAAGGCCATCCTGAGCTGAGTAAGTAAGAGCCTGTCTCAATGAAACAGAGTAAGAAGCTAGCGTGATGCCTCAACGGTTGAAAGTGCCCAGTCGAGCCCCGAAAGCAGTAGACGTTGAGGTCAGACTCGTGTGAGCTGTCCTCTGACTTCCACACATGGGTACTCATTTCCCCAAAATAAATAAATGTAATAAGTAATAAAGCACCAGAGACTCACAGGCTGGCTACCCCTGGAACAGCAGTGTCCCCACTGCGGGACCCTCCTCCATGTCTTGAGGCTGGTACACACACCATCTTCCACTGTGGTCCCCAGAGTCAGCCACAGCTGCAAGCTAGCCTGAGCCAGGTTGAAGCCCAACAGCTGGATATAGCTTTGAGGGTCACCAATACCAGTGACCACTTAGGCAGAGCAGTCTTAGCCCTGCCAGGGCACTGGACTTGTGCCAGGGTGGACTGAGCAGACCCAGGGGCCAGTGACCCGGGTCCTCTTCTTACCCTGTGCTATTCATTTAGTTGTCCACTCACACACGTGGCCCTACCTTGTGATGCCACAGGCTTTAGGAGGAGCAGGGGACAGGACACCTGTGAACATCCTAGATGAAAGGTCTGGAAGGGGGCCACAGTGCAGCTGTTCATGCAGCTGACAGGGAGCTAGCATCCATAAGCATAGGTGGGACAGGCAATATGGCACAGTAGATAAAGGTGCTTGTGGCCAAGCCTGGCAAGCTGAGTTCAGTCTCTGAGCCTCACATGGTGGAAACAAAGAACTGACTCCCACAGGTTCTTCTGACCTCTATAGTCACTGTGGCACGTGCCCCACCCTCAAACACAAATAAGTACAGTAATAATCACTTCTTAAAAGACCAGTGGACAAGTAAAGTATGTGGCAAGAGACCTCTCTGACACATTGGATCAGCTTTTCTCAGCTGTCAAGGGAGCAAGATCCTCTGGAGTCACCATGCAGCTCCACAGCCCACAGATCCTCCTGGGAAGGGACAAAAAGCCAGAGGCAAAGACTTCCACAGTCACCCAGGGACTTTTCCTTAGTTCAAGGAGATTTGGGACAGGAGAAAGATTTTTGTACCAGGTATAATGCACCAAGTGGAGCACGCGTCCTTTGGACACTGAGCTATGACTCTCCATATGTAAAAAGCATCATGAAATTGATATAAAGCCTGCATCCTGATGAAAGGTGCTTGGGGCTGGAGCAACAGCTCACTGCTTAAGCGTACTTGCAAGTCTTGCAGACCCAAGTTCAGTTCTCAGCACCCACCCTAAGTGGTTCACAACTAACCACCTGTACCTCCAGCCCAAGGGGATCCTATACTTCCTTTTTGCCTCCACAGGTTCCTCTGTTCATGTGGCATACACTCACATAGACCCACACAGATAGTATACACAAATGAAATTAAAAGCGCAGGGCTGGAGAGATGGCTCGGTGGCTGAGAGTGCTCACTGCTCCTGTAGAGGACCCAGGTTCAGTTCCCAGCACCCCATGGAGGCTCACAACCATCTGTGACTCAGTTCCAGGCGTTCTGGACTTCATAGACGCTGCACACATGTGGTATACAGACTTTCAAGAGTGCAAAACACATATGTCAATAATTAAATAAATAAAGGATGGTGCAGAGGCTGGAGCTGAGGGTTGGTAGGAAAGGAAGCAGAGCCCCTGGGGCCTGAGGGAGACTCAGTGCTAGGAGGAGCTCATGCTTTGGCGGCGCCGTGCTGAGCCTAACCCACCTGGAGAGGGCTGTCACCGAACCTGTGAGGACTGGAACCTACAGCCCATGGACAACAAAACCCACAGAGATTTATGACCCTGTGTCACGATGCACCTATGTGGACCTGTCACCAGTAACCCTAGCCCAATTTCTGTCATTCACAGGTGATGCTGCACCTAGTGAAATCGACATGCAGTGTGTGTGGCTGTCACCATGGTGCATTATGTGAGGAATAACAGGAAGAGAGGTCACTGCTGCCAAGCTTCCGCAGTGCCCAAGGTGCTGAGTGGTCACAGGGAACAAAGCCACCAACAGCCTTCTCGCCCAGGGCTGGGTCCTGCACTATACGACCTGCCAGCAAGAAGCAGGTCACTGGCGCACTGGCGGCATGCTGGTCACGTGGCTGAGCCATCGCTCTGATTGGACATGTGGCTGGTTCTGCAGAAGGTGATGAGGCAGTTCCACGGAGTCTGTCTAATAGCCAAAGGGGTTTATTCTGGGTTAACTCACAATCAGCATAAGGGAGTCAGTCCCAGGATCCAGGAGGCATGGGGCGCAGTCCAATGCTGTTCTCTGAACTCTGTCTTCCTCCGCAGCACCAGCACCCAGCATCCAAGACCACAAGGTAGCCAAGAGAGTGAGTACGTACGTATTCCAGGTCTTAAGGGGTCCCTTGGCCACTGTCCGGAGGAGGGGCAGGTATCTAGCAGTTACCTGCTGCCTACTGGGGGCGGTGCTTCAGGGTAAAGCACAGACAACCACGTCTACATTAGGGCATCTTTGCTGGTTCTTCAAACTTAGCCAGAAGCTGTGTGGCTGAGGGTCCTGCTATAGTGGTCTTGTTAAACAGACATGCGGTCAAGCTGCCTTCAGAACGATGCTTCTCTCTACACTCTGGGATTAGCACTGTTTAGTCATGGCCACCAAAGCTGGGCAGCAGTTAACGCAGAAGCTTGCTTGGTCAAAGGGCAGAGACTAAGTGACTGGGTGCTCGCCTGGAGAGGACATCTACCCCACATTCTCTAGGCTCAGGAAACACTGTGGAAGCAGAGCAGAGGGAATGTGAGAGCTGGGGGACAAGGAAGACTGGGAAGCGCTGCCCCTACATACGGCTGCACAAGAACCAGAGCAAGCCAGCAGGCTCAGCCAGCATTCCGGCATACAGGCAACAACTGCACACACATGCACGGCACAAAGCAGGCAGTAGGTGGCGAAGTTGGGGGGTGCACAGGATCACAAGTATGAAATTACCAAAGATTAAATGAAAGGGTTTTTAAATGAAAGGCCTGTGTGTGTAGTGTGGACCCATTTTCCTTCCAGCACTGCCTACCTGTGGTTGCTTGCCTGAGGGTATAAGCAGTAGAGTAGGGAAGGTCTTGGGGGTCTTTGTCACAGGTGGCAGGAAGGTGCTCAGGACACAATTAGTATGAGCCAACCCACATTCTTGATGGTGAGGACAGCCCGAGAGTGCCACGCAGCCAGACGGCACTGCCCCAGGAAGGAAGAATGACTGGTGCCTCTGTCTCCCAGAGTCCTCTGCTGTTACCTTCCTTGGGGAAAAAAAGGTGTGTGGAGACCCAGAGTTGAGATAGCTCGACAGGTGGAATCGCTTGCCACCAACCCTGACAAGGTGACAATTCCCAGGACACACACAGGACAGAGACACTCCCACAGGTTGTCCTCTGACTTCTAAAAGCACCCAATGACTTGTGTGCACATGCACACACAGAGGCAGGATGAGAAAATAAATGTGCCGAGCAGTGGTGGTGCACGCCTGTAATCCCGGCACTCGGGAGGCAGGCGGATCTCTGTGAGTTCGAGGCCAGCCTGGTCTACAGAGCTAGTCCAGGACAGGTGCAAAGCTACACAGAGAAACCCTGTCTCGAAAAACCAAAAAAGAGAAAATAAATGTAATTAATTGTTGTAAAAGGGGACCCAGAGAGGTGACCAGAGTTTAGGTCCCCCAAGGAAATGGGCGGCCTGGTCCTTGAAGGCAGAGGCAGCAGACATGGCCAGTAGTACCTCTGATCTTCTGGTCTCTGTAGCTGGTGGCCTGAGCTGAGCTCCTGCCCCCTAGGCATTAGCAAGTCCCTGACATGGCCACTCTGCCCTGGTGAGCCGCCCTGCAGTGCTCCAAGCCCCCACAGCACACACAAGTACAGCTCAGCCAGAGCAGGGACGGACACAAGGGCTGTCTTGCCTGGGCTGACTAAGGTCTCCTCTACCAGCACCAGGACCAGCACTGGGAGGAGGGCGGACCCATTACTCAGAACAATTCTAGACAGTGGGCGGCCACATGGTGGGCCCCCTGAGCCAGTCTGAATCTCCAGACAGACAGCCCCTCGAGTCATGGTGGCCGGCCCATGAGTCATCTGAGCCAGTGCGTCAGCAACCCCGGACCGGACAGTCTCCAGAGGCAACTCACCACCCACCCTGGCTACACCTCCACTCACATTCCATCTCATGCCTGGCCCAGGCCCATCCACCCTGCCACCCTGCCGCCTCCATGTTCCCAGTACTGCCCAAGGTACCCAGGCAGGAGGGTCCAAGCCTGTGCTGGACACAGGCACACACCCAGACCATCCAAAATGTTTGAAGGCCTGAGTTGGTGCATGGCCCTGAGGAGACCACCTGTTTGGGGACCAGGTGTGGAACCCTTGCTTGAGTTCCCAGGCCCCCACTCTGCAGGGGTTCTCACCTCCAATCTTGTTCTGGGGACATCATGTCAGAGCAGGTAGCTACAGAAAGAGCCCACAAGCCCTGCCACATCAGCTGTGGCAGATCACACCTGAGACTGGAGCCTTGAGGGGCATTGGGAGCTAGGAGCTGGCAAGGGACATGGGCCCCAGACCTTACCCAGCCCATGGCCTTGTCCTCGAGGCCAGCTTTCCAAACCCTAGAACCATTCTCCCCAGAATGTCCAAAACCAGGCAAGAACAAGAAGGAATTTCATGGAAACATTTCTTTGGGGTTTAGTAAAATCCGTTCCCACCCCCACACAGAGTGCAGCCCGCCGCCTCACACACCCGGGTGACGCCGCTCCCTGCTCCCCCAGCCTGGCCACTTCTCCTTTCAAAGCAATTTCACTTTTATTGTCCATGTGGCGCGCTGGAGTAGACTTGGCCGGCTGGCTCATGCCCCAGCCGCACTGGGGCCCCGCCCTTGGTCCCCAAACATGCAAGTGGCGGACAGAGCTTCAGGGAACAGTGTAATGCCAGGATGGCCACCTCAGATCAGCAACAGGGCCCTGGAACATCTTCCAGAGAGCCTGGATGAGTGGGGATAGGGCAGGAGACAGTGGCCTGTCAACAGACAGGGTTGTCAGAGACCTTGAATGAGGGGAGCTTGGGTTCAGGCTATGTGGGAGCATGGTGGCCTAGGGCTTCATCTCACTGGGCCCTCAGCTTACTGGGACCATCCTCAGACCCTTGCACAGAGCAGATACCAGGCTTCCCCAAGGCCCTGTGACTCCCCATAAGCTAGCAAAATGTCCTTCCTTTAGAATAGGGTAACTGCAGGGGGTGGGGAGTGGAGGTGACGCAGGCCTTTAATCCCATGTGAGGCCAGCCTGGTCTACAGAGTGAGTTCTAGGACAGCCAGGGCTACACAGAGAAACCCAGTCTCAAGAAACAAAACAAAACTAATAATAATAAATAAAATAGAGAAACTGAGGTACAGGGACCTCCCCTAGCTTTGGGCACCTCATCCACACAGCATTCTGTCCCCACCAACATCCCAGTGGTTCTGGCCCTGACTACTAAGGCAGAGGGTGTAGAGCTCCAGGGTCCAGCACACCCACCCTGTCCTGTTGCCATGGTTACCCAATGTTTTCCCAGCTCTGGGCACAGCACTCCAGCTACAGGATCAACTCACTGTGCTCTGGCACTAGGCAGGCAAGCCAGCGGCCCCCACTCTCTCACGTCAGCAAGCCCTCCCCTGGGATCTCCATGGCTCAGGGCCCACAGCCTGCTCCCTCCTTCAGTGACGGTCCTCTTTTCTGGGGCTCACCTCTAATGGGGGGAGGCAAGGCACCTGCTGTAGGCTTGCTCCAGGCTGGCCTGTGAGAAAAGAAAGCCAAAACTTGGGAGGAGCAGGCAGAAGCCCCTTAAAAGACCAGGCTGAACTCTCCTCACCAAACATCTTCTCCACAAAGGCACTGTGTCTGGGCTGCACCTAAAGACCTACCCCAGGGAGGGTGGCGCAGCTGGGTGGGAGTGAGAAAGGACTGCCTGTGTCTCTCTGGACTCAGCACTTCCTTGAAGGAACCAGCACCAGATCCCCCAAAGACTCCTGGGAAGTGAGGGATGCTGTTCCCTAGTACAGATCAAAGGTGAGCCCAGCAGCCTAGCCCAGCACCAGCATA
Organism: Onychomys torridus; assembly: GCF_903995425.1. Taxonomy (NCBI): domain Eukaryota; kingdom Metazoa; phylum Chordata; class Mammalia; order Rodentia; family Cricetidae; genus Onychomys; species Onychomys torridus. The sequence goes on along the minus strand of NC_050459.1, from coordinate 63,178,347 downwards.
AAGTCCACCTGGTCAGGGTGAGCCAGAGCCCCTGCCCCCTGGGAAATGGGGGTGGGGTAGGGACAGTTGGAGGGCACTGGCTTGTAAGGTGGGATTCCAGGAAAGGTGTGCTAGAGGGGGAAGAGACAGAACAGGCTACTCTGCACGTCCATTTCTCGGAAGTCACGACCTACCCCCACCACCGGCCCAAACCAGGCTGGAGCTCATCTGAGGCTTTGGCCATCAACTAGGAACGTAAGGCCTCATGGCTGATGCCAAGTCCCACACTGGCTCAACTGCCACTGCTTGTTACGACCAGTAAGGAGGAGCCACGCTCTAGAAAGAGGTCCCAGGAGGAGATTAACATGAGACCTTCTTGAGTAGTGCCACGTCCTCTGTCCACAGTTTATGTCATCTGGACTCACAGCTGGACCACAGTTCTGGGTGTCTCCATGAGAATGCCTTCCCCAGGGACCCACACACTCTACAGGCTGTGTGTGGTACACACACAGTCCTGACTCTGGCTCACTTGCTGCTTGGGAACTTTGGACATGAAACACTCTGCGGCACAGAGACTCACAGTTGCCCAAGACCACACAGCAGACACAGGACTCCTTACAGTTCAAGCCCTAGCACCCCACAGCCCCACAGGCAGGTGAAGGACACCACTGAGAAGCAGCTAGGAGGTTTCAGGCTCCAGGGCTAGGCCCACTCCCCAAAGCCCAGCTGAGCTGAGGCATAGAACTCAGGGGCCAGAGCACCCAAGCTCCACCCCAGAGGGAGAATGCAGTGGAACCCACTATGTACCCCGTCACCTCATGAGGAATGTAGATCCCTGCACATGAGGGAAGAGCCTGCCAGCTACCACGGAGACTCCAGGTCCCTGCCTGGCTGTCTCCCCTGCTCCACTCAGAACTTCATCTATTTGCTCCTAGCCTGCCTCCCCATGGCTAAAATGGGAGCTCTGGGGGGCCAGAGGGGGTCTTTCTCCTGCTACATCCTAGTGTTCTCCCACAGTGAAGGAGCTCAGTCATGTTAGCCCCTTGGTCAGTGGGCAGCAAGGTGAATGGCTGCAAAGGTGAGTGGATGGAGGGTGGGTGGAGGGTGGGTGGAGGGAGGATGGAGGGAGGATGGAGGGTGGATGGAGGGTGGGTGGATGGAGGGTGGGTGGATGGAGGATGGAGGGTGGGTGGATGGAGGGTGGATGGAGGGTGGATGGAGGATGGAGGGTGGATAGAGGGTGGAGGGTGGATGGAGGGTGGAGGGTGGATGGAAGGTGGAGGGTGGATGGAGGGTGGATGGAAGGTGGAGGGTGGATGGAGGGTGGGTGGAGGGTGGATGGAAGGTGGAGGGTGGATGGAGGGTGGGTGGAGGGTGGATGGAGGGTGGATGGAGGGTGGATGGAAGGTGGAGGGTGGATGGAGGGTGGATGGAGGGTGGATGGAGGGAGGATGGAGGGGGAGGGTGGATGGAGGGTGGATGGAGGGAGGATGGAGGGTGGATGGAGGGTGGATGGAGGGAGGATGGAGGGTGGGTGGAGGGTGGGTGGAGGGTGGATGGAGGGTGGAGGGTGGATGGAAGGTTGGTGGAGGGTGGGTGGAGGGTGGATGAGAGGGTGGATGGAGGGTGGAGGGTGGATGGAGGGTAGATGAAGGGTGGATGGAAGGTGGAGGGTGGATGGAGGGTGGAGGGTGGATGGAGGGTGGATGGAGGGTGGGTGGAGGGGAGTGGATGGGTGGATGGAGGGTGGATGATGGATGGGTAGATGGAGGGTCAGTGAAGGAGTGCTTAGGTAGTGAGCACTCAAGAATATGTGTCCCTGTTTCTAAGCAGAGCCTCTATACCCTCACACATGTGCAAGTGGTCAGCTCCCCTACCATGACCCCCATTACCCTGCACTCCCAGCTGCTTACCGTGAACCCCACTATCATACCTCCATATGTATTCTGTTTCTGGTCTCCCTCACAGCCCAGAGAGATGCCTGTGCTAAGGTCCAGGCAAAGGGCAGGTGAGGCCTAGTTCTTGGGAGCCCTCTCCCACTGACATGAGTGGCCCTCACAATGTCCCACTTAGGGTGGAAGACAGCAATGAACCAGTTGTCCTTTGCAGCACCAATGGGGCACATAGGTACATGGTAGGCCACCTAGGCCACCCCAGCCTGCAAAGTCCCAGAGCCTCAGGCCAGAATCATCCTGGCAGCTCAGCCCGGGACCCTGATTACAGTCCAGCAGCAAATCTCTCCATTTTGCAGGTGTCTAAACCAGCTCTTTCCCATTCAACTTCCTCTCGTACACATTTTCCTGTGGTGGGGACCCCAGTTCTCTGCCAATGCAGGGGGATCTGGTAGACCCATTCCTTGCTTGGCCAACCAGAGCCTCCTGGAGCCCTGGCCATGATTGGTGAGAAGAAGAAAGAGTGGCCCACCTGAGCCAATCAGAACCTTCCCCAGGACTGATGGGTTTCTTTCTTTCTTCCCTTTGTTTTTTGTTGTTGTTGTTGTTGTGTTGTTGTTTTGTTTTTGTTTTTGTTTTTTTGAGACAGGGTTTCTCTGTGTAGTCCTGGCTGTCCCGGAACTCACTCTGTAGACCAGGCTGGCCTCTAATTCAGAGATCAGCTTGCCTCTGCCTCCTGAGCACTGGGATTAAAGGCCCATGCCACCATCAGCTGGCATTCCCTGGGACTTTAGATACCTTCAGATGGAGGTTCTCTTTCCCCTGTGGAGTTACCAGGTTGGAGGAGTGTGCAAGCCTAAGCCAGCAGGTGGGCAGTGGCTAGGGGGAGGGAACACAGATTGAGATTCTCTTGGTGTGTGTGCCTGTGTCTGTACATATACATGTGCCAATGGCATGCATGTGGAAGTCAGTCTCCCCTTCCACCACCAAGATCCTAAGAGAACATGATGGCAAAGGGCTGAACCCACCCACCCACTGACCAGGCTGGTTGTCTTAGACAGGGTCTTATTATGTAGTCAAATCTGGCCTGGAACTCAGACATCAGGTACCCTGCTCCATCACTCTCTGCCAGATTCCTGAGACAGGGTGTCTTAATGAACCTAGAGGTAGACTGGCAATTAGCCAGCACCAGTGTTCTCTTGTCTATGCTGGTAGGCTAAGCTGATGGCAAGTGGGTAGCAACTATGCCAGGACATCTCGATCCACTCTGGCCACCAAGCCCCAGAAAGCTCAACAAGCTGGCAACAACCACCATGCCTTCCCAGAGTGTTGATGGGCAAAGGGTGGAATCCACGCAGTGGTTCCTGTGGATCAGGAACATGAGTGCGTGTGTGTCCCAGATTGGCAACTGATATGGACAGGAGATAGGGTTTGGCCAGCAGCTTTGTCCCAATGCAGCATGCAGCAGCTGCTGTGGTGGGCAGAAGGGCTGCTTGGGGGCCTCGGTGGCTCTCTGCACACCTGTCACCTGGCAGCTACCCTACCCAGCCCAGTTCTGACCGTCCTGGTAGCGGAAGATTCCGGGAGATCCCTAGTCTCTGCTCTTGCATTTTGCTTTCAAGCAGGGCTCAAATTCTCCCGTCCCTTAGAGAACAGACTCCGGATATCCAACCCAGACACCCCGCCCGGTTCCTGGCTTTGACCTCTGTGGAATTTCATGGCTGTGGTGTCAGAAAACATCCCCAGCCTCAATCCTTGAGTGAACCCCCCCCCACACACACACACTAGGCCCTTTAAAAGCTAGAAAGTTACACCCTGCAGGCTGAGAGAGCTCAATCCCAGAAGCACTCACCCTACAGAAGAAATTAAAGCTCCCACTGCTCCTGGGCACAGTGGATAAAATCAGTCCCCATCGGGGACTCACAGGCTCGGGAAACAGTGCTGGGAAGGGCCAGGCTGGGGTTAACAAGTGTTAAGAGAGCCAGTCTGCACAGCTGCACAGCAGCTACTAGAGCAGGGGAGTCCGGGGATCCAAAGCCCCTACCTCCACTGCAGGCAGCTGGACAGCTCACTGCCTTCACTTCCAGCTAAGGGAAGCCCGCGCAAGACGGCTTCCTCCTGATTCCATCCCAAATAAAGGATGATGTGTCTTCACCTACCAGCATGGAGGGCTGTGTATCTGCCAGGCTTCTTCCCTCAGCATCCATGCTGGCTGCTGAGGTCCTGGCCTCACGTACACATGCTCTAGAGGACATAAGATGTGACCAGGCAGATTAGGGATACAAAGGCCGTCATCAGCTAAGGGCAAAGCAGAGGTCCTGTTGTGAGAAGCTGGGAGGCTCAGCAGGTGTCAGACAGGTGTGTAATCTTAGGAAGGTCTTCTGGTCCAAGCTGGGGATAATAATTTAGAATCAGGCCAAGGGCTTGGGCAGGACAGCTGGTAAGTGAAGACTCATCAGCTGCAGCTCTGCCTGTGGTGGTTACTAACTTCTTTTGCATGGAATGACAGTCTCAGGACTAGAAAAAGTCACCCTGGCCCCAGGTCCACTGAGCAGAGAGAGCCCCAGGGGCCTTTCTGGGAGAGACAAGATTGTGAGCCCAGGCCCCATGCCACCTCTGTCTATGAGACCCTTGCAAGGACAGCACAGCTGCTCCAGGCCACAGAATCTCAGCCTCCCACACACCCATGGCACATCTTCATCCTCCAGCCCCCACCCCTCAGCTGCATGGAAACCCAAGAGCCTAGAGCCCCCACCCTGCTCAGTGCCCTGTACCAGTGGCCCCCAAGCCTACTCTGCCCCAGGCCCAGAGGCCTTCAAACACAGCAGGGTCTGAGTGGACCCCACTCTGATTGCCTTTCTCCTCTGCCCACACCTGGTCTACAGGCACATAGCAGGCCAGGGTCACCCATTACAGGTTAGGTGTCAGCTGAACTGAGAAGGCAGGTATGCTGAGAGTGGAGTTTCCCAATGTCACCCATCCCTAGCTCAGGGCCCCACAGTCCCTGAGCTGTCTCTCTTCATGGACACCCTCCCTCCTCTTCTCAGGTGTGGAAAAAATGACCAGGCCAAGAAAGGGGGCAACAAACTGCCAGGGCTTCCATGCCAGCAGGGCACTGGCCTCACTAGCAAAACCCTTCTCAGGCCAGGCATGGAGGCATATGCCTTTAATCCTGGCACTTAAGAGGCAGGAAGATCTGAGTTCAAGGCCAGCCTGGTCTCCTTAGAAGCCCTGGCCTTGGTAGGGACAATTGAGAAAACATTTAGACAAGCCTGGCTCACTGAACCATGACAAGCCTTCTTGGCTACCACTTCCCATGTTCCTGTCCTCCAAATGAGGCCAGAGGCCAAGTGGCAGACCTCTCAGAGCCACGTGACATCCCTATCTTTACAGCCCTGGTGGCTCAGACCTCAACTCCCTTGAGGAGGAGCTGGCCGAGGCTCAACCTTGGAGGAGGTCTCTCTAAACAAGTCCCCTTTGTTCCTGGGCCGGGCTTTGGCCTCCTCTCTGCCCGCCACCAACTTGGTGGCCGTGCTGTCCACTGCGCTTCAACACGGACATTATGACAAGCTCCGCTAGGCAACAGGGTTTGTTGCTCCCAAGAGACAAGGAAAGAGAAGCCAGGCTCTCCTTCTCCTGTAGTCATGAGCGAAGTCAGAACAAACACGTTACATAAGGGAGGGCAGTGTGGGTAGCTGTGTCAACATGACATGGTGGGGAACCCAGAGATCACCCCAACATGGCCAGCTGACACCAGCCTTCCTGGGAAGAGGAGGGCATGACCTGACAGGCTGAGAGTTGCTCCATAGATGGTGGCACAGTCAAGGCCAGTGTCCCTGCTCCTGGGGAGTTCAAAGTGTCTCCCCGGAAAGACCTGACTCCATGGAGGGATGTGGCCAGTCTGCAAGTTGGAGAAATGAGGTACATCACACTCTGTGTCCTAGGCTCCTAAGACAGTTAGACACTGGCCACTCACAAGGCCCTTTGAGAGAGGACAATCACCAAATCACATCAGGTATCGACTAAGACAGTTACCACATGAACACTATCCCACCACTTTGCACAGAGCCCCACCGTTATGCACACAGCCCTACTGGTCTACAACGCCAATGACAGGCTCCAATCCGGCAAAAGACTAACCAGGCCTGAAGCCATATCTGGGAGCAGCATATGGACTGTCCACCGAGACCAAAGTGTTCTTTCAGTGGAGCTTCTGTGGCAGGCGGGGCTTCTGAAAAGGAATGTGTGTCAGGCAGAGCCTGGCATGGTGTTCCCACAGCTCTCCTGCCCTGACCTTGTAATGATGCTGTGGGTGGACTGCGAGATGGGCCTACCAAGGGCAGAGCAGATGGTGTCCCCAGCTCTTGCACAACAGAGCCAAAATCTTGCTTATGAATTACTAGACTCAGGGTATTAGCTTAGTTTAATTCATTTCTGGTTCTGCTACTTATTATAAAAACCTAAGCACGCCCTCTACCTCTGAGCAGCACCTCCCCCATCCGCCCCCCACTTCCCTTTGTGTTTCACTCTGCAGCTCAGGCTAGCCTGAGACTCACAATGTAGCACAGGCTGACCTCAAACTTGAAGTAATTAACCTTCCTAATGCTAAAATTACAGGTGTCACAACAGCATCACTCTCAGCTGAGAAACAATGACAACCACCACAAAAAGGAGCAGACATCCAGCAGGGGCGACAATGTAAATAAAATGGTGATTAGGCACACACTGGAATATTATTTGATGATGAAAAGGGAAGAAACTCTGATCTGTGCCACGATGTAAATGCACCTTGAGACAGGAAGCCAGCTAATGTGAGCCACAGAGGAGACGACATTTTAAGATGGATGAGGTTACTAGGTATGGGGGCACACACCTTTGATCTGAGCTACAGTATGGGTTTGAGTACAGCCAGGACTACACAGGGAAACCCTGTCTCAAACAAACAAGCCAGGCAGTGGTGGTGCACTCCTTTAATCTCAGCACTTGGGAGGCAGAGGAAGGTGGATCTCTGAGTTCGAGGCCAGCCTGGGCTACAGAGTGAGTTCCAGGACAGCCAGGACCACACAGAGAAACCTTGTCTTGAAACAAACAAACAAAAACAAAACAAAACAAAAAACCAAGACTGGAAACAGAAGCTAACAGATCATGGTTCTATGCAGGCCTGGGCTACATAAGCAAAACCCTGTTAAGAGGGATGGAGGAGGAAGGGTGGAGGAAGGGAAAAAGAGGAAGGAGAGGAGAGGAGGGGAAGGGAGGAGAGAGGACAAGAGAGGGCAGGAATTTTGTACCTCGCACAGTCCCATCCCTGTGTAACATCCAGACCAGGTGACTCCACAGACAGGAAGCAGGGCTGCCAGACTGGAGATGGGATCAGTGAGGTAGACACACTGGCATGTCTCTGTGTGAATATGCTACACCAGAATTGTCACTGACAAGGGTAGATTTTATGTTACACAAGTTTTACCTCAAAAGATAAAAACCTAGCCAGGTTTGGTGGCACACACCTGTAATCCCAAAACCACAGAGATGGAGGCAGGGGAAAGGAATTTAAGTCCAGCTTCAGCTTCAGTGTGAGGGCAACCTGAGCTATATGACACTGTCTGAAAAGAAAAAAAGAAACAAACAAACAAAACAAAAACCAAGGGACCATAAAGGTAGATGGCTCCATTAGACCAATGCCTGCCACACATGCACTAGTTTGGATGGCCAGTGCCCATACTGAAAAACAAACAAAAGCCAGCCAGGCATAGAGACCCATGCCTGGAACTACAGCATCGGGACAGAAGACAGGTGGATCCCATTACCAAAACAGCAAGCCCAGGCTCAGGGACAGAGCCCGTCCAGAGCACCACCAAATCCTCTCCAGACAATTGCCAAAGGGGGGTGGGGGGACAGAGGAGGACACTTGACACCGGCCTCTGACCTGGCATGCACACATATGCTACACAGTCACAACTAAGCAAACAAATGGCATGGAGATGGTTCAGTAGGTAAAGGCACTTGCTGCCCTCAGCAGTTGTCGCTGTGACCCCATGTGCAAAGACAGCAGGACACACACTCAAAGAGCAGCAGGTCTGCCTGCTGTGGCAGAACCAACCACTTTCTGCCTTGCCACATCTAGAGCTGTCTGGAGAGGTCACAGATGTGGTGGGGAGGCACCGCCACTGTTTTGTTAAGTGGACTGCCTGCCACAGAGCTGTGCCTGCAGATGAGGACTGCTGTCGGCCCTAGAGGAGCAGCTCTCCAAGTGACCGCCAGAGCACCGGGACAAGAGACGCTGAGCTCTCGGCCCTAAATGGGACGTCTGTATCACCCTTCCAAGGCTTGGGGAACATCATGGAGCCGAAGCTGGAGAGACGGCTCAGTGACTAACAACCCTCGCTGCTCTTCCAGAGGACCTGGGTTCGCTTCCCAGAACCTAAATGGTGGCTCCCAACTCTAGTTCCAGAGGATCTGACACCCTCTTACGATCTCTAAGGCACTCACTCACACATGACAGGTGCAGTGCACAGACATGCATGCAGGCAAAGCGCCCATCTGCAAGTCAGCGCTGTGGTACTCTTGAAATCACAGCAGCTATCATCATCAACACACGACTAGCCTGTCCATTTCCAGGCTCCTGAGGCCCCACTCTTCCCTGAGGACTGATTCCCAGTGAAGGTTCTGAGGGAGGAGGGAGTGACATTTTCATCAGTGGTACAGATACAAGCAAGGGGCCATGGTCCTGTAAACAACCTAGTGAAATGCAAGGCTGGGGCACGGTGGGAGAGCAGGTGAACAGACACTCTACACAGAATGAAAACACCATAGTGAAGTCCACAACTCATAATTAGCATGTACTAATTAAAACATTTTCTTTCAAATAGAAAAGAAGGGGCAGTGAGCTGGCTCAAAGGGATAAGGTGCTTACCGTGCAGGCCTGACCAACCTGAGTTTGAGCCCATAATAAACACAAAATACAGATTTAAAGTTAAGGGGCTGGAGAGATAGTTCATAGGTTAAGAGCACCAACTGTTCTTCCAGAGGTCTTGAGTTTAATTCCCAGCAACCACATGGTGGCTCACAGCCATCTGTAATGAGATCTGGCGCCCTCTTCTGGCCTGCATGCATACATGCACACAGAACACTATATACATAATAAATAAATAAATAAAGCTTAAAAAAAAAAGATTTAAAGTTAAGATAGGTGGTGGCGCACACGCCTTTAATCCCAGCACTCGGAAGGTAGAGGCAGGCGGATCTCTGTTAGTCCGAGGCCAGCCTGGGCTACAGAGTGAGTTCCAGGACAGCCAGACTTTTATACAGAGAAAGCCTGTCTCGAAAAACAAAAACAATCGAAAAAGATTTAAAGTTACTAAAAATAATAAACAAACATGGATTTTGGAGTTGGATGCATACATTAATAAGTTAAAGTCAATAAACTGCTCACTTTAAAAAATATAAACCAGCCACAACACAATGGCTCACATCCATACTTAACTCCAGTTACAGAGGGTCCAGCTCCCTCTTCTGGCCTCCAAGGACACCAGGCATGCGCATGGTGCACAGCCATAAACACAGGCAAGACACTCACACATAAATAAATCTTGAAATCATAATTAATGAAAAATAACTGAAAGAAGTGAAGTAGGCTAGGTGAGGTGTGCACACATGTTGTTATCCCAGTACTCTTGAAGGCAAGAGATTAGGAGTTCAAAGCCAGCCTGTGCTAAATAGCAAATGTCAGGCCAGTGAGGACTACAAAATGAAACTCTTGCTTAAACAATAACAAAATAAAAGCCAGGGCTGGAGTTAAGATCACACACTGTTCTTCCAAGGGATCCAAGTTCAGTTCCCAGCACTCACAATGGGTAGTTCACAACAACAGTTCCTCATCAGGCTCCCTCTTCTGGCCTACACACACACACACACACACACACACACACACACACACACACACACACACACACGAATGATTATAAAAACACATCTTTAAAAAAGCTTCACCCCAGGGACCCACTCCCCGGCGTCTCCAAGCTCGCCACCGCAGGTCTCTGGTCCCCACCACTCTCTCACTCTGCAGCTGCTGTTACTTTTCTGGTTGCAGATGTCCTCTGACCTCACACTGAAGCTTCCCAGTGCCAATCAGCACCTCTGGGTCTATGCCTTCTCTTGGTGGCAGGCTTCCCCAGTCAGCACTAGTGCCCAACTCGTGTCCACAGGCCACGAGGCCTTTCCCTGCCCAGAACCTTCGCGTGAGGACCCACTTTACCCACTGTCGCACAGAGCAGCACTCTTGGCACCTTTACACTCACAAGCTGATGACAGCCTGAACTTCCTCCTTGGCCTTCCAAGGATAGTGGGTGTCCCTCAGCACAGGTTCCTAGCTCTGGGTCAGTGTGACAATGTTAGGTGTGAGTACTCCCTAAGAGCGCTCCCTAAGTCAAGTGCTCTTCCCCTTAGACCCAGATCAATTCACAAATGTGTATAAACACCTGCAGTGTACTGCAGCAGAAGGTTTGCAAGTTCAAGGCCGGTGGGTGTTACACAGTGAAACACTGTCTCAAAAAAGTGGGGGTAAGAATGGACTTTAGTGGTAGAGTCCTCACCTAGCATGCATCACATGACAGGGATGTTGAACACTTGTCATCCTGGTAGAGTCCTCACCTAGCATGCACTGACACTTTGGGTTGAGGCAATATGGTAGGAATTTGAGGTTATCCTCAGCTACACAGAAACTTTGAGACCAGCCTGGGCTACATGACTCCTTGTATTGGAAAACCAAAATAAAGTAAATATTTAAAAACATCTGTCGCCGGGCAGTGGTAGCACTTGCCTTTAATCCCAGCACTCAGGAGGCAGAGCCAGATGGATCTCTGTGAGTTCGAGGCCAGCCTGGTCTAGATGATCCAGGACAGACACAAAACTACACCAAGAAACCCTGTCTCAAAAAAACAAAAACAAAACTGTCATCTTTATGAAAATTCCCAGGTTCAAAGAACCCACCTCAGGAGCTGACCAGGGAAAAGGGTGAGCCCATTTGACCAAAGGGGTGCATGTGGCCCCAGTATCTGAGGGCAAGACCTCCAATCCAATCCTTTAGCCTGAGGACAGGGGATCTAAAAAGACTTTATGCCCTCAAGACACTTTCACCTCTCACAGTGCTCAAACTCCCCAAACACACCCCATCTCTCACAACCCTGGGACTCCCTGGCCATCAGGACAGGTGGCCTCACTGTCCCCTCTAGACATGCCCGAGCACCTTATATACCTACTAGGGCCCTAGACAGTTTTCTGCTAATCAGGACCTGTTGAGGTCTCCCATGGCCTCAGTGTCTCCCCAGGCATTCCCAGGCCCCAGGTGACTGGCCAACTGTCCCCTCCAGACACGACCAGGCCTCTTATCCCTGCCAGGCCCCTAGACGGCTTCCTGTCCACCAAGGCCTGTGGAGGTCGCCAAGGCCCCGGAGTCCCCGTACAGCCTCCCACGTCACCTTCCCGGGCCCCTCCAGCCTCCAGCTCCACATCTCCCAGGAAGCCCGGCTCAGCCGCTTTCAGGCCCGCGCGCTTGCTCAGGACGGTGGCAGCCGGCGTCCTGGAACGCTCACGCCCCGGCAGTCCCAGGTCGGCGCCCCGCCCCGGCCGAGAGGTGCGCGCCCACGGAGGCGCGAGACTCACCTGCTCGGGCGCTCGGGACTCTCGCCAGAGCCACTGCCGCCACCGGACTCCGCCATCTTCCGCCGCGCGTCCGAGCGACAGGGCCGCGCGCCGACCCAGAGACCGAGACCGGGGCGGCGGGCGGGGCCTGCTGAGGACGAGGGAAGGACTGGGCTCGGGGCGGGGCTCGGGGCGGGGCTTGCGGGCGGGGAGGCGGGGCCTGAGGAGAGTAGGGGAGCTGTCAGGGCAGAGCAATGGGCGGGGTCTACGGGGTCATGGGGTGGGGAAGTGTGTAAAGGGGCGGGGCCTGGGGCGGTGGGCGGGGTTTGAGAGGCGGAGCCTGTGGGAGAGGTGGAGTTTAAGAACTGGGAGAGGTGCAGTAAGAGCCTAAAGGGCCTGAACAGGGAGGGGTCTGAGGGAGTGAGGACTGAAGAAGGAGTGGACTGAGGGTCCATCGAAGTCTGAGTAAGGCGGTTCAGGCAGGGCGTGACCCGAGAGGGGCGGGGCCTGGCGGGAAGAGGCCTGTAGAAGTCAGGACTTGTGGGCGGAAGGGGCGGGGCCTGTGTGGGGCTGGGGCGGAGCTTGGTCTGGGGAAGGAAAGGTTGGATGGCCTATGCAGCAGATGGAACCATGTTACCTCCCAACATAGCCACAAAGGTGAGGGCGGCCTGAGGGGCCTGCCTGCGGAGGTAGATCTGTGCTGGACCAGGAGAGTGAAGGTTTGGCGCCGGCCCTGAAGGAGAGAAGGAACCCAAGATGATGACCGGAAGGGTCTGGTCTGAGGAGGGCGTGGTCATCAGGTGGGTGGGGCTTAGGTCGTGCCAGGCAGGAAAGATGGGGGTCTCATTTTCCTTCCTTCCTTCCTTCCTTCCTTCCTTCCTTCCTTCCTTCCTTCCTTCTTTCCTTTTTTAATAGTTCAATTTTGTTTTTTTTTCTTTATTTTATTTTTATTTTTAATTAATTAATTTATTTTTCTATTATCAGCTTGATACAGGATAAATTCTTATCTTAATAGTGAAATGTTTCATTGAGGCTTGCTTAGTAATTGAGTGAAACCAAAATTTATTATAAGCCACAGTCATCCTAGGATCCCCCATGCTATAAATATAGCCTCCATTTTCTGTGGGTTGCATCTGATTGTTCTTTGTTTTATATCTAGTATCCACTTATGAGTGAGCACATACCATGTTTGTCCTTCTGGGTTTGTGTTACCTCACTCAGGATGATTTTTTCTAGTTCCATTTTCTTTCTTCCTTCCTTCCTTCCTTCCTTCCTTCCTTTCTTTCTTCTTCTTTCTTTGTTTTTGGTTTTTCGAGACAGGGTTTCTCTGTGTCACACTGGCGGTCCTGGATCTTGTTCAATAGACCAGGCTGGCCTGGAAGTCACAGGGACCCTCCTGACTCTGCCTCCCAGTGCTGGGATTAAAGGCGTGGGCCACCACCGCCAGATACGATGGGGTCTTGTAATTAGAGCAGAGCTGACACTGCTGAAGAGGTGTGTCTGGTACAGGACAAAGGTGGGGTCGACTGAAAGGCTGGGCCCAGGTGGGGCCAATGATAAGAGGGACTTGGTCGGATTACTGGGGGCATAGCTAATAATGATGAGGGGGGGGTTCTGGAGCCTTCATGGAGGGGCGGGGTTGAGGAGGGGCTTTGGTGTGAGGGGCGGACCCTAGCCTAAGAGGTCTCTATCCATCCAGTCATGAAGGGCGTGGCACGCAAGGTGTGAGCAAGGCCATTCACAGATGTGGGCATCGCTGAGGACTGGTAGGGGCATGTTGGTTCAGACTGTACACCCTGATGAGAGAGGTTACCAAAGTCCCTGAGTTTACAGAACCCTTCCCCAACACCTTGTCCTGAGCCTTATCCCTTTTCCAGCCGGAACCCATCCCTCTGGCTTCCAATCCCATCCTCCAACTCTCTCAGTACATAGCATACTCAGAACCTCCACCCTCAGGCCCCATTTCAAATCTCCATCCCTTCTCCTGTGTCTGCCGCATGCCCCAGCTCCCACTGCCCCAAATCCCTGCCCACAGAGATGCATTCCGGCTTGTGTCTCCCAGGCTGGCCTGCAACTGAACCCTGCTGTCTCATCCTGCTGAGCCTAGACTGACAGGTGTGCGTCATGCCTGGCTGCTTTCCTTTTTATTATTGCTCTACCTTCCTTTCAGCTTCTCCCCCTTCTGTTTCCTTTTTCAGGCTCTGTGGAGCATGGGAACATCTCAAAAAGACTGGACTACAAGATCAGACTACCCTAGAGGAATATAGACTACCAGGACCCTCAAGCCTTTTGCTCATTTATTCTTTAGTCTTCTGGTGACCCATTATGAAACCCCAAGCATAAGCCAGGCAGAGAGGCCTTTAATCATAGCACCAAGCAGGCAGAGGCACAGGCCATCCATTAATTTGAAGCCAGCCTTGGCAACACAGTGAGTTCCAGGCCAGCCAGTCAGCTAGGAAGAGCAACTCCTTCAGGTAAAAGCAAACACTAGCAAATATGGGGCTCACTCCTGCCACCCCAGCTCTCAGAGGCTGTGGAAGTAAGATCAGGAGTTCAGGGTCAACCTACCTACACAACAAACTCAAGGCCAGCCTGGGCTACCTATGGTTCAAACAAACAAAACAAAGTATGATCAAACAGAATAGAATATAATAGGTGCTCAGACATTGTGTAAAATACCCAGGAGATGATATTGTGCAAACTGACACATACCAGCCATTGCTCTGTAAAGAATGAATATATTCACGTCCCTGTCTCTGCAGTCCCCATGCTCTGGGGATGCACCCTTGTCCACCAAAGATCAGCTTTGAGAATTTTGCTTCCAGCTGTGCTGTGTGTGAGCTCAACCCCACTGGCAAAGAGGCCCATAGCTTGCACACCCTCCACACATGCTGCCCCAAACAATGGTGTCCATATGTGCGCACACTTCACACTCATCCAGATTCGACCCACATGTCAGACACACAGCCATAGCCTAGAGGCAAGCAAGACAGCATGCCTGGGGACAGTGTCTGTGTAACCCCACTCCCAGGTCAGGAGGCTCTGGATGCCTCAGTGGCTTCAGAGTCACAAGGTAGAGGACCAGCCAGTGCAAAGGGCACAGATGGGTGAGAACCACCATGTGGGTGCTGGGAACTGACCTGGATCCTCTGGAAGAGCAGCCAGCACTCCTGACGGCTGAGCACCGAGCCACTGAAATCTCTGCCCTTCATTTTCTTCCTTCCTCTTTGTGTTTTGTTTTACAAGAAGCTCTGGGCTGCACACACCTACCATTCCAGCATTGGAGTCTGAGGCACAAGTTCAACTTCAAGGCCAGCCTGGGTTATGCAGCTTCTCTCCAAGAAAGATAAAAGGAGTGAGTGGGACAGGTAGATGGTGCCGCCGCAGGTGAATGTGACTGCTACCAAGTCCAACAAACTGAGTTTGATCTTTGGGACACACATGGCAGGAAAGGACTCCTGCAAATCGTCCTCTGCCCTCTACACACACTGTGGCATGTGCCCCCACTCCTCAACATGGATGGATGGATGGATGGATGGATGGATGGATGGATGGATGGAGGCAAAGAAGTGCACTTTGGGATGTGGGCCCGTCCTGGTCCACTTTGACATCCTCTGGAACTGGATATTACACTGACAAACCCACTTCCAAGTGAAGCCACACTCTGAGCTTCCGCTGGGAAGGAAATCAAGGACACCACTCCACTCGTTCTAAGGAATTAGCTGGTGGCAGTCATAGTTTTATTTATGTGTGTGTGTGAACGCAGGTGTGGACACCTGCCACAGTGGACATGTGAAGTCAGCAAGCAGCCATGGGGGCGGTTCTCCTTTTCTACTACGTGGCTCCAGGGACCAGTCAGATCAGGCTTGGTGGCAAGTGCCTTTAGCCACTGAGAAAATCTTCGCAGGCCCTTAGGTGTTTTGCTTTTGTTTTTGTGCCAAAAGATATAAATACAAATGAACCACCACAAATTGAAAACTTCTCAAAGGCCTGTCAACAGATGGTAAGCACGCAGTCACACAGCAGCACTAGACATTGATGAAGTTCCAGAACACTGTGAAAGAGTCCAGAATGTTCTGGGTGGACACGAGGTGCAAGGGCACATTTTGGTGTTAGGAAGGGCTCAAGGGATAACAGTGCAGCAAGGAAAAAATGCAGCGAGCCCCTCTTCACCTACACAGACCTCCAGAGTGATGCTGCATGATGCAGGGGAATTTGAGGACAGGCTGGGTGGGTGTCTATCCATGGGACACTGAAACAGCCCTTTGCTGACCCATGGAGACAGGCCAGGGAAGGGGTGCCTGGGGGAGCTGGTGGGAGCTGGTGGGAGCTGAATTGCAAAGATCTCTAGGAATGTTCTGGGTGACATTGCAAGACTATTCATGAAAACTCATCTGCTGAGTGCTGTCCGTGACTATGAGGATACAAGCTCTGTCACTGGAACTGACTCCTTTGCTGGGTAATTGTGTGAGCAGCCCTGGCCTGACATGCCCAAAGCCATCTCAATACTGCAAGACAAGAGGAAGCAAGCTCATCTATTTTATGTTGTTTTACTTCTTCATTTGCTGTGTGTGCTCATGGGGAATGTCCATGTGTGCACATGTGTGTGGATGGCGGGGATCAGCCTGAGCGTCATTCCTCAGACGTCCACTTTTTTGTTTGTTTGTTTGTAAGGTGGCTACAGCTACTGTTGAAAATTTAAATACCCTCACATCTGACTAAAACCCTGTCCTTGAGTTCCAGAATATTGGTGAATATATTATAATGGAAATATAAATCCACGGCATGCACACTGGTCAGTGACGAAGGCCACTCCAGATGGTAGGGACTGCGCAAAGGCAGAGGTGCTTCAGCTGGGTCAAGGACAGCCTCAAGACACGATGCCTTATCAAGAGTAGAAGACAAGACGTTCTAGAATGTTCCAGAACATTCGAATATTTTGGGAACATTGTAGAAAAGCCCAGAATGTTCCAATAATTCGTGTCGATGTAGAAGGTCACAAGAGGTGCCGGAAAAGCTCAGGGAAAGTGATGGGCCACAGTGGCTCAGTGGGAAGTGGGTGAGGCGGAGCAGAGAGTGTCGACAAAGATGTATTGAGGACAGCTTCCTCAGTGTGTGGGACACAGCTGCACCCGCCCGAGACGCCCAGCGTGTCGCATCTGGCAGAGGACCGTTTATTACCACCAGTCACCACACAAGTGAACAAGCAGCTGCTTAACTGTCAGCACTGATAAAGCTACAGCTGAGACGTTCTGACACGGCTTTGGGGCAGAGTTGGGAAGCTCGGGAGAGTCCTTCAGGCCAAAGAGCTGGTCAGGAGTGCACAGGGAACAGCCTTTGTGGGGCCAAGAGGCAACTTCAGTGGGAATCTGACCTTTACCATCTGTTTTCTCCAGGAGGAGGCCGTGAGTCCCCATCTCTCCCTTACAGTGTTCAGGGTGTCCACACTGCGGGCCTGCTGTACAGCAAAGCTGGCTCCCTTCCTATCTGGCCCTGGCATCCCCTCTCCCCCCTCCCCCCTGCTGCTCTGTCCCCAGGGAACTAGGATGCTGGTTCCCATGGCAACCCCCTGCTACCCGGACACACGGGTGTTCCTGCAGCTTGCCATGAGCCAGCCAGACACCTATTACCACTTGATCTGCATACCATACCAGGTGATGAAGAACAGAACCTTGGGGACAACTAGGAAACTGAGGTTTCAAGGCCTTTTCTCTCCTGACATTCTGGTAGAAACCAGTGGCTGGACACTGACAGGGGAACCCTGAGTTCTTCATGGGGTGGAGCCCCTGCTTAGGATCCCCTGGGGCTGGGGGTGTGGCTGGAGATTCCTCTAGTCTCCCTGCTCAACCCACTTCCCTAGGGCAGGCAACAGACTGAAGCAGGCTCAGCCATCCTATCTTTTTTATTCACTTTATTTAAAGATTTACTCCTCCTCATCCCCTCCCAGCAGGGAGGCCCCTTCCCTCCCCTTTTGTAGGGCTGGGTCACCAGAGATAAAGGGAAAGAGCCTAAGCAGAGGGGAACTCCTGAGTCCTCAGACCCCAAGTGAGGACACAGAGAAAGAAAAAGAAAGGCCACAGACCAGGGAGGGATTCATAGCCAGAGCATGTGAGAAAAGCCAAAAAGCCAGCCCCAGAGAAAGCAAGACAGTGGGAGCAGGGAAGCTAGTCAGGCCGCTGTCTCAAGGGGGCTGACGGATGTGCTGGCAAGCAAGGGAGGGACGAGTGGGGGGTAGACGAGGCCAAGGCTGGTCCCCACCCTGACCTTGGACTTCAGGGTGCAGAGTGAACGAATGTGGAGGGGCCTCCTGCAGGCCAAAGACTACAGCGTGGTCAAATCTAGCTTCAACTTGTAGGGCGGGGGGCTGTCCTCATAGGCAGGTGGCGGGGACGGGTACAAAGGCCAGGCTGACTCCATCAGGAGATCCTTATGCTGCTCTGCAGTCAGAGGCTGTGGGAATGGGGCAAAAGACCCTCATTTGGCTTACCAGGGCAAGCAGGATTCCCCAGCAGGCAGCCCTAGACATCCTGCCCCACCCCAAGTCCCTAGCCACCAGGTGCTACTCACTTGGAACTTGAGGTGCTGGCCAGGTGTGGTGACCAGGGTACAGCAACTCAACCACAGCATGATCAGGACGGAGAGGAAGAGACAGCAGAACAACACCCACCGAGGCAGCCCGGAACGCCTGTCTCAAGGGCAGGTAGCGCTTAGCTGTCTGCTGAGCCTCATCCAGTAGCACCTAGCCCAGCCCAGCCCACAGGCACCCACCGGGACATGCAGCTGAGGAAGTCATTCTCTTCTTGGTCCTCAGACTCCACCTTGGCCTTGCTGGGCTTCACTCGGGTCTTAGCTCTCCTCACTTTGTCCAAGGGGCCTAGGGGATCTGGAAGGTGGGGGGCAACTTAGCCCCACGCCTCAGCTAAGAGGGCAACCTGGTAAGGAGTGGGAATGAAGGCCAGAGTGGAGGTGCAAGGGATCCTGGGAGATGAACTACAGAACGTGGAGATTGCCCACGAATCCTGGGAGACCATGGAGCCCAAGACACTGGTCATGGAATTGCTGCAATCTTACCCATGTGCACTTCCAGAGCCTCGGGGTGGGAGCCCCTCCAGGTCACCTCCACTCGCTGAAGACGACTCCCTTGGACCGCAAAGTTCTCCAGCACAGGTTGGGTCTGAGCAGGGAATGTGATGTCACAGAAAGACCCAACTAGGCTAGAGTTCCTTGTTTGGGTGTCTAGGTAGCCCTAGGTCTCCTAGGGGTCAGGCAGGAGAACAATGCCCCACAGCCCTCTGATAACCCAGGAACAGGAAAATGCCCAGGCCAAGGACACAATTACAGATTGGCTAAAATGGTCATGGGAAACAACCAGTGTGAACCCCTATTCAGATAAAACCCCAAATGGAGAGCAGGTAAGATGTCTCAGTGAAGAAGGGTGCTGGCTGCCAAGTCCATGACAGAGTTCTGTCACTGGGACCTACATGAATGGACTGTGAGAACTGAGAGTCCTAGATGCCTGTCACCATGCCTGAAGCTTCTCACCAGGACGTCACATGCCGTGAGGGACCACTTGGTGATTCTCCCTTTTGCAACTCTTACCTGGAAGACCACCACCTTCCGGTTGTCTGTCTGAAGGGAGTATGTCCAGGTGGAGGACACAAAGCCCTGGGCGGAACTCAGGAGGCCATTGCATAGTGTGGAAAGTAAGCTCAGCAGAGACAGAGGCCCCCTGGGCAGCTCCAAAGCCGTTTTCTGGGAGGGAGACCCAAGACAGAAGTATCAATAAACTCGCGCTGGGAAACTGGGTCACGTGGAATTAGACTAACTCTGAGCCCTCCAGGGGAAGAAGCCACACAGTCTTGTGTGTTTGCTTTTGGGATGGGGATTTTTAGGTGAGGGTTACCTTCTGCTCAGGCTGGGTCTCAGGTTCGGGGGTCTGGCCCCAGCATCCCTCACTGCAGGCCCGTTGCTCTGCTGCCTTCCCATACGCCTCAGTGCAAGCTGTGGGCCAAATGATGGAGTCACCGGGGCTCCTTCCCAGGGTACCGCTGCCACAGCCCCAGGGGCACCCAGCCCTGAGGACTCACCTGCTTCACATTCCGTCTCTGTGGCATTGGTCCCAGAGCTCCTGGCCACAAAGCGGCAGATGGAGAAAAGCCGACAGCCTCGCTCACAAGCACTGGTGAGAACAGCCTTGTTCTTCAGGGAATCTGAGGAGCCCTCCTGCTCATGCTGGGAAGGGAGACAGGGACTCAGGCAAAGGGCCTCAGGGAAGAAGACTGAGGTCACCTAAAAGTCCAGGAGACTGAAGTGAAGTTGTGGGGAGGTAGGATCATCAAGGGGAGGGCTTTCTAAGCAGACTGGATAGTGAAGGCCCTGGTAGGAGGAGTGGACCCCAGAAATCCCCAAGGTGGAGGCTGGCAGAGAGGGCTTCTCAGAGAAAGGCAGAGAGCTTGCACTTTTGGAGATGGTTTGGAGCAGAGCTGGCTCAAAGGGGAAGGCAATGAGAGGGATGTGGAGAGGGGAGGTGCCCAGTAATCCTTGCGCAGGAGTAGGGGGGGGGACGACACCGGTGAGCTCCAAGGAGCGGGTCTCTGCCTCCCTTTGGCATGGCATGCCCCCCTACACACACACACACACACACACACACACACACACACACACACACACACACACAGTTCATCCCTGGTGTCAATTCAGCCCTCCCTGGAAGGAAGGGCAGTTCTGAGACACCCCTCCCCCTTCAAGTCACCCCCATTGCAGGCACCCAGCTCCCCCACCCCGAAGAGCCTCCACCCACACTCCTTGCCACTTCTAGGGACTCTCGCGCCTATCCCAGAGTCCCGCATCCCCTCCCCCACCTAAAGATCCGCCACTCAGGCCACTCCCGGTTTCCAAGAACCGGGTTCCCGGGCGCCCGTCTCTTACCTGAACGGGTGGCGAGACAGAGTGGCTCTGGCGGCACCGCTGCTGGCACCTCTGCGTGTCCCCGAGTTGCGGGGCAAAGGGGTCGCGTGCTGGCGCTGGGGCGGCCTGCGACGCCAACAACAGCAGCAGCGGCAGCGCCACCGCAGCCATGGCCGAGCGTGCGCAGCGCGGGCCCGAGTGCGGGCGTCGGGATGC
Source organism: Onychomys torridus (assembly GCF_903995425.1). Classification (NCBI taxonomy): domain Eukaryota; kingdom Metazoa; phylum Chordata; class Mammalia; order Rodentia; family Cricetidae; genus Onychomys; species Onychomys torridus. The sequence continues at coordinate 63,157,717 of NC_050459.1, read as the reverse complement.
GGGACCGGGGTTGACGTCACTGAGCGAGGCAGCCTGGGAAGGGGGGGGGCTGCGGCGAGCGGGGCTAGCAGGTGAATCCCCACCCCGGCCCGGGACACCTTGATGCTCACGGCTGTGCGTCTCTGCCCGGACTTGGACCTGCAGACCATGGATACCAAGGAGGGCCTGGTCAGATGCGCTAAACACTTAGGCCACTCAGGGATGCAGGCAGAGAACAGACAGGATCCTTAATCAAGGAATTAAAAAAAAAAAAAAAAAAAAAGGAGGAAGCAGAGCTAGGAGGAGGAGGAGGAGGAAGGGACCAGGAGGATGGATAGGCTGAAGGCCTAGAGGATGACGGAGGAGGGGCAGAAAGAGGAGGGACGAGGACTGAGAGATGGGGGAGGGGAGAGGTGCAGATGGAAGGAGGGAAGAACTCAGTGAGGGAGGAGGGGCAACATGAGGTGGTTGAGGACCAGGCGGAGGAGGGGTGGGACAAAGACTCTGGAATGGAGGGAAGGAGGCTGTTAGGAGAAGGGAGCCCAGAGGGACAGGAGGACCATAGAGGCTGGAGCCAGAGTGGACGTGGAGCTTCAGAGGGCGCGGAACGCACCGACCACCAGCCACAGTCTGCTGCTTCTGGGACACTACAATTCTTCGAGAGAAACCTTCCCGGCAGCTGCCTCTTCCAGGAAGTCCTCGGGGACCTTCAAGGCGCAGCACTAGGGTGGCCTCCATCCATTCCAGCGCAGAAAAAGGCCTGAGGGAACCCAGTGTCTCCCTGGGACTAGGAGACCCCCACCACCCTAGTGAGCAAGGCCTCTCTGGGCCGCTAACTTTTCCAATTTGATGGGAAAACTTGAGGCGAACAGGGATACTGTTCCGTCTTGGGTTCAAACCCAAGACGGAGGTCTCCCCAGCTTTCTCTCTCCAGGGGCCGAGGCGGGGCCTCTGAGCCCCACTGGCCCGCTTGGCACAGGTGCCAGCGTCCCGCGAGCCCTGTCGCTCCGCCCCAGCAGACAAGGAGGCCGCTTGCAGGGTCGTCGGGTCACAGGGAGCCGCAGGTTCCGGCCGGGAGGAGGGGCTGGCGCGTCCGGGTCCCCACCGGCCGCTCGCTTTCATCTCGGCGGCCCCGGCCGGCCCCCACGTGGCTTAATCAGGCGCGGCTGTGCCTGGCGGACCTGAACATCTGGATCCCGGCGCGGCCCCTCCCCCGCCCCTCCCAGGCTGGGCCTCCCTCCCATCAGCGCACCCCTGGCAGTCCCTGCGCACTGGGACCCCAACTGGCTCTCTAAAGTCGTACGCCTTGGCGCATGCCCATCATCCCAGCACGAGGAAAGGCTGAGGCAGGAGGATCGCCGCGAGGTCAAGGCCAATCTGGGCTACGAAGTAAATTATAAATCATCCTGGCCCACAGAGTGAGACCCTGGCTCAATAAACCAGACACAAAGCCTGTTTCCCCAATTTACAGGTGGGAAACCTGGCATCCGGACGCCTGGGCAGAGCCGGGATTCAAGTTCCCACTTGTCATTTGCAGAGTCCCGGGCACTTAACCCTTCCGCAATTACGGTCCTTCATTCATTTCAAACAAACACTCCTTTCAACAAAGATTTTCTTGCCACGACTATTTTTCTTCTTGCAAAAACCCTATAGGGTAGGGCTGTCCCTCTTCCAAATTAGGTCTTTGGAACTCAGAACGGCACAGGGGATGGGCCTCGGTGACAGGATACAGGAGAGGAGAGGTTGCCAAGGTGGAGAGAGGATGGGGGCTTAAGAGAGGCCGGGCCTGAGAATTTCAACAAGGAAGGCGGTAGGATGGCCAAAATCTGAAGCCAGCTTGGGCTACACGAGGGGGAGGGGAACGCCGATAAATTTGCAAAAGAACATCCTGTATTTTCTGCAAATGGAGAAACTGAGGCAAGAGGGGTTGGGTCGCAGTCTGGAGCGCCCCCGGGCTGTTGGTTCCAGCTCCCTCCCCCTTTCCGCTCCTCGAGGCCGCAGGGGGAAGCGGAAGAGGACTTGACCCCGGCCCCCCAGGTGAGCCCGGGCGCCCCTCCCGGCGTTCCCGGGGGAGCTGGTCCAGGTGAGGGGCGGGCGGCCGGCGGGCGGCCGGGGTCGGATTTCAGGAAATCCGCCGACATTCCTTCGGGGCTTAAGAGGGAAAGTTGACTCGCCGCCGCCCCGCGTCTCCCCCCACAACTTCCTACCCCCCGGGGCGGCGCGGCCGGGGGCGGGGGGCGCTGTCCGCGTGAATCAGCGTACTCCCAGCGTCCGGGAAGCAGCTACCCGGGTCAGGGCGGGCCGCAGACAAGCGCCCTTTGTCCCTGGCCGCCCTCAGCGCGACCCTACTGACCCCCACCCCCAAGCCGAGTCCAGCCGGGCAAGGCTGGGTGGCGCCGCCGCTTGCTGACAAGGAGGGAGCTGTGAGAAGAGGGCGCGATTCCCCCCCAAACAGCTGACCATCCTGGGACACAGCACCAGTCTCTTGAGGGTGTAGAGAAACACGGAGCCCAGGCTTGGTGGCCCCAGAGCACACAAGTCCAGGCTGGGACCTCCCCACATCCATCTCTAGTACTTAAGTTGCAGCACACTATAAAATTGAGGTGTGGCATCTCCACTGTCTAGGCTGAGGCACCAGGGTGGGGAGAGTGCCTGGGGCACCCACAGGCCCCCCAAACAGGCAATCAGACCTTCACTACTCCATTACCCAGAGCAAGGCCAAGTACAGGCTGGAGGAGTGGTGACCCTGGAGGAAGGTCAGGTCACAGGTCACAGGTCGGCTCTGTTCACAGACAGGCTTTGGTTCCACTGGTCCTGTTGCTGTACCCAAGTCTTGAGTGGTTTTCATCTGGTAATCCAAGGCTGGTGGAGTCTCCCTGGTTTAAACCTGCCCTACTCCTCTACAGGAGACCCCTGGGTGAAGAGTTCAGGAGTAATAAAGAACCCTTCCAGCCAGCCACCCTTTCTCACATTCCCAGCCACATTCAATGACTTAGGTCAATATTTGTCAGACGCTACACCAAGAGTACCTTCCTTTCCTGAGCAAAGAGGGGGCTGAACCAGGGAGGAAAGAGTTAATAATCCTCACGGGAGCATAAGGACAGGGGATGGGTGGCACACTTTATGGTCAACTCCCTTGGCCCACAGGGCAGAGGTCAAAGACCAGAAAGGGATGTCTGCCAGCTTGGGTCACACAGCAAAATGAGGTATGTTTGGCCTACTCAGAAACCCTGGGTCACATCACTTGCTGGGGCTGTTTTCTGGCTACTTGAAGCCTCAGGATTCTTTCACAACTTTTTTCTTTTTGTGAGTATTCTTTGAACTTTTCAGGCCCTCACTGGGCCCAGCATGGAGTCTAGGGACCCTCAGGTATTCAGGACTTACAGGGTTAAGCGTCTATAGTGCGGGCGCTTCGATGGCCCTATGCTACAAAGACAGTGAAGGTGGCAGTGGGGCTCAAAACTTAACTCACGACAGAAGGCTTAAAGAAGTCTTCCCAAAATCCCAGCCACAGGGCTAAGGCCCCTAAGAGCAACGAGCCAGGTATTTGCCCAAACAGCCAGCAGGCTGGACTGTGGGATGGCAGGGCAGAGCTGGGTCTCACTTCTTCCAAAGCCCCCTCTGCCTGTGGTTAAAACAAAGACAGGAGGGAGGCAGAAGGAACCCCGGAGGAGGAAGAAAGGCCTGGACCAAGATTGGGGAGGGGGCTCAATCTCAGAATGGGGGTGTGTTTTGGAACCAGGGCCAACAGGATTGCTGATGGATTGTCGGTGTGGGAAGAGGGGAAAGCGCTCATTCACACAACTCCCAGGTTGCTGCCTGCAGCACCTGGGTACATGGGGGAAGCTAGCCCTTTTCAGCGGGGACTTGGGAGGAGGAGCATTCAGGAAAAAATGAAATAAAGATCTTTGCTGCAAAAGCCTCCCAGGAACCGAGGTTCCCACCTCCCTACCTATGCAGGGGTGGAGCAGCTGTGGGGGAGGGGCGGCGACCATGCTGGAAATGTGGCCAAGACCCACTACCTCCACAAACCCTCCAGGCCACCTGACCACATTTCTCAGAGAGGACCTGCAGGCCAGTGGGCCACTTCTGCACCCTTCTAATCTCACCAGAGTTAAGGATGCTTGGTTGGTTGGTTTTAGACATTTCTTCTGTACTTGATCTTCCCATGTAAATTTTATGGTTGTCCCCAAATTATCCACTGTGTAAAAGAAGAAACTGAGGTACAGGAGGCCTGGTTTGCCACCAACAAAATGGCAGTGGCTTCTTTGGTTTGTATTTCCCTCCTTTGTCATTTGAGGCTGTTGGGGGCCTTTAAAGGAGAGGCAAGCCTCTAAGGCAATCGCTGCTGGATGGGAAGAGTTGAGCCCTTCACTTTCAGGGAGCTGTGGCTGGGCGCTGTTACTCAATCTGGGGGTGAGACCACCCGGGAACTCTATTTCAAGAGCCACCTCGCCACAGAGACCTTGCAGGCCAGGGACCTCCTTTCCCTTCGCGGGCATCCGGATAGGGTGGAGACGAAGAGATCAAGGAGATGAGATGCCAAGGCTGGGCTGGCCCGGGAGGGTTCCCTAAAACCCAAACAGTGGCCAACAAAAATAACCCAGAGAAAGAATTAGGCGCTCAATCGGAGATAACTATGCGTCGCTCGAGGCTGCCCGCGTTACCTGAATTTGGCGGGCGGTGGCTGTTGCAGCGATTACTCACCGCGTGGCGCACCCCACCCGCGGGCCGCTGAGTGGATTTTTCCGTGGGGGGATGTGAAGAAGTCTAGGAAGAACTCCTTTGCACCGATGCCCTCCTGGGAACTAGGAGTGCGGGATTCGGTCTCCGTTCCCCGAGGGACACACCTCTCCCAAGTGTCCACACATAGGGGTTCCCTACGCACGCTACCGGACATCCCCAAACCTAGCACACGCAGAGGACAGGCGAGGAGTGGGACGGGAGGCTGGGGACTTGGTGCCTCTGACTTTTATTTTTTCCTGCGCGGGCCGAGGCTGTGCACCGAGGATGGAAGAGAAAACGGAAAGAAGACAGGGTGGGGACCGGTGGGACCCGCGCGCCCAGAGCGTGGGATTCAGGGACAACTTTTCAAAGCCTGTGCCGAAGAAGAGAGACTGAAAGGGAGGATGGATGGGTTCAGGGACTGCTGGATGTGTGTGGGGGACACGGATCCTAGGCGTATAGGGGCCCCGTAAGAGGGCCAGGGCGGGGAAGGTGGACGGGAAGGATTGGGGTAGATGGGGGGGGGGGGGGGGGACACGGGAAAGGCACTAGGGCTGCGAGCTAGGGACCGCTGCGGAGTTAGGGGCACAGGGTCCCAGCCTGGGACGGGAGGGGCCGGAGAGGGAGGTCCCATGGGCGGGTGGGAAAGGAGTGGGGGGCTTCACGCAAGAGGATGGGGTGCTCTAGGGTGGTGGCGGGGCGGAGGCCGGCCGGGTGGGGCGCGCGGTGCCCGCGGGCGGTGGGAAGGCCGGTGCGGGGCCCGCGATTTCCCCCCCCCAGGGGCCGGGCCGGGGGCGGGGCCGGGCGGGGCGAGCGGCGCATTAGCGCCTTGTCAATTTCGGCTGCTCAGACTTGCTCCGGCCTTCGCAGTCCGCACCCAGCGACCTGCGGACACCCCGAACCCTAATCTGCACCCCGCAGAGTCTCCCCTGCCCCATCCCGGCGTTGCCGTTACCGCCCGCTGCGCGCCACCCCCATGCCCGCCGGTCGCCCGGGCCCCGCCGCCCAATCTGCGCGGCGGCCGCCGAGGCCGCTGTCCTCGCTGTGGTCGCCTCTGTTGCTCTGTGTCCTCGGGGTGCCTCGGGGCGGATCGGGAGCCCGTGAGTACCGTGCGCCCTGCTCCCCACCTCCCCTGGGAAGCCAGGATCGGGCGCCCCGGGGGGCAGCCGCGGGGGAGGGAAGAGGGGGCGCGAGCGCCACCTGGACAGCCCGGGAACAAAGGAAGGCGGCCCTCGGGGCGCCCTCACCTGCGGGGCGCACGGTGCCACCACCCAGTGGCCCAAGAATACTCGGTATGTGCCCCAGGCCTTCTTACCTGGGTCGCCTTTTCGAGGCCGTCCGGCCAGGCTCATTTTCAGGGACATCGTAGTGTGCCGGAACCCTCTTTAAGGTTCTGGGACGCCTCAGGGAGCACACGTCTGCGTCCTGGATCACAGAGCATAAGGGACGCCTCACGGGCCGGGGGCGCACGCTTGGATGCTTTGGGTTGGGTGCTGGCACGGAGTGGGGTCCCCTCCCCCATGAAATGATGAACCCCGCGGGGAGGGTGGGGCTGTATCGGGGCCCCCCTGCTCTGACCGCCTGGCGTGCGGCCCAGGGGGGTCCCCCGGGACGTGCCTCTCTGCGGGGCCGACGCCGCCCCCTCCCCCCCTGCAGCGGACCCCACGCTTTGGGATCCTCGAAGTCCCCTCCACCGGTGGGGCTCACAACCAGCCTCATTCAGGCTGCGCTGGGTTGAAAGCCTTCAGCAACTGAAATCTCGATGAGAAGGAGCGAGAGCCAGCGTGTCGGGGCACCGCGGGCCCAGACTTCATTGTGTAAGGGGCACCCAATGGGGCTCAGCTGCCGAGAGAACCCCACTGTCCCTGGAGGAACTCCTGGCCTTGGGCCCCATCACCCAACGCTTACCCTACTCCCCCCTCCCCGCCAGGATACGGTCTCCACATCCAGACCCTCTCTGGGACACACCCAAAGACACACAAAAGAGCCCCACTGGCTTGTGTCCCGTCACCCTGCCCTCCGACGCGCGCTGCAGCCCAGATGCGTATTCGCACACCATCGCGGCGCTCACATTCCATCCTCGACACACACACACACACACACACACACACACACACACACACACTCGTGGTCCCACATTCATTCCACAGGGGAGGCAGTGGGGCAGGCATTTGGTCGAGTGCGCTGGACGACTTTCTTACTCTCTGTACCCCATCTGAGGACACAGGCCACACCGCTGGGGCACCACGCTGCGCTGCTGCTCCGGGACTAGTAGCCTGTGATGTTTGGCTGTGGACACCGCCTCCCCCCAATAACGGATCCACACTGTAGCTTGCCCAAGGCTTCTGGGCAGGTGATGGGGTGGCAACCCGGAACCTTTCTAGGGAGCTGGTGTCGCTGCCAGGTCGTGGGTAGTCTTTGAATGCCACCAATAGCGCTAAGCTTTGTTTCTGGGCGGGCTGCAGAGCAACAGGCGAAGGTGGTGGGGTGGGGGTGGCGCGTGTTTTTTCCTTTAAGGGGGAGAGAAATTAAATAAGAACTTCTCACACCTCTGCAATCTGTTTGTACTTACGGTGTGCCTTAGCACCTGACCGGCCGGCCGGTGGGTCGTAAAAGTGTGTGCAGGTACCAGCGGGACAGGACATGGAGTCGCCTGGGATGGAGGCCACCTTCCCGCTGGCTTTTCAGGGAATCTCACACTTTTCCCTTTTAAAACACATGGTGTTCTTTTTAATAACGGCAGCGACTCCACATTGGGAAAGGGGAAAGACGCTTGTTTAGGCCCCAGCTTTGTGAGGGAAAGGAGGGGAAGAGGGAAGGAAGGAGGGTGTCTCCCTCTCCAGGGTTAGGGGGCTGCTGCCGGCTGCTCCTCTGCCAAGCTTGGCATGTGTGCGCCCCAGTCCCCAGTGACCTTTGCCCATTGTTTGTGGAAGCCAAGGAGTAGGCTGGAGTCCCCTTGCCCTGGTGCTCCAGGGTGCCAGGCCTGAGCTGAACCTCTGTTCTCAGACTGGAGACGTCTTCCCTGTTTTATGGACGGATCTGGGAAGGGGATGCCAGGTGTCCTGAGTACTGCTGGGGGGCTGCACCCAGTTGTCCTGAGGAGAAACTTGGGCTGTCCTGGCAAGGCTGGCTTGGCCTTGCTCTTAACCCCCCCCCCCCCAGCCCCGAAGGGCAGCTGCAGCTGCCGGCGAATCCAGGCCAGGCGGGTGTGGTAAAAGGGCAGTACCCCCGCCAAGACCCCCCAGAGAGTCCCCTTCCTGGCCAGACAAAGGCCAGGGAGGAACAGAGGAGTGTGAGCATCGCGCAGGAGTGCAGACCGTGGGGTCCTGGGTCCGGGCAGTGCCTCCCACCCTGCTGAGGGGGGCGCCTGGGCAGGAAGCAGTGGGTGGGCCAGGGTAGAGACGCTGGCACGCCCCAGTTCATGCCGAAGGAATTCTGAATTAGCGGGCGGCTGGCTGCCTGGGACCTCCGGGGCGGCCCCCTGGCCCCCGCCTCCTCCGCTCTGGCCTGCTCCATCAGCTCCTTCGCACGGACGCCGAGACCTCCGCCGAGCCGTGGGCCAAGCCCCAAATGCAACTTCGATCACAGGCTCCAGCAAGACCCGCCTCCTCCCAAGGCCAAGTTTGCCCGAGAGAAATCATGCAGAGCCAGGCCCAGAACCATGTCGTGTCACCTCACCCATGTGGGGCATGAGGGACCGTCCAGGGCTTCAGTTTAGCTTACCAGGAACCTGGGGGGGGTGGGGGTAATGATGGTGGACAGTGCAGCCCCTGTTCTCCCAGCTACTTGGGGAATCCTTTTTAAAACCTCAAGTCTCATCCCCTCTGACCCCCACCCAAGCCAGATGTCAGTTTTCCTCCCGAAGTGTTGAGAGCCCTGCAGCCCTGCTAACCTTTGCCTCTTGCTTACTGAACTCTGGTCCCAGGGCCTCGAGCACACAAGGCTACAGTCCTAACTGTGTTTTCTCCTCTTCCTCCTCTCTCTTTTCTATTTCTGTGACTTTATTATTACTTTTTGGGGTCTTTCAAGACCTGGTTTCTCTGTGTAGCCCTGGCTGTCTCAGAACTCGCTCGGTAGCCCAGGCTGGCCTTGAACTCAGAGATCCTCCTGCCTCTGCCTCTGCCTCTCCAGTGTTGGGATTAAAGGTGCAGCCACCACATCCAGCAAGGAAAAACATTTTGTTGTATCTTCATTTCCATGGTGACCTAGGTCCCTGGCACACTGTAGGCTCTGAATGAGTGAATGAGTCTTCCTACCCTGGATGAGGAAGAAGTCTCAGAGAAGTGAATGGAGTTAGGTTTCCAGAAAAACTGGAAACATTTGAAGCCTGGGACAACCTGGCTTACCAGCTGTAGGGGGCTCCCTGTGAAACTTCCCTCACACCTCCAACCATCCTGTGTGGCTGATATCAGGATGGCCACTGGCCAGGAGGGGAAACGGAGTCAGAAGGGAATGTTTTTCTTCCCATCCCTGAGGCTTTGATGTCCCCTTGAAGTCCCAGCCTGTGAGTAGGACTATGAGCCCCCCTAAGGGAGGGCAGGCAGGCAGGAAGACTGGTGGTCCCGGGGTTGGTCATGGTTGAGGTCACTTCCTAAGTGGCATCACAGTGGCCCTGGGGAGCCAGTCCTTTCTACCCCGTGGATTAGGAAGAAGGGAAAATGGAGTCAGAGGGTACTTGGGAGTGGGGTTGGGCCAGCTCTGGTGACAGCTAGTGTGGGACCTGAGTCAGGTACAGACACCTGCCCGGCTAAGGGCTTTCCTGTCTAGGTGTGCCCACTTTCTTGTGGCACATATGTGAGAGTTAGGGTGTCAGAGAAAGAAGGAGGAGGAAGGAAGCTGGAAAGCCGGGCCAAGTTTGGGTGTTCCTGTGTGATCCAAAATTCTGAAGGCTGAGGCAGGGGGATGAGGAGGGTGGCAAGTTTCAAAACAGCCTAGTGTGCCTAGTGAGACCTTGTCTCCAAAAGAAAGGAGAAAAAAAAAGTCTTATGGGCTGGTGAGATGGCTCACAGGGTAGAGGCATTTGCCTCCTGATGTGAGTTCCATCAGTGGGACCACATGGTGGGAGGAGAGGACCAACCCCAGCCAGCTGGCTTCCATAATGCATTATGGTACTTACTTAGATCTGAGTAGGCATTTACGACTAACTTTTTTTTTTAATTTATTTATTTTTGATGTTTCCATTCCATGTGGCATGGAGGTACACCTTTTTTTTTTTTTTTTTTGGCCTTCAAGACAGGGTTTCTCTGTGTAGCTTTGCGTCTGTCCTGGAACTCACTCTGTAGCCCAGGCTGGCCTCAAACTCACAGAGACCCTCCTGCCTCTGCCTTCTGAGTGTTGGGATTAAAGGCGAGCGTCACCACTGCCCTGCAGAAGTGCACACTTTTAACCTTAGCACTCGAGAGGCAGAGGCAGACAGACGGCCTGTGAGTTTGAGGTCAGCCTGGTCTACATAGTGAGTTCCAGTTTCAGACCTGCAGAAATCCCTAAATGTATTTCATGTTTATGTATATACATGTATGGCACACAGCATGTAAAAGACAGGACAACTTGTGGGAGTTGGTTCTCTTTCCTCTACAATATAAGTCCTGGGTTCAAACTCAGGTCCTAATTCTTGGTTATTCTTGAGATAGGGTGTCCTGTAGCCCTAGTGGGCACAAACTCACTGTGTACCCAAAGTTATCTTGAACTTCTGACTCTTCTGCCTCCACCTCCAAGAGCTGCAGTGACGGGCAATTGGTGCCTCTCCCGGCTGGGGCTGGGAAGGTGCTGGGCTGTGGCATCTCAGCTGGCTTTGGCCTTGACTTCATTGCCTTGGCTGCAATGGGTACTTAAGCCTCATTGGTTCTGCATATCTGTAAAATGGGTGACAAGTAGCACCTCCTCAAGACTTCCAGACCCCTGGATGTCCTAGAGGATAAGAGGCTTGTGTTGGTTCCATCCCATGCCTGACAAGTGTCTCTCTTTGGCCCTAGACACAGCTGTGATCAGTCCCCAGGACCCCACGCTTCTCATAGGCTCCTCTCTGCAAGCTACCTGCTCTGTATATGGAGACACACCTGGGACCACCGCTGAGGGTCTCTACTGGACCCTCAATGGGCGCCGCCTGCCCTCAGAGCTGTCCCACTTACTCAATACCTCCACCCTGGCGCTGGCCCTGGCCAACCTCAATGGATCGAGGCAGCAGTCAGGGGACAACCTGGTGTGTCATGCCCGGGATGGCAGCATTCTGGCCGGCTCCTGCCTCTATGTTGGCCGTAAGTGGGGCCCCAGGACACCCAGGGCTAGGTCTTTGGGAGAAGTGACAAGTTTGGAGAGTAGAGTATGGGCCCTCTGTTGTGGGGTGGAGCCATAGGCAGGCTGAGTTGGAAATGAGCATGCATGCTGGCATGGCGACACCCAGGACAGGCACTGTAGCTCTGGGGACAGTTGTGACTCGACTCTTCTGAAAAGCTCCGTCACCTTTTCCCTCACAGTGCCCCCTGAGAAGCCTTTCAACATCAGCTGCTGGTCCCGGAACATGAAGGACCTCACTTGCCGCTGGACACCGGGTGCACATGGGGAGACGTTCTTACACACCAACTACTCCCTCAAGTACAAGCTGAGGTCAGTGCCCAGCCCGGCCTTGCTGTGTGACTTCTCTGATCAAGTGTGTTCCTGGTGAAACCCTGAGGCTGCAGAAGCTAGGTCTAAGGACTAACAAGGGACTTCCCGCCTCCACAGGTGGTATGGCCAGGACAACACATGTGAGGAATACCACACTGTGGGTCCTCACTCCTGCCACATACCCAAAGACCTGGCCCTCTTCACTCCCTATGAGATCTGGGTGGAAGCTACCAATCGTCTGGGCTCAGCTCGATCTGATGTGCTCACATTGGATGTCCTGGACGTGGGTGAGCCCCCAGACCCAATAAGGACCTTCCCCTGGAGCATGTTGATTCTTCTAGGGATCTGACCCCCACCATGGTAGTTGCAAGACAGTGGGTGTCCACAACTCAATGGAAAGACCTTCCCCCCAAGACGGTCGAGATCCCCCCACTCTTCAGAAAACACCTGGCCTTATTACGCTCCCCCTCAGCAGCCCAGGTGTTCAGGAGGGAGTCCTGGGGGATCCAGGAGAGGGCGCCCAGGTCGGGAGGCGCCCCAGGAAGCCGAGGCCTGGAGCTGGGGGGTGAGGGTGGGAGGCAGGAAGTGGATGATCCCTGAGCAGAATTGGGCCTAATCTAATTAGGGTGTTCCCAGCCCAGAGCAGCCTGGGCCATTTAACCCTTTCAGTACCTCACTGAGTTCTCCGGGAGAGATCAGCTTGGTCTCTCCATGGTCCCGCAGAAGGGTTCCTGGGTGCTCCTGGCTTGTCCCCACACCCCTAGTCCATTCATCTCTCCTTGGCATCCTGAAGTGCCATCTGGTCCTCAGTTGTGCCCTGTGGGTGGCAGACCTGCCCCACGGAGGCTCTTGGCAATGTGCAGGGCAACAGAAGTGGACATGAGGTAGGGTACCTGTGGATGGAGCCAAATAGCAGCCTGGGGTGGGGTGAAATATGGTAACGCTTGTCATCCTGGTGCTCAGGAGGCCCAGGCAGGAAGATCACAATTGCTGAGGTCAGCCTGGGCTACATAGTGAGACCCTGGCTCAGAACACAGGCAATAGCTTTAACAGTCAGCTAGAGATTTGATACCTGGAGTGGAACTCAGGGCCTCACAGGTGCTGGGCGATGCTCACAGGTGCAGGGCGATGCTCACAGGTGCTGGGCGATGCTCACAGGTGCTGGGCGATGCTCACAGGTGCTGGGCGATGCTCACAGGTGCAGGGCGATGCTCACAGGTGCAGGGCGATGCTCACAGGTGCAGGGCGATGCTCACAGGTGCAGGGCGATGCTCACAGGTGCAGGGCGATGCTCACAGGTGCAGGGCGATGCTCACAGGTGCAGGGCGATGCTCACAGGTGCAGGGCGATGCTCACAGGTGCAGGGCGATGCTCACAGGTGCAGGGCGATGCTCACAGGTGCAGGGCGATGCTCACAGGTGCAGGGCGATGCTCACAGGTGCAGGGCGATGCTCACAGGTGCAGGGCGATGCTCACAGGTGCTGGGCGATGCTCACAGGTGCTGGGCGATGCTCACAGGTGCTGGGTGATGCTCACAGGTGCAGGGCGATGCTCACAGGTGCAGGGTGATGCTCACAGGTGCTGGGTGATGCACACTCCTGTTTAATGAGAACTCTGCCTCTAAGCTCCAACCCCAGCTGGACAGGTTGCTGCTCTGTGCCCCTGAGGATAGGATTGTGTGTCTTCCATCAGAGACGGTAATGGTGTTATCAGCTCACTTTAACTGCTGCTGGCTGTTTCTGGAATACTAAATGATGGTGGTCTATCAGGCCTGGGTGAATAGACAGCAGGTGTGTGGGGGGCAGTCTGGCAAATGCAGGCAGGCGTCCCAGGAGCCACTGCAGCCTGGATCACAGCATGGGAGGACCTGTCTCCAGACAATTCCCACCAATCATTGTCCTCAGGGCTGTACCCACTGTTGGCAAGCTTTTAATCCCAGTATTTGGGGAGGCAGAGGCAGAAGGATCTCTGTGAGTTCAAGGCCAGCCTGATTCGCATACCCAGTTCCAGGCCAGCCAGGACTACACAGTGAGGCCTTTTCTCAAAAACAACAAAAGAGACATCTCCAGTGACCAGGCCTGCTCCACCCTCAGTGACCACGGACCCGCCACCCGACGTGCACGTGAGCCGTGTTGGGGGCCTGGAGGACCAGCTGAGCGTCCGCTGGGTCTCACCACCTGCTCTCAAGGACTTCCTCTTCCAAGCCAAGTACCAGATCCGCTACCGAGTGGAGGACAGCGTGGACTGGAAGGTGCCCGTCCCGCCCCGGACCCGCCCCGGACCCCGCCCCCCGCCCCTGACTCCTCCCTCACCGTGCAGGTGGTGGATGACGTCAGCAACCAGACCTCCTGCCGCCTAGCGGGCCTGAAGCCCGGCACTGTATATTTTGTCCAAGTGCGTTGTAACCCATTCGGGATCTACGGATCGAAAAAGGCGGGAATCTGGAGCGAGTGGAGCCACCCCACCGCTGCCTCCACCCCTCGAAGTGGTGAGCACCTCTCCAGGGCTGGCTGGCCCCACGGGAACCCCATTCCAGCCTACCTCTCGTTTTCTTTTTGAGAAAGGATCTCAGGTAGCCCAGGCTGGCCTTGAACTCACTGTGTAGCCAAGGATGACCTCGAATTCCTGATTCTCCTGTCTGTTTCCAAACAGAGTGCTGGGATGACAGGCAACCACCACCACACTTTTGAGACTAGCCATGTCACACTTCTGGCTCCAGACTCTATTTAGCCTGTCACTTGGCGAGGGGTGGGGAACAACAATGTGACCTATTGTAAGAAAACCGAAAACAGGCTGTTTTCACCCAAATCTCCTAGAGTCTCCAGAAAAGTTAACTTTATATAAAATAGAACATTACAGCTGGTTGTTGCATGGTAACAGAGGGCACGTTTTGTCCCACTGAGAGACCACAGTGCTTTGTGTCTTCTTCCACGTGGGGTCTCTACGCTGAGCTACCCTCCCACCCTTGACATAAGGTAGCCTTGGCTGCCTTAATATTTGGCATCTCCTTGCCTAGCTATCTGAGTGCTCAGAGACCAGGCACAAGCCCCCACTTTCTCGAGATGTGAGGGCTTGAGGTTGACTTGTTTGCCTTGCAGACTTTCTGAGCTCCTGGACATGCACTCCCTTCTATGAAACATGTTGCCTGAAATGTCTGACCACAGTTTCCCTATCTGTCCGAGGCTAGTGCCCCCCCTTAGTATTTGCAGGCAGTTGAGGAGGCCCCCATCCCCTAGCCCCTTCCATCGGTCCCCCAAGAGGGAAAGAATGCTTTTTCTCTCATGAGGACACTGAAACTGAATTCACACAGACACATACGCTCAGTTTGATGATGAGATAATGGGGAAACTGAGTCCTGGAGAGAGTCCTAGAGGAAGAGAGGGTCAGAACCAGTTCTTGAAGCTCTCCAGCCCCCATCCGGGCCCCTCCAGGTTCTGGGCTGGGCGGGAGTGAACGCAGTCGGGAGGGGCCTGAGCTTTGGCCCTTGCTCGTGCCCAGCACCTGCGATTCTTGCACAGGAGCCAGGAGGCGGCTGCGTCCGCCCGGGAGACTCGGGAGGCCGGGGGTAGGGTGCGGGGGGAGGCAAGCAGGGGCTGCGGGGGCCGAGGCCGTGCCAGGGCCTGTCAGCGAGTCCCCAGTTTTATTTATGGCGTGAAGCCGATGTCCTTATCCGCTGGCCTGCTGAGGGATGGCTGCGCCTGGGGGTTGGACCCAGGGGCCAGCCTCCACCTGGTCCTCCCAGCCCACTCCATGTCACACCCGTTCATTTTCTCAGGCTTCTCTTGGGGACCTGCCCCTTGAGCTGTGCTTGCTGTCTCCCTCGATTTCTGTCACCCACGTTCTTGGAGACTTCTCTTTTTCTTACACTTTTTCGTATAAACAACTTTTGAGATTACTTTTTTGTCTGATGTGTGTGCCTTCGTGAGCCTGCGTGCCACAGCACACATGTGGAAGTCAGATGAGAACTTTTTTGAGTAGGCTTCTCCCACCATGTGGGGCCAGGGCTGGTGGCAAGCACAATCGCTAACTGAGCCATCTAGCCAGCGCCCGCAGCTTGTCTCTCCCTCTCTGGATAGTCGCAGCAATCCTGCCTCAGACTGCCAATGCTGGCATGACAAGCTTGTGCCACCATGCGTGGGGGAGGGACCCTCTCTCTCAGTGACTGGGGTGCAGCCCAGGACCTCTGCCTTCTCCTTCTTTGTCTGGTCCCACCTAGTTTCCATTGTCTTCCTTTCCTTCCTGTTTTTCATTTCCGACCGAATACCCGGTTTTGCCTCCCACTAACACGATCCTCCTTGCCCGTCCCCATCGCCATCCCGCTGGGTGATGCCCGGTCCACACCTGACACCCTGTCCCACTTCCCCGCCGCTGCAGGTCTGGTATGGGAGGCCGCGGCTCCGCCCGCGCGCGCCCCCTGCCGGCTGCGCCCGACACTGCTGCTCCACTCTCTTTAGAGCGCCCGGGCCCGGGCGGCGGGGTGTGCGAGCCGCGGGGCGGCGAGCCCAGCTCGGGCCCGGTGCGGCGCGAGCTCAAGCAGTTTCTGGGCTGGCTGAAGAAGCACGCGTACTGCTCGAACCTCAGCTTCCGCCTGTACGACCAGTGGCGTGCTTGGATGCAGAAGTCACACAAGACTCGGAACCAGGTAGGAAGGTGGGGGAGGCTGGCGCGGGGATGCGGGAGTCGAGGAGGCACCGGGTGTGCAGCCTCCACAACACTGCGCTCTTCTTTCCAAGCACAGGACGAGGGGATCCTGCCCTCGGGCAGACGGGGCACGGCGAGAGGTAAGAGGGTCCCGCGGGTGTGGCCTGGGCAGTCTACAAGAGCCCTTCCCACCCTCTGGTTGCTCAAATGCTCTCCTCTTATCACTGACTTAGCATGGATGAGCACCTACTGCATACCAGCCTCAGGCCAAGCACTTTACTGCATAATCAAGCAAGGTACAGAGAGGGATCCAGGCTTAGTGTGGTCTCATTTCTGCTCTCAGGCCCTGCCGGATAAACTCTAAGAACAAGCACCTCCTGCCTCTTGCAGACCCGGAGGCTCGCCCCAACTCCTCTGTACTCGCTTCGGGGGGGAACCAGAGAAACATCACTAGGGCCTGGAGCAAGCGCAGTGAGCTCCCAGCCACAGATCTGGTCCGCATGATGTTCAACCTTGGGTGTACCCCAGTGTGGATACAGTTGGAGTAATGACTTTGGTGACCTAGGGTCCTCCAAGAGCCCCCTTAAATAAAAGAGTTGTCCAGGTCCTCTGATGGTGTGTTTAGGGCCCGAGTGGTCTGGGGATTGGAACATCCTCCACCTCAAAAACCAGTTTTCCAGGACACTAGACTACCTGTTCTCAACTCCTTAGGGGGAGGGAAGTCTTCCACCTGTCTCCCTGTTCCCCTGGGGAACGCCCCCCAATCGCCGGACCCCACACCCCAAGATACAGAGCTGATGGGAAAGCCGCAGAGGGAGGATTCTTTATTTTGTGAGGCGCATTGGAGGGCAGCCCGGCGGGGCATGACCTCAGCCAGCTGGCGGTCAGGCCTGGGCTGGACGCCATGGGCCTCTTTTCCCATCTTCCTCTGGTCCCTTGGGAGCCGCCCTCACTCTGCAGATTCGGCATCAAACCTGAGTTCCTGCAGAACCTCGCTGATCGCCTCCATGGTTTTAATTACCCTACAAGAGCGGATGGAAACTATAAATAAAACCCAGATGGGGTGAATTAGCTGAGCCGCACAGCTAGCGGGGAGGGGACTATGGCAAGCCCTGGGCCTTCCTGCCTGCCGCCAAACCTCAAGCCCAGCCTGGGAGCATGCCTGGGGGGCAGAGTGGCTTGGTGGGTCACAGTGGGCTCATGGGAAAGGCTGTGTGTGTGGGGGGGAGTGCTTGTCACCAAGAGGTTGGGATGTGTATGCATGCCTGCCTGTGCTTGGAGACCTGCGATAGAACTGCAGGGGCTCACACAGGGGAGCAAGCGTGACTTTGGCCATGTTCAAACTCCTGAAAGCAGCGGAAACTGCAGGCGACATGATGATGCACATCCCAGGAAGCATGCATCTGGGAACGCCAGTGTGCAAATCGGAGCGCCCTCTTCCACTGGGTGGGTCAGCGCTGTGCTAACATAACCATGGCCATGTGGTGCCAATCTGAGGTGTTAGGCTAAGGGGCCCACAGGGCTCACTTGATTTTCAGCTGGCGCAGCTTTTCAGGGTCCTCCTGTTCTGACACTCCTGGCGTCCCCATCACCTGCAGCAGCGCCACCTGGAGGAGCAAATGGGAGTCACAAAGCAAATGCCACATTGCCCTTTCTCAGCTGATCAAGACAGAGAAGGCAGACTAGGTAGATCCTCCGAGAGTGGAGCTTGAGTGTGTGGGGTGTGGGGTTGCTCTTAGGGCTCTCCTGTGGAAGGGCAGTACAGAATATGGGCATAGTTTGTGTAAGGATTCCGTCCTTAATTACGTCATCAGCCTGGGACGGCGGCCTAGCCTAAAACGCGGGCGGGCCCTCTGTATGCCTCCTTTTCTCTTTCCGCTCTCCCCCTTCGCGCGGTCTGTTTCTCTGGTCCTCTCCCTCTCTCCCTCCCCCTCTCAATAAAGCTCTAAGAGGTAACTATGGCTCGTGCCTTTCCTCCGGCACTCCCCTCCGTCGGCACGGCCTCGGAGGGCGGCGGCCTGCCTCGGGCAGCGCCGCTTTAACCACCAGCTTGGAAAAGCCAGGGATGGATGGCCGGTGTGGCCCCCAACCCAGAGTCAGGGCAGGGCGTTATAATTCCAGGATGGAAATAAATCTGAACTCAAGGCAGGGTTTGGGGCTCTGTACTTTAAACTCTAGACCAAGGAGCCATGTGGGCGTACCTTCTAGTGGGCAAACCCCTTCCCTACTAGGATTAGCTGTAAGATAAGGGTGGGTGGAGTCTTAGGATCTGGGTCAGGGACCTAGGAAGTTGTGCGTCTGTTTCAGGGTGTTTGTGGAGGATGTAGCTTGTGGGTCCCAACAGTGAAATGATAACCCAGAGGTAGAGACAGCCAGCCACAGTGTTGAGGCCACGGGGTTCTTGGGCGAGCTTTCCAGAGGGACTGGAATAATTAAGCAGAATCTGGGAGGGAACTGTAGGCAGACAGTGGGAGAGGGCCCAAATGCACCAAGGTGTGTAGCAGAAAGTAGCGGTCGGGGTGGCCGGGAATGGGTTGCGGCCCATGCCCCACCGTGGAGAAGAGAGGTCTTACTGTGGCCAGGCGCGTCTGTTCCAGCTCCTGCAGGCTGCGCACGTGACGAGCGAGCATCAGCTGCTTGCGAGGCCCCGCTAGTTCCGCCTCCACCGCCAGCACCTCCCGCGAGGCGGCGGCGAAGACCTGGGTCACCTCGTGCACGACAGTCCGGTACCGCGGGAAGTCGTGGTGCTGGCCACTGAGCAGGTACTGGCGGTGAGCTCTGCGGCGGGCGGGCGGGGAGGATGCTGAGCCCATGCCCCGACTCTCAGACTTGAGAGCCAACCCGAACCCTACAGACCCGAGGGAGACTAGGGCGGACTCATCTCTGCAGAGGGGCCCTGGCTGCGGGCCACGCCCCACTTCTCCGGGCCACAGCCCCCGCTCCGCCCAACTCCTCCAGGTGGACTTCCTTCCGAGTTTTCAGGGCCACCCACCCAAGGCCCTGCCCGCCCGTCCTAGACCACGCCTCCGAGCCCGCCCTGCTCTGGGCGGCGCCGGGCCACTCCCTTGATTCCCGGGCAGATCTCCGCGGCCTCCCCGCTCCTCCAACCACGCCCACAACCGCTTTTAGCCACGCCCCTAGCCCTGCCAGTCAGCTACGCTCCCCGGCCAACTCCGCCCCCGCAGGCCCCGCCCCCTCCAGCCCGGGCGGCCGGCTCACTGGTCCAGGCGGCGGAAGGCCTGCGCGCGTTCATTCTGCAGCTGCTGGATCCTCCGTACCAACGTGGCGATCGGGGCGTCTCTCTGTGAGGGTGCGGGGCCATGAAGCCGGATCCCTGAGCCCATCCCGCCGCCCCACGCCCGCCCTGCCCACGCCTGGCTCACCCAGGCCCACGGCGGCTCCGCAGATCCGGGAGCGTCCGCGGTAGTCGGCACCTCTGCCGTGGCGGTGAGCATGACTGCGCAATCCAGCGGCGCTTGGGAAGGGCAGCAGCACCCCCTGCTGGCCGGGAGGGCCACGACCGTCGCGCGCGCATCTAGCTGCCTTTGAACTCTTTACTATAGTTGGTTCCAGGACTCTGCATCTGCCGATCCGCGACACTCATAGGTCAAATAGGGTCACAATCATAGTATAAGGTCACAGCAGTTTCCCAATGTATTTTGGCATGAGTGGTGGTAACGAAATATAGCGCCTAAGAGGACTAGACCGAATGCCAGTACCGACACACGAATAACTCAAATCCCAGGAGATCCAGTGCCCTCTTTTGATTTCATGGGGTATCAGTCACTTAGCGCACACAAAACATTAAGATGAACCTTTAGAATATAGCTGGACCTACTGTGAACTGGACCTGTGCAAAGGCCCTGGGAGCAGAGAAGGCACCATGCTGCATGTTGCTCTCAAAAGTCTCCCTCCCAGAACACAGTGCTGGAATCGACGGTGGATGCACATACATGACTTCAGGTTCCTTTGGCACACCACATTCAAATCTGCACAACCCTTCAAATGCCAAGTTGAACTGGACACCTGATTTAATCAATTTAGATGTGGAAGATAAAAACCTTTGCCCCCAATGTCAGGCCTGGAGAGCTCTTCCAGAGGTCCCGAGTTCAATTTCCAGCAACCACATGATGGCTCAGAACCACCTGTAATGAGATCTTCTGGCCTGCAGGGACACATGCTGTACACATAGTAAATCTTAAAGACTACAAAGTCAGCTATGCTCACAGGTTCATGTGCATCAAAAAACTCAAAAGATGGGTCAACTAGTTTCAGGACCACATAACTATGGTGTGCACTGCAGCATGGGCCTGTGGTCACGAAGCCCAGGTGGGGAAGACCCAAGGGTGTGCCTGACATAAGGCTGATCAGCAGCCTAACATGCATCTGGAAGAGCCTAACATGGACACTGGGTTGGGTGAGCTGCCCTTCCACACAACTATTGTCCATACACACCCCAGACTTGTGTGAATACAAGGCCACTTGGACATGATTGGGACAGAATAGAGCCTCCCTGCGGCAGTACTGTGGACCCCACCTTCACAGGGGCTCAGATGACCTAAGTTTTAATCCACTGGCCCACCTTCCTTCCAAAAGCAGCCAGCCATTCAGATGTGCAGATGGAAACCCATGTGCTACCAGCTGGGTGTGGCTGGCAGGATGCAGGGCAGCCTGGTCTACAAGGTGAGATCCCCTTCTCACTGGGAACACGCCTCCCAGCCCATCCCCGAACAGAAGAGCACTTAAGACACAAGTTACTGCTCCAGTCGATGGAAGGGGACTTTATTTGGTCCCGGGGTCATGGGCCAGGTACGGCCCCAGCTTTATTTGACCTTCTTCTTGGGGCGCAGGTTGTTGGTATGGCCGCACTTCTTCTTGCGGCAGTTGACAGCACGGGGGTGCAGGCGTGCATAGCACTTGCGGCAGATCATCTTGTCACAGTTGTACTTCTGGGCGAGCTGACGAAGGGACGGCTCAATGATGCCACCACGCAGGCGCAGCACCAGGTGCAAGGTGGACTCTGGGAGGAGGACAGAAGCTGAGCCCTGCGCCAGCAGCTCGGGGAAGACCTTAAAGAGAAACTCAAGAGCCTTCCCCACATTGCTGCCATAAGCCAGGCATCCCTTAAAGGACTGAAACCAAGTTCATCCACTTTTGTAATGTACTGAGAGCTAAACACCGTGGTAGGCAGGTGTGAGCCACCACGCAGTGCTGGAGCATTCAGGTCCTGTGGGAGCACAGGTCACAAAACAAAACAAAACAAAACAAAACAAAACAAGGTGGTAGAGCCTAGCAAGCACAAGGCCCTGGGTTCGATCCTCAGCTACACACACTCAAGTGCTGTGACATCTCCACAGTCCCACCAGGTCCTTTTCCTTCTAGGCTGTGTCCTGCTGACACACTCCAGTGCTAGGCAGGCAGAGGCTCAATGGGGACCAGGGGGGAAAAAAAAGGCAGGGGGATCTTGAGTTCAAACAGAGAAACCCTGTCTCAAACAAATGGGGGGGGCGACAGTGGCACTCAGACACTCAAAACACAAAGATTTGATCGTCTAAAAAGTAAACAGGCATTAAGGCTCACACCTGCAATCTTAGGGTGACACCGTGGGACCAGCCTGAACTAAAGCTGAGACTTGAAACAAAACAAAAGAGGATAAAGGCTTGGCAAGCAATAGCACCTAACACAGACGGGCCTCAAGACCCGAGTTCAATTCCTGAAGCCCACACACACCCGTGGCAAATGAAAACTTAAGGGACAAGACATGCCACTGCCAGGCGACTGGAGCACCATTTGGGGGCCCACCCCTTCCCGCTTTCTGTGGCTCCTTACCTTTCTGGATGTTGTAGTCCGACAGGGTGCGGCCATCCTCCAGCTGCTTGCCGGCAAAGATCAGCCTCTGCTGGTCTGGTGGGATGCCTGTGCACAGGAGAGACCAGGCTGGCGGCAACCCCTTCCTGCAGGAGCTGGGGCCCCAACCACTCAGAGCGAATCAAGCTAAGGACCCTCCAGAGCGGGTCAGCGCCCCACCAGTACCCCGAGCAGCCAGCCCACCTTCCTTGTCTTGGATCTTGGCCTTGACATTCTCGATGGTGTCACTGGGTTCGACCTCAAGAGTGATGGTCTTGCCCGTCAGGGTCTTCACGAAGATCTGCATGTCGGCGTCTGCTAGGCAGCGGAAGGAGACCGTCAGTCGCGCTGCTTGTGTGTGCACAGGTCTCTGCCCGAGCCGGCCCTGCTGTGGACTCGGGCTCAGCATCCCCCCGCCTGCGGCCCACGCCCGCGGCCCACGCCCGCGGCCCACGCCCGCGGCCCGTCCGGGCTCGGGCAATCCCGGTCGCCCTGGGCCGCCGACCCGCGAGCGCGGGCTGGCCCCAGGGGCTCTGCCGCTCAGGCCGGAGCTCCTTCCTTCCGCCCGGGTCCCCGGCCGACCCTGCCGGGCGTGCGCGGGCCCAGAGCGGCGCCCACGAGCCACCACCTCCCCTCGCCGGCCCCGCCGCGTCCCCGCCCCGGCCCAGCCGCCACCAGCCCGTCAGCGACGCGGACACCACCAACCTGCTCGGCCGCCTCGTTGAAGAGAAAGAGGACGGCGGAACCGGAAACCCCCGACTCTCCTCTCAGAGCGCCTGCGCACTGAGCACGCTGCGCGTCGACGTCACAATCCGCGCCGCACGTCGTTCCCGCCCCAGGCTTCCTCCGGCGCCATGTTGGGTACTGGCAAGAGAAGCCGTACAGCGGTCGGACTGTCAGGAGCCGCTTCCGGGTGGAGCTGCGCCACCGGGCGTGATGACGGGGGCGCCGGCGGGAGCTTCCGGTGCCCCTCCCCGCGTTCCTCGGCCAGCCCGGGCACTTTGGTTCTTTTAGGTGTGGCTACGTGGTGGAGCCCCTGTCGCCACCGCGCCACCACCTCCTGGCCGACGAGGAAAGTTTAGAGGGCTGTGGTGGCCTTCCATTCCTGCAGGTGGGAGGCAGAGGCCAGCCAGGGCTCCATAGCGAGCGTCTCAAAAAACAAACATCATGCAACCGCTAGACGCTGGGAGAAGGGCACTTAAATTCCTGTGAGCTTGGTGGTGTGGATCATCTTGTTTCTCGAATATTCCCCAGGGCATCGGGATTAAAGCAAATGTAAGCGGAACTATCTGGGAAGATACCTTTTTTTAAATATATTTCCCCCATACAGTATCTTCTGATCAGGCCTTCGCCTCCCCCTGGTCCTCCCAGATTCTTCCCACCTCCCTAACCACACAAACCAACGCCCTTTTTCTCCTCTCTCAGTAAGCAGACATATAAAATAAAATAAAAACCAGAACAGGACAAAACAAACATTAAGAAATAAAACTGTTTTAGGCAGCCCGGTCTACAGAGCAAATTCCAAGACAGGCTCCAAAGCTACACAGAGAAACCCTGTCTCAAAAAACCAAAACAAACAAACGCAATAAAAACAAAAAGCACAAGAAACACATACACACACAGTCATACACACACAGATCCCATAAAAACACAAAGTTGGAAACCATAATACACAACTAAAAGGCAAAAATTCCCAAATGTGAAACAAAACCCTCCAAAATTACCACTGAGTTAACTTATGTGACCTGCCCTTAAAGTATGGTTTGTATGCCTAGAAAGACTCCGTTCAAACAAAACTTTCACTTGTGACAGGTTATCAATTGGAGAGTGTCTGGGGTAGGGATGGGGCATGTGTCAACACTGAGACCCACCATGACTTAGACCTATGCAGGCCCTGTGCACTGGGCCAGTCTCTGTGAGCTCACATGTGCATTGGCCACGCTGTCTTTAGACCTTGTTTCCTTGGTGTCCTCCATCCCCTTAGATTTTTACGCTCCTCCTGCCTCCTCTTCCGAAGGGTTCCCTGAGCTCTGAGGGAGGATTTGATGGAGACAGCCCATTAAGGACTGAGAGTCCTAAGGTCTCTCACTTTGCCCCCTGTCCAGCTGTGGGTCTCTGTCCCATCTGCTGCAGAGGGAAGCGTCTCTGACGGTGGCTGAGCAGACACTGACCTGATTCCCAGTCTGGTAGAGCAGCTCCTGGGAAGATTTTTGTTTTGTGTTTTGTTTTTGAGACAGGGTTTCTGTGTAGCTTTGGTACCTGTTTTAGATCTCACTCTGTAGACCAGGCTGGCCTTGAACTCAGAGATCCTGTAAGGGCTGGGATTAATGGTGTGTGCCACCACTGCCCGGCATAGGAAGATATATTAAATGACTCAAAAAGTATACATGTTAATTTTGAGTTTTTTCCCTTACTAGTAAATGTCCAGAAGAGGGCACTGGAATCAACTCCAGTTCAGGGCATCCAGCCTGGCATTTTCTTCCTTTCCTTGATGCTATCTTCAGTGCTGGAGCTGGGCCCTGGCTAGGACCTAGTGCCTACTTGTCAGGGGCTCTGCAACCAGGGTGTTGTGTCCTGGAGGAAAACTAGCATTTAAGAGTACTCCATGGGCTGGAGAGACGGCTCAGAGGTCAAGAGCACCAACTGCTCTTCCAGAGGTCCTGAGTTCAATTCCCAGCAACCACGTGGTGGCTCACAACCATCTGTAATGAGATCTGGCGCCCTCTTCTGTGTACATAATAAATAAATAAATCTTCTTAAAAATTTTTTTTTTAAAAGTGCTCCAGGGAGCTGGGTGGTGGTGGTGGTGGTGGTGGTGGTGGTGGTGGTGGTGCAGCACACCTTTAATCCCAGCACTAGGGAGGCAGAGGCAGGTAGATCTCTTTGTGTTCAAGGTCAGCCTGTCTATAAAGTGAGTTCCAGGACAGCCAGGACTGTTACACAGAGAAACCCTGTCTCGAAAAACAGCAACAAAGAACTGTATGGCATGTGGTAGCAAGTGTCTAGCTATGTCAGATAGCCGTCCATCAGAAACAGCTTTCCAGAGGCCCCAGGCCAGCAGGTGGCCTTGCCAGGGACAGTGATGTCTCAGAGGTGGTCTCAGAAAGGCTTGGCCCCGGCTTTGCCCTCCAACCTCACACGGTGCCTCTGGCACAGCCCTGTTTTGGTGGTTCACAGGGTTTGGTGTTTGGGCAGCCCCCTCCAGCAGGCCCCCTGGTGACATCTGGAGTCTGCCCATGCTCTGGGGTGTGAGCCCCCACAGAAGCAAGCCACAGCGTGCAGTATTCCCTTTAAGAAGTCTTTACTGACAACTTCCCAACAACATCTGTAAACACCGATACAAAAATATTCCATTCAGCTGAACCTATGAGAAACAGCTCCCCACAATCAAGGCTGCCTCTGTCTTGAACCTTCTACCTCTCCCAGAATTCACCATGACAGGAAAAAGTACTTCACAGAGGGCAGGGAGACCAGAGTTAAGTCAGCAGCTGCCAGCAAGTTGAGACAAGCTCAGCCCTGCAGGCACCTTCTTCCTCCAGGGGCCCACCGTGGTGTGGGGGACATCTGGCCTTGGTCTCTGGGGACTGTTCAAAGCTGGCCCAGGCTGAGCTCAAGGATACCTGTAGCCAGCCCCACTGCCCCAGCTGGGGTGCATGTCCTGGCATGGGGAAGTCCTGCTTTTGGGAGGAGGGGCAGGAATTAGGGACCCTGCCTTATGACAGAATGGAGCAGCAAAGCTGACTGACCCCAGGAAGAGCAATGCTGCCCGAGCCTTTCTGGGATGGTGGGAAGGGGAGGGGCTATTCTCCATGTATCTCTTCCTCGTCCTCTGTCTGGCTGTGGCCATTGATGGCAGGGGAACCGGGTCGAATATGTGATAGGTCCTCAAAGCCAGGGCTGAGAGATGGTGAGACAGTGTCAGGGCTGGTATCACATGAGCCTGTGCTCTGTTCCGAGGTGGCGATGGTCGTGGTGATACTGGGTGGAATGGGATCTTCATCTTCGTCCTCTAGGAATGAACCCTCCGGGATGTCTGGGGAAGGAACCCCCGTGCTGGTAAAGTCACGGATCCAGGCTTTCCTTTAAGGGTGGCCCTTAAAACTCTTTCCCACCCATGTGGGCATGACTCAGCCCATTTTACAGAGGAGGAAACTGAGGCCTGGGCAGGTAGAGGGCATCTCATCAAGGGCTCCAAAGTGAGGCTGACTCAGAATGAGCATGCCCATTTGTCATTCAGTATGGGAGACTGAGGCAGGAGGATTACAAAGAATTTGAGACCAGCCAGGACTACACAGCGAGAGCCTACCTGAAAACTTAAAAATTGAGACAAAAACAACAAATGCCCAAGTTAGGCTGGCATAGGCAGAGAGGCTGGGTTTGGCTCCATCTGCAGCATGGCATCCCCGGGCCAGGTACCACACCTGCCCTGCTTTGTCACAACACTCTATGGTGGACACAGAAGGGTCAGTAGCTCAGAGTCATCTTTAGCTACATAAAGAAACTGAGGCCAGCTTGGGCTACATGAGACCATGTCTCAAAAACACAAAGCAAACCAAAGAAACCCCAGGAATCCACCTGTTACTGGGGTGGAGACAGGCCAACTCAGCAGATGAGGTGACCTCGGAGAACCCTCTGAATCGCTGGGGTCCCAGTGATGTTACAGCCATAGACCTGAGAACTTGATTCTTCTAGCCCTTCTGGCTCCAGCTCACTCACACCCCAGATGGTATCACTTCCCTCCGGAGAGAGTGTTTCCCCTTTGTGAAATGGGATGTTCAGTCCCCACCTCACAGGTGCTTAGGGGGGACAGCCTGGCTTACAGGGCCCCTGGGTTTAAGATGAGAGAACTGTCACTATTTACTCCTGAACCCTGCCTCCGGAGGACACTGCAGTCTCTGCAACCTCTGCAGAGGTATCTCCACCCACCACCCATGGACCCTGGATGGGCAGCTGTCCAGGCAGCCTTCAGAAGCCAGTCCTAGAAAAAGGTGCTGGCAGCGGCGGCAGGGGTGGGGGAGATGGGGCACACTTACGACTGAAGGCCTCTGGGTGCTGCCGGGCCAGCTTTCCCTTCAGTGTCCTGTGGGGAAGGGGACAGACAGGGATGAGCCACAGCAGGAACTCTGCTGGGCTCTGGGAACTGCCTGTCTGCCTCTCACAGCCTGGGCACTTGTCCCCTGCTGTGCCATGCCCAGGGTGCCTTGTCTCTAGGCTTGGTTCTAGCAACACCTTGGGGGAGGTGGGGGCTGAGATCATGACAGGAGGTGGCCACCACCTTGCTGCTTTTGTACCTCATCCCTTCTCTTCTGGCTCCCAGGTGTTGGGGTCAGAGCTCTATACTGGGCCTTCCTCAGTCCACCTTGTTTGTTCAGACAGTGCCTCCATGGACAAGGAGCTGAGTATCAGCTGGGCTGCCCAGCCAGCAAGCCCCAGCCCTCACCTGTCCCTGCCTTCCCAGCACAAGGGTGAGAGTCATGAGCCACTGTGCCTGACATTTCTATCAAACTCATTTTTATCTGACTCCAATTCTCTGGAGCTGGTGTTCCAGGCAGCTGTGAGCCACCTGATGTGGTAGGAGAACCAACTCCAGTCCTCTGCAAGAACAACGCACACTCTTAACCACTGTGCCAGCCCCCAGTCTCTGGGCCTGACTTTTTTCATGTATTCTGAGGATTTGAACTCAGGTCCTCATAATTGCTCAGCAAGTACTTTACTTACTAATTCCTCTTCCTTTTTGTTTTTTAAGACAAAGTCTGGCTATGTGGCTCAGGCTGGCCCTGAACTCACCATGTAGCCCCAGGATCGTCCTGTCTCACCCTCCTGTGTGCCAGGCATGTGCTGTCACCCCAGCTGGCTTTATTACCTTACGAGCTGGATGCTGGCTGTTCTGCCCTGATGCCCTGCACTTGACAGGCATTGTAGGGTTTGAGAGCACACAGCCCCCACCCTGACTGCGGTCAGCCCCCTGTCCTGACGAGCACACAGCTGTCACAGCACATGACGCGCTGGACCTGTCTCCTTTCTGTGGACCTAGAACACATGCTGCTGACCAGCAACTCCCAGGGCTCCCAGGGTTTTTGCCTACTCCCCAAACCACCTGCAGAGTCAGCCTGCCAGAAATGTGTGCTTGGAAAAGAAATTAGGAGCTGGGAGTGGCAGGGCACCCCAGCACCAGGGAGGCAGGAGGCTTCAAATTTGAAGTCAACCTGGACTACAAGAGGCCCTGTCTCAAACAATATCAAGACTATAATAAAATCATAAAAAGAGACCAAGCCATAGTGGCACACACCTTTAATCCCAGCACCTGGGAGGCAGAGGCAGGCGATCTCTGTGACTGTGAGTTCTAAGACAACCTGGTCTACAGAGTGAATTCCAGGACAGCCAGGGCCATGTAGTAAGACCTTGTCTCAAAAGCAAAATAATAATAATAATAATAATAATAATAATAATAATAATAATAAAGAATACTAATAAAAAGAATTAAAGCCAGGCATAGTGGTGCACGCCTTTAATCCCAACACTTGGGAGGCAGAGGCAGGTGGATCTCTCAGTTCAAAGCTAGCCTAGTCTACAGAGGGAATTCCAGAATTTGCAAAAACTGATTTAGAACACCTAAATCTAGACTTCGAGGTAGAGCTTATTTTGTCCCCTTAGCTCCAACGAGGCTCCTCAGGCCAGAGCCTTGAGCTGAAGGAAAGGGTCCGTCTGCAGTCTAGATTCCCTGTGGTCTAGCTGTCCTGGGTCTGGGCAGCTGGCTGCAGCTGTCATTACAGCAGTGATGGATGAGACTGTGGCGAGGTTCGCATGGGAACCTGAGAGTCAAGGACGTGGCCATCATGATCTGGGAGCCTGCGCCATTGTGGGAAAAACCAAACTGACCCTGACTAGCCTCTCTCCAGGACAGACCCCAGGGCCTCGTGCTCTGCTGGCAACTCAGCCTGCCTTTTTTTGTTTGTTTGTTTTGGTTTGGTTTTTCGAGACAGGGTTTTTCTGTGTAGCTTTGCACCTGTCCTGGAACTCACTCTGTAGCCCAGGCTGGCCTCGAACTCACAGAGATCCGCCTGGCTCTGCCTCCCGAGTGCTGGGATTACAGGCGTGCGCCACCACCACCCGGCTCAGCCTGCCTTCAGAACCGGAGGACCTGGCCTGACTACCCTCCTGTCACCCCTCCTGTCTCGTGTCAGGCCCCGCTGTGTAGAGCAGACATTGAATAAAAGGGAAATGCACTACGTCCAGACCCTCCCTCAGAGGTCAGAACTGCCCCGTGAAACACCGCGACAGCCAGGGCTGCAGAGGGCAGAGGGCAGGCTCCTGGAGGGAGGAAGGGAAAAGGAGGGACTCAGAAGGGCTGGGAGAGAAGGAAAGGGAGGGAGGGCCTCGGAAAAGAGGGCCCAGACATGGGCTTTGGAGAAGTGAGAACCCTGAAGGAGAGGGAGGGCTGCAGAAGGAGAGGGTGGGAAGTGGGGCCTCAAGGGAAGGGTGTGGCTGCAGAAGGGACTGATGGTGCAGAGGCCAGCTAAATCCTCGGGACAGGGCATCTCAAGAACTGGGTGACAGACCAGCGAAGGGGCCAATACTGTAGGGTTGGGGATAAGGGTTTGGAGAAGATGTGCTATAAGACAGGGCATGGTCTCAGGATGGAGGAAGAAGATGCCAAGAAGATGCTGGGGCAGCTGGCTGTGGGGCCACAGGGGAGCTGTGGGGGGTGGGGCCACCTGATCCTGCGGAAGATGCTGTCCAGGTCCCTTTTCATGTCCACCAAGGTGCGAGTATGGTGCATGAAACGCTCGCTCATCTGTTGCAGCCGCACGCTGGACAGATTGTTGAAGTTCAGAAGCATCTCGTTGGTTTTCTCAAAGCGGTCCAGCCTAGGTGGGGAGAGGGTGAGGCCCCTGCATGAGGTCTAGGAGCCTTAGCCCAAGCCGAGCCCTGTGAGAGTCACGGCCTCTGCATTCAGTTACAAAGATACAGCCTGAAGATTTCTGTCTGCTGTACTGGTCACCCAACTCCTACTCACTCTTGAAAGCCCTATTCAAAGATACTCTTCTGTTGCAGCCTGAATCTTTTTTTTTTCCCCTAAAGATTTTATTATTTATTCATGTATATGAGTGCTTTATATGCATGTACAACTTGATGTCAGAAGAGGAGGGCACCAGATCTCATTACAGATGGTTGTGAGCTACCATGTGGTTGCTGGGAGTTGAACTCAGGACCTCTGGAAGAGCAGGCAATGGGCCATCTCTCCAGCCCCAAAATCTTCATACTTTTTTTTTTGGTTTTTTGAGACAGGGTTTCTCTGTGTAGCTTTGCGCCTTTCCTGGAACTCACTTGGTAGGCCAGGCTGGCCTCGAACTCACAGAGATCCGCCTGGCTCTGCCTCCCGAGCGCTGGGATTAAAGGCATGCGCCACCACCGCCCAGCAGAGTCTGAATCTTGCATGGAGTTTGTGTGTGTGTGCATGAGTAGCTTCAGACAAGTTCCTGCTGCACACCCTGGACAGTGACCCATTCTAGGCCCCTGTGTTTGTTGTCTGTTTGTTTGTTTTAAACATGGTTTCTCTCTGTAGCCCTGGCTGTCCTGGAACTCACTATATAGTTTAGGCTGGCCTCAAAGATCTGCTGCCTGCCTCCCGAGTGCTGGGATTAAAGGCGTGCGCCACCGCTGCCCAGCCCCCTCCATGTTCTAAGCTGACCTCAAACTGCTTCTACAGAGGTACTGGGATTACAAGCGTGTGCCACTACATCCAGCTAAAAGACTGACATGTTTACTATCTTCCTCCTCCTCCTCCTCATTATTATTATTTATTATTATTCTCTTTGTTTTAGTTTTTGAGACAGAGTCTCACTATGCAGCCTTGGCTGCCCTGGAACTGAGAATGGAGGGTTTAAAGGTGTGTGCCACACGCTAGGCCCGTATTCTTTTTTATTATGTATATGGGTGTTTTGCCTTTGTGCATGTCTGTGCACCATGTGCAAATGTACACACAGCACCTGTGGAGACCAGAAGAGAGCTCCAGCCCCCGGATCACAGTTGAGAGCTGCTGGGAGCCCTGGCTCTGCTCAAGAGCAGCCAGTGCGGTCTCTGTGAGTCTGAGGTCAGCCTGGTCTACAGAGAGAGTTCCAGGACATATTAAGACCCTGTCTCAAAAATAACTAAGCAAATAGTATGAGGTGGAGAGCCCCAGGGGAAGACAGCAGCCAGTTGCCTTTGGCCTCCTCCACTGGAAGGGCCATCCACTAGGATGGACCCAAGGCCTCTGCAAACCAAGCCAGCAAGTGGTACCTCTGCCCTTACCTGCCTTTCACCCAAGCCTAGGTGAGACCAGGGTGAGGTTGTTCTAGCAAGGGAGAAAGAACAGCATCCTAGGCCAGGCACTCTGCACACTGGACTAGGCTCTGGGTCCTGATGCCAAGATGCCAAGAGGCTTCTTTGCCTTGGGACAGGAGCTCCTTGGCCACTGCCAAGCCATGCAAAGCTGCAGGACCCAACCCCTGTGCCAAGGCCTGGTTTTCAGGCAGGAAGGAACTGGCTCTGGAGCCAGGAACTCATTTTCTTTAATTTATCACAACTGGGGGGGGGGGGGCATCCTTCCCATGCTGCCCACGGCCTGCTCACATGTTCTTCTGGGCCAGGATGATGGCGTTGACATCATCAGCGTTCACCATGCTGAGGAAGCGGCCACAGAAGACCCTCGAGGCCGAGTCCGGGGGGTCCATATCTTTCTCCTCCACCTCTGATGCCTGAAACGACCAGACCAGGACATGAAGTCAGCACTCGGCTTGGTGAGAATGTCAAAAGCAAATCATGGCCCAAAATAGGCACCGCCCAGCCTCAGAATACTTAGGCTGGAAACTCAGGGTGTTTAGGGGCCTAACAGATCCATCCTTAGAAACACATAAGCTAGAAGGGCTAAGCATGACAGCACACTGTGATTCCAGCGTGCAGGAAGCTGAGGCAGGAGGATGGAGGGTCATAATCTACCCAGGGCAAAAGAGTGAGTCACTCTATACCATGCATAGCCATGCTGGCCTAAGAACCTGACCCTGTCACATGCACAGGTTGGACACGCCATCTCTCCCTTCACTGTCCTCGCTAGACTCCACACAGCTGTCACCCCACCTCCTGTCAAGCTCTGCTCCTGTGTGGCTTTAGGTTAGGGTTTTCTATTTGGTTTCTGTGGGACATGCATGGGTGCCACAGCACTCGTGACAGTAGGGGACAGACTACAGACACTGCTTCTCCCCTGGACACAGAGGCCAGAGGTGACAGATGCCCTGGAGCTGAGCTACAGGCAGCCATGGACACTGGTCAGAACTCAGGTCCTCTTCAGTGCAGCAAGTGTTCTGAGATGTCTCTCCAGTCCCAGTCTTCCACTGTTTGAGACAGGGTCTCTCACTGACCTAGAACTTTACCATAGAGGCTAGGCCAACAAGCTTACATGCTTCTAGGGATCTGCATATATCTGATTCCCATCTCACCATCACTGAGCCCCAGCTTTGTGTGTGGCTTCTGGGGATTGAACTGGGTCCTTAAGTATATTATCATCTGCATTATTGCAGATGAGTGCACTACCTTCCTTTAAGACAGGGTCTCACTATGTAGCCTTGGGTGTCCTGGAACACCCTATGTAGACCAGGCTGTTCTTAAACTCACAGAAATCTTCTTGCCTCTGCTTCCTGAGTGCTGGGATCAAGACTGGGTGCCACCAAGCCCTGTCCCTTGGGTTTCTGAGGCAGCTTCTCACACGGCTGTGTGGGCTTCTGACTTACTGAAAGGGCTTAAGACAACCTTGAATCCCTGAGTGCTGGGACAGCATGCTTGTCATCACACCTGCTTTCCCATGACTGACCTTAGTTCTCAAGGGCCAGCTGGTCTCCATGGTGAGGGACAGCAAACATGAAAAAGACCTATGAAGTCCTGAGGCTGACTTCTGCATGTGCACTGTGAGACATGCACACCCGATTTCCAAAACAAAGTTTCCAAATTCAGCTCTAAACTTGGTTTGGGGGCCAGGAAGATGACTGAGGGGTAAGCATGATGCCTTGAGTTTAAACCCGGTGACCAACATGGCGAAAACAGAGAACTCCTAAAAGTTGCCCCCTGACCTCCACACACATGTACTCATGCACACACAAGCTCATGAAATATACATGAACTGCTGTAAAAAACCGGGCTGAGCAGGGCACAGCAACAGAGCACACCTTTAAATCCAGCACTCGGGACGGAGAGGCAGGTGGATCTCTGAGTTCAAGGACCACTTGTCTACAGAGTGAGTTCCAGGACAGCCAGGGAAACTGTGGCTCAAACAAACAAGGAAGCAAACAAATACCACACACAGGCTTGGTGGCTTGCATGGTCATCTCAGCACTCAGAAGACTGAGGCAGGATTACTTCAAGTACTAGGCCATCCCAGGCAACAGCAAAGTGAGCTCCAAGCCAGCCTGGGCCACTCTGTGAGACCTGTCCTCAAAAGTGAAACAAAATATTCAGCTCTGAAGCTAACTACATTTTTTTTTTTTTTTTCAGCAACTTAAAGCCAAGGATTCTAGGCATAGGCAGTCTGCCAGCCTGGCACCTGGCTGGCTTGTGGTTCTCAGCATCTGGCAGGCAGGTGATGGCCCCTGCTGTGTCCTGGTGAGCAGAGCTCTCCAGACCAGCTCAAATTGGGAATCACAGCACCAACCATCTCTGATTTTCAGGAAAAACCCAGGATCCTGACAAGACCTGGCTGAGAGAGGCCAACTCCACACTGGTCAAGTTTCACACATGAGAGCCAGGCTTGGTGGTGCAGGCAGGAGGATCAGGACTTCAAGGCCGATCTCAGCTACCTGGATGCAGGCCGAGGCGGGCTGCAGAGTGAGGCCCTGGACAACAAATGCGTTCTGTGTGGTGGTTTCTTCTTTTCCAGTACACAGTCTGGAGCAAAACAGGCATGAACTTAGGGGAGCCTGGACTACACAGTGAGTTTCAGGTCAGCTCAGACTACAGTGTGAGTGAGACCCTGTTGCAAAAAAAAAAAAAAAAAACACAAAAAAACAAAAAAAACAAAAAAACGGTGGCAGCCGGGCGGTGGTGGCACACACCTTTAATCCCAGCACTTGGGAGGCAGATGCAATCGGATCTCTGTGAGTTCGAGCCCTGCCTAGTCTATAGATCGAGTTCCAGGACAGCCCAGACTACACTGAGAAACCCTGTCTGGAAAACCAAACAAACGAAAATGGTGAGGACAGCCAGGCACGGCGGCACACACCTTTAATCCCAGCACTTGGGAGACTGAGGCAGGGAGCGTGGAGAGGAGGCTGGGGTGTGTAAAGTGCTTGGATAGGAACTTGATGACCTGCCTTGGGGTCACCAGACTCATGTACAGCTAGACAGGTAGTAGTATATCCATCTGCAGCCCCAGCACCTTTACGGGGAGACAGGAGGCAGAGACAAGGAAGTAGCTGGAAGTCCCAGGGTCAGCTAGCCTGGCCCACTGAAAGGACTAGAAGTGCCGTCGCAGACAGCCAGTGGTGCCCAACGGTGTTCTCTGACCTCCACACCCCACACAGGCATACCAAGAGACAAAATCCATACATATGTAAGCCAGGCGTGGTAGCAGAGGACAGCCTGATGTATAGAGAGTTCCAGGACAGACAGGGCTACATATAGAAACCCTGTCTCAGGGATTTAAAAAAAAAACAAAAACCTAGCTATAGGCAGGCCATGGTCTCTTCCATCCAAGGATAACAAAGTCCAGTCACCCAAGGTCGTCAAGCATCACCTTGGGCAAAAGGCAGATACATGGTGGTAGACCCCAGCACACAGGGAGAGGGGGATAAGGCAGGATTCAACGTTCAAGACCAACCAGGACTTTATAGATCTTCCCAGGCATCTTGGGCAACACAGGAAGACCCTATTTTAGGAAGATGGCCGGTGGCATGGCTCAGTGTCTAAAAGGTGCTTGCCATCAAGCCAGAGAACTCCAGTTCAAGCCTTGGGACACATGGTAGAAAGAAAACCAACTCCTCAAGTTGTCCCCTAACCTCAAGACATGAAGGTGCATGCCCCATCCCCCCAATAAATAGAATGTAAACATTTTCTTGAGTGTAAATACTTTTTAAGGAAAAAAAAAGACTTGTGGTTAAAGGCTGAAGTCAAACAGGTTAATGGCATCCTTCAGATACAGAAATGACTCGAGACTTTGTTCTAGATCACATTATTAGTCTTGGACTGGGGCTGAGATGGTAGCACGCAGAGTGCCAGCTTGGGCTATACATTTGAATCTAGGCCACCCTGAGATGCATGAAACTCTATCTTAAAACACAGGCCTGGCAGCGCGACAGTTCACGTTTGTCACCCCCGACTCCGGCGGCTACAGGACTGTTGTAAATTCAAGGTTAATCTGAGCTACATATTGAGTTCCAGACCAGCTTGGGATATGTAAGACTGTCTCAAAAAATAAATCACGTGTTCTGTGTTCAGCGCTAAGGAAGACAAGACACAAAGTTCAAGGTCATCCTTTGCTTTTTTTTTTTCCCCCTGGTTTTTTGAGACAGGGTTTCTCTGTGTAGCTTTGCGCCTGTCCTGGATCTCACTCTGTAGCCCAGGCTGGCCTCGAACTCACAGAGATCCGCCTGGCTCTGCCTCCCGAGTGCTGGGATTAAAGGCGTGCGCCACCACCGCCCGGCTATCCTTTGCTTTCTGAGTTCCAGGCCAGCCTGGGATAAATGAGACCCTGACTCAAAGCAAGACAATACCGCCCGGGCGCGGCAACGCTAAGCTCCTAAGTCCAAGCGCGCTGGGGAGACTGAAGCAGGCGCGCTTGAAGCCAGTCTGGCTACGGTCTCAGGGGTAAGTTTACTGACTTTCCCCTGGTTCGCGGGTGGCTGAAGCAGGAGGATTACCAGGAACTGGCTGATTCGGGCTACTATCTCAAAAAACACCAATCCTCCCCCAGGAACGCAAGGCCGAGTGGAGGGGCTTGGCGCCCCAAGGACACAAACCGGGAGCACAAGGCGAACTCGGCCCCCAAACTCCGAGGGGAAAACCACACAAAAGGAACCAAACCGGAGAAGGCGGGGCTCAAACGTGCACTGAGGCCCCGCCCCTTCTACAGGGGAAACTGAGGCACACTCCCAGCCGCTCAGGACTCAGGGCTGCGGACCGTCACACAACTCGGGGTCGCATCCGGGTCCGCCCGCGCCGCGCAGTCAGGAGGCTGAGGCCGGCTGGGCCGCAGAGCCCGGGTGGGCCTCCTGCCCTGCTCGGCCCGGCCCCGCACCCCGCGATCCCGCCCCGGCCCAGCCCGCGTCGCCGGCCTCGGCACCTGCACATCTGGAGGCCTGTCTCGCGCTTCCGGGATGGCGCCCGCGCCGCCTTACGTCATCACGCAGCACCCGTGCGCGACTTCCGTCGAGACACCGACGAGCGTGCGTGACCTCGAAAGCAGGAAGGGGTTGGACCAATATGTAAGAGGCACTTACAGGAACGTCCAAAGAGTGACCAATCACAGGGCGGTCGGTGCGCATGCGCAGTGTTCCCAACCTGGCTTCCTAAGCATCCTCAAAGCAGGCAGTTAGCTGTAGTATTCTCATTGATCCTTTTAAACACTTGCACGTGTATATAATTTATTTTGAGCTTATTTGCCCCTACTGTTCCCTTTAGCCCCAGGGCCACCCTCACCACTAGTCTTACTTTTAATTTTTTAGATTTATTTAATGTGTTTAAGTGTTCTGCCTGCAGATACATAAGTGCATCATGCGAATGATTGGTGCCTGTGACGTTTCCCTGGACCTGGATGGCTGTGCGTCTCCATGTGGGTGCTGGGACCCACACCATGTTCTCTGCAAGAGCAAGAAGCGCTGTGGTTAACTGAGTCAACTTCCAGCACCATGCAGCCCAGGCTGGCTTCCAACTTTTCATGTAGCTGAGGTTACCCTTAAACTCCTGGTCTTCCTGCCTCTACTTCTTGATATGACAGATGTATGGCCACTATGTGTGACTTTCAGGTTTTTCTGGGGGGGAGCTGAGGATCGAACCCAGGGCCTTGTGCTTCAGGTTTTTGAGATAGCTCTAGCCCAGGCTGCCCTGGTGCTCACTATTGTGAGAAACAACCTCCACTCTAATAAAGAGACTAGCTAGTGAAAGAGAAGCAGTTTTTGTTTGTTTTGTTGTTTTTAGAGACAGGGTTGTCTGGCTGTCCTGGAGCTCGCTCTGGAGACCATGCTGGCCTCGGATTCACAGATCTGTCTCCCCCCCGCCCAGTGCTGGGATTAAAGATGTATGCACACACCTGGGATCCACTCCTGGAGAGGCTAAGGCAGGAGTATCACCTCAAACTTAAGGCCAGCCTGGGCTATGTATGTAGTGAGACCTTCCCATCCAGCAAGAAAATAAACTGGGTGGTGGTAGCACAGACCTTTGATCGCAGCACTCAGGAGGTCTGGGAGGGTGGATCTCTGTGACTTCGAGGAAAGAGGGAGAGGGAGAGAAGGGAGGGGGAGGGGAAGTAAAATAATTAGTAAAATTAAGGAAAAGTAAATACTCTTTTAAATTGCTGTTTCCCAGAGAGCTCCCAAACTGGCCGCTCATGAGCCGAGGTGTTTATTGCTCATGTCTAATTCAGATGTGAGCAGGATGAAGCCGACCCGAGTTTGGAGTCACACCAGGACATGCCGCCACCTTCCCTACAGAGGCCCCGGCCAGAGTGCTCCCACCACTGCCAATAACACCCTACAGTCCTAGAGCCCCTTTAAGAACAGCTGGCCGAGCCTAGCAGGAAGGAGGCGGCATCTAGGTCGCGAGACGGATGTGTTCACGAGCCAATAGGCGCGGCGGCCGCGGCGTGGACAGCCAATGGGCGTGCCGGGGGCGGGGCGGCGCGTCTGAAGCTGCTTCCCGAGGCGCGGCGGCCGCGGCTGGGGGCGGGGAGGGGCGCAGGACCCCAAGCGGGGTCCCCGAGCCGCAGGCACGTGTGGCGGGGCGCAGCGCGGAAGCCGAGGCTGGGGCCGGGGCTTCTCGGGGCTGCAGGGACCGGGGCCTCCGGGGCGGTGGTGTCGGCCGGGCGCGGGGCGGCGTTGGGGTGCGGGGCGCGCGGGGCATTGTGGGGGCTCGGGGAGGGAGGGTCTCCGGTCGGGGCCGGATCCCGGAAGGAGCCCCACAGGTGAGGGTCGCAGGCAGGGGCTCGGGGCTTCCTGGGGCTTGGGGAGAAGGCCTGAGTGGACGTGGGGTGCTGCAGCCGGGTTGGGGGCCTCCTTACAGAGGCCTAGGGCCAGGGAGATGCTGCGGGTTCCGTACCGAGGTCCCCACTACTCCTTTGCTCCTGTTGTTTTTTGAGACAGTCTGATGCATTCTACGCCAGTCTCCCAAGTGGCTGTGTAGCTCAGGCTGGCCTTGAACTCTAGGTCCTTTGCCCGTACCTCCCAAGAGCTGGGATGACAGGCTTGCACTGACTGCCACACCAGGTTTATGGGGGTGCTGAGCCAAAAGCGGGCCTGCTAGGAGAGCCCTCCACCAACGAATTGCAACCCTAGCGTACGTTTTAGATTTCTTGAGATGGGGTTTCATGTAGTCCGTGAATTTCATGGCCTTGAGTTCCCGATGGCCCTGCCTCTGCCTCCCAAGTACTGGGATGACAGGCCTTTGCTGTTGCCTAGCTTCTGTGGTGCTGGGGATAGAACCCGGGGTTTTGTGCTTGGTAGAACAAGTGCCCTGTCGGCTGACCTACCTCCCCAGTGCCTACATCAGGCTGGAAACAGGCTTGATGATAGAGGCAGGTTGGAGCCAGGGGCCTTTACGTTGGGAGACCTGTGTATCTTCAGGGTACAGAGCAAGAGACATCCAGTATTTGGCACTGATCCTTTCATGCTGGATTGGAGCCTTTAGCAGACAGGGTAGCCAGAGGCAAGAACCTCTAAAAGATTCACCTCTCTCAAGTGACCTAGAAGCTATAAAAATGACTGTTCCAAGGCCTCAGGGACTATTCCCACTGCCCCAATAACCTTAGTAACTTTTTTCTTCTTAGTCTAATAACCTTACTTTTCAGTCTTGGCTCCACTGTAGGCTTGCTGTGTGACCTTGGCCAAGTGGCTTTGCCTCTCTGGGCCTGTTCAATCTGTTTTTGTGTAAGCTAGGGTTTCCCTACTTTTGGGGTGTTTATAAAGATTACATGGTAATTAGTTTTAATAACAGCTAACCCAGCTGCAGCCTGTGGCTCAGAACTTGAGGTCTGTGTTTGTTCTTTCAACAAGCCAGGTTGGTACGACGCCCAATGTATAGATGATGAATGCAAGCCTGGTGTTGCTGAGACACACGAGGGACTCCAGCTGAGGGAATTGGAGCTGAGGGAACTAACGGGCTGCCTAGATGGGGTTGTCACCATAGTGCTTGGACATCTGTCCCCTAGGGCCAGTTCCTGATCCCCCAGCAGCATGGCGTCCTGGG
Source organism: Onychomys torridus (assembly GCF_903995425.1). NCBI lineage: Eukaryota > Metazoa > Chordata > Mammalia > Rodentia > Cricetidae > Onychomys > Onychomys torridus. Next base: position 63,118,498 of record NC_050459.1, on the reverse strand, counting down.
CCGAGCCCTCTGAGCCCGCTGCCCAGCCGCCTGCGGGGGTCCCACCACTGGAGGACTTTGAGGTGCTTGATGGGGTAGAAGATGCAGAGGGGGAGGAGGAGGAGGAAGAGGAAGAGGAGGAAGATGACCTAAGTGGGCTGCCACCACTGGAGGATATGGGGCAGCTTACAGTGGAGGAGACTGAGCAGCCAGGAGCCCTGGCTCGGGAGTTCCTGGCAGCCACAGAACCTGAGCCAGCCCCAGCCCCAGCCCCTGAAGAGTGGCTGGACATTCTGGGTAAGTGTGAACAGAGCACAGGGTTGGGGCCACCTTGACCCAGGGGCTTCTGTCTCCTGAGCTCCATTTCTCTTCTCTGTGGGCTTGAAGTAACATGAGGACATCACTGGGTGATTTTATTTTGAGATAACCTTACTGTGAAGTCCAGGCTGGCCTTGATCTTTGGACCCTCCTGACTCACTGTCTTGGCCTCTTCAGTGCTGGTCTCACAAGCCTGTGCTATGTGGCTGGCTTCCCAGACTGCTTGAGACAGGCGTGCTTCTGAACTCTGTTCATTGGCTCACACTTTGGCATGCACACACAATTCCTAACAGGTTGCTTTTTACCTCCAGTGCTGGTAACAGTGGCTCAGAGGGGCTGAGTCACCTTCCTGGAGCCACACAGCCTTTGCAGGGAGGTGCCGGCAGCTCCAAGCCAGCTCCCACTGCATCTTTCCTAAGCATCCGTCCAGACATGTGGCAGGTTCTGAAAACTGCCACTGCTCCGCAGAGGTGTCCGGTTCTGTTCCACCTTCACTTGCTTCATAGAGTTTATTTTTCTCTCCTGAAATGCTGTCTCGGGAGAGTGCCCACAGTAATTATGTTTTGAGGAGGATCTTTTTTTTTTTTTAACTGTATGAGTGGTGCTAGGGAATGGAACCCAGATCCCCCTGCATGCCTGGCAACCTGGCAAAGACTCTAACACTGGGGTTTACCCCCAGCCCCTCACTGTAGGATTTAAGGAAGGGGTTCTTAAAATGCAGACCAGCAGAAGCTAGAGAGGTGATTCAGTGATGAAGAGCACTGGCCTCTCTTCCAGAGGACCCTAGGTCAATTCCCAGCACCCACATGGGTGTTACGTGACTAACTCCAATTTCTGGGAATCGGACACCCCTCACCTGGACTCTGCCAGCACTGTGCTCATGTAGTGCACATATGTAAATGAAGACAAAACGCTTGTACACATGAAATTCAAAACAAATCTTGAAAATAAATATCCTGAACAGCCATGTTGGCCAAACATCCCTAATGCTGTCCTGACAGCCTAGTGGTAGAGCACTGGTGTAAATTGTACAAGGTCTTGATTCTATCCCCTGTCACTAAAACAGCAGCAGCATGGGGGTGGCTCCTCCCGAAGGGCGGCTCAATAGAGCCGAGGCCCGTGTCTGGCCACCAGATCACAGGCTCACAGATCACCTGGCCCCTGCAGGGAATGGACTGCTGCGGAAGAAGACGCTGGTCCCCGGTCCTCCAGGCTCTAGCCGCCCACTCAAGGGCCAGGTGGTGACCGTGCACCTGCACATGTCCCTGGAAAACGGCACCCGAGTACAGGAAGAGCCTGAACTGGCCTTCACGCTGGGAGACTGCGATGTTATCCAGGTGGGAGCTGGGTGGGCAGGTGGGCAGCACCTCACAGGACCTGGGTTTGTGTTGACCCTCACTGACCTGTCCTCCAGGCCCTGGACCTCAGTGTCCCGCTCATGGATGTGGGCGAGACAGCCATGGTCACCGCTGACTCCAAGTACTGCTATGGTCCCCAAGGCAGGTGAGAGATGGGCTGCACATTCAACTGTCCCTACCGTCTTCCCCATTTCATAGAAGGGGAAACTGAGGTTTGGGCTGGCCAAGTCACAAGGCCCAAGTGTATTGTATCAGATTGCTATGGGGCACCCCAGGGACCTGAGTCCTGGCCTTCCTGCCAGGGAAGGTGTGGTGGTGGGTACAGCCTGGTGGTCAGGTCTGAGTGTCTCCCATTGGTCACCTCCCCAGCAGGAGCCCGTACATCCCCCCCCACGCAGCCCTGTGCCTGGAAGTCACCCTGAAGACGGCAGAGGATGGACCCGACCTGGAGATGCTGAGTGGGCAGGAGCGTGTGGCTCTGGCCAACCGCAAGCGGGAGTGTGGCAATGCCCACTACCAGCGCGCTGACTTTGTGCTGGCCGCCAACTCCTATGACCTGGCCATCAAGGCCATTACTTCCAGCGCCAAAGGTGACCAGCCAGCTGGGATATATGTGTGCATGTGGAAGTCAGGATAACAAGGGAGGCGGCTGTATTCTCCCACCATGTGGTAGAGACTCAAACTCTGTTCCTTAAGCTTTGCAGCAAGCACTTTTACCAGCTGAGCCATCTTGCCAGCCTATAGGATGGCCAGACTTCTGCACTGTCCTTGTGGCCATAGAACATTCTAGAATATTCCAGAATATAGACAGATTCCCTTCCTCCATAGCCTTCAGGTCAATGGCTCCTTTTAGGCTTGTGGTGACCAGACACAGTGGTGGTATGCATGGTCAGAAGCTAAGGCAGGAGGGTGACAATTTGTATACTGTATAGCAAGACCCTGCCTTTGGGGGGGGGGGCTGTGCGCGTGTGTGCGCGCGCGCGTGTGTGTGTGTGTGTGTGTGTGTGTGTGTGTGCGCGCGCATGCGTGTGTGCGCGTGCGTGTGTGCGCGTGCGCGTGTGCGTGCTCGTGTGTGTGCGCGTGCGCGCTTACAGTTCGGGTCAGAGGTGGACACCTGGGGTTTCCCTGCCCCTGCCCACCTTTTGTCTGTCATTGAACGTGGAGCTCGGTGAGAAACGGGTGGTCCTGCCTGCCTCTGCTGCACGCTGAGATTACAGACATGCATGTCACTTGGCTCATAAGCCCTGGGCTGGCCCCCTGCTGGCACACCGCCTCGGGGCAGCCCTGCTGAGCCGTGGCAGCCCTGCCTGCAGTGTGGGGCCTGCTGGCCTGCTCAGCGTGTCCCCCCCACAGTGGACCTGACCTGTGATGAAGAGGAGCAGCTCCTGCAGCTGAAGGTCAAGTGCCTGAACAACCTTGCGGCGTCGCAGCTGAAGCTGGACCACTACCGTGCAGCGCTGCGCTCCTGCAGCCAGGTGCTGGAGCACCAGCCTGACAACATCAAGGCGCTGTTCCGCAAAGGCAAGGTGTGCCGCAGCCCTGTGCCCGCCCCAGCCTCGGGTGCCCCGTTTGTGGTGACGACCGCCTCCCCCAGTGGGAAGACTTTGGCTTCCTCGTGGCCCTGGAGCCCTGAGCCTTGAGGCAGTGTCTCCTGTCCAGGTTCCACAGATGGCACTGTAGACAGGGTGTGGCCAGTGTGGTTCTCCACTCCAGGCTGCGCTGGTGACACTGGGGACTCAGCCTCTCCTCCCCACTCCTTTCCAGGCTAGCTCCTCAGCACAGGCTGTCCCCTCTGCCTGGGTTGTTTGGGTCCAGTGCAGTTGGTTCTGTTCTGTGATGGTGTTGAGGATACAATCCTAGGGCCTCCCACAGGGAAGGTGAGGCAGAGACACATTTGGTCTCTGAGAAACTTACCAGCTGTTGTGCTCTAGGAGCCTGAGGGTAGAAACCAGGCCCCGTGGATCTGTGGGCCAGAGAAAACCACCCTCACAGCCAAAGCCTAAGGAAGGATTGTAGCCAGGCACGGCAGCAAAGGCCAGTAGTCCCAACACTCAGGAGACTGAGGCAGGACTGTCACAAGACCCAGCCCTCTGGACTGCAGCAAAGATCCAGAGAGATGGCTAGTTACTGGACTGCTCCATCAGGGCAGCTGCCTTCAGATCCAGTGGGGTTCACAGGGATGGCGGCACCGAGTCTGACCTGAGGCCCCTGCACTCTGAGGGGGCCTATCCCCAAGTCCCCTGCCCCAGCCCAGCAGTGATGCCAGTGCCACCTTGTACCTCACCTTGATCAGCCTCCGTACCAAACGGTGGCTTGAGATCAGGAAGTCACTGCCAGGCAGAGGAGAGGAAGCTCCGGGTGGACACAGAGTAGGTGTCCCTCTCCTATAGGTGCTGGCTCAGCAAGGCGAATATAGTGAGGCCATCCCCATCCTGAGGGCTGCCCTGAAGCTGGAACCTTCCAACAAGGTAAGCAGAACTCTGGTGGGCTTGTCTGGTAAGTCCCCCTAATTGTCTGCCTCTAGTTGTTAATTGCCATTCTATCTTCTGGCTTGCCTGGGGGTGGGGCAGCAGCCCCCATTTTGTTAGAGCTGATGGGAGCAGGTAGAACTCCCCAGTCCCAGGGGTCCCCATACCTGACAAACTGGGAACCAGGAGAAGGGAATGGGAGTGATGACAGGCAGGTCTGCTGCCTCCTGATGTGTTCACCCACTCCTGCCACCATCCACAGACGATCCACGCGGAGCTCTCAAAGCTGGTAAAGAAGCGTGCTGCACAAAGAAGCACAGAGACCGCCCTATACCGAAAGATGCTGGGCAACCCCAGCCGGCTGCCTGCCAAGTGTCCTGGCAAGGGGGCCTGGGTAAGCCTGGGTGTGGCTGGGCTGGGGGCAGTGCTGGGGACTTTGGAGCTGCAGGACTCATGCAGGGTTGGAGGCTCTGAGGAAGAAAGTACATTGAAGGAGTGGGTGATTGGTTTGGGTGTGTGTGTAGGAGTTTCTTAGGCATGGTGGAGCACTGGCTAGGAGGCCTGTGTAGATCATGGCGATGCTTCAGCTACACAGCCAGCTTTACCTTCCCTTTATCCACAGTCCATCCCATGGAAGTGGCTGTTTGGGGCGACTGCTGTGGCCTTGGGGGGCGTGGCTCTCTCTGTGGTCATTGCTGCCAGGAACTGACTGCCCCCTGCACACCTGGACCCCGACCTGTGCTCCCCAACTCCCCCAGGTTCCCTGTCCACTGCCCTCCTTGGCCAAACCACCTCCTCTGGGTTGGGGGGGTCAAGGATTGAGGGTCATGCACCCCAATAAGCAGGAAGGACTAAGGCCCTGAAGGGGGGTGTGGGGTGCAGCCCAGAGGGAGGGGCCCTGTTCCTCCAGACCCAATTGTCTCTGTTCCACACCCTGCCCTGGGTGGGGGTGAGGGGGCAGGCCTTGGTTTCTCCCTCTTAGTAGGCCTGGGGGTGGCCCTTACTACTAGTCTTGCCCACCTGCCCTCCTGTCCAGGCCCCCCCCCCCACAGTGAATGAAATAAAGCCTCACCCCGCACCCCACTGCTTCCGGAGCCTCCTTCTGCTGAGGCTGGGCCAGAGAAGGCCTATGAGTCAGAGCTGAGCCAGGCCCAGCACAACAGCTGCCTTAAGGAGGGCTGTGGACCCCAGGCCGCGCACAGCTGCACTCCAGAGGACTTGTGCCCAGCCCTACTTTGTGCCTTAATTTTGTGGTGGTTTTCTGCCTGAAATTGGGTCCTTTTGAGGTCATGTGGATTCTGGGGTCACTTATTTGGTGGGTGTTGGTCTTGATTGTATGAGGCATTGGTTGTACAAGGAAGAGGTGGGGGACCTTGGCAGTCCTGGTCTTGGGGGAGGTTGCGTGGGTCGGCAGATGTTGAGGTTTGACCCAAGCAGGGGTTATGGTCACCTGAGCAGGGTCCCTGTGTCTGGGGATTAGGAAGACTGGGCCAAAGTAGTACTGTGCCTCCCAACAACAGTGACTGCCAGCTCTGCACACCTTACAACTGAGCCCAGAGCTGATGGAGGAAGGGCCGCAGGAGAGTTAGGCCCTGCAGGCTGTCCTGTAGCACTAGCCTGTGTTTCGTCCTGCCTCTGGGAATAAGGCCACCATTTAGACCGCCCCGTCCCCAAACCTGTGACCTCACACACCTGCCATGGCCAGAAGCGGGTAATGATCCATGTAAGTGCCTGGCTGTTGGGGGGATTTGTGTTTTGAGGTAGGGTCTCATGAGCTGAGGTTGATCTTCAACTCCTCATCCTCCTGCATGCACTTCAAGTGTTGGGATGGCAGGTGTATCAGGGATGTGACATATCTGGAACTTACAGTTTTTAAGTTTTCATTTAAAGAATGTTTAGAGGTGCTGGGGATGAAACTAAAGACCTGTTTCCCAACACTTCTCAAGAATTCATAGAGGAAGAGTGCTTTTCCCTGGGTCCCACAGTGCTGTCCTGCAGCTCTCCAGAACCCTAGCTCCCCCTGCCCTTCCTCCTAACCCTGGCCAGCCTTGGGGATGAGTGTCTGGGCAGCCTTGTGCCTGTCACCCAGAGCTGTTCTGACCTCAGCTAGAGTGTTGGGAGAGCTCTACTGTCTTGTGTTGGGTGTGGGTTCATGCAGGTCCATGGAAAGAAGACACAGAGGCACTTTAAGCCTTTCCAGCTGCAGGGGGATCAGTCTCTGGTGGACTGACTCACGGTTGATTGCAGAGTCCTCCCCCAACCAAGTTCTGCATAGGCTTTGCACCCTTAGGAAACTCTCAGACAAGATTTACATGTTTCACACAGAAGGTACCAGAGACAAGGTAGCAGTCACAAAAGGCGGATTAAAGCTACGTGCTAACACTCCCAAATCAAACCAGCTGCAGCTCTGCAGGAATTCTCCTACACTACTGCCTCCTGAAGTCTATCTAGGGAGGGTGCAGAGTGGTGCTAAAATCGTTTACTCACACCCACACCCCTCCTGGGGCACCTGCTCACCAGAACCCGTACTGGTCTTGCCTCCCCACCCCCTAGATACTTAGTCCCACATTCCTCCTATACACATCCTTCTGTATGCTCCCGCCCCCTTCCCGGAGACAGGGTTCCTTTGTGCAGTGGCCCCGGCTGTCCTAGAACTCTCTCTGTAGACCAGGCTGGCCTTGAACTCAGAGATCATCCTGCCTCTTGCCTCCCAAGTGCTGGGATTAAAGGCATGTGCCACCAATGCTTGGCCTCTGCATGCTTTTTTTAACCTTAGAGACCGGGTCTAGGCTGACCTTGGTACTGACTGCTGGGTTCTGGTGAGCCTCCTGCCTCAGTCTCCTGGGTAGCTGGGACCACAAAGTTGCTGTCATATTTGGCTTTCTTAGCAGTGCTGGGAACCCAAGGTCTCATTGCATTGTATTAAACTGTGTGTTGGGGTTGGTGTGCAGTGGTACATATCACTTCCTCCTTATGGGTCCTAGGGATTGAATTTAGGTCATCAGGCTTGGTGGCAAGTGGCTTTGTCCACTGAGCCATCTTGCCAGTTCAAAGTATTCTAGGGCTAGATAAACCATGCCCCCAGCCCCCACTGGGGCATCCTGGGGTGTGGCAGCTGCCTTTGGGGGCTGGGTAGAAATAAAGTAAGAGGACTCTGGATCCAGTGGCGAAACCCGACAGTCATCCCAAGTGAGAGCGTGAGACCAGAGGGTTCTGAGTTCAGAGCTACCCCCAGCTCTAAGGTAAGTGGCAGTCCAGCCTGGATCTTGAGACTATACCTAAAAACAAGGGGCTGGAACATCGGCTTAGTGGCATGGAGGTTCACAACCACCTGTAACTCTAGTTACAGTAGCTAGTATCTAGTCTGATACCCTCTGTGGTCTGGAGAGCATCAGGCACATACATGGTGCACAGACACACATGCACTCTCCTCAAACACTCATACTTAGAAAAATAACTAAGAAGTGGTTGGTGGTGACTCACATCTATCGTCTCAGTGAGGGAAGACCGAGGCCATCTCAAAAAAGCATTTCCTGAAAATTTCCAGGAAAATAGCCGACATCTCCTGGAGTCTGTGAAGCAGGTAGTTCAAACAGGCACCAGCTAGGACCCCTCCCCATAAGAATTGTATAAAAATCGTACACTGGGTGTGGTGGTGCATGCCTTTAATCCCAACAGTTCAGAGGCAGAGGCAGGCAAAGCTCTGAGTTTGAGGCCAGCTTGCTGTACATGATGAGTTCCAGGCCAGTCAGGGCTACATAGTAAGAACCCATCTTAAAGGTTATATACATACATACGTATGTACGTACGTATGTATGTATATATTTTCGGTTTTTTTGCAAGACAGGATTTCTCTGTGTAGCTCTAGCTGTCCTGGAACTCACTCTGTAGAACTCACAGAGATCCTCCTGCTTCTGCCTCCGGAAATCTGTTGGGATTAAAGGCATGCACCCGTACCCCTCCGCCCCGGCAAAAGATTTTTTGAGAGTCAATGTGTAGGAGTTTAACACACCCCAGCAATTCAATATATTAAAATGTCCACAGGTGAGCAGTGAGCAGCAGCAATGGGCACAGGTCTTCAGATGGACAAGCAACAGCTGTGATTACAGGCACCAGACTGGATGTGTGACCGCACTGTGGAATGCCCACAGGGACACGCCCATCAGAGATGCCAGTGACAGGGAGGGATCGGGAAAAACTGCAGATGCGGACCAGGCTTGTTTTTACCATGAAGGAATGTTCTGGGGCGGACGGTAGTGATTGCGCAACATTGAGGACGTGCTGAACGTCGCGTTAGAGTGTGACTGGAAAGCAAGCCCGTGGCGTGTGGGAGCTGTGTCCTGTTACTGAACTTTCAGCATCAGAAACGCTCCGGCCTCCGGCTCTGGGAAACCCCACCGGCTGCGCGCAGGGGCCAAGCGTTCATCTGCATAACCACGCCCCGAGCCCGCCTGTCACTAGACCCCACCTCCCTCTTGCTGCGCTCAGGCCCCGCCCACTTCCCGCTCCCGACGGGCTGCACAGACTCCACCTAATGAGAGCTGGAAAAAAATGCATAAATACCTGAGTAAGAGACCTGAGGGGTGGGTGGGGCTGACGTGGTCCACGTGTTCAAGGCTCATGAATAGTGCATGTGAGGCGGGGCCTGGGGCTAGGCCTGTAGAGGCGGATTGGGAAATGGCCTTCTCTAGGGACTTGGGAATACGTGTAGTGCAGGGGCGGAGACGGAGGGTACGTCAGTGCGTCAGAGGCGTGGCCAGCTGAGCGGCAAACTGTTGCGGGTTGGCTTTCGAGATGCCACCTGCTGCAGTTCCGGAAAGATTCAGCTTCTCTGAGGGGCTGAGGCTGTTCAAGGCGGACCTCAAGAGTTTGAGGCCTTGGCGACCTACGTGCCGCCGGGGTGAACTCCAAGTAGGACGGGCTCCCCTAGCGTGGGGGCGTGGCAGGCCGTGCACTTGACGGGCAAGCGGTCGTCCGGGAAACCTCCCTGCGCGGGGCGGGGCGCTCAGACCTAGCTCATGAATAATGCAACGGGCCGACCGAGCGGGCTCTCGAGGACCTTAGGGGCGTGGCCAAGCGCGTAGGGCTTGGGTGAGCATGTCCTCAGTGACGCAGCGTTCCGTGGCGGCTGGGGCGTGGCAATGAACTGGCGTGGGCGTGGCTAATGCGCAGTAGTTTAAAAAATTTGTGTGTGCGTGGGGTCTCTGCAGGCCGGAGGCGTGGCCATTGCGGAATGCGTCTGCAGGTTTCCCTCGGAGAGGGCGTGGCTGCCTGGTCGGTAACTGAACGAGCTCGCCACCGCGAGCTGGCGTGACGAGCACGTCGGGGAGCGTAGCCAGCTTCTCACACGTAACAGCTCTGCGGCTGGCTTTGCGGCTGAGAGGCTTCGTCGGATTTGGGCCTGAGGGCGGGCTTCGAGCGTCAGGGGGCGTGGCTGTTAGAGTTTGGGGGCGTGGCCACCCGCGGCGAGAGCTGCCGGTCTGCCCCGAGACTAGCCTCGCGAGACCTTTGGGGCGGGGCCAGTGCGTAGCGGTTCGTGCCGGCGCGATCGGCGGGCGCGGGAGAGGCGTGGCTAAAGCGGCGAGCCTCGCGGTCTCGTGGCCCGAGGGCGGGGCCGTCAGTCAGCCGGCTCGGACGGGGCGCGCGTGGAGGGGCGTGGCCTTCATGAATAATGCAGCGCGTCGGAGGGCGGCGGCGAGGGGCGGGGCCGGCGTGCGGGCGCAGTCGCCGAGGAGGGGGGCGGGGGAGTGATGGTTACAAGATGGCGGCGCTGAAGGAGGCTCGGAGCTACGGGCTGTCGTGCGGGCGCGTGAGCGAGGGCAGCAGGGTGTCGGTGTTCCACGTGAAGCTCACCGACAGTGCCTTGAAGGCTTTCGAGAGCTACCGGGCCCACCAGGTGAGGGCGCGGCGTCCCGGCGGGCGGGCTGCCCGTGGGGGCACCTGTGGGGGCAAGGCCGCGTCCGCACCTGGCGACACCTTGACCCCCGCAGACATCCTTCGGGCTTCCTACGGCGGCCCTTCCTGCTAGCTGCTGCAGTGCTGGGACGACGGGCGTGCTCGAACCCGTCCTTAGAGGGGTGTTTTAGACAGCGCCGTCGTCCTGACCCCGATCCTGCCGCCTCGGGGCCTCCTGCCTCTCTGGACACTGCTGGACGAGGCTGCTGTGGATTTCCCTAGACTGAGGTGGTGGCCATGGTGGCTTCCTCCGTCTGGACACTCAGGAGCGGGGAGTGGGCCCGCCACACTGGTCGGCGTCTCTCATATCCCACCTTCTTTCCAGGCCTTTTGGTGCTGCTTCCTGGTCCTGGGATGGGGCTGGGGACCCTAGCTGTGTCCCTGTCTCCAGGGCCTCACCCGGGGCACACCTGGATGCTCCACCCAAGCCTTGACACCAGCCTGGGACCGCTGGGACAGAGGTTGGGGGTCTCCCGGGGAGGTGGCTTGAGGCTTCATCTTCTGAAGTGACTGGGGTGTTGGATGTGTCTCTGGGACGTGTGTTTGCCTGTGCTGGCGCAGGGGGTGTTGACGCGGTCGAGTGAGCAGAGTAACTAGGAAGGAATGTGCTTTTCTTCCTGCCCGGGACATGCGCAGGACCATTGGCCACGCTAGGAATTCCTTCCCCATTCAGCTTTCCATCACTTCTCTGAGCCACTTCCTGCCTGTGCTGGGGTCTCAGTTTCCTCCTTTCTAGGACAGGATTAAATCTCTTTGGGAGAAGATTAGTTCTTCCCGAGTCGGGTTCCACATCATGAGGCAGAAAGCACCCCTGCAGATGAGGAGGAAGAGGTGGCAGGGTGTTAGCCACTGGGTGACCGGCCCAGCCACTCTTCCTGGTTGGAACTCCAACCTGGAGTCTTTCCCCTTGGGCCATTCCGACTAGTCCTGGAGGATCAGGACTTTTTCCAGAAACAGCTGGACCACAGCATGAGTCACCCCTGCCAGGTGGACTTGGTACCTGGTGGCAGCGGCTGGCCCTGGCCTGCTGCCCCTGGCCTGCTGGCCCGGCAGCCTTCTCTCCAGCACCACTGTCATACTGTTATTTTTAATTTGGGGTGTGTGTTACATCCCCTACCTAAGCTTGATTTTCCTCATGTGAGGGTGCTTGTAGAGCTACAGGCCGCTATGCACAAACCCAAGGGAGCTAGCTATGTCTGCCGCGTGACGACTGACCGAGGGAGCCTGGCTGGCAGCATTCAATTTTGGGGCAGTCCAACCCTGTGTTTATCTGGAAAGCTGACATGGCACTTAAGTGGCAAGGCAACTTTGAAGTTTAATCTCTTGTCAGCATCGGATCCTCATTCTATGTTAGGTTGGTCTCAAACTCATGACTCTTTAAGTGCCAAGATGGCAGACAGGCACACACCACTAGTCCAGCTTCAGAGACATATTGTTTCTTTGTGTACCCTGGCTGTCCTGGAATCCACTTTGTAGACCAGGCTGGCCTCAAACTCATAGATATCCACCTGCCTCTGCCTCCTGAGTACTGGGATTACAGGTGTGTGCACTGCCGCCGCTTCCACCGCCACCACCTGGCTCCAAGCTCCGGCTGTTTGTGTGTGTGTGTGTGTGTGTGTGTGTGTGTGTGTTTTGTTGCTGTTTGGGCGTTTTTGATTTTTTTTTTTTTTTTTTTCAAGACAGGGTTTCTCTGTGTAGCTTTGCACCTTTCCTGGAACTCACTCTGTAGATCAGGCTGGCCTCGAACTCACAAAGATCCACCTGGCTCTGCCTCCCAAGTGCTGGGATTAAAGGTGTGTGCCACCACCACCCAGCTCTTGTTGTGTATTTTTAATTCTTCACTATATAGTCCTGGTTTGTCTGGAATTTGTCAGGTAGACCAGGCTGGCTTTCAGTTCACAAGGTCTACCTGCCTTTGCTTCCAGAGTGCTGAAACTAAAGGTGTGTGCCTCCATGCCTGGCTCGGATTTAATCTCACCTCTGTGCGTGGAGGGGACTGAGACAAAGGTAGCTTGACACCAGGAAGGGGCAGGTTTGGATGGAGGGTGGGAGGGACTTGGAGAAACTTTGGTGACTAGAGGGGTACTGGTCAACAAGTGATGCCCACCATTTCTGTTCTTCCTGCTTTGAGCTATGCCCCACTAAAAGCAACGTGCACAGGTGGGTTACTCTTGCTTTTCCAGCAACTGGGTCTTGAGCCTGCTGGGCAGTTGCTCACCATTGAGCTGTGCTACCAGCTCTTTTATTTTTAAAGACATGCTCCTATTCTGTAGCCCAAGCTGGCTGTGAGCTCAGGACTCTCCTGCCTTAGCTTCCCCGTGTTGGCTTGACAGTTGTGCCCTAGCACAATCATATATTTTATTTTGAATTGCCAGGAGCTTTTTCTTAACTTCAGGTGTAGCCAGAGCAGGGCCTTGAAGGAACTAGCTGTGGAACGGCAGTGTGTGGCCTAGGGAAGGGGCTGGGTATGTTTCAGTAGAGGGGTGGGAAATGTATGGTAGCTGTACTGGAACAGAAAACCATGCCAGTTCAAGGCACAGCCACAGGGACGACCAGAGTCCATTCTTCCTGGGACTTGGGGCTTTTTCTCTTGTAATGTAAAAAAACCAAACAAACAAAAACACAGGCAAACTGCCTGGGGTCCCAGGGCTGGGTAGGATGAGGCAAGAGAGTTAGGAGCTCAAGGCCCGCATGGGCTAGACAAACTTTAAGACGTTCCCAAGCCAAACTGGTGCTGATGGGGCACTTCTGTGTGCGTTGGGGCTCAGTGGGTGTGTGGCTTTAGAAGAGGTAAGGAAATGTGCTTCCAGGACAGCTGTTTGCTACTGAGAGGCATGTCCCCTAACAGCCATGAGATGGGGACCCTACCTCTACCCATTATTCCATTGTAGTTCATCCTTGTTGGCTAGGTGGGCTCTCTGGCCACATGCACTCACTCTGTCCTTGGTGGAAAGGCACAGAGAGGTCAGGGAAAATTAAGGGTTTCTGCAGGGTCCACACAGCAGAGCCTTGAGAGGCTATGGGCTGGCAAGGACCTGACCTCCTCCAGCTCCAGCCCCTTCTTGGGTCTGCAGACTTCCACTCCCACTTGAGTCCCAGCTTCTACTGAGAGTGGCTCTTGCCTGGATTCTGCTCTGCCCTTTCATCTCTGGGCCCATTCGGCACTGTCCGTCCAAGAAATAAACACCTTCCCCTGTCAGCCTAGGGCTGGCCTGTGGTCCCAGAGGCACTGAGATGTGCCCTCATGTTACACCTGTTGTTCTAGAATCCTCAAGAGTTGGCAGAGGTGGGCAAGAGAGATCCACCAGGGTAGATGTCAATAAGGAGCGAAGTAGGGGTTGGATATTTAGCTCACTGGTAGAGTGCAAGGCCCTGAGTTCGATCCTCAGCTCCAAAAAAAAAAAAGAAGTGAAGTAGGTAGGGCCGGGCGGTGGTAGCGCACTCCTTTAATCCCAGCACTCGGGAGGCAGAGGCAGGCAGATCTCTGTGAGTTCGAGGCCAGCCTGGGCTACAGATCGCGAGATCCAGGACAGGCTCCAAAACTACACAGAGAAACCCTGTCTTGGAAACCAAAAAGAAGAAGAGAAGAAGGGGCTCTGACAGCATTGGAGGCCCTGGCTCACTGTGTTGCACCATGGAAAAGGCTGACTATGGGGCGAGAGGACCCCAGTTAAGCCTGCATCTTCCTGGCGTGGTTCACTTATCCCTGGGGATTTCAGCCTTTTGGAATTGCCAGGACAAAGTGGGCTAGTGGTTCCTTGAAGCACACTATGGACAGAGGGGTCTGTCCCAGGCTTCCTTTCCATGCACAGGGGCCTCAGGCCAGCCTGCCAGTGTCCCTAGAGCACACTCAGTGACTGAGGGACCATCCCACCTTACTGGCATGTCTGTGCTGTGCCCTGTTTTCAGAGAAAGCTGGAATGTGACAGGATCACCTCCTCTTGTGATCACGTCCTGCTTGCCCCATTGGGGAGCATTGTCCAGTTTTCAGGTGAGGTCACAGTGGTGGCTCTAGAGGCTGAGTCACCTCTCAGAACCTCTAAGCAAGGAGGTGGCTCAGGGGCCAGGCCTCAAGGCCTCAGAAGGGCTGTGGCTCTGCCAGGCATGCTGGCATGCTGGTGTGGACATCAGGAGTGTGGTGGCCTTGTGCCTTTGGCCTGCTGGGGCGTGGGTTCCCCATGTGTGTCTCCAGGTAGGTGCTGGATGGTGCTGAGGGTGAGTACTCCGAGAACTAGAGCAAGAGGGAAGCAGCCTGGAGATGGAGTCTTCAAGGGCTGATGGTTGTGTGTGCCGAGGACTCAGCTCCTCCCTGGCCACTGTGACCCTTGATTATGCTTCCGGCTGCCTGACTGTGGCCACAGTGACTGTGTATAAACATCAGGCACTCAGAACCCACCCCTCTGTTGACTCATCTGCAGGCCAGAGTTCATTACCCTGCAAGCAGTTTTGACAGCACACCGGGATTATGACATCCTGGCGGCCTTGGGGGAGGAACTACCCAGCATGGAGAACATGGCTGCTTTTCCCTACGCACTCTGCTAGTCCCTAGGCCCAAGACAGGACTCCTACTGGTTGGCCTGGGTGCTCTTGAGTCATATAAGTGGATTTGTGTCAGTCAGCTCTGCAGTCCCATGGGTCACTGGGAGTGTCCCGGAGTAACCTCATCCTAGAGTGTAGGCAGCCACAGCAGGTAGATAGTCTGTTTTCATCCTTTTTCCTCTTAGACAGGTGTCATGTAGCACACGCTGGCTCTCTCTGCTTCCCAGTGCTTGGGTGACAGGTGTCTGCCACCACACCCAGTTGCTGTGTCACGGTTCAATAAAAAGAAAAGCTGGTGTCCAAACACGCCATCCTGAGGAGGCTGTCCCACACTCAGTGTCACAGCCCTGTACTCTAATGATATCCTGCAGGCAGGAGGCTCCCTGGCCAAGGGGATGTGTAGCTCCCTGCTGAGTAACCAGGCCCAAGGGGTTGGGGTGGGCGCTGGCATCCACATGACCCCAGAGTCCCTTTTTGTCTGTTTGTAGCACATGGGAAACTTTGTCTCCTAGTTAGCATGGAGGGAGGGAGCCCCACAGAAGACAGCTGTGACTGCGCCATCCCCATCCTCTCCACCCTACCACCCCACTCCTAGAGACAGGGTTCTCTGTGTAACCCAGGCTGGCCTGGAACTTGCAGAGATCTGCCTGCCTCTGCCTCCTGAGGGCTGGGATTAAAGGCGTGCGCACCACCACCGCCACAGACTCTTGATGGTCAGACATGCGTGCGATTTTTGTCTCTTTTTCCCTGGTTGTAGACAGTTTATTGTCCCTTAAACCTTAAAGCCTGTGTGGTTACCACCACTGAGCTGCACTCCAGCCCAAGCTTTCTTGGCTGGTCTGTTTTTGTTTTGTTCATGCCTGGTGCCACATAAGGGTGTCAGATCGCCTGGAACTGGAGTTACAGATGATGATTGTGGGTCACCGTGATGGTATTGGGAACTAAATCTGAGTCCTCTGCAAGAGCAACTGGTGCTGTCAACTGCTGAGCGTCTGTCCAGCCCCTCCGTCTTTCCTTGTGACGGGATGGGACCCAGGCACTAGAGCATGTCAGGAAGACAGTGACCACTGAATACCCCAGTCTCCCAAGCTTTTCAGTTTGATCTCCGTACCTCCCACACTGGGACACTGTGTGCCTTGGTCAAACATGTATGCTGGGTGTGGTGTGTGATCCTGGGGATGCCTGCTGTGGGAACCCTGAGTGCTGGCGGCACTGGTGTGCTCTCCTAGTGCATACCAGTGCTCTGGGTGAAGGTGTCCTAGGGAAGGTCCATGAAGTTAGAGGCCTGTGGTCTCTTGAGGATGAGACTCAGTGCTAGGAACCACTGGTGTGGCCCTCAGGAGAGGTATGCTGAGCAGGGAGAGACAAGCTGGAGGCAGTGAGGCCCAGAGGAGGCCAGAAGCTCTGGGGCCTTGGCTGGCATAGTATCCCAGGAGCAGGCCAGAGGACAAATGTATGAGGCATGTCTGAGGAGGTGGGCATCTTACTTAGAGCCAGACTGGCCCAGAACGCTGCCTTCCCTGCCTCCACCCCTTGGTGCTGGGATGATAGGTGTATGCCGTGACAGCCTGCGCTTTTTCCTCCCTCCCTCCCTCCTTCCCTCCCTCCCTCTTTCCCTTCCTCGTTTTTCTTCTCTCTGTCCCCATGTTTGTTTTTCTCTTCGACATTTCCATTCTTTCTCCTTTTATAGAGATGTCATCCCAGGGCCTGGACTTCACCAGGCAGGTGATAACATGGAGTAGTAAGTACCCCTAGCCACGTGTGTACAATTAGAATTTCTTAGTGTGTGTGTGTGCATGTCAGAGGACAGCTTGTAGGAGTTGGTTTTCTCCTTCCACACACGGGTCCTGGGGATTGAACTCAGTGTCATCTGGTGAGCACCATGTATGCAGTTTGAAGGTGGTTTGAATGGGTGTGGCATTTTGGAAATAGCCTGTCCCTCCAGGTTTTCAAGTGACTCAGCATCAGATGTTAGAGTCAGCACATTGCATGAGTGTTGACTGGCCCAGTGGCAGTCAGATGCGGGAGGTGCTGAGGCCCGGGCTGGGGGCAGAGACTCCATCACGTGGGCAAGTGTGACAGGAAATGCAAAGAAGGTGGCTGGAAGGTCTCAGTGACTCTTGGGCCACACCTCCAGCTGTATGTGGCAGCAGGCTTTGTAGTGTGCCCCCTTGGAGCCATGCAGCCCACCTAGGACTCTGAGAGGTGTGGATGCAATTCCTGGAGGTCTAGTAGCCCTTCTGGTCATCTTTTGCATGGAGGACCAAGCTTAGTGTGGGGATGCCACTCGTATTAATTCATTCATTCTCTCTGTCTCTCTCTGTGTCTCTCTTGTGAGACAGGGTTTCTCTGTGTAGTTTTGGAGCCTGTCCTGGAACTCACTCCATAGACCAGGCTGTCCTAGAACTTCTTATTAGACCAGGACATCCTTGAACTCATAGAGAACCCCTTGCCATTGCCTCCTGAGTGCTGGACATGTGCCACCGCGCATGCCCAGACTATCCTCAAATGTGTGTGTGCTCCTCTTACCCCAGCGCTAGAGTAACAGGTGTGCCATTTTGATAACCATTCCTGCAATTTCTCCTTTAGATTTATCTTTATTTATTCATTTTGGTATTTTCAAGACCAAGTTTCTCTGTGTAGTCCTGGCTGTCCTGAAACTCACCATGTAGACCAGGCTGCCTGGAACTCACAGAGATCCGCCTGCCTCTGCCTCCTAAGTTCTGAGATTAAAGGTGTGCGCCACCACGGTCGGCTAGATTTGTCTTTATTTGTAAGTAAGGAATGGTGTGTGTGTGGCGGTCAGAGGTCAGTACTGGAGTCCCCTCCCACCTTCATGTAGTCTCAGGAGCAGACTCAGATCATCAGTCTTGGAGCAAGCACCTTTACCACTGGAGATTGGCTTGGGCTGGTGACTCAGAAGGCCCATCAAGAGGAAGGTCCTAGTGGCCTCCTGGCTCAGTGACGTGGTGTGACCACTGCCTGTTGTTGGAAAGCCTTCCAAACCAGTACCCTTGGGATACAAGATGAAGAAGCTTGGGGAGAGCCTTGGTGGTCCTTAACCCATGGAGGGGAAGAGGGTTTCAGTTCTCACTGCTCCCCAGCCTTACAGCAGCAAGGCTCTGGCAGTGTCCTCCCCTGCTTGAAGTCAGATTCAGCTCTGCCAGCCCCCTTGACTAGAGGTTAGCAGTGGCTTCAGGCATGGTGCTGGCCTTTTCTGGCACTGTGAAAGAGAAAGGTGGCCTGTGGGGAACTGAGATTTCTCCTGGCTGGAGCAGCACCAAGGCCATGAGAAGCTGCCCTCTGGGGATGTTGAACAGGTGGGGCAGCCTTGGCTACCAGGTCTTCTTGCCCCCTTGCTGTCACTCCTAGACTGGTCTCATGTTGCTGGCTGGAGGTGATGGGAAGGAAGGAGGAGTGAGGGTTCTTGGAATCGAGTTCATGGGCTGTTGGGAGAAGCCCTGCCCTGCAAACAACCCTTCAGTTCAAGAGCTGATGTGTGGGCTGAGGGAGCCTCACCTGCCCTTCCTAGTGGACTGCCAACTTTCAGGCCAGTTAACTCAAGGTCTCCTTGCCTTCCCCAAGTGGTTTGGGGCGCGCTCACGTGCTCCCTCTCTCTCCCGTGCTCCCTCTCTCTCCCAATTGGCTCATGTTTTGAAGTGGTGGTTTGGCTGTGTTTGTCGTCAGGCTTGCACTTCAGTGTCACTGTCTGCTGAGCCAACTTTGTGCCCTCTCTCTGGTTGTTTGGTTTTCCGAGACAGGGTTTCTCTCTGTAACAGCCCTGCTGTCCTGGATTTCACTCTGTAGACCAGGCTGGCCTCGAACTCACAGAATTCCGCCTGCCTCTGCCTCCTGAGTGCTGGATTAAAGACATGTGCCACCACATCCAGCCTGTCTCAGTTTTTTAAGGTAGGTTTCTCTGTTTAGCCCAGACTGCCCAAACACTTGAGGTCCTCCTGCCACAGTGCTGGGTCACAGCTGTGCCACCTCCACACCACCCCTGCTCCTTCCTTCTTGTTCTTAAACAGTGGTTTTTCAGGGAAATTACGCTTCCTGCTGTGGACCTCGTGGTCTCCCCACATCCGGGCGTGACTTCAGGGCCCAGCAAGGCTCTGAGATGATGAGGACACTGTCACATCCACAGTCAGTCCCAAGGCTAGAAGATAGACAGGACCCTCAGGAGAGGACCTCAGGTGTTCCCTGTCCTCAGCTTCTGAAGGCTTATCCCTGGGATTCTGATGGTCCAGGACTTAGGTCCTTGTGTGGCTTGCCCGGTTTTCCAGAGGGTCCTTACAGCCTCTGTTATCACAGCTGTGAGGGGGACAATCCTGTGTGGTGTCCTGTGTTGCTCTTGGCTCAGTAGATGGAGAGGACACTGTCCCTGTGATTGTCCTAAACCAAGCCAAGGGTTCAGTCCAGGCTGTCCTGTCTTTGTAGATAATGTTTTAGCGTGACATCATGTGAGACAGGCTGTTAAGCTGGGAGTGTTGGCCCTGCCCTCCCATGTAGCGCCCACCCCCTCACGGCTCCAGCTGTGATCTCAGGGTTGTGCTGAGACTGGAGAGAGTCCCATGGTTCTGGGGTTGTCCTGTCAGGGAATGTCCATCTACGTCACATCGTCTACATGGATGACATTGGGTTTCCCCAAGGTGCTTACTGGGAATGCCTCCAGCCCAGGATACTCCACAGATGCCACAGGACAGTGACAAGCCTGTGCTGCTTGCAGAGAGACCTAGGGGACACCTGGGTGTCCATGAGCTGGCTGAGACATTTGCTGTTTTAAAGCAGATGCATCCCTGCCCTGGTCCCTGGTGGGCTGGAGCCTTGCAGCTCGAGGGAAGGGAGCTTAGCATCTGGTCTGTTGCCTCACTCACTCTAGGCGCTGACTGCAGCCCCTTCTCTCTCCCCACTCCAGCCCAGTGGCTGGTGCCTCCATGGGGAGGTTTAGTGCTCTGCATGGTGGCTGTCCTGCGGCAGAGCCAGCAGGCTGGGACAGCTGGGTGAGTGTATGTCTGTGAGAGCTGAACTCTAGAAGGCTTTCCCACGTGTGTCCTCAGGTCTCCAGGCATTCAGGGTGGTGTGACTGGTGGAGGTCTCCCCGGGAGCTGTCTGAGGGCAGGGGCAGACTGCAGCTAGAAGAGCGTGTTCCTTTCCTGTGGCTCTATTTCTGGAGTTGGCGTGAGGCACCCACCGTTTGTTCCAGAGAAATGTGCTTGGCTCCGGGGACATTTGAGATGGGGAAGGGACAGTGGGGGCTTGCGCCAGTCTGCCACAGAGGGTCATGGGCGTTCATCCGTCCCCCAGTTGACAAGGCTTCCCTGTTGGTGGTTGCGCACAGGTAGGAAACCCCCTGTGCTGAGCAGGCCGAGGGGTTGAGGTCTGGCCCTCCCTGCTGTCCCTTCCTGCTTTCTTCCTTTTCACAGCACCTCCCCCAGGGAAGATGCTCTGTCTTCTCTCAGCTAGGACAGTCAGGCTCCACCCTACAGAATAGGGGTCTCCAGAGCCTGGTATGATTGACAGGCCCAGCCACTACTGTTGTAGCTTCATGGGGTGGGCACAGCTCCTGTCCTCAGTAGGGGGCTACCCAGGGTCTTGGCTTTGATGATTATCTGCCCTGAGACCCCAGATGTTCCCACCCTCACTTCTTCCCAACTCCTTTATTGTGTGAGTACATTGAAATCCTGGCTACCTTAGGAGGTGACAGGGATGCCAGTGAGGATGGCTGTGACTCCTGAGGCTCAGAAGCTCAGGAGAGCTGCAGGTATGCCCACCCCTGCTATATGCCTTACCCCAGGGTCAGGGCGTGTGGTACTTTAGAGTGAGGTGGCCTACAGCAGGGAGCCTGAGGGTATTTGCAGATAACCAGAGGATTCGGACAGCAAGATCTGGTTCCCAGCCACCTGCAGGCCACGTACCTTATCTAAGGTATGGCTACACCAGGGCAGCAGACTGGCATGTACCAGTAGAAGCTGCCTACCCCCATGCATCTGTGACCCGTATCTGGAAGGTAGACTAGGATGAGGGCCAAAGCCAGGCCCCAGACCCTCAGTCCGCATGCTGGAGTCACCACATGTGGACCTTGGATGTCCTAGAAGGATGGGTTGGTGGGAACATAGCTCAGTCACTGAGAGGCCTTTGTGAGGTGGCAACAGGAATCATATTTGCAGCTCTCCTGGGCCATATTCTTGATCTGCCTTGTGGGACTACCCCTCTGCTTGTGCTTGACAAGCAACCGGGGACAGCCAGGTGCCTTTGCTCTGAAGCCCAGGTCCCTGGCCTCCCTTGGGAGGCAGATGACACCATGGCTGACTCCGGGAAGGAGGTGATGAGGGGGTATGTAGCTGGCAAGGCTGCACTGTCCAGACCTGAGAAGGTGTGGCCATCACATGGTTCAGCAGAGGAGGTGCTTCTAGCCACTTCAGTCCCTCTGTCTCTGCTGTCCTGTGACAATTCTGGCCCTTAGCCACTTGTGGTCAAGCAGGAGGCTAAAATGATGCGTTTGTGCTAGCAGAGGTGACAAGGTAGTCATAGTGCCCATTGGGACTGCCCACAAACAGGCTTGCCCTGCTTGTCTCAGGATGAGCGTCTGAATACAGGGGAAGCCCTAGGATAGAAGGGTGGGGCGTGGGGCTCATAGGACAGGTCAGGACTGACTGTACCTGGTCCCTGTATTACCTAACTGCACACCAAAGCATTGGAGAAGAAGTGCTCGGTGCTGAAATTGGAAAGAAACATTAGAAGGCACAGACTCACCACAGTCATGGCCTGGGAGAGTCAGTGGCTCTGCCCTTTGCTTCCAGCTGGAAGGGGGCTCTTGCCTTTAGTCCTCGCAGAGGCAGAGGCACTCTGTAAGTTCAAGCCAGCCTGGTCTACGTAATGAGTTCCAGGCCAGGCAGGAGTACGTAGTGAGCTGCTGTCTCTGAGAATAAATATGTATATATACATGTTGGGGGCACACATGCCACAGCGTCTTTACAGGGCAAAGGACTGTGGAGTCACTTGGTTCTCCCCTTCTGCCTTCGTGTGGGGTCTGGAGGCTGAACTTGTGTTCTGGCTTGTGTAGCAAGCACTTACACATTGAACTGTCTTTTGGACCTCATTTGTTAATTTTTTGAGACAAGTTCTTACTTTGCAGTCCAGGCAGCAATTTGTGGGATCCCTCTGCCTCAATCTGCCCTGTGCTAGGATCCCATGTATGTGCCACGTACATACAGTGGACGGGCTTCCTTTGGCCTGGGTTAGGGTTTCCCTTTGGGGACAGGAGAACTTCCTGAGTGTTACCCCAGTGGATCTGGCCATCTAGACTGTCCCTCTCCTGGTGCACCCCAAGGCTTTCTCTCCTTCACTCCCTATTCCTCTTGTACCACACACCCAGTGGACTCTCTCCTGCCTCTAGTTTGTCTCCAGTGGCTCCTGTGCATTTCTCTCTCACTCACACTGGCTGCATTTGTTGCTTCCCACGGTGTCTGGCCCGTCATGCTCCTAGCTCAGGTGACCCCCTGCACCCTGCTTCTGTTGTGTCAGTTTGCTGGGTGGTGGCATGGCCACTATTCTGAAAAGCTGGCTCCGCCTGCCCATGCTGGACAAGTGGCCTTCCTGCCCTTGAGTCTGGCTCCTTGGTGTGCAAATTGTTAGGACTTGCAGAGCTGAAGAGCAGGTGGAGCTGGGCTTGCTGCCCTTACCCTGAGCTCTGCGTGCCTCCCAGATGTGCACTGATCTTCAGTCTGTGACTGCTGCTTTGGGTGACATGGGGTCAGAACCCAAGTAGCTTCCTTTATGGCCTTGCCCAGCATCTTGCTGGGTGATTTCCAGGTCATGAGACAGTTTTGGGAAAAGCCAGCCCACTCTTCCTTTCTTTGTTGGGGCCTGTCTCATCAGTGGCCCGATGGGGATTTTAGTTTGCCCAGCACTTTTCCTCCTGGTCCTTGCCCCTTTGGTCACACTGTGACCCTGGCTGGAGAGCAGCAGGGTGGATGACACATGGGATTCTTTGTTACTGGTTTTGTTTGTTTTTAGATTGATTATTATGATGATGATGATGATGATGATGATGTATACAGAAGAGGGCGCCAGATCTCATTCAGATGGTTGTCAGCCACCATGTGGTTGCTGGGATTTGAACTCAGGACCTCTGGAAGAGCAGTTGGTGCTCTTAACCTCTGAGCCATCTCTCCAGCCCATGTTTTCTTTTTTAATTCATTTTTATTTTGTGTGCATTGGTGTTTTGCCTTCATGTATGTCTGTGTGAAGGTATTTGATCCCCTGGAACTGAAGTTATATTCAGTTGTGAGCTGCCATGTGGGTGCTGGGAATTGAACCTAGGTCCTCTGGAAGAGTAGACAGTGCTCTCTCAACCGCTGAGCCATCTCTCCAGCCCTCTTGTTTTGACTACATAGCTTTGTCGTCCTTGACCTCACTATGTAGACCAGCAGGCTGGCCTTGAACTCAGAGATTCACCTGCTTCTGCCTTCCAAGTGCTGTACACATGGAAACCTGAAGTTGCAGGAGGCAAGCCTGTCACCAAGGGTCCCATGCAAGGTTGTGGATTCTCTTCCTGACTTGGGCTATCTAGAGGGCTGGCCTAGGTCCCTTTATCAAGTAGGTCTTGTTTTTGAGGATTTTAAAGGAACATTCAGTAAAATGAGACAGAGCTGAAGGGAGCTAAGTCTGTGTGTGTGTTGGTTGTATGTACATGTGTATGCACAAACGCTGGCATATATGTTGTGTTTTGTGTGTAGCTGGTGCTGTTGCATACATTGTTTCCATAAGAGAGTTAGATTTCTACCTCCCAATGACAAAGCCCAGAGAAGCTGAATATCTTACTAAGGTGACAGAGCTTAAAACTGGCCCATCCGTGTTGGACCAGAACATTCTATGCTCAGCTGCTTCCAGGACCCTTGTGTCCTTCCTGCTTGGCAAGGTTGCGTGAGGCAGAGCTCCTGTATGTGTGTGTGCTCCTTGTTCTCCTGCAGCCAGCCCCGGAACACAACCTCTTGGTTGTCCTGTGCACCTGAGTTTCCAGTCCTGGCCTTGGCCGCCTGGTGCCCAGGGTGGGGGGAGAAGCTCTGCCCCATTAGAGCTGATTGAAACCTGTCCTGGTCCTGGTGGTCCCTGCTTTCCCCACAGAGGTCCTCACAGCCCTCCCTCAGTGGTGTACAAGATGAAGTGCAGGTGTTCCTGCCCAGGGTCTGCATACCCCAAACCTTATCTATGAGAACCAGCATGTAATGGTTCTGCTTGGTCATCCTGGCTGGTTCCGAGAGTGGGAAAGGAGCACAGATGGGTTTATATGGAGAATTAAGGGCTTTATTTGTTTAAAGGCAGTCAGATAAAGGCCAAGCTTGCTTTGGACTCTGTAGCTGAACATGACCTTGAGCTCCTGATCTTCCTGTCTGAGCCCCTGAGTGCCGAGTGATGGGTGTGCAGTCTCTGTTTTTGTGGTGCTGGAAGCCAGGGCCACACATGCTGGGTGAGCACTGCTCCCCAGCTCAGTCTCAGCCCCCAGCACTCAGAGCAGCTCTCATCTCACACACAGAGGGACTGTTAGAAGCACCTTCCTCTCACGCACAGCACCCCAGCCTGTCAGTGTGAGCCCGTGTTCACGTGCACTGTAACAGGGTCCAGTCCTCAGCACCAGCGGTCACCAACAAAACACCTGCCATTTTGACTTTCTTAAGGGAATACCAGCCAGCATAGTAGGGAACCCTTGAATTAGGAAGAAGCAGGGCTGGCCTGTACCTTTAGTGACCCACTTCTTCCATCAGATTCTACTTCCTAAAGCACACCCCACCCCAACACACACACACACACACACACACACACAGGCACAGACACGCACACACACACACACACACACACCGCCCTTGGCTGGGAAGAGTATGCCCACACAGGAGCCTGTGGGAACCATTCACACTCACAAGAAGTGACCTGGGTACTCACAGTCCCATTCCCTACAGTTGCAAAGGTTTCAACATTGTTTAAAAGTCCAGAGTCTCTGCTGAGTCTCTGTGAAATCTAACCAGTTACAGACATGGCAGTCATGCCTGTTGTTCTGGAAGATCAAGAGTTTAAGGTCATCTGTAATAGTCCGGCCTAATGAGACCTTGTTTCAAAAAACAAAAAACCTCAAGTCACATGCTCCTGACATACAGTGGCACAGAGCAAAACTCTCCCCCCCCCCAAAAAAAAAGAGGTATAGGCATGGCTAAAACACAGTGAGGACGGGAAACTGGAATCTCTGGGTGCGTATCTGAGGCTCACAGCAGCGCTCTCTGGGCTCTGAAGGCGCGGGCAGCCCCATGGCCTGTTGTGGTGAGTGAAACCTTTATTTTGGGCCCGCCCTACTCTGTGCCTACAGCTTTCCTCGTGGGGCATGTGTATATGTTTGCTTTCTGTTTTGATAAAACACTGACCAAAAGCAACTTGTGGAGGAAAGGATTTATTCTAGCTTGTAGCTATAATCCAGCATCAAGGGAAGTCTTATGGAAGTGATTCCTCATAGGAGATTCCCTTCTCCAGATTGCTCAGATTGACAAAAAACCTAGCCAGCACAGTGTCCCGTGTTCCTGGCTATCCTGACATCCAGGTGTCTGCGTTGTTCCTGAGGCTTCACCTTCCCAGCTTTGTGCCTCTTGGGGCCTTCATGCACTTGCAGCCTGGGCACACATTACCTAACTCACACGTTACCTCTGGAACTTTGGTTCAAGCTTTCACGACCCACCACTGTTGCATGCTGTCTGCCTGTGAAACCAGTACCTCAGGGCCTGGCAACTGTGCCTGCTCAGCTGAACCTGGAGGACATGTCCCCAGGTGCCCTGTCACAGCAGAGCATCCTTGCAGGTGGTCTTCTGAGAATCTCAAAGGAATGCTTTCCAAAAGGGTTCTGTCTCCCCCAGGAGTGTTTGAGGGTGAGGGCTGGCCTCAGGGCACTTTCCTGTTGTGTTGGAGCCAAGTCACTGCCAGACTGTCAGTGAGCTCTGAGCAGTTAGAGTCCCTCTGTGCTCTGTGCAAAGCCACCCTGTCCACTTTAAACTGCTCTTTACCTCTCCAAACTGCACTGTTCACATTTTCCTGTCCATTCTCAGCCCTCTTCGTGCAGTCTGACCAAGGGCAGTGAGGAGGGACCTCCTGCAGCCCGGTGCTCTGCTCTCAGAGTTCCCTCTGCGTTAGGGGCTCCTTGTACAGCTCTGGCTGGTATGGAGCTCACCATGTAGACCAGGCTGGGTTTAAGGGGTGCACTGCTATGTCCGGCTTATTTTGTTAGTTTTAGGTGCACCCTCCCTGAAGGACTGGGTACAGGTAGGAGGCAGCCAGATTCATTGCCGAGCACAACATGAGCAGGCAGTGGGAGCTACTCCCTCGCTCCACATGCTCCCTTCTCTAGCCTTCACTCGACTTCTCACAGCAGGCCATTCCTGAGCCATCCACTGCAGCAGTTACTCTTCCGTCACTGAGACAGGACACCGGACAGGGACATACAACGCTCTGTCTGGCTCTTGAGTCATGGCTGAAGAGGTTTGGTGTGTGCTGGCAGGAGGTATGGCTGGTCACACTGTGACAACAGATAGAAAACACAGCTCGGGCTACAAGTGGGGCTAGGCTATAGAAAAGCCTGCCCCTAGATCCCCTTCCCCAGTTAGGTCCCACCTCTTAGCGACTCCACAGAGTGTCCAAACACTGAGCCTGAGGGACCCATCACATCCAAACAAGCACGTGTGCATTTGTTTCTCGGAGATCTGATGAATGCAGAGTCCCAAAGCCACCAATGCAGTGGTGCAGATTTTCCCCACCCTGAACACGCCTGTCCTGAACAGCCTTTCCTCCATCCCTTAATTCAATCCTCACCCGTTGGAGCAGCTAGTTGCTTTTGAAATAGACTCACATAGCTCAGACTGGTCCTGAACTCTGTTTTGTGGAGGATGCCATGAGTTCCCATCTCTACCTCTACCTCTTCCTGAGTGTTGGAGTGACAGTTGTGTGCCTCTACCTCTGGCTTGTCCTTTTTCCTTTTTTTGTTGTTTTTTGTTTGTTTGTTTGTTTGTTGTTTTTCGAGACGGTTTCTCTGTGTAGCTTTGTGCCTTTCCTGGAACTCACTTGGTCTTGGTGGTGGTGGTGGCGCACACCTTTAATCCCAGCACTCTTGTCTCAAAAACAAGACAAAACAAAACAACAACAAAAGACTCTGACCACGTGATCTAGAGACAGGGTCTTACTTTGTAGCCCAGGTCAGCCTGCCTCTTCCATATACTGGGGTACTGGGTCTGTGTCATTACGGTCAGCCCAGCCCATTGTATTATAATACAGTTTATTTATCTGCCCCATAACACACACTCCAAACCTACATACCCAAGGACATCTTTGTTTTCCCACTTTTATTTTCTTTTGGTTTTTTGAGACAGGGTTTCTCTGTGTAGTTTTGGTGCCTGTCCTGGATCTCGCTCTGTAGACCAGGCTGGCCTCGAACTCACAGAGATCCACCTGCCTCAGCCTCCTCCTGAGTGCTGGGATTAAAGGCTGCACCATTACTGCCCAGCTTTGTTTTCCCACTTTTTGACACATGCCTTTAATCCCAGTATTCACAAGGTTTGGAGCCCACATGGTCAGCATTACTCAGTGAATACTGTCTCGGAACAGAACAGAGGACACCTTTTATGAGTGTCCTCCATCCTGCAGAGGCAGGCACTCTCTTGCTGTGTGCTGGCCCACCAGCTTGAGGCAGGGTCAGGGATAACATAGCCAGGGCTGCCCTCTAACTTGCTGTATAGCCAAGGCCTTTCTTGAGTTTTTGACCCTCCTGCCTCTGCCTCCTGAGTGAAGGGACTTTAGGTGTGTGCCACCATGCCTTGTGTGACTGTAGCAAGGCTTCTGTGTGTGGACACCTGCAACCTCAGGGCAGTATAGGGGAGTGAGCTTTGGGGACCTCAACGTAGCATCTGCCATTTGTCTTAATGAGATGTTACCTGTGGCAGACATTACACATGGTGGTGCTGGGAGCTCCCTGTCACCACATCTTCACCAGCACCTGTCAGTGTTAGTAGCTTTGGCCATGATCTCACAGTTACGCCATGACTTCTCACCATCAAGGGCAGAAACTTGGTGTCACAGACCGCAGTGAGCCCACCTCCTACCTGCTAGCACCGAGACTGCCCTCGTGGCCACAGTGTTCAGCAAAACTGCTCCTGCCCTTGACCCCAAGCTAAGAAGATGGCTGATGCCATAGGAAGGAGGAAGTGCGCCTGGCTGTTACAGGCCTGGTCTCTGTGAGTTCCACTGTTCTGGGCCCCTGAAGGGTGCTTCTGCCCTGCTGAACTGTCTAGCCTCCATTCCCTTAAGGATGGAGCACATGGAACATTGATGAGGACTGCCCCCCTCCCCCCCAGCTCTGCTCTGCTGTCTGTCCTTACCCTTGGCAGCTCCTCCTCAGTTCTCCCTTGAGGGTCCTGTGTCACCCGGGCCTGTGGGGCTCATGGGGACCATCCTGGAACTGGTGTTTTCACAAGGCCCTGCCCTGCCTGACTGCTACTGTGTATGTCAAGATCTTCTCCACAGCCAGAATGGCTGAGAAGAGTCCAGTTAAAGGCAGCAGAGCCAGAGGCTCAGTGCAGTGGGCTGCTCCTTTCTGCGTCAGTGCTAGGGACTGCTGTGAAGTGAGCTGTGGTGTGGGCTCACGCCAGTACTGGATTCTGGAGTTTGTAGTCACCTCCTCTTCAGAGAGCCCTAAGAAAGCAAGTAGGTGTGTGTGCACAGATAGTCTCTATGTGTATGTGCGTACATGTGCACCCACGTGTAGAATGTGGATAGGAGGGAGGACCGTGAGTGTTCTGATGGCAGGGATGTGTCTGAGGTGGCACAGAGGGCTGAACCAGTCAGCAGGTCACAGGACTGTGTCCTCCCTGGCCCAATTGCACTGGTGACTAGGGGTCAGAGGACACCAGGGCTGCATGTGTGACCAGTGTCATTGTGTGCCTCTGCTTAGCCAGACCTGCAGGTCCATGTTAGTTCAGGCATCACAGACATTAGGATGGGCTTCTGTCACTTGTGCCTGCGATACCTGCTGTCTGTGGGATGCTGTGATGGTGCAAGGTTGCCAGCAAACTGGGAGTCAGCCAGGTAGACAGTTGTAAGGAACAATCTAAATGGGGGCATGGGCCTCACAGAGCACCAGTATGGGCACCTCAGGCTACAAGGCCAGGCTGGCCACTGTCTAGGCATTTGGGCTGAGATGACAGATGTCCTGGAGAAATTTCCTTTTGAGGACATCTGGAAAACAGTTGGAGGAGGCTGGAGCCTGGTTGGTGGGGCCAGAAGCTAAGATCTGAGGTCATGGAGGCTTGAGCCATATGGAGGCTTGGGCCATATGGAGGCTTGGGCCATATGGAGGCTTGGGCCATATGGAGGCTTGGGCACAGGCTGACAGGCGTGCATTCCCTCACTCACCTTGGTAATCTCCTAAACCGATAAAACTGTTGAGAAACTTCCCAAAAGTGACTGTTTTCTAGGAGGTCGGCACCGCTGCAGAGAGCTCTGAGCAGAGGAGCCCAGCTGCCTCCGCCTCATGCTTATCTTGTCACCTTGAAGATCAGCTGATTTTATTTCAAATGGTGGCAGAAAGAAAGCTGAGAGTCCAGGCTAAGGTCCTCCCAGCCATCCCCATGGCTAGCCACCACAGACAGCTTCGCAAGTGCTGGTGACAAGTGTCACAGCACCATCTCATACCCTGTCTTAGCAGAGAACCTGCCTTTCTTCATGTTTGAGTTGGGCCTGCTTGCCCTAGCTGGCTTTGGGTCAGATCGTAGCCTTTGTTAGGAGGGCCAGTGGGTGCAGCTGCCTGAGTGAGCATTTCTGCTCCCTCTTTGAGCTCCCACACCCGTTGTGAGCAGACTCTGGCAGCATGACCTGTCAGTGTGTCTCCTGCACTCAGGCTTCTCTGTGGGCCCTGCTGTTAGAGCCAGCTGAGTAGCTGAGGGGTGGGGGACCTGAGCGTGCTCCAGTGTGCTTGGCTCTCTGCGCTGGGTCAGTTATCTTCCTGAAGAGATGCCAGTAGACAGATGCTGGACATGATCCTCTGCACAGACTCACCAGAGATCAGAGTATGTCACCCTGAGATAGGACACATGGGGTACACGTAACCCAGGACAATCCCTTTGATACAGTCCCTCCCCACTGATGTCACTGCTCATGCAGGCTCTGCTGGCCACAGTATGGGGAGAGTGGGCAAAGTCTCTTGCAAGGGAGAGAGAGAGGCAGAAGCAGCTGGAGTTGAGCCTGTCAGACAGCACAGGCCCATGAGTCTGAGCAGGTGGCTCAAGAGCAACGGGCATGACTTTATTTTGACTCAGGAGCTCAGGTTCAGGGCAGTCTGTGCCTGAGGACCCTGAAGACCTGGCCACTGGGGTGGACACACCAGTGCCTGCCAGTGTGTCTATAGGGGTCTCTTTGAGCTTGCATTTGAGGGGAGCAGGAGTAGAAGGATGAAGCAAGGGGAGGCCTTGGGTTGGCCAGGGACCCTCTCTCTCTGGAAGTCAAGGGCTGTAGTTGAGTGTGCAGGACTGCCGGGAGCTGATGTGTTGTTTAGCAAAGTTCTGGAGTTGCATGCAGGTCATGAGTGGGGCTGAGTTGCAACATCGGGTGAGATCAAATGGCGTGGCTAGGCTGGGGTTGTTCAGGGATAAAAGAACTTGCTGTCCTGTGAGTCTGGGTCCTTACACCCTCATCTAACTCCTGTCTTCTCTGTGCTTGTCCTGTGGTTGAGATTGGGGGTGGGCCTTTCAATTTCAAGGGGTGCTAAGTGCCTTGATTGTGGCTGCTGATCTGGTTGTGGTTTCCTCAGAGAGCTCATCAGGGCAGCCCAGGGACTGCCCTGACACCTTTGCAGGAGTGGTGCAGGAGTGGCAGGGCCCCATGGGTGAGACAGGCCAATATATCTGTTCTATGTGCTTTGGAGGCAGAGCTGGGTAATGGCCTGGCTGTGACATCATTGGGGTCAGTGGGCAGGAAGCATGGCTGCCTGAGTACTGCTCTGGAGGTGGGCGCAACCACTGAAGGGAGTTGGGTAGATGATTATTTGAGAGATTGTTATAAAACTTGGCTTTTTGGCAGTGTGGTGGCACATGCAGGTGGATCTCTGTGAGTTCTAGAACAGCCAGGACCACATAGTAAGACCCTGTCAAAAAAAAAAAAAAAAAAAAAAAGAATAAACTAAACAACAACAACAAAATACTAATAAAGCACAGCTTTTCAAAAAATAGGTTTTGTTTTATTTGTTATTTTTAAAAAATTGCTGGGAATAGTGGCACATGCCTTTCATCTCAGGGAGGTGGAGGCAGGTGAATCTGGAGTTTGAGGCCAACCTAGGCTGCCTGAGACTCTTTAGAAATTAAAGAAGGACAGTCTGGACATCCAGAGCAGGGGCCACCCACACAGGATGACTGCCCAGAGCCAAAGGATAGGCCCCAGGCTCACCTGGGCAATGGACACAGCACTTAACGCTCTTGGTGCTGCCCTTAGTGCTCCAGAAACAAATGCCTCTTCCTGGCAGCAGTGGTTTAGTGTGTAATGTATGAAAGGATGACTGGAGATGGTGGGCACACTGTCATCCCGGCAGGTGGGGTTGAACCCACCATGATTAAGTAGCAAAACTCTTTTTTTCTCCCCCTGGAGCTGAGGACCGAACACAGGACCTTGCGCTTGCTAGGCAAGCGCTCTGCCACTGAGCTAGATCCCAACCCCAGATTTCTATTTATTTTATGTGTGTGAGTGGTCTACCTGTAGACATCCAGTGCCATTAAGTCCCCTGGAACTGATTACAGATGACTGTGTACTGTCATGTGGGTGCCGGGAGCCAAACCCGGGTCCTCTGCAAGAGTAGTCAGTGCTCTTAACCACCGAGCCATCTCTCCAGCCCCTAAACTCTTGACTTTAAAAACAAAAAAGAGAACTGAGCATGGTGGCGTACACCTTTACTCCCAGCACTCAGGAGGCAGAGGCAGGTGGATCTCTGAGCTCAGACCAGCCTGGGCTACAGAGTGATTCCGGGTGGCCAGGACTGCACAGGGAAACCCTGTCTCGAAAAACAACAACAAAAACACAAAGGGAAGAAGAAAAGCTAGACTCACCTGTCTCCTTGGCACTTCAGACACAGAGGCAGGAGGATTGCAGAACACTGGGGGCTGGCCTGGTTACAGAGCTAACAGACTGCAGCACCCCACTGTGGGGCTCTGGTCTCCATCCAACAGCCCTGGGTCATTCTCAGCTACATAGTAAGTTTGAGGTAAGCCAGGAATGTGTGAGGACTGCTCACAGGAAAAAGGAAATTTAGTTGGGTAGTGGTGGCGCACACCTTTAATCCCAGCGTCCAGGAAGCAGTGGCCAGCAGACTCTGAGTTCCAGGACAGCCACGGCTACACAGAGAAGCCCTGTCTCAAAACAAACAACAAGAGTCTTCCTTGAGATGCCATGTTGTGAGCTTGCTGGGTTTCTCTTTGAGTTAGACAAACATACTTACTGTAGGGTCACTAAGTGCATCACGCTCAGCATTCTGCCGTCTGCCTGCGCTGTGGGACCTGCTGAGTGACAGTGAGAGAGCCACAGCTGTGGGCCTGGTTCCCAAGCTCTAGTCACAGGGAGGCACCATTCCCAGCAGGTCCATAGCCTTGGCGACCACACTCATCCTGCCAGGAAGCCAAGGGAGAATTCCTTAGCATTTCCCAACAGGCTGGACTTTACAGGAAAGGGGTGGCTGCCAGGAGGTCTCTGGCTAGGGCTTAGCCCCGGCCAGCCTCCTCCTTCTGCCTGCAAGCCTCTGAGAAGACAGCCTGTGGCCTGGCGCCCCGAGGAGTTCTGGAAGAAGGGACACCCACCCTGCTTTCCCCATCTTCTGTCCTGGATGAGGAGTAGGATGTGGATGGGGGTGGGGGGGCACTGCCCAGCAGGGTTGACATACAAACTGTGAAGCTCCTGGCTCCAGGAGAGGGCACAGCATGCTCTGCCACCTTCACCCAGCTCACCTTGTCTGGCTCTAGATCGGACCCATCTGTCACATATCTGGTCCTTGCAGCCTTGAGACCAGTGTCTCAGACACAGCCCTGCTCTTCCAGACTCGGGGTGCTGTCACAACATAATTGTTGAGCTGGAACAATATGTCTTCATAGCCACCAAATTTAATTGGGGTATATATGCCTTTCAAATACATGACAAATTTTTTCATGGGGGGTTCAAGTCAGGGTTTCTCTGTGTAGCCCTGGCTGTCCTAGAACTTTCCTTTTAGACCACGTTGGCCTCACAGATCTGCCTGCCTCTGCCTCCTGAGTGCTGGGATTAAAGGTGTGGACCACCACTGCCCGGCAGCAACTTTTTTTAAATTTTAAATATTTGTTTATTATTATTTTATTATTATTATTGTTTTGTTTTGTTTTTCGAGGGTTTCTCTGTGTAACAGTCCTGGTTGTCCTGGAACTCACTCTGTAGACCAGGCTGGCCTTGACTTACTTGAGATCCTCCTGCTTCTTCCTCCCAAGTGCTGGGGTCAAAGGCATGTGCCACTACCGCCGGCTGTTTGTTATATTTCTGGGTGTGGATGTATGTTGTGTGTGTTAGGTGCCTGTGGAGGGTTCAGGTTCCCTGGAGCTACAAACACTAGTAGCTCCCTTGTGTGGATGCTGAGAACCGAACTCTATCCAACAAAGAACAGTAAATGCTCTCAATCAGGGAGCCGGCTCCCAGCCCCTTGTTTCTTCTTTCCCTTAGAATGATGTTGTATGGGTGCTTTTGCCTGCATGTGTGTCTATCTGTCTGCACCATGTGCACATCTGATTCAGGCAGAGGTCAGAAAAGGGTGTTGGAACCCCAGGAACTGGAGTTAAAAAGACAGCTGTGAGCTGCCATGTGGGTGCTGGGATTGATCCCAGGTCCTCTGAGCAGCCAGTGCTATTAATCGCTGAGCCGTTTCTCTAGCCCTGCCCCCTTCATTTGTTTTTGAGGCAATTTTATGTAGCCCAGGCTGGCTTCTAACTTACTGTGTAGGCAAAGATAACCTGATCTCTTGCCTTTGGTTCTCAAATGCTGGAATTATAGGTGTGCGCCACCATACATAGTTTATGGGGTCCTGGGTATGGAATCCAGAGTCTCATGCATGCTAGGTGAGCCCTCTACCAGTTGAGCCCCAGCCCCTTGCCTGTCCTCCCTCACCCTCCCTTTCTCTTTTTGAATCAGGGTCTCTCCTGTGGTCTACACTGATTTATGTGGCAGCCATCAGGAAGCCTGGGCACTAACACTCTGTCCTTTTGCTCAGTGAAAGAGTCCCAGTCTGTCTTTCCCTGAAATTCCTAAGGTGGGTCAAGATGCTAGCTTCCCTCTTGACTGCCTGGGTACTGAGTATGAGCACCTTCCTCACCCTGGCCCTGGAGTACTGCATATGGTGTCAGTGGAGCCTCGGCCACACTTGTGTAAACTGTCCCCTTGCTTTACAGCTTGCATAAACACTTCCTACTGCCTCACCCAAGCTGCTCTCTGTAGATGGAGAGAGGAGTCCAGGCCCTATGTCCCCATGTTTGTCTTTGTGTCGAGTTGCAGGGATGGGGAAGTAGAGGTGTCTTGGGACCAGCCTCACCTATTCCCACTACATTGCCCAAGCCCAGTGACCATGACACTCATCTCACTGCCCCACAGGATCTGAAGCCAACTGGCTCTCAGCCTCTTAACAGTGTGGACCCTGCTGGTGCTGTCAGCCAGATACAGTGGCCCTGCCAATACTCTGGCTCACAGCTGTGTCCTCTGCCAGAAGCATGACTTCAGCAAGCTTTAGGAGTGACACATGTCCCCAAAGAGTATGGCTATTGTAGCTGCCAACAGCACATAGTCAGGCTTGTTAACCTGATAGGACAGGTTTGTTGTCACCTCCAACCTACCCTAGGGATGATGATGTGACCCCCTTAGCTACATAGGATCTCCAGCACCCACCAGGACCCTTCACTAGTGACCTCCCACATGTACTAGGGGCCAGTCTAGAAGTTGCTGAGATCTCACAAAGTGTCACACCTGCTGTCACCTGGCCCATGGGACTTAATTTCTTGTTGTAGAAGTGGCACCATGAACTAGGACCCTGATGACAGCAGCCAGATGGAAAAGCAACTCTGGACTGCAGAAGTGCAGGTCCCTGCCAGGAGAGACAACTGTCTTACACTTCCATATCACTGTTCACTCACACACGGCAGGAACCTGGAGGCAGAAGCTGATGCAAAGGCCATGCTACTTACTGGCTTGCTCCTCATAGCTTGCTCAGCCTGCTTTCTTTCTTTCTTTTTTTTTTTTTTAGAGCTGAGGACCGAACCCAGGGTCTTGTGCTTGCTAGGCAAGCGCTCTACCACTGAGCTAAATCCCCAGCCCTTCAGCCTGCTTTCTTATGGAACCCAGAAACACCAGCCCAGCAGATGTCACCACCCACAATGGCCTGGGCCCTCCCATATCAATCACTAATTAAGAAGATACCCTATAGGTTTGCCTACAGCCCAGTCTCATGGGACATTTTCTCAATTGAGGCTCCTCCTTTTCAAATGATCCCATTTTATGTTGGCTTGTGTCAAGTCAACATAAAACTAGTCAGCACAATTGACCCTTTGTCAGTTTAACACACACAAACACATCACTATTAAACCATAACCTTTCCTTTCTTGTTTTCCCCCAAGATCACATGTCAATTTCAACATTACAACATAAACATTCCAAATTTTAAAAGTCCCACATCTTTAAAAATTCAGTCTCGCCAGGCAGTGGTGGCACACGCCTTTAATCCCAGCACTCAGGAGGCAGAGGCAGGCGGATCTCTGTGAGTTTGAGGCCAGCCTGAGCTACAAAGCTATACAGAGAAACCCTGTCTCAAAAAATCAAAAAAGAAAAAGAAAAAAAAAAAATCAGTCTCTTTAAAATAGCCAATCTCTTTTAAAATTCAAAGTCTCTTAACTGCGGGCTCCTATAAAATCAAAACTAAATACTTTCTTACTTCAGGAGGGAAGAACCAGTGAGTGCACAGTCACAATCAAAGTAAAACCAAACTCCTACTGTGTACATAACTCAGTATCCAGCCAGTCACTGGTGGCGCATGCCTTTAATCCCAGCACACAGAGGCAGAGGCAGGAGGATCTCTGTGAGTTCAAGGCCAGCCTGGTCTACAGAGCGAGTTTTAGGACAGTCAGGGCTACACAGAGAAACTCTGTCTCAACAAACAACAAAAATTAAAAAACAACAACAACTCAGTATCCAGTGTCTGGGATCCACTCAAGTTCTTCTGGGCTCCTCTGAGGGATGTGGGTCCCTTCTCTGACTCTGGCCTGTGGCTCTGTGCACACAGCCAGTCTCCCAGGCTTAGGCAGCCTCACTCCATCCCATGGTAATGTCATCTCCAAGATGCTGGGGTCCTCTACCACAGCTGGTCTGCACTTTCACCAGCAGCCTCATCTGCTCTCCATGCTTCTCCTCAGAACCAGTCACTTGGGTGACTCTTACATTGCCAAGTTTGGCTACAGACAGGGAATACAACTTTGGCCACTTCTTGAACACAACTTTTGTGTGCTCATCCTGGGAAAACACTTACCAGATTTCACCTCAGTGACACCAGTCTCTTCTTAGTCACAGCTGGTTCTTCAGCCCCAGCTGAGCAGTGTCCACTGACCCAGCAAAGCAACAGTTTTACTTATTAGTTCTGGTCTCTTGTTGATCACAGTTGATTCTTCAGCTCCAGCTGATCAGACACCACAGCTTGTTCACACAAAAGGCCGAGTCTTTGCTTCCCTCTGAAACTTGACAAGGCACACCTCCATTGTCTGTACTGCTCTCAACATTCT
This sequence comes from Onychomys torridus, assembly GCF_903995425.1. NCBI lineage: Eukaryota > Metazoa > Chordata > Mammalia > Rodentia > Cricetidae > Onychomys > Onychomys torridus. The sequence goes on along the minus strand of NC_050459.1, from coordinate 63,082,045 downwards.
CACATTCCAGGCTCCTGCAGAACAGCTCACTGAGCTCTCAACACCTAGCCCAAAGTCCCAAAGTTCTTCCACAGTCTCCAAAAACATGGTCAGGTCTCTCAGCAATACTCCCTATCCTGATACCAGTCCCCATTGGTTAGGGTGACTACTGCTGTGATGAAGCATCGTGCCAAAAGCAACTTGGGAAGAAAGCTAGTTTGTCTTACACTTCCACATCGATGTTCATCATTGAAGGTGGGGACCAGTGTCAATCACTAGCCCAATTTCCACACTCCTGCCTCCATCCCATTACCATGCCCTCAGGTGGAACCTGTCCCACCCTCCACAGCCCTGTGTTTTCACCATCATCCAGTGCCCACAGGATAACAGCCGCACTGATGTCTCCTCAGCTAGAGAGCCAACGCTGGCCACTTCCTCTCCACCACTCCCCTGCCACTGCTAACATGTTCTTCCCACTTTTTTTTTTTCCCCCCCGGTCACAACAAACCTGAGTGTCACCTTCCACCCTGTGACATCACTGTCGCATGCATTTAGGGACATGTCCCAGTAGTCGGCCCATTTCATGGGGTGGGGGTCATGACACTGCTGTCTGGGCATTGTTCCAACACCTGCCTGCTCCTCTTGGGGTAAACTTGAAATCCCATAATGGATGCTCCCTCCCTCTTCTCCACTCACCTCCCAAGTTTGGTGGCCACAGCATCTCCTTGCCTCTTGTGGATACTTTCAGTCCCTCACCAGCCCATTGGCTAAGAGAAGCCACCACCCGAAGACCCATCCCATTCTTTGAATGGGGACCTGAATGTAGTGTGGGTATCTTCTGAGTATAGCGGAGGCCTGCAAGGATCCCCCTACTCTGGCCCCTTCTGTTTCGCTAGGACCTGTTGGGAACCAGGGCTGTTGTGCTGTCCTGTCTGTAGATGCCAGTGGGAGGCATGCTGGGTCCCGACAGGGCTGCCTTTCTGTTCATCTGCCTGCTTACTTACTGTGAGTGTTGTGTGCTTGGTGCCTTGTTGCTTGGGTGGTCACTGTGTGTAGGTGGACAGCCTCATGGGTCTCCCCTGGCCTGTGACCCACTGAGACCCAGCGCTTGCAATCCCTCTCTCAGAGCTCAGCATGCATACATGTTACCAGGAGACCTGTGCCCCTTCAGGGTGGTCCTGAGTGATGCATTAGTGGAGGGGAGGTGCCAACTGTAACAGCCACAGCACCCTGCTTTAGGGTGGCAAGACCATGTTACTTCTTGGTTTGGTTTGATTTGAGACAAGGGATCATGTAGCCCAGGCTAGTCTCAAACTTGCTGAGTAGTTAGGATGACCTTGAATTCTGACCTCCTGCCTTTGCTTCTCAAGTGTTGTGTTTACAGGTGTGCACCACCATGCGTGAGTCCAGATTGCTTCTTTCTAAAGCCTGGAATAGCTGTTGGCACCACATAACCTGCCTGAACTGAAGACCCAGGGCTGTGGTCCAGTACAGAGCCCCCAAGCCCTGCCATTCACAGGCTTGCCTTCTCCTGCCATCAACTAGCACCCATCGCTCACTGACCAGATTGGGGTAGGGTTGGTGCTGGGGCTGGTTGGTGCACTCAGCAGCCCCAGTCTCAGAGGGCTGTGTCCCTTCTGACTGAACCCAGCCCAGGGGGCGGGGCTTCTACAGGGTCCAGATTGTAGCCTTTCTAGATCTCGCTGGAAGAGTGAGACTTCATTCCAGAAGATTCTTGGGTGTGCCAGGTGGATCTGTACGTGGGTGTGCGAGTGTTTGGGGGTACATTAAATGAAATTTGTGTGCTGGACCCCTGATTACAACAGAGCCTTAAGACCAGAGGGTTGCTAGGGTGGATGTGGTAGGAGTGAGTGGTTTAGAGTACAGGACACCTTTGGAGAAACCTAATTCCTCGGGCTTCTCAAGGCCTTTGAGTCTGTGCTGGATGTGCGGCAGCTGCTGTCCTTCACATGGCCTGACTGCACTGTCCCAGGTCCCCCACAAGACCACCTGCTGGGCTAGTGGCAGGCACCAGCAGGACAGCTCACCATGGACACCTGTCTCCCAGATACTGACTGAATCAGTGAACCTCCAGCTGTCAGGCTGGAGAATGCGTCAAGACCGGTGAACAGCTGTGGTCCTTGGTTTGTTGTGGAATGCTGAGAGGCACTTTATTAATCTGCTTTTGCTCTGTGGGTTCACTGTGACCTTGTGATGGGTGTGGGTCTTGGCACTCTGCCCAGAGGCTGTTGGCTTTGGAGGGAAGGTCTTGTCCTGCATTGCAGACTGACCTGAGATTCACCATCCTCCTGCCTTAACCTCCCAACTGATGACGCACCACCATGCTCAGCTCCTTTAGTCTTCTGCAGTCCGCCCATGCCTGTCCACAGCCCTTGGGTAGCTGCAGTCAAATGTCAGGGGTTGGGTAGGGTGTCAGGTGGCTGCTGGGCGGGCCCTCTTCTCTGAGTGAATGGCTGCTTGTTGACCGGAAGGGCCCAGCCTGTATGGCTAGGAGCCCAGGTCTGTGATTGCAGCCAGGTCACGTGGGGACAGCCACTTGAAGTCAGCCTTCCCAGGTGTCAGGAAGGCTGAGCTGGGCATCCCTGTCCCTGTCCTCTGAGACAGCTGTAGGAGAATGAGCAGCCAGGAAGTCTACAGCGCAGGGGGAGTGCCTATGTGGCCATAAGGCCACTCTCAGAGCTGGCACCTTGGGCTGCCACCGCCAAGAATCCATGCATGTCGTGGAGGATGTGTTCTTTGCTGCCTTGTCCTTGTCTTGGCCCTCAGAAGTCTGGTGGCATGGTTGACCCCCATGTTCTGCTTCTGCACCAGCCTCTGGAGAGCTTGGCCCTGATGGCGGATGTAGGCCAGGCCGTACTTGCTGTTCCTCTTCCTGAGCACCTTCTAGGCCTCGGGCCCAGGGCCACAGTGACTGATGGTTCAGCCAGTAGGGCCACCTGACCTGTCTCCTTTGCTCCGAGTGGTTCTGTGTCTTTCAAAGGCTACCTTTAGCCTGTCTTTTCATTTATGGTAAGACACGGCTCCAGTGACAATCCAAGCATGTGATAAATCTTGAAAAAAGAAAGTGGAAGGGTAATGAGTGGGACGTCCCCTAATCCACATCCACACAGGCAGGCAGTGCACAGAGGTGGCTCCCATACTGTCTGGCTGGTGAGGGATTTTGTTTTTTTATTTTTTAGTCAGGGTCTCACATAGCCCAGGCTGGCCTCAAACTTTCTGTATGGCCAAAGATGGCTCCAGATACTGCCTCATCCTCCCGTAAGCTGGGATTCACTCATGCAGCTTGTGGCCATTGGACCCAAGGTCACATTGGCCAGCTCACATTCTGCTTCTGGATGGCTCCACCCGTTGCTAGCCCTTTAAATCTCAAAAACGTGAGCTTTGGGTGTAAATTCTCCCACTGTCCTCAGTGTGGCACACCAAAGTGTGCGGTGGTACCAGGGTTGACTCAGTGACAAGTGTGCACCTGGTGTGCCCAGCTTCACACATGACCAAACACCCCTACCAGCTGTACAGCATGTTCATACGTGGTTTTGTCCTGTGCAGGGGTGTGGGTTGTCTTCTCAGCATCTGTCATTTGTTGTCACTGAGGACATGCCACCACTAACTGGGTGGGAGATTGGGTTGTGGTGTGCCTATGACCCCTATGCAGGGGGCCTCACATGTGTCTAGCACAGCGGCCCTCATGTTTGCTGCCTCTTGTACATGGACCTGTGTGAAAAAAAAGGGGGGATGCGGGGTATCTGTGATACAGCTGAGCAGCTGGCCTGGGTGTGAGGAGCTCTGCAGACAAAGGGACCCTCGCTACCTCCACCCTGGGGTCCAACTGTGTGCCATTTGTAGGGCCACAGGCTGCTTCACCCTGTCTCACCTGCCCCTTGGCTGGCTGCTCCTGCCATGCCAGCTGGTGGTATTGGTTCTGGCATTGGCACTGCAGCTGTGCATCACCTCGATGTCTAGTGGAGAAGTGGAGGGGGTGGGAGCCTGCGGACAGCAGCATCTTTGAGAGAAGGTGGCCTAGACCCAGTGATTGAGGAGCAGATTGGAGGCTGAGCGATGTGGTCAGCCTGCTCTGGGCTGAAGCCCTTCAATACAGGTTTCCTGTAGAAGCTGCTACACAGACACGGGGTCCAAAGGACTGGACAGGTGTCCCCACCCCAACAGTAGGAGGCATGTGTGATGTGCACCTCAGTTGGGCTCATGGTTTGGAGGATCCCACAACTGGTAGTGTTCTGGGCCTGGGGACTGGGTGATCTGCTCCATCAAGGCCACAATGTGTTGAGCTCTGCCCTCCTCCTCTCCCAGAGAGTAGGCCTGTAACAGCATCCAGGGCTCCTGACCTGGAGTCCAGCCCTCCCCTCCCTGGTGCTGGCTGCCCATGTCTCAAGGCTCTGCTTCTGTGACTTTGGTTCTGGCAGTTGGAACCCCTAACAGATCCTTCAAAACCTTCTGTGTCTCTGAATGCGCTTTGTGCTCTGACCCTGTGTGTACTTTCTATCCATTGAACTCCCCTTTTGTTCTCTTGTAGGATTCTGTGTCACTGAGACCATCCATCCGATTTGAAGGAAGCCAAGGAGTGAGTGTTTCCTGTCCTGACACACACATGGGCTGTGGAAGAGGGTGGGCACAGACTGGCTCCGGCCTGTCCACATATGGGTGGCCCCCAACTGGACCCTGACACCCAGAGAAAGCCATGTGTGAGAGCAGGGTGGTCATCTCACAGTGATCCTTGGGGTGCCCTCTCATGGGTGAATGTCATTCCAGCCCCCATGGAGGGCATGTGTGCGGTATTCAGATAGGAACGCCTCCATCGCAATTCTTCCACCCCCAACCACCAGACAAGTGCTTCGCCAGTCAGCTACATCTTCAGGCTCTGTCTTAGTCACCCTCCTGTAGCTGCGGGGAGACACCGCAGCTAAGACACCTTAGAATACATTTAAGTGGGGGCTTGCTGCAGTTTCACAAGGTTAGTTCATCATAGCCGAGTTCAGCGTAGCGGCACACAGGCAGACAAGGTTCTGAGAAGTGAGAGTTGTACTTTCTGATCTGTATGCAGAGAGAGAGGCTCTAGGCCTGGCCTGGGCTTTTGACACCTCACAGCTCACTCTAGAGACACTTCCTCCAACAGGCCACACCCCCTGACCCTTCTAGTCCTATCAAATATAGCCACCCCCTGGTGACGAAGCATTCCAATAGATGAGCCTGTGGGGTTGCTCTATTCAAACCAGCACACGTCTTTCTCTGTCCCTCCAGTCAGCTCCCGAATAATGATGCAGAGACTTATTATTTATGAAGGCTTGGCCTTTAGCTTAGGCTTGTTGCTAACTAGCTGTTATAACTTAATCCATATTTTTATCAATCTACATTCTACCATGTGGCTTTTACCTCTCTCCCATTCTGTGTGTCTCTCTTGCACCTAGATTCATCTCCTACTTCCTCTTTCCCTGCCCCGAAGTCCCGCCTATACCTCTTGCCTAGCTGTTGGCCATTAAGCTCTTTATTAAAACAACCACAGCAATATATCTTCACATAGTGTACAAATATTCCACAACATTTCCCCCTTTTTTTCTAAATAAAAAGGAAAGATTTTTAACTCTTAACATAGTAAAATTATATACAATGAGAACAATTATCAGGTAAGAGTTACATTTATAATATCTGGTCCATTTGTATTTGGCAAATTCAGATAAAATACTATATTATCTTTCCTATCTTAGTGAGTCCCAAGTTCTATACCTAAACCATTCTCTATCATAACTTGTATTACCATCCTAAAAATATCTTTTTAGACCTTAAAACATCTTTATAGATAAACAACTTAAGCTTTTTTTGTTTCTCAACCTTATAAACTTTACATCTCTAATGTAAGTTTCTTTTCTGAATTTGGTAACAAGGAAAACTCTAAGGCTATAACTATCTAGTCTTCAACCCCATCAGAGACCTGAGGAGGATATAATATTACCTGAGTAAACAGGAAGTGCAGCGCAAACAACTTCCAAAACTAAGAGATGACAGAGACATCCAGCTGCCTGGAGAGTCACCCCAAGGTTCCTCTGCAACCTTGGGGCATCCATCCTTGGCCCACAGGCCTAGACTATCTGACAGACTTTTCAGTGAAGCAGAAATTTTGAAGGACTGCCCACGTTGTCTTGACAACGCTCCGCAGTCACCTTCTTTGTGTCCTGCTTGTCTAATTGGACAGCATGCTGTCTACAGTGAAGGCAAGGGCAGTTTCCTGCCCAGTGGCTAGCTTTTCATAGCAAAGGCAAACACCATATGGAAGTTCTTCGGTGCCCATCATTCTTTCTTGAAGTAGATTGGTATTGCCAGGAACAGACACATCTTACTGTTACAAAAAGCCTTATGTTATTAAAACATCTTAAATGCCATATTCTGAAGGTCTCTGAAATGTTTGAGGACCATCTGTCTATCTTAAATATATTTCTGTTTGACCTTGAAAACATAGCTAACATGGCCACAAATTTGTTAGTGACTAACTACTAACCTGTATTTCTTAATTATCTTAAATAGTTTGTAAAAATAACTCTCAGGACCAGAGATTTACATTACATTGTTAAATGAACTGCATGGGTGCAATACCTTAAACAAGAATAGAAACATATATACAGTATAACAAAAATAACTTTAAGTTTGTGTCAATATACAGAAATCCATACCATTGTAAAATATTTGAGATTAATAGTTGCTTTTTAAAGTAGATTCAGTAATCCAGCCCTTTATCCTATCATTCCTATATCTCCCTTTTTTCTTTTCAGAACGAGATCCTTGAATCTAACCTCTCTTGCTTAGTTTCCTCTCTTACCATATCCAGTAACAACCTTCAACCAACCCCCTAAACAATGACAAACATCCACAATCCATTGAACAACCAAAAGCCATCCACCCACCTCCACAAAATGTGGGTGTTGTGTTCTCTAGACTTCTTCCTTTTGTCTGAGGATGAAGGCATCTTCAGGGGACCCTGAGGAAATTGAGACGAGTCCTGGGAGAACTGGCTGTATCAGTCTCTGTATGATAGGAAAGTGCAGGGCTCATCTGAAGTCCTGGCTGGAGTAGTCTGTGAGGCTGCACCATCTCAGCTAGGAGTTTTGAAGTTGTTCTGGATGCAGGATTTTGAAGAAAATGTGATAAGAGGCATTCTGAGAGGCTGGATCACTTAGGCTATTTGTCTTTATTGGTGTTTGGTCCTTTTTCTGAAAACGCACAAACTTTTAAAGGTAAGATACATATCTACATACATAACACTAGTATGGAAAGTGCAGTGTGCACAAGTCAGTTAAAGATGGTTTTTGTTCTATGTTTGAGCAGGTAAAAGGCATGTTAACTTCATAAGTCTGTTTGGGCGGTATAACCAAACCTCTATCCATGCCATATGAAAGGATGGCATGTAATAATAAGTCATAGGGACTCTGTAGCCAACAAAATTTACCATGTCTCATCCAGTCTCCGAGCTGATGTCAGGGGATCGGCATATACTTCACCTGTCCTGTAGTCTTTTTTTTTTTTTTTTTTTTTTTTTGAGCTGAGGATCGAACCTAGGGCCTTGTGCTTGCTAGGCAAGCGCTCTACCACTGAGCTAAATCCCCAACCCAATGTCCTGTTGGTTTCTTTTTTCATGTCTACAGTCAAGATTTTCAGGAGGTCTCCTATAGTCAAAGCTGTTCTTCATTAATTTTGAGGAGAACCAAAACATTTGTTCTGTTTGTAGAAACAAAGGCATAACCTCTCTCCAAGTGCTACACATTTTCTGACTTGCATTCTGACGTGAAGACACTCTTAAAACAACAGGTTGGTGTAATAGCAGTTTCCATGATCCAGTGTCTGGTAGCAGCTGTTGCTTTTGTACATGTGAAAACTTTCTAAGTTGACAAAACACCATACAGGATCCAGACATTTCCCATCTTTACGTGCTTTATTCTTTTTATATTACTTTATTCTTTCTTTAAAGATGGTTTATTATTTCTAAATTATTTTCTCTATGATTATCCCATTTTTACTGTACTTAGAGGTTTTCTCAGTCTGGACCGTTTTACTGTGCCCTGCCGCCTTCTCTGACCACGTGAGCCAAGCCCTACACCTGCTGCGTGGGTAGTCCCTAGCCGAGCCTTATGCCCGCAGCACCAACCTGAAGCAGACTTTCCCTGCCCCAGCTCTGAGAATTGCTGAGCCAGCATTGCTTCTACTTCGCAAGTGGGCTGCTTAAGTGATCGCTGTGGTATTGGGTCACTAGGAAGCCATCTCCATTTTTTGTTGTTGTTTTTAAGATTTCTCAGGCCCTCTGTAGAAATACATGCCCAGAGGTTGGGCACCACATGTAATGAGTCTTTCTTTGTCCCACCAGCCAGCTCCCAAATAACAACACAGAGACTTATTATTCATTATGGAAAAAAAAAAAGCTTTGTCTTTAGCTTAGGCTTGTTGCTAATTAGCTCTTATAACTTAAATTAACCCATATTTTTATTAATCTACATTCTACCAAATGGCTTTTACCTCTGTCCCATTCTGTGTGTCTCTCTTGCACCTAGATTCATCTCCTACTTCCTCTTTCCCTGCCCCGAAGTCCCACCCTACCTCTTGCCTAGCTGTTGGCCATTAAGCTTTCTTACAGCAATCCCAGCAATATATCTTCACACAATGTACAAATATCCCACAACATCTTTTTATTTTTTCCCTAATTTTCCTGCATGTCCGTCTGTGCACTACGTGCTCAGTGCCTGCTGAGATAGAAGAAAGCTTTGCATGCCCTGGGACTGGTGGCCGAGAGCCACCATGTAGGTGTTGGAACCTGAGCCCAGGCCCTGTGCAAGTGCTCTCCATGCTAAAGCAGTCTCTCTCGCCCTGCTTTTACTTTTATTTTGAGACAGCATCTAGCTGCATTACCCAGAATTGGTCTTATACTGAGAATCCTCCTGCCTCATCCTACTGAGTAGCTGGTGTGGCCAGCTGTAGATGTATCCGGCTTGTTAAATAAGAAACACAGAACCGATTGCAGAGTTAAAAACCAAGAGGTCAGAGCAAAAGCGGAAAACCTTACCCTTCACTGCTTCTGCCGTTCTTCCTCTCCGCAAGAGACCTACTTCTGTGCGTCCTGTCTATTTAAAGACTTTCTGTTAGTCTATACTTTGCCACATGGCTTGTGGCTTACCAGTGTCTTTACATGTTGCTTTTCATGGCGGCGGCTGGCAGTGTCTCCCCAGCCTTCTACTTCCCAGAATTCTCTTCTCTCTTGTCCTGCCTATACTTCCTGCCTGGCCACTGGCCAATCAGAACTTTATTTACACAGAGCGATATCCACAGCACTTCCCCTTTTCTTTTTTCTTTTTTTTTTTTTTAAGGAAGGTTTTAACTTTTACATAGTACAATTACATATAACAAAACAATTATCAAGCAAGAATTACAGTTACAATATTAAAGAGGATATCCTATCTTATGTTTGTGAGTCTTAGGTTTTATATCTAACTTATCTTGTATCATAACTGAGGAAATTATAACTATCTAGTCTTCAACCACATCAAAGACCTCAGAAGGATATAATATTATCTGAGAACCTGGGATAGGGATGAAAGCAACTTTCGGGAGTCTTGTAGGGTAGACAGAGACAGCTGGCAGCCTGGACAGTCACCTAATGTTCCTTTGTAAAGTTGGGGCATTTGTCTTCAGCCCACAGGGCTAGAGTCTCGGTCACTTCTCTCAGTGTCCTGTAGAATGTCTGTCAGTTTCCTCTGTGAAGCAGGAGCCTGAAGGACCATTTTGTCAAGCAAAGTTCAGTGGTCATCTTTCTATGGGTCCTGCATGTCCAGTTGATCGAGCAGTCCAGGCAAGAACAGTTTCTTGCCCAAATGGCTATTTTTGCCAAGGTGAAGATAAACTCCATATGAAGTGTCTTCAATGCCCATCCTCCTCTCTGAAGTAAATCGGTGCTGCCAGGAGCAGACATGTCTCACTGGCCAGAAAGTATAAATTTTAAAAGTATTTTAAATGCCATATTCTGTAGGTCTTTGAAGTATTTGAAGATTACCTATCTATCTGAAATATGTCTATGTATATCTAGAAGACTTAACTAACATGGCTACGAGTATGATTATCATAGATGACTAATTATTAATCTATTTTTAATTATCGATTACAATTTAAAATGAGCTATACAAACATAATACCTTAAACATGAGTAGAAATATGCACACAGTACAACAAAATTAACTTTAAGTTTGTATCAATAGACTAAAATCTATACCAATGTAAAACATTTTAAACAAGTTGTTGCTCTTTAGAAGTAAGTTCATTAATCTACCCTTTCATCCTATTATATCTATATCATATTCCCTTTTTCTTCTTTAAAAAGAGATCGCATTTATAATCAACCTGCTTTAAAGAAAAATATTGGTTTTTCTCTGTCCCACACCAGAGGGCTCTTCTGATTTGGGACATAAGAATCTCTTAACCTTTTTTTTTAGCAATATGTCTGGGTTTAGAGAAGGAGTGAGCCAATTCCATCTCCAAAGCCAGCTTGATAATTTTGGGAATGTGGGCGTAGTTTCTCGTACTTCTTCCTGCTGGAGGGGGGCGCTGTATCTTATGGGGACACAAAGAAAATTTTAGGATTATAGAGTAGTCCATTAGGGTGAACCTCTGAGCCAGTTGCCTTGAAACCATTCTGGATGTCAGATCATCTGGGCCATGGTGTCATTGGAGACCTTTCAGGTGGTCTTGGCTGATCAAACCTGATGTATCTTAATCTGGAACAAATCCACAGCCTCTGGCTTTCTGTGGAAACAAAAGCAGAGACTCCTTTCCAAAGCAACATATCCTTATATCCAAATTTTGAAGTCAAGGTGTCTTTAAAATTTACATATTTGTTTAACTCAACAGCTTTTATGATCAAATTGTTTTTTGTAGTTAAAAATCCCAAAGACAATACAAACCAGATTCTCTGTGTAATATCCATCTTTGTAAGACTGAAATGCCGCTGTGGCTGCTGGCTCCGCCCACCTCAGCTTCCCAACATGGCGGTGGTACAGTTTACCGCCAGCTCTGGGTCTGGGTCTGGAGCCATGTGTACCATCAACTATCAGAAGGAGTTCTATCAAAGTAGTGCATAGCCCAGAAACTTTTTTTTTTTTAACTAGCAAAGGCTAAATCCACCATGCAGCAGAGTAAAGTGTTTCTTGTAGATTCCTCATTCCCACCACACTGCAGGTCAGACGCACACGCCAGGAACCCGCCATAGTAGCTCAAACTGGCAGGCTGCCGCTAACTTGAGAGAGACAATTAGGAAGCTGTTTTTAGCTCCGTCTTAGGATCTTTTTTTTTCAGGTTTTAGGTGGAAACTCTTGCCAACACGTTGGGTGCCAGTTGTAGTAGGAAACTTAAAAGGTCTTATTAATAAAACTCAAACCCGAGTGTAGTTGGAGTTTTCCTGCCTGGCCCAGTCAGAACAAATCCCTCTTACCCGCCAGTCCCACAGTCGCTCAGACCCAACCAAGAAAGCACATAGAGACTGATATTGCTTACAAACTGTATGGCTGTGGCAGGCTGCTTGTTATCTACTTCTTCTATCTTAAATTAACCCATTTCTGTTAGTCTATACTTTGCCACGTGGCTTGTGGCTTACCAGTGTCTTTACATGTTGCTTCTCATGGCAGCGGCTGGCAGTGTCTCTCCAGCCTTCTACTTCCCAGAATTCTCTTCTCTCTTGTCCTGCCTATACTTCCTGCCTGGCCACTGGCCAATCAGAACTTTATTTACACAGAGCGATATCCACAGCAGCCAGCCTGTGCCCTGGTCTTCTCCTTATATCTCTGTGTGGTTTTGGAGCCTTTTCCTGGAACTCACAGAGATCCGCCTGCCTCTGCCTCCCAAGTGCTGGGATTACAGGTGTGCACCACCACCGCGTGGCCCTTTATGTTGTTTTAAACTGAGAAAACATTGCTTAAGACATTTCTCAGCTGTTAGCCTGCCACCCAACTTAGTTCCTATGGAAGACCCTTCCCCTCATACAGATCATCTTGAGCCAGGATTACAGGGAGAGCTAAACGGATTTGGGGTGATGCCAGTGCCCCTGGTAGCTGTGCCTCTGACCAGCAGGATGGCCTTCAGGCACTCTAGAGTGGGCTTCACCCACCTCGATAGGCTCTGTGCCTGCACATGCTGAACGTAGGCCACCTGCACACCTCAGACAACCTAGAGCCAAGCTGAGACCTACCTAGAAGTTAGAAGTGCCAGCTGCACTCCCTGCCATCTGAGATGCCAGCAGGCTCTGAGCTACACATTGGGCACCACCCTGGGCAACTGAAGCATTCACTGAGGCAGATCCAGCAACCCTGGACCTTTGATCCCTGGCCTCATGCCCTACACTGGCTCTGAGTAGCTTCCCTGCCCATCACTTCCACCCTGGACTACATGACATGGCTCCAGCACCCTGTATTCCCTGTCCCCGGAGATGCAGAACCCCCTCCTTGGCCCTCTGTGCAGGCTCAGTCTGAACCTCCAGCACTGAGTAGCACATGGGACCCACATGAGACCCTTCCATGGTCTGTGTACTACAGGATCTTGAGCCCAGGCTGCCATCCCTTGTATGGGCATGTACAAGGAGCCCAGCTGTCATTGGCTGTAACATCAGCCACATGTAACTCAGGGCTTGTGCCAAGGGAATGTCTCAGCTACAGCCTAAGCTAGGAATACGTGTTGAGGACAGGTGGCATGGAGGCTCCACATACTGGGCCCATTCAGAAGTCCCTTGCAGTTCCCTGAGCCTACAGCCAGGTAGCCACTTCTTGTCGCCATTCAGTAGAGAGCAAAAGCCACAGTTGGGACCTTGGCAAATGGCATGAGTCTTGGTGTTGCTTTCATGGCTCCTTACAGGCTGGAGAGCCGGCAGGGGGTGGGGGTGGAGGTATGTGCACATGTGTGAGGAGTGTAAGGGTGTGTATGCATATGTGTAGTATTGTGCATACACATATGAGGCCATGTGCTTGTGATGTTGAGTGTGCACACCTTACACCCTGGGTGAGTTGTGAGAGGCAGGAGTCTCAGATGCTAGGTGCAGGCCACTCTTTCCCTCTTTAGACCTGATGAAAACATTCCAGGGCTGGAGCTAGGGTTCAGTAGGTACAGTACTTGTCTACAGCATTCCGGAGGCCCTGAGTTCATCCCCAGTTGCCAAGCAAACCAGGTGTAGTACACACCTGTCATCCTGGCCCTGAGGAAGTGGAGGCAGGACAGTCAGGAGTTCAAGGTCAGCCTGGGCCACATTGTGAATTTTAGATTGAGCTAGGCTGGAGACCCTGTCTCCAAAAACAAACACATTTGAGCTAGGCAGTGGTGGTGACACACACCTTTAATCCCAGCACTCCAGAGGTCAGAGGCAGGTGGATATTGGTGAGTTCAAGGCCAGCCTGGTCTACATAGTGAGTTCTAGGATAATGAGAGCTGTTACATAGAGAAACTGTGTCTCCATAAAAAACACACACAAAAACAAAACAAAAACCCACATTTGCATTAAAGCAGACACAGGCAATAGGACCTTTTAGGTTTGGTTGCAGAGCCACGCAGGGCATAGGATAGAATGCACACTGTGTCTGTCTGCAGACACATGCTGGCAGGAGTGCAAGCCGTCCTGTTGGCTGCCGTGGTAGCTGGGTGCATTTTGACCTTCATGGGTGCCCCAAGTCAGGGCAACCCCATTGACATGGGGAATCTGAGTGACACCCCATACTAATGGCCTCCCCAGAGGTCAGTGGTTAGGGTGAGCTCCTCTGTGGCCTGAGTCTGACAAGAGTGTGGGGATGAGTTGCCATCCTGTCCCTTATGTCAGGAGGTGCCACAGAGGAAGATACTCATGTCCTGCTGTGCAGGTTGCACATTGGCAACCATTGCATGATGTCTGTGGGGAGTGAGTGCTGGCTTGCGCCGCAGCCTCCCCATACCAAGGACCACAGTGACAACCCCTCTCCCCACAGCACATCTCCATACCCCAGCCTGACTGCCCTGACGAGGTACGGGCCTTCTCCTTCTACCTCTCCAACATTGGCCGAGATAGCCCTCAGGGCAGCTTTGATTGCATCCAGCAGTATGTCTCCAGGTAAGGCTGCCTGCCTCAGGCCCCTAGGGACCCCAGAACTGCCACCACTAGACTGCCGCCTCTCCCTGTAGTACCCCAGGCTGGCATGGCATGGCTCAGTTGGCACCCTGATGGTGATACTTCCTCTTGTTCTACAGCCACGGGGATGTACACCTGGACTGTCTGGGCAGCATCCGGGATAAGGTCACTGTGTGCGCCACCGATGACTCCTATCAGAAAGCCCGGCAGAGCATGGCGCAGGCGGAGGAGGAGACTCGGAGCCGAAGTGCCATTGTCATCAAGGCTGGAGGCCGCTACATGGGTGAGTGGCAGGTAGCATGCCGGGGCAGGAGCCTGGTCACGCTCTGCTCTAGGCAGGGTGGGGTCTGTCCACATGTCCATGTCGGAGGGTGTCGGAAGGTAGGGGCTGTGGCTACAGAGCCCTGGGTCAGCCACCCTCTCCCAGTCTGGGGCCTTGGGGACCTTCATCAGAGAAGTGCAGGGCTATGGATACGTCAAGGCCCTACTTTGTTCTCCAGCTGTCCCCAGCCTCCTCCAAAGGGCACTGTGGCCACAGCTACAGACTGGGAGGTGGGTGGACTTGGCCTCATGAGAACAATCCAGCAATGAATGGGTCAGCATCAGGCATTACCAGGGAGGAGGGAAGGGCCTCGTCTTGCTGTATGATGTTTTTATTTGTGTGGTAATGTATGTATTCCTAAAACACAGTGCAGCCTGCTCGGCCTGTGTGACGTCACTAACAGGTGTTAGTTGGTGTGCTCCTCCCAGGGAGACTTTGTCAGGAGCTCAGCCTCCATAGGTGCTTGTAGTCTTGGTGCAGGGCTGAGGCCTTGTGGCCTTTGCTGCTGAGTTTGAGGCTAGCCTGGTCCACGGGAGACTGTCTTGGCGGGTGGGGAGGGGAGGTGGAGAGATGGCTCAGTGGAGGAAGGACCCAGGTTTAGTTCCAGGTGGCTGCTCACAAATGTAATTCCAGTTCCAGGTGATCTAGCGCCCTCTACTGGCCCCTGCACACATGGGCTCAGACATGCACACAGGCAAAACACTCTACATATAAAAACAAGCACATCTCTAAAAAATAAGAGTTGGAATTTCACATTGCTTCTCCCCAACTCCACACACTTGCAGTGGGGCAGCTTTGGTAGGACTTGAGTCAAGCGAGCACAGCTGGGCATCGTCCTGTGTTCCTGTGGTATTGGGGCTTTGTGCTGTCCCTGGTGGCAGAGGCACTCTCAAGGTAAAGATGGGGTCTGCATACATGTGAATGAATCTGTGGTCCTATGGACACAATTTGGTTATCAACCTCATTTTGTCATACCTTGTTATAGAACCATGGTGACTTTTAACTAATGGGCATACCTGTCATCTCAGCACCCAGGAGGCTGAGGCAGGAGGATTGTGAGTCGATAGCCTGGGCTACATAGTGAGACCCTGTCTCCATACCAGACTGAACCAGATTGTGAAGGGAGTTCTCCTGGCTGAAGGCCTCTGAGTGCTGGGTTTGCTCAGGA
Organism: Onychomys torridus; assembly: GCF_903995425.1. Taxonomy (NCBI): domain Eukaryota; kingdom Metazoa; phylum Chordata; class Mammalia; order Rodentia; family Cricetidae; genus Onychomys; species Onychomys torridus. Next base: position 63,066,436 of record NC_050459.1, on the reverse strand, counting down.
TGGCCTCCTGATGCCCGCAGGAAGCCCAGTAGGGTGAGGATGCAGTTCAGCCACAGGCATCCAGGTCTCTGCCTTTAAAGCTGCAGAAGCAAGCAGAGTTGGGCTTGGGGCTCCTGCAGGGCACCTGTGCTACAAGGCCCCTGTGCCTGCAGGCTAGGGCTCCGATTTCACATATCCCATGGTGGTTGGCTTTCCTAACTCCACAGGCTGGGACATGTCATCCCCCGGTGCCTTCTGTCTTTGGGCTGTGGCAAGATGCCTACACACTCAGTTGCACAGTCTCTTCCCCTACCTCTCTTCTGTTGCCTACTGCTTGCTTTGCTGTGGACCCTGATGCTGTTTCTGAGTGTTAAACTTGCTGCACCCTCTGTGGCATGATGTATGGCTGCCCACTGCACCCTGACACCCAAGCTCTAATTGCAGGCAAAAAGGTTCAGTTCCGGAAGCCAGCGCCAGGGGCAGCCGATGCGGTGCCCTCCCGGAAGCGGGCCACCCCCATCAACCTGGCAAGTGCCATCAGAAAGAGTGGTGGGAGCGGAGCCAACAGTGTGGTACAAAGGCCCTTCCAAGACCGGGTACTGCACCTCCTGGCCCTGAGGCCCTACAGGAAGGCTGAGCTGCTACTGCGGCTACAGAAGGATGGGCTGACACAGGCGGACAAGGACACCCTGGACAGCCTGCTGCAGCAGGTGAGTACAGACCAGCCTGACCACACATGCACTGAGCGTTGGGAAAACAGTTCTCCAGGCTTCCTGACTCTAAGGTGGTCTCAGGCCTAGCCTCCTGGAGTTGTGGACATGTCCTCGGTGCTTTCCTAGCAGGCAGTACCCACGGACCTGTATGGTGTTGGAGCACAATTTTGGCAGGTAGCCACCACCTGGAAACCTGCTCAGAGCTGTGTCTGTGGCTGCTATTAGCCCTGCACTGTTCACACCTGGGCTGTGCCTTCCTGCTGTTCCCACCCACGGTATTTTCTGGGGCTCTGCAAGGTGACCCCTGGTGCTGACTTCCAGCCACCAGCCAAGGGTGATGATATTGCTCAGTGGGGAAAGGAGCTTGCTGTCTGGTGATGCAAATCTGGTAACTTGAGTTCAGTCACAGCATTTCCCACCCTAATAACTGAAAAACACATTCAAAGGCCTGGTGAGATGGCTCAGTGGTTAGGAGCACTGGCTGCTCTTGCAGAGGACACAGGTTCCATTCCCAGCACTCATGTGTTGGTTCACAACTGTAACTCCAGTTTCAGGGGATCTGACACCCTCTTCTGGTCCCCATAGGCACCAGGCATGCACATGGTGCAGACACACACATGTGGGCAAAATGCCCACACATGTAAAATTTAAAAAGATAATCAATTTGCCAGCATCAGCCAGGCCTTGGGGAACAGCATAAAGATGGATTGGGGTTGACCTAGCCCCTGTGCTCTGGGTAACAACATACTATCAAGAGTCTCACAAAAAGGGGCTGGAGAGATGATTCAGTGGTTAAGAGCACTGGCTGCTCTTCCAGAGGATCTGGGTTCAGTTCCCAGCATCCATGTGGCAGCTCACAGCTGTCTATAATTCTAGTTCCAGGGAATCCAACACTCTATACAGGCGCACTTGTAGGCAAACACCAATGCAAATAAATAAATTTTTTTTTTTTTTTTTTTTTTTTTTTTTTAAAGAGTCTCACAGAAAGCTCTGGAATCAGTAGAGACTGTGGAGTGCACACAGGTGCAACATGCGGTTCCCAGGCCTCTCTCATGTAACCAGCCCTATTAGCTGCACTTGGAATGGATGATGTATCTTGTGGGGTAGCAGAATCCCACAGGTTTGAGAATGGTCCTCTATAGCCTTCCAAGGTCAGCAGAGGCCCTGAGCACTGCATTGAGGAGCCTTTAGCACAGGCATGGCAGTCCAGGTGGGTAGACAGACCAAGAAAGCCAGAAGTCTGCCCTAGGGCGGGATGCTAGCAGTAGTAGATGGTCAGACACATGCCATCATGGAAGAGCCTGTGTATGGGGATATGTGTCCGTGCTGTGGAGAAGCTGTGAGTAGAGGCCATGGCAGTACACCATTGAAAGCTCAATGCTATCATGAAGTGACAATCACTCAGCCAATAAAAGGCCCTGCCAGCTTGGCATGCTAGCACACTCGTGATCCCAGGATCCTAAGACAAGCAATTGTAAGCTCAGAGCCAGCCTGGGCTACAAGGCAAGGCTATATCTCCAAACCCCACTCCTTTCAAGTGGCAGCAGAACTCAGAGTACTCACAGGCTAATGGTCTTGGTACAGCCGAATGTCTGGTGTGTTCATATGCCTCCCTCTGTAGCCCAGCCTTGGCCCCTTCAGGCCCCTCTGATGAGATGCCCTGAGCCTCAGCTGACAGACAGCCTGGGATGAGCGAGAGAGAACTGGCTGGTGGTCACCAATCTGAAAGGGGTGGAGGCTTGTGAGGGGCTATGGGTATACGGATGGCATGCTGTCCCTCATCCAAAAGACAATCTAAACCTTCTGTGTGACCGGTGGTCAAGCCCAGGGAAGCTGAGATGGGATAGGGTGAGTACACAGGTGCCATCCTCACCCATGTCGCTATAGAGTCATTCCAAGCATTCACCACCCCAGACTGCCTCAGTGACACCTGGGTATCCTGCAGGTGGCCAGTGTAAACCCCAAAGACGGCACGTGCACGCTGAGGGACTGCATGTACAAAGATGTACAGAAGGACTGGCCTGGCTACTCGGAGGGTGACCAGCAGCTGCTGAAGCGAGTGCTCACGCGGTAAGGTCCTGTGTAAACTTGGGCGGCAGCAGCCCCCCCTCCAGCCCCCCCCACACCAGCCCTCCCCAACACCAGCCCCCCCACCGCCAGCCCTCCCCAACACCAGCCCCCCCAACACCAGCCCTCCCCAACGCCAGCCCTCCCCAACGCCAGCCCTCCCCAACGCCAGCCCTCCCCCCCTCCAGCCCCCCCCACCGCCAGCCCCCCCCCCCCTCCAGCCCCCCCCCACCGCCAGCCCCCCCCCCGCCAGCCCCCCCCACCGCCAGCCTCCCCAACACCAGCCCTCCCCACCACCAGCCTCAGGCCTTGGACAGGCCACAGCCTGACAGATGGCTCTGGATCATAGCTGTCCCCAACAGTGCAGGCTCCTCTGGGCCGGGGTGTCCCATCCATGTCCCAGTGGCTTCTAATGAGCCTCTTGGGCCTACAGAGGCAGACTCCAAGAGAGTGGCACAGTAATTAAATGCTTCCCCTGGGCACTGGTGCTGGGAGTGGAGCAGCTAATTGGTTCTTGAGTGATTTCTCACTGAGAGATTGCTATTGATTCCTCAAGTTTAGGGACACCAGCTTACTCTGGCTGGCCTCGAACTCACAAAGACCCGCTTGGCTCTGCCTCCCGAGTGCTGGGATTAAAGGCGTGTGCCACCAGCGCCCGGCTTCTTTGCTTGTTTTAGCCAGGGTCTTAGAGAGACAAGCGTGTCTTAACTCCTGACCTGCCCTGTCTCCACCCTCCCCTAGTGCTGCGCTGACAAGTGTGTGCCCATTGTCAGGGGTGACCTGCACCCCGAGTGCTGAAGCATCCACACTGGGCCTCTTGCTGGCCCACAGGCAAGGGCATACTTCACCTGTGTGAGTGGTTCTAGTCATCACTTCTAATGCCATTTCCCCTGTGATGAGCGATGAGCCATTGGGCGCTCAGGACCAGTTCAGGGTGGGAGTGAGGGTAGTGCCTTGTGCATAGCAGTACCACATACAAGGTCACAGCTAACACACAGGATGGCCTTTGTGCTAGGGGGTCCCAGGTGCTGACGGCCACACCTCCACGTGCCAGAGTAGGAGTCCTCCCTGAGGACCCAGATTGGCTGTGCCGGGCATCCGTGCTGCATACAGCCCAGGTCTGGCTCTGGGAATCTGGCCCTCTGGGTAGCCACAGTCCCCAGGGCACGGTGGCAGTACCACTGTGATGCCTCTGCCACCCTTCTACAGGAAGCTGTGCCAGCCGCAGAGTGCCATCTCCGACGCCACTGCCTCCAGCCCACCCCAGGAGCATGGGCGCTCAGCCTCACCCTCTCAGGTACCCGCACGCCTGGGGGTAGATGAGTGTGGGGTCTCCATCGGTGCCCCACAGTCCTGTGTGTCAGTGCCCACTGCCTAAGCCATGCTCCCTTAGGGGATTGCTTTCTTCAGGGGCGGGGAGTGTCTGTCTGGGTGGCCACGTGCCCCCATCTTGTCCCTTTACCTTCCTGTGCCCACAGCCATGTATCTGCAGAATGCCTGTGAGTGGCATTGCTCTCCTCCTGTCACTGCCCAATCAGGGCAGGCACCTGTGTGGAGGGACCGCCTTCCCTTGTGTGTGGCCAGCTGTGTACGGGCGCCCCCATGCGGCCACAGCAGGCCCTGATGGTGGTTACTAGTTCTCTGCTCACTTTTCAGAAACGGCCACAGTCCACAGACTTCATTGACCCCCTGGCCAGCAAGAAGCCCCGGATCTCGCACTTCACACAGCGAGCACAGCCCACCCTGAATGGCAAACTGGGCACCCCCAATGGCCACGAGACCATGCTGCCCACCCTGAGGCCCACCCCCACGGACACCTTCAGTTCTAGCCATCTGCCCCCACGGCTGGAGCCCCCACGGACCCACGACCCCCTGGCTGATGTCAGTAATGACCTAGGCCACAGTGCCCAGGACTACAAGCACCAGGAGACCACGCCAGCCCCAGCCTCTCACCTCAGCCTGCCCTTGCTGACGGACTTCACCCAGCCTGAGCGGCCTGCCGGCTCCTCACACAGTCATAGCCGACCCAAGAGGAAGTCCAAGAAGCACAGGGACAGAGAGCGGCCCCCTGAGGACAGGCCCCCCGAGGACAGGCCCCCCGCTCCACAGCCTGCTGCCCCTGCACTGCTCCCAGACACCCCAGGTCAGTACCACCCGGTTGTTTGTGCGAGCCGCTGGGGTGTGGGTGTCACCACTGGAGTCAGGGCCTGGGGCCACTGTTTCTGCCACTAGCCTGCTCAGTGCGTGGAGCTAGGGCCTGAAACACCCATGCCAGGTTACCATGGAAGCAACATCTTCGGGGAGCGCTGATGCCCTGGGCCAGTGAAGAGAGCAGCTGTATCGGGGGCAATGGCTGCTGGGACAGGAGGACCCATGGGAAGTGAGGCAGCGGCATCTGGAGCCTTGTGTCTGCAGTCCTTGAGAGGATACCTCTGTAAACCACTGCCACACCTACCAGGTGCTATCAGAGGCCATAGGCAGCTGCTGGCTTTGTCTAGTAGGGTCCATTCAGAGGGTCTTGATGATGCACAGGGCATACTACCCTAAAAGAAACTACAGCCCCATTCTGACACGAAACAAACTCTGAAGCCAGACACAGTGCACACCTCTGCAACAGAGCCCAGCACTGATGGCTGCCAGGTGTGAGGACTAGTTGATGGTCACTGGCCCCGTGCGCTTAGGCAGGATGTTGTGGCTGCACAGGACACTTGCTTTTCTCTCCTTCATTGAGGCCTAGCCCATGGGATGACTCTGCTCGTGTTCAGTGGGGCCTCAACATATGCCTTCGGTGTACCCCTACTCTGCCTTCTCTGTACCTGTGGAGCCATTGTTAGCCTGGTCAGCTCCCTAGTGCAGTGTCCAGGGTCTCCCACTCAGTCAGCACCTGCCACTGAGCCCTGCAGCCTGTACAGCAGCCCCATGGGTTGGGGGCCTTGAAGCCACCGTAGGTTAGGCTGGGAGCACTTGAGTGAAATGGGGTGTGTGGGGACCTTGAGCTGCTGCCCCGGAGAAGCAGCAAGTGTACCCTGTCATCCCAGCCGTGGAGGGTAGCCCAGGCTACCTGTAAATGAAACCTGCAAATGAAAACCAAATAAATGAATTAAATGGCTAGAAGTGGTACTCTGCCTGGCAAGCAACTCATGCCCAGGTACTGCCTGCACCTTGCTCTTCCCTTCCTAGGTCCCACCAGCTCCTGGTGGTGGGTGCGGTTGGGAATGCCGTGTGGAAGACCCGCTCCCGACCGGCCCAGCCCGCAGTGTGTGCTGTGCAAAGGACAAGGGACTGATGGGGTCTCAGTGAAGGCCAGTGCCAGCACGGTTTACAGTCAGAGTTGTGCCCTGTTGTCTGCATGGCCGGGGTTTGTCTCCAGCCAGTGCAGATGCCCCACACTGCCAGCCCCCCTGTGTAGAGACCGCTTGGAGAGGGGCATGTCTGGGCTATGTGGCTGTAGCCTGGACAGTGGGTTCCCACTCTGGCCAGCTGGTCTTAGCACATGGTCCACTGCTAGTGTCCAGACTTGTGGCCATCAAGCGTGGCTTGCACCCCCACCCTGGCCCTGGACTAAGGGTGCATTGCTCATGCAGGTCTGAATGGAGCCTGTGCCAGTGTCCCCACGTCCACGTCAGAGACCCCGGACTATTTGCTGTGAGTATCTTACCTAGGCTGCGCCCCCACCCAGACCCTGCCTGAGCCAGGTGCTGCTGCTGCTGCTGCTGCTGCTGCTGCTGCTGCTGTTGCCGCCGCCCACTGTGCCCTTGAGCCCTAGCAGCCTTCTTGTCCCTCAGGAAATACCCCGCCATCTCCTCGTCAGAGCAGCGCCAGAGCTACAAGAATGACTTCAATGCCGAATACAACGAGTACCGGAGCCTGCACGCGCGCATCGAGCAGATCACGCGCAGGTTCACACAGCTCGATGAGCAGCTCAGGCAGCTGAGCCAGGGCTCCGAGGAGTATGAGGTAGTGCTAGCCGTCCAGAGCCGGCAGTGAGCCAAGGTCAGGGTGTGTGGCCTCGGCTGGGTCCTGGCCTCGGCTGGGTTCTGGCCTCGGGAGGACTTGTAGGTAGTGCACACACGTTTCTGGGGCACCCGCTTCCCTATGTGTCTTCCCCCGCCATGTCCCCTGCACCCTTGCAAGAACTGCAGGAAGGCCATCCACTTCCTGTGGCTGTCCCCTGCCTGGTCACTTCCAGAGAGAGCTGACATTTGGAGCTTTCCCGGGTGGGACATAATGAAATTAGTTCTTGGTGTTTCCCCCCAGACAACCCGTGGGCAGATTCTTCAGGAATACCGGAAAATCAAAAAGGTGTGTGAGGCAAAGTGGGTGCTGAGTGGGAAGCCCGCCTGGCCCAGGGTGCTGCTGGCTGGGTGGGTGTCTCACCGCACCTGGTTCCCTCGCAGACCAACACCAACTACAGCCGAGAGAAGCAGCGCTGTGAGTACCTGCACCGCAAGCTGGCCCACATCAAGCGGCTCATCGCAGACTACGACCAGCGGCGGCTGCAGGCCTGGCCCTAGCGCGCCGGTGGCAGGCCTGATGGCTCCGCCTGCTTTTCTAGTTTTCTATGAACTCGGCCCTTTGGCTGCCACAGAGACTGTCTATTTTTGTACCTTTTCTACTCCGTGCCTCCTCCACGGCCCGTGCCTCCAGGGTTAGAGGCTCCAGGGAGAGTGGGCAGTGCCAGGCCCTGCCACCTGCAGATCCCCGCTGGCAAGGTCACTGCAGCTCCCGGCTGTGCCTGAAGTCCTCCACGGTGGCCTCGGCAGCATATGGTCCTCAGCCCCCACACCTGCTCTTCGTGTCCCACGGAGGCTGCGTTGGGCTTGTGCTGCTGGCCTTGCTCCATCCCTCCATGCATTGTGGGTCCTGGGGTCCTATCTGCTAGGGTCTCGTGGCAGGGGGCTGAGGGTGGTGCCTTGCTCACCTTCTCCAGGGCGCAGGCCTGTGGCCTCCAATTGCTGCTCTCACTGTGCCTCATCTTCTCACACCCCAAATCCTAGGGGCCATTGGTTTGTGTGTGTGCGTGCATGCGTGTGTGTGCGCGCGCGCGCGCGGGTTCTGAGCTGTGCACATTCAGAAGGAAGCTATGGGTGGGCATGTACTGGGAGTTGCAGGGCCCCTGCACCCACAGCTGCAGAGCAGGGAGAGCAGAAACTCAAACACAGATGTCTATTTTTCTAAACCTTGGGGGTGTCTTTGGATGGCTTCCAAAGAGCCTGGCTACCAGGAGGCACCTGCCTGGTCCAGTCCTACCCTACTCAGCTCTTTGCTTTTCTCTGGGACCCCTGGGGCCCTCAGACCCTATCAGAAACCAGCCCTTCAGGTTTAAAGAACTGTTAGTTTCTAAATGGGGCAGGGCTCTGGGGGGACCCAGCCCAGGGCACCCCTCTCCTGCCCTGGGAACTCCACCCAGGGACTATCAGTTGAATTGGTCTGTTTTGTTGTTCTGTTGTCTTGAGATTTATGAAGGGGAGGGCAGGGCCAGGCTCTAGGGCTGTGGGTGCTGGCAGGTTAGAGATGTCTAACTTATTGGTGGTCTCCACCTTTGGACTGTACAGTGGATAGTCTACTTTGAGCCATGGAGTTGGTGTTTACAGTCTTCACTTTTGCCAAAACGTTACAATTGACAGAGAGGCGGTGCCTCCTGGGGACCCTTTCTCCGAACCTGTCTTTTGTACACTAAGCAGGTGAACCGCCGACTTTTAAAGTCTATAATAAATTTGATGGAGCCGAACCCTCTTGTGCTTTGTTTGTGTCACTGCGCAGTGGCCCTGAGTGAGAACTTGGCCGGGCCCTGTGGTGAGGTGAGGGATGAGGCCAGTCAGGCAGGCTGGGTTGGTCAGGCACTGTAGCAGACTGGGGCACTCCTGTTCCCCGGGCACAAACAGGGTGACCTGAACTGTGGGAGCCCTTTTCAGGTCCCGCGTGCTGTACCCAGCAGGTCCACATAGAGGATGATTGGGCCACGGGCCTGCGTGCAGGGGTCCGAGATGGTCTGCACTTGGCTGTGGGGGTAGGTCTTCTGTTCCACCCCTTGGCAGAGACAGGGGCTGGTCCTGTTGGAATAGGTTCCAGGCCCTCTCAAGGCTATCCTTCATTTTCTATCTGTTTATCTCCACAATATAAGTCTTTCTAATATTTCCTGCTGCTCACACTCAAGAAAACTCTGGGTTGGTGGGTAAACGCCCCGCACTTAACTCCAGCTACTAAGAAGGATGGGGCGGGAAGATTTTTTTGGGCCTACTTTAAAAACAGCAGATCAAAAAAACAACAAAAAAAAAAACCAGATCACAGCAAGGGGTGATGGTGTCTTAAGCCAGCACTCAACCAAGGCGTTGGAGCTGAGAGCAGTGGGCGTGGCCACCGTCGGCCTCGGGCTCCGATCAGACAGCAGAGGCTGGGTTTGCACCAGGGCAGTCTGTGAGCATGTTTGTTTTCAAAGGAAAAGGCCAAAGACAGCCCGCAAGGGAAGGGCCGGGGTCAGTCGGCCTCCAGGCCTTGGCCAGACTTCTGAGAGTTCTGAGGCGGCTGAGGAGGCGGAAGGAGAGCCAGGCGGCGCCCTGCGGGCCGCCGTGTACCCACCTCCCGGGAACAGTCTGGCCGTGCTCTTCCAGCGCCATCCCGGAGCCCTTGTTCCACACACCTCCCAGACAAAGCGGTCCCTGGCCACAGCTCCCCCCCACCCAGGATGTCCAGGCCAGGGGGACTCTCAGCCCTGGTCCTCCCGTCAGCCTTGTCCCAACTGCAGTCTCTGCCTCAGCCTCCCAAATGCTGGGATGGCAGGTTGGCCAGTAAGCACTACCACTACTAAGTCAGACTGATGAATAAATCACTGGTCATTTCTGTTGAAGTACACCCCATGAGTCCCTGCTTGCATCTGACTGAGCCTGGAGCCTTTCTTTAGGGCATGCAGTGGGATATGCCTGTAGTTCTCACTTCACAATCTCCTGTTCATACATCAAAACCCTTTCCAACAGCCCCCTCAGGGAATCCTGCCTGGGTCTCTTCATCGGGATGTGCTCAGTCCCCTTTCCGTCCCTTCATATTGGGATTGATTCCGGTTATCTGAACCGACAAAGTCTTGACGCCTACAAGGCGCAGTCCCTCTCCCTTTCGGGCAGACATTGCGGACGATCCACCTTTTCGGCCCGGCTCCAGCAGTGGAAAGTTTCCGCTAGGAGGAGGCAGCTTGTTTTGGAAAGTTCAGGAGGTGCCTCCCCCGCCTGCCCGCGGGTTCCCACGTTCCTTATCGCTGTGCCTGTCGAGGGGGAGGCCGCGCTGGCCTGGCCATCCTGTCCCCTCCCCTCGGCCGGGCCAGCAGGATGGTGCTCAGGCTGGGGGTGGGGAGCAGGCCTCGCTCAGCCCGGGACCCCCGCAGGCCCCTCGCCCAGCTGCCCCGCCTCCCTGACGCTGGCTGTCGCTCATTGGCTGCCGGGTGGTCCCGGTTCAACGTGGTTGCGCAGCGAGCCAATGCGCACGGCGCTCGCGCCCAAGGCTGCTTCCGGCCACCTGGGTCCAGAGCACCTCGAACCCTGGGCTGCTCGTCACGCCCGCGGGGGGCGTGGCCGGGGCGTGGCCTCGGCGCTTTTCTCTGCTGCCCGCGCGCCCGGGCCCCGCGCTGTCCGCCTCCGTAGTGCGATCCGACTCGGAGCCGGTGAGTGCGGTCCTGTCCCGGGGCGTAGGGCGGGCTCCCGGGCGGGGGGCCCGCTCTCATCGGCTCTGCCCGCAGCTCGCCGCGATGGAGCCCGCCGCCGAGATCCTGGTGGACAGCCCGGACGTGGTCTACGGCGCCGAGGCCATCGAGGCTCGCTATGAGTACCGGACGACGCGCGTCAGCCGCGAGGGCGGCGTGCTGCGGGTGCGCGCGGGGCGTGGGCGGCGGCGGACACCTGGAGCCCGAGGTCCCGCCACTCACTCCCCACCCGTCCTTAGGTGCAGCCCACGGCTACTCGCTTCACCTTCCGCACCGCCCGGCAGGTGCCCCGGCTCGGGGTCATGCTTGTCGGCTGGGGCGGGAACAACGGCTCCACGCTCACCGCGGCCGTGCTGGCCAACCGGCTGCGCCTGACCTGGCCCACGCGCACTGGTCGCAAGGTGGGGGCCCAGGCCGCCTGGGGGCGGGGGCGGCTGGCTGGGCGGAGCCCGAGGGGCGGGGCCGGTGAGAAGGTGTGGGTGACGTCACCCCAGGTCTTGGCCCGACGAGGTGGGGGCGTGGCCTCTGGGGCTGGCGGGTCCCCGCGCGCCGGGCCCCTCCCTGCTCAACACGCTGCCCCTCTTGCCCCCCCAGGAAGCAAACTATTACGGCTCGTTGACCCAGGCGGGCACCATGAACCTGGGTCTAGATGGCAACGGCCGCGAGGTGTTTGTGCCCTTCAGCGCGCTGCTACCCATGGTGGCCCCCAACGACCTGGTGTTTGACGGTGGGCGGAACCTCGGGGTGGCATGGGGGTAGGTGTGGGAAGGCCCAGGGTGGAGGACGGGTTCAGTGTGAGGGTCCCCACAACCTAGGCTGGGATATCTCGTCACTGAACCTGGCCGAGGCGATGCGGCGCGCACAGGTCCTGGACTGCGGTCTACAGGAGCAGCTGTGGCCCCACATGGAGAGCCTGCGTCCGCGGCCCTCGGTCTACATTCCTGAGTTCATCGCTGCCAACCAGACAGCACGTGCAGACAACCTCATCCCTGGCACACGCGCGCAACAGGTGGAGGCCTCACCGGCTTCCCCAGCCCACTGTCACCCCCTGTGGCTCTCCCTTTGGCTACATACTCGCCACCGCCCGTCCTGTCCCGGGGAATGAGCGGCCCAGGCCTCTGGGGGGCTTGGACTATTCCACCTACTCTCCCCCACCCTTTCCCAGTTGGAGCAGATTCGAAAGGACATTCGAGACTTCCGATCCAGCGCAGGACTGGACAAGGTCATTGTGCTGTGGACCGCCAACACGGAGCGTTTCTGCGAGGTGGTCGCAGGCCGCAATGACACAGCCGAAAACTTGCTGCGTACTATCCAGGTGGGCGCACGCCCAGAGTTCCTGGGGGTGGAGGCCAGTCCAGAGGGAGCCTTGGCTGACTGCCTCTCTGCCCTCAGCTTGGTCTGGAGGTGTCACCGTCCACACTTTTTGCTGTGGCCAGCATCCTAGAGGGCTGCGCCTTCCTCAACGGGTCCCCACAGAATACACTGGTGCCCGGTGCCCTGGAGCTGGCTTCCCAGCGCCATGTGTTCGTGGGTGGGGATGATTTCAAGTCCGGTCAGACGAAGGTCAAGTCTGTTCTGGTGGACTTCCTCATCGGCTCTGGCCTCAAGGTACCTGGGGGGCTCCATGAGGTGCCAGAAGGGAGCCAGAAACTCGGGTTGATGGGGGTACTGCGGAGCCGGACACACTTGCATCCATGACTCTGACCACACAGACCATGTCCATCGTGAGCTACAACCACTTGGGCAACAACGACGGTCAGAACCTGTCTGCGCCTCTGCAGTTCCGCTCCAAGGAAGTGTCCAAGAGCAGCGTGGTGGACGACATGGTTCAGAGCAACCGCGTGCTCTACGCACCTGGAGAGGAGCCAGACCACTGCGTACGTGGGGTGTGGGGTGTGGGCGGGCAGGGGCCTCGGCGCGGTGGGGGGGGGCCGTATGACCCGATGAACCCCCACAGGTGGTGATCAAATACGTGCCCTACGTGGGCGACAGCAAGCGTGCCCTGGACGAGTACACCTCAGAGCTGATGCTGGGTGGCACCAACACCCTGGTGCTCCATAACACCTGTGAGGTATGGAGGGCCGGTCAGGCGTGGTGGGCAGGCACGGGTGTTGATTCGCCAGACCCTTGTCACACCTCTCCATTCCCCACCCAGGACTCGCTCCTGGCGGCGCCCATCATGCTGGACCTAGTGCTGCTCACAGAGCTCTGTCAGCGCGTGAACTTCTGCACCGACGCGGACCCCGAGCCCCAGGGCTTCCATCCCGTGCTGTCGCTGCTGGGCTTCCTCTTCAAGGCGCCGCTGGTGCCCCCGGGCAGCCCGGTGGTGAATGCACTCTTCCGTCAGCGCAGCTGCATCGAGAACATTCTCAGGTGCGCCTGCTGAGGGCAGTCCGCAGCAGCGGCGGCGGCAGGGCGGTCCTGGGGTGGCCCTGCTGAGTCCGTGCTCTCCCCACAGGGCCTGTGTGGGGCTCCCGCCCCAGAACCACATGCTCTTAGAGCACAAGATGGAGCGCCCAGGCCCGGTCAGCAAGCCAGGAGAGATTGCAGCCTCCAGCCCACTGCCACATAAGAAAGAGTCCACACCTGCTGCCACCAACGGCTGTACCGGTGATGCCAATGGGCATGCCCAGGCACCGACACCAGAGGTGTCCACTGCCTAAAACCAAGTGATCCTTTCATCCCCAACCCTTCTCTTACTCTTGTTCCCAAGACCTTACAAATGAAATAAAGGGTCCCCATCAGGCAAGCCTCCTTGTGGCTTTTTACAGAGTTTCAGTGTGTAGCCCCGGCTAGCCTAGAATTTGGTATGTAGACCAAGCTGTTGGCCTGGAACTCAATCCATCCACTTGCCTCTGCCCAAATGCTGGGATTCAAGGCCTGCAGCACCAGCCTGGTCCCTCTGCCCTCCATGCTGATGTGGTAGTCTCTCAGCTTCACCCCACCCATCTGAGCAGGGATTGAGGCCATAGCTACTGGTGAAGTGAGGGAAACCAGCCGTACCAAAAAGACAAAACCAAATGTGTTTATTGGCAGTCCCCCTCAGCCCCCAAGCCCTGTGACAGCACATAGGTCCGAAGGCCCGCACTTCTCTGAGGTCCTTGCGCGCGTCTGTGTGTGTGTCTGTGTCTGTGTGTGTGTCTGTGTGTTTAGAAAATGAGAAAGTCCTTCGTGGGGGCCCTGCTGGCCATCCAGTCCGGGTAGCAGGGGCGTGACCCGAGACCTCGCCAGCAGGACACTGGGCTCAGGCCAGGGCTATCACACGCTCATGGTCATGCCGGGGGAGTACTGCAGAGAGAGGGCGGCGCGCGGAGCGCGGCTCAGCTCCGGCCGAGGCTGTGGCCCGCCCTCCCGGGGACAGGGGGAACCCGGGGAGGGTGGAGAGGAGGGGAAGGTGCCGCGGCCGCCCCCCCCCACCTGGCCCGCCGCGGTCACGGTCTTGCTCTGGCCCCGCGGCCGCCCCGCCGGGGTCTGCCCGCCAGGCCCCTCCGGCCCGCCGCGGCCGCGGGTGGGGAGTCGACGCAGGCGCTTACGCTTTCGCTCGGGAACGGATGCAGGAAGGTCCCGGCGGCCGCCATCTCGCTGTCGTCGCGCGGGGTCCCCGGGGCGTTGCTCAGGCCGCCCACGGCGCCGGGGGAGTTCTGGGGGCGGCGCCGGTCAGCGCGGGGGTCCCCCGCCCCAGACCACCTGCCTCCACCCACCCAACGTGCACGACCTCACCTTCGGCAGCCCGTCCATATCGCCCGAGCCTGCGGAGAGACAAGAGGCTCAGGCGCCGGTGCGGAGCTCAGGGACGGGGTACCCCAGGATCTCTCGTTCCCGTAGCCGGGGGTCGATGGAGGGTGCAGGCGTTGCGCCCAGGGGCCACCCGAGAGCTTGGGGACGGGGGTCTCTCAGTCGCCCCTCCCGTGGCGTGGAGATCAGGGCACTAGTGGGGCTAGGTGCCGGCGACCAGGGACCTCGCAGCCTCTCGTCCCGGCGCCTGGGGGTCACGGTGCCCGCCGATGGAGCCGCTAGGTGGCGCCCGGCCACTCACCCAGGGATCCGTTCACGTGGTGCGGCTCCATCGCGCTCATAGAGGCCATTGGGCCCTCGGGGCCGGGGCCGAGCGGGAACTGCGGGCACAGGGCAGCGTGGGGCTCGGGCCGGCCGCCCCCCGCGGGGTCCCCGTCGGGTGAGGCGCACCGGCCCCCACTCACGTTAGCCCTGCCGGCGCCCGGCCCGATGGGGTTCATGATGGTATACATATTCTCGCTGGAGTTGGTGGAGTCTGGGGGCGAAAGCAGGGGCTGCGTGGGTGGGTGCGTGCAATGGGGATCCCGGCCCACTCCAACCCACATGTTCCTTACCTCCAGGGCTGGGCATGATGGGTGTTCCGGGGGCTCCGCCCCCTCCTGCGGGTCCCTGCACGGAGACATGGAGACTGTGAGACATAGCTGGTCTGGCCTGCACCCTACAGGTCCCACCGCGCACCCGCAGGGACTCACCGTGTAGCTGCCAGGAGATGAGGAAGCGTAGGGAATCTGGGAACAGGCAGGGACAACTGTGAGCGTCAGTGGCAGGCAGCTGGCCCGAGCCCTCCTTCCCCAGCTCACCCTGCCTGCCACTCACCGAGTTACCGCTGGGACTGGCCCACGGGCCACGCACCCCCGGACCCCTGGAAGAGATGGGGGCGCTGCAGCAGCCCAGGCGCCCAGGGCCCAGCAACCCGTCATTCCCTAGGGCTAAGTGACACTTCTGGCCTCAGTTTCCCCTCCAGAAGGTGGAATAAACAATGCCCAAGTTGTCCCTGAATACATGGCCTGCCTCTAGGCTGGGTGACCACAAGCCTGAGGGTACCCTAGGGCCTTACATGTTCATGGATGGCAGGACCTGGCTGGTGGCAAGGGAATTGGGTGGGGGCCGCATGCCAGCTCCATAGCCCTGTCGAGGCAAAGGGTTAGTCACTGAGAACCTAGGATGTGGCGTGGCCCTTCTGTCCCATAAGGGGTTCGACCACCCCTTACCTGGGGCCCAACACTGGCCATGCTCCTCGGAGGTGTCACCCTCTGCATCGGGCCTCCCAGGCTGGGGTGCCCTGGGCAGAGACATAAGAGAGAAGGCTCAGGCTTGGGCATTCCCAGGCATGGACACCACATCAAGAAGGGACGGTCCTGTGGAACAGCAGCTGGAGTGTCTGTTACTCACCCTGTGTGCGTGGGGAGGGGTCCATGGCACCGGGGATGAGGGGCTGGGAGCCAGGGAGGCCCACGGGAGGCTGTGGAGGGGGGCATGGTACTGAGTTGGAGGCGACACCCCCACCCAGGTCCTGTTCCCCCCAGCCCCACCCTCTCTCACCTGGCCTGGTATCCTTAGGGAGGGCCGGGCACCCCCTGGGAACCGTGCTGACATAAAGGGCTGAAAGAGATGGGTTGGGAGTCAGCAATCTCTGATCTGTACTTCCCCTAACGAAACCCTGTTCTTACTGTGCCTGGGGGCAGGATAGGAGCTGGGGCCTCCAACCTTGCTAGTCCCCTGCCTCAGAGCCAGGTTGCAGACCACAGCCAGTTGGCACAGGTACTCAGGGGCACAGACTCATGTCTGTCGCTAGCAATGACAAGGTGCACACATGTCCATACCCACTGTGGTGACAATCCTTCCACGGAATTCTAGCCTGCAGCTTGTCCCTACCTCAATTGTGGGAACAAAAGAGGCCCCGGGGCAGCCATACCTGAAAGAAGCCTGGCGCCATAGGACCGGCCCCCATTGCGTCATTAGGGGCCATGGCGCCCATCACAGGGTTGGGGGCTGCCGCACTCTGCAAGGATATGAGACACCAGAGGATGGGGTGAGCACCATAATAGGTGACTTTCTGAACAGGTTCTCCCCCTATCTTTGGAGACAGCCTGGGGACAGCTGTCATGTGGCCAAACTGGGATGTCAATCAGGACAGAGAAAGGGGAGGTTGACTTGGAACAGCCACACCCCAGTCTTCTGTGGCTCCCCCTCATCTCAACTGGCCCGTGTTCTCCTGGTGGCAGGGTGGCCTTCTGATGATGCACACCCAGGCCTTCCTTGTCCTGCACTGTAGATGCACACCCGGCCCTCCAGGAGGCAGGAGCGGAACTCTGGGTAGGGGCCACAGTCCCCAACCCTCCTTAGATGGACAAGGACCAGGTCTGACAGGCCCAGAGCTGGGGGTGGGGGCTGACGGGCCACTTCCGCTGCCCGATTCCATTCTGGTGACCAAAGTGCAGGAAGTGGGGGAAGAGAGGCCCGAAGTCTGGGAAGGCTGACCTCAGGATGGCCCTTTCTGCTGACCCTCTCCTCTCACTGCCTTCTCAGGCGGAGAGCTTCCTAGGTGTCCCTAGGACTGCACTGGCTAGCACAGGAATGCTTGGGGCTATGGAGGCTTCTGTGAGATCTCTGGAATGGGGACAGCCCTCCACAGCTGAGCCAGGTCTCTGGTCTAGCCCCCGAAAATAAACGACAGCAGCTCACAGCAAAAGCGCACTCACAAGGAACCCCAAATCACTGTAATCCCGGGTGCTTTAGGGGTTGTCATGGCCAAAGCTCCCCAGGGTTCCTCGGTGCAGACCAGCCGGTACTGCGGGGACGGCAGCCCGATCGGGAACCCCACCCCCCGCCCCAGTCAATCATCCCACAGCGACGACAACGCCCGCCCGCGTTACCATGACGACGGGCAGGGGCGCGCTGGCGTTTCCAAGAGACGCCAAGGTCGGGCCGCAGCCGCGGGGCGCCTAAGACCAGTCTGCTCTGGCCCCGCCCTCCGACGCCCACGCTGCCATGGCAACCGGCGCCTAGGGACTGCGGAACGGAGACCAGGGCTGCCTACTGTGCCAAAGGGAAACTGAGGCCAGGGAGTTGGTCTTTAACCCCAACACTCCAGAGGCAGAGGCAGAAGGTTCTCTGTGAGTTCGAAGCCAGCATGAGCTACACAGGATAACAGAATTATTTAGTCTCAAACAAAAAACGAAACAAACAATTCCAGGAGCTGAAGAGGCTCCAGGTTCAGTTCCCAGCACCCACATGGCGCCACAGTAACTCCAGTTCCAGGCATCTGACGCCCTCTTCTGACCCCCACAGACACCAAGCATGCACAGGGTGTACAGACAGACTTGCAGGCAAAACATTCCTACACATAAAATAAAAGTATTTTTAAAAATAATAGAGAGGAGCATGGTGGCACAGGCCTTTTAATCCCAGCACTCAGGAGGCAAAGGCAGGCGGGTCTCTGAGTTCAAGGCCAGCCTGGGCTACAGAGTGAGATCCAGGAGAGCCAGGGCTACACAGAGAAACCCTGTCTCGAAACAAAAGAAGTGGGCCCAGATTCCAGAGCCCTGGAGACTCACATAGTCCTGGAAGACTTTGGCCTCACTGGAGTGCTCACAGGCCTCTCTTCGGTCTGGGGCTGCGCAATAAAGGTCCCAGAAGACACTGCGGGCAGCAGAGGGAATGAGGTGACCCCCACGTACCCCCAAAGCTCCCGCTTCCCTCTGTCGGCTCTCACACAGGTACATACCACCACCAGGAGTGCAGGAAACCAGGGGGCTCGCCCAATGTGATGTTCTTCTCCCAGCGGATCTACAGTGAAGAGGGTGAGTGAGGGGCAGGTACCCAAGAGGTGTCTGCCAACACTACCAGGGGACAAGCCGAACAATTCAGGACAACGTGGGGTGTCCTGGTAGAGTGGACACTCACCTCGGACAGGAAGGTCTGTGCCGACTTCTGCGCCCCCACATGCAGCAGGTATTCATATACATACAGTGCGAGCCTACAGGCAGGGTGGGAAATGGGTTCAGGTTGTTCAGCATAGGGCACCTGTGGGCCTAGCCAACACAAGGCCATGATCAGGTTCCCCAGCCAATCCTCCCCTGCCCGATACTAGATCCTCAGCACTGCCAATCACAGAAAACAGCTTTACTGACCTGTGGCAGCCAACTCCTATAGACTTATCAACACCCCACCTAAAGGCTCCTCCCAAGGGCCCCATCTTCACCCTTAGTACCAGTGATAACCATAACTTTCCTTCCCTGGAGAGTACTCAGACAGTAATGGCGGCTCTGGGGAGTAGGGAGACGAGACGTGAGGCAGAGGCTGACAGAAGACAGGGTCTGCAGTGCCAGTGACCCATGGGGCCACTGCCTCCCTCTCACCTGCTGGGACTCTCTTGCTCCGTGGCCACATGGAGTGTTAGGTCATCCCACCCAACCTTCCGTCCACGGCAGCTCCATCCCCCACGTTACCCACTTGCTGGGCACTGGCCCCTCCAGCTCACATATACATTCTCTGGGTGTCCCCGCAGGGGCATGACGATAAAGAGACATGCTGGAGCTGGAGATACGGCCCGCAGGGCTCCAGGGGCCTCCCCAGCTGTCCTCACCCTCCCTGGCTGAGGGCCTCATCCTAAAATAACCGGGCTTTGACTCGGGCCCTGCTCTCCCTCACACCCCAGCGTGGCTCCCACTACCTCATGTCTGTCCCAGGATGCACTTCGGACCAAATGCCGGGACCTTGCACCCCCAGCCCGACCCTGTGGCTCTGCCCTTCACCTTGATATTCTTTCTTCAATTGCCCATCTATCTGCCCATCTGTCCACCTGTCCACCCATCCATCCACTCCTCCATCCATTCGTCCCCCCTTCTGTCCATTGGTCTGTCCTTGTGCAGTAGCACACCGGCCACCCTCTTAGGATCCATGCTGTTCTCTCAGACACACACAGCAGACCTAGAAGGGCTGAGCTAGCAGATGAGAGGTCTGTGTCAGGATCGGGGTGGGCTGGCCCAAGATGAGGGCTGTGATTGCAACCTGAACCACGTGTGTGGGATGGCACCATGGCCAGGGTGCCATGCCAGCCCAAGCCCCCTCCTGATAGCCAAGAAGGAGCTGTGGCCACCAGAGCCTACCATTCTGTGGCCAGAGACTGAGCTGGGGCCTGATAGGGATTAGACAACGCGGTGATACTCAGATGCTCACTCCTTGACTACTGTGACATCTTTCTCCACCCTCTTCCCACAGCCTGCCCATCAGTGGCCTGACCCTGCTGGGGCGCTCAGAGCCTCCAGCCTTCTCCTTCCCTCTTGCTGGTATTTTCATCCCTGCCCGCCCCAGCCACCTGCTTCCTGGAAGCTCCCCCACATCCCAAGGGGGCCTCAGGAATTGGGTTCACAGGTCCTATCACCAGCACCCCAATCATAAGGCTAGTACAACAGGGAGACCCCATGGACCCAGCCACTAGGGTGGAGGCAGGTTGCTGGAGGGACACAAGGCCAGTCTCAGTGTTCTCAACTGTCCCCTCCCCCTCATGTCTGCCCTGCAGCTGCGTCCTGCTCCAGGCCCCGCATGCACTGTCTGAGCTGGGCCCTGGGCTACCACCTGCCTCCCACCCCAAGGCCTTTGCCTAGGCTGTGCCTTCCAACTCCAGCATCAACAGTCTGAGGTGTCCCTGCCATACTCAACTCTGCCCATGCCCCACTCACCCTATTGTCTCTTACAGGTCGGGGGAGGAGACGGCCATAGGTCCTGAGACCCGCACTGTCCTGGGTCAGCTTCCCTGAGTCCCTTGCAGCAGAAAGCAAAGCCAGGACAAAGCTCAGCCCTTCCTGCTAGAAGGGCTGAGTGGCCTGGAGGACAGGCCTGGGCTGTGCGGCGTGGACAGCTTCATGTTAGCTGGTTCCCAAGGCCCAAAACACCACTGCCACGGCCACCATAATTACAGGGGTTCCTGTAAAGGTCACCCCTCAGACAGGCTGCTGAGAGCCGACAATCCCACTCCAGTCATCATCTAACCCGTCCCCAGGTCCTGCCAAGGTCTTCAGTGACCCTGTCACCCACAGGCCTTTCTGTCACCTGCGTCAAGAGGAAGGTGGCTGTCCTGTGTCACCCTGAAGGCTGTTCAGAGAAGCCACCTCAGCTGTTGGGTGGCACCAGATGGACATGTGCCCCTGGCCAATGCTTACACACTTTAGCTTACACAGGGTCCACTCAGACCCCAGCCTTATCCTTGCCACCCAAATGCAGGGTCCCCACAGCCAGGTAGATGCTACCCACCGTGGAGCTGGCTGCCCACGCTCAGACATACAGGCCTACAAGGCTCTAGTTGCTGAGGGGACAGAGGACAGGGCACAAGCAGGCCTGGAAGGTGGAGACCACAAACAGGTGAGTCCAGGGTACAGACGGGGATAGAAGAGAAAAATCAGGGCTGGGCCAGTCAGTAATCGAGACACTAGAGTTGGAAGTCCTGAACTCAGAAAGGTCAGCCAACCCCAGTGCAGTAGGTAAACTGAGGCAGGGCCGCCTGCCTACCCTCTCTGTGAGGATCCCACAGGAAAGATGGATGACCGCACACAGCCTGGTTCCAGGAGCCTCATCTACCAGGACCAGCTCCCACACAGGCCTCCCGCCCATCCCAGCTCCCAGGCTTTGGCTTCAGCCATGCCAAGCCTGGTTGGCCTCTTTGCTGTTCTCTGTGAGTCCTGCAGCCCAAATGCACTGTTTTTTTCAGACGGCCTTGCTCAGTAGGTGAGCTTGGATAGGAGAGCCTCCTGCCTCAGCCTTCTGTATGCACTTTCAAAGACACAAGCCTCCCTGTGATCCACACTCAGCATCAGGACTTCTGCTAATCCGCAGCCCAGCCGCAGCTCCTACCACAGGGCCTTTGCACACAATGAGCCTGCCACCATATCCCTCCCTCCCCTCTCCCCCTTTGCTCCCCTTCCAGCCTACCTTGAGGTTCCTGATGGTCCCACTGGTACTTTGTGAGGTGACTGGGCCCTTGCTCTCTGAATGTGCGTGTCCTCTCACACAGACACCCCCCCCCCATCACCTTCCCAACTTAGCGCAGGACTATATGAACTAGTCCCCAGGCTGGGGACTCACCAGGTGTCGGGTGACCCAGCCAGACAGCCCCTGCTTCCCACATGGGCAGCAGCCCGATGCCAGGATGGGTCATTGAGTTTACTGAGCCACAAAAGAAGCCTAGTGATAACAACAGAGGCCTGAGGGGCAGCCTTACATGGCATCCCCAGTGACCCATTAGTCTCCAATGTGAGTGCTGCGCCCCCCTCACGCACACTTCAAATGTTCGACTCTTCACCCACTCCCCTGCACGGGCACCCAGGGAAGGAATGCTAGCCCAGGTGGGTGCTCACTGGAAGCTCATCCACCTGGCCATTCATCCTGCATGTCCAACACTGGGCATTGAGAGCCAGAACCACTCTGGCCCACCCAGGGCTACTGTGTGGTAGCCCAGGACCTGCAGTCAGACACAGCCAGAGGCCGCACCTTCCCTCCTGCCCTGTGCCACACCTTTGCCCACAAGTGACAGTGAGTTCAGCTCAGGTCACACATGCCCATGCAAACCTCACATCTCCAACACCTCACGAGGCGGCCCCTCAACCTGCTGGAATCTGCAGCCACAACGAACCCTAGGAGTCTCCTTTCAAATCTCCAGCATTGGGCTTGCATGCATGGGACTCCTGCAGCTCTCCACGAGTCCCATGGTCTCACGGGGCGCCCCTAATGCTCACACCTGTCAGGTCTGTGTGGCCCCAGAACCATCGAGGTCTCGCACCCTTCAGATGCTGTGCCTGCCCTGGGCGTCCTGTGACCGCTCTCATCCACGTCCTGCTCTCTACACCATGGACTCCTCAGAGCTCATAGTCCTCTGACCCCGCACCCCATCCACTGCCGTGTGATCCCAGCATCCCCTTCGGGGTCCTGTCTGACCCCTTGATCTCCTGTCCCCTCAAATGTCCTGAGACCCCAGGCTCTCTTGGCTCTCCCACGCTGCAATCTCATGCCCTCTGAATTTCACGTGACCCTGAGCCCCTGGAACTCTAGTGCCCCCAATATATTCTGTCCTTTGTGTCTCCCGTGACCCCAAGAGAGCCTCAGGTCTCGCACGCCCACAATCACCCACCCTGGAGGTCTCGCATGACCCCACGAGCCCCTTGACCTCGTGTGTACCCCTGAAATCCTGCTCCATTCTGATCTCCGGCAACTCCACGAGCCCTCTGGATCTCATGTGTCCCCCTGAAATCCCGCACCCTTCTGGTCTCGCGTGACACCACGGCCCCGGTCCTGCGTGGCCCCCGCGCCGGGCACTCACTTCTCGCGCGCCTGGCCGTCCGAGGGCGCGCAGCCCTTGCCCGCTTTGCCGTACATGCTCCGCACCTGTCAGGCGCGCGTGGCCATCGCTGCCCGCGCCCCGGGCCCCGCAGCCGTCCGGCGGGAGCTGCGGCCGCGGGTGGGTTCGAGCAGCGCTGCCCTCCGCGGGCTGTTCCGGGAAGCGCGCCGCCGCCGCCGCGCGCTCCCGCCACTCTTAAAGCGGCAACGGCGGGCGCGCGGGTGGGCCCCGCTCTGGGAGCGCGCACGCGCAGAGCCCGCGGGGGCGGCATTGCCCACCACCGGGTTGCGCGCGACTTTGCAGCGGCTACGGTACACCTCTCGCAGACACCCACGAGGGAGACACGCTCTAGAGCTGCCGTGCCTGAAAATCGGGAATGACTGCGAGTTCCAGGCCCACCAAGGCTGTGGAGCGAGACTCCCAGTTGCATAGACTCGCGAGGCTGTGGGTATCTCGGCTTCGACTCGGGACATGCGATGGGCTCCTGACCTCAAAATGCATACGTCCACGACATTCTGCACCCCAGACACACACAGCGAGCCCACATGCAGCGCGGCCAGCTGTGAGGAGTTCGATCTCTTTCTTTTCATTTGAGAGGGTTTCACATAGTTCAGGCTGGCCTCGAACTAATTAAGCAGCAGAAGACGCGACTTTGAACTTTTGATCCGGCCTCAGCCTCCCTGCTGCGGAGATGACAGGCGTGCACTGCTTGGCCTGGGTTGGCGTGTGGATGGAACACTGGGCTTTGTGCATGCCAGCGCTGGACCAACTGAGCCCTAGTCCAACCACACTTTGTTTGTTTTTCTGAAACCGTTGTCTTCACTCAGAGGCAGAGGCAAGCAAACCTCTGAGTTCGATGCCAGCCTGTTCTACATAGCGAGTTATGAGACAAAAGGATGCATAGTGAGACCTTGTCTCAAAAGTCGGATCCAAACAAAACAATGTCTCATGTAGCCCAGGCTGTCCTCCAACTCCCTATATCACTAAGGCTATCCTTGAACTGGTGATTCTCCTGCCTCCACCTCTGGAGTACTGGGGTGGCACGCGTACTCGCTGGACCGAGGGCGTGCTCCCCCTCCGCCCGCGCGCACAGCACACGCACATGCATAACACGCGGGCACCGCGAGCGCACGTTTGGTCGTAGCACATGGGGGTCAGGAGGCGTGCAGGCGAATGCTCGCTGTCCCTGCAAGTGTCCCCGGTTGGGCAGCGACGGTTGGGGGGGAGGGAGGGACAAGTAGGAGATTGCCCCAAGTATGTCTTCAGCATGGCGCAGTCATGGGCGCAGGTTTCCTGTTGGACGTGTGTGTGTGTGTGTGTGTGTGTGTGTGTGAGGGGGGGGGGAGGGAGACAGAGAGAGAGAGGGAGACAGAGAGAGAGAGAGAGAGACAGCCTGCAGGTCACGGTGGCCCTGTGTCGTGCACGGTGTCCCGGATGCAGGCAGATCCCCTTGCCCGGGCCTCCCCGCCCCCACCCTGGCCGGCGGGCGGGAAGCCGAGAGTAGAGGTTCCAGGAGCGCAGGAAAAGCTGCCCAGGCGCGCCCCGCCTCCTCCCCCAGGGCTCAGCTGGGCGGACGCCGGCCTTTCCCATTTCCTGCCAGGCCCGTCGCCCCCTCCCCCAGCTTCCTCTCCCCGCCGCGGGGCTGGAGACTGTTGGGTGTCTGAAAGGCCGTCGGGGAGCCTGGGCCCCCGAGGACAGCAGCTCTTTGCATCCTCTGCTCTTGGCGAGGCACCCGGATGAACAGGTTCCTTCCACCTTCATCTGTGTCCCCAAGGTCCAGCGCTGCCCAGGACGCCCGGTTTCCCCTTCCTCAGCCCCAGATCTTTGATTAAGTGTCTTCACCCACCCCCGGAGCCATTTATTGAGCGCCTGCTGTCTACCGGGCTCTGGGGACCCAGTGGGGACACTTTGCTACGACTCCTGGAGCAGAGAGTCCACTGCGGAAAACTGGCGACACAAGCTGGGCAGAGGGAGGGGGCACCGGCGGCGGCGAGGCCTGCGGGGCTCCCGGAGGAGGGTGGAGGCGGACGCAGGAAGGAGGGAGCTGCGAGGCGGGGGCGCCCGCAGGCCTGCAGGCTGCTGGGGGAGGCTCTGAGGGCGGGAGCTACTGCACCGTCGTCATGGCAACTGAGGCGCTCCCAAACACAGCTAGGAGAGTCGGGGGAGCTGAGCACGCAGGACACACACACCCAGTTTGGGCATAGGCAGGGGCCGGCCCAAGTGAGAGAGGGGAGGGAAGAGAGGGTTGGCACCCTAGGTCGGGGAAGGAGCGCTCAATGGGTCGCAGCCAGTACAGCGGCCCTGGGGTGCTGGAGGCAGCGGGGCAGGGATAGGCGTGAGGACCTAGCAGCCTGCCGTACGGGTGGGTGAGATTTATTTCAAGAGCCACCGTGAGAGGCTGGGGCTGGCTGGGCTCAGAAAACTATTCCCTTGGGCCGGCGAGATGGCTCAGCCGGTAAAGGCGCTTACCACCAAGCTTGATGACCCGAGTTCAACCCCCAGGACTAATCTTGTGCTGACTAATCTTGTGACTTCCACACGCACAATGGCACCTGTGCTCACACACACAGACAATAAGTAAGTATACGTCAAATAAAGCGATTCCTTCAAGTACAGTGATGCGGCGACGGGCGGAGGCGTTTGAAGCCTGAGCCCTTTTCTCTCGGGTCTGGTAGGGACCAGATCGCCTGCTTCGCCAAGCGGGCCAGGCTCTGCAAACTAGACCCTGCTCCCCAAAGCACGCGGAGGTTCTGGCCTGCGATGCTGGAGGCTAAATCTTGTTTCTCTTCTTGAACCTCCTGCCCGCGGCAGCAGGGTCCAGCAGAAGAGCCGGCTCCGCCGCGGCCCCGTGTGGAGGGCAGGGGCACTGCAGGGCTGCTCCTCCCTCCTCCCTCCTCCCTCCTCCCTCCTCCCTCCTCCCTCCTCCCTCCTCCCTCCTCCCTCCTCCCTCTGCCCTGTCCCCCCTCCCTTCCCTGCCCCCTCTAGATTTCCCCAAACGCCTTGGTTGTCGCTATAATTGACAGCTGGTGCACCCCCCGCCCGGGACACAGCGCAGGGGAGCGGAACCGTGTGGACCCCGCACCCGCCGGCCAGCCCCGCCCAGCTGTGCGTAGGAGGCGGCACAGCTGGAGCGCGGCTGTACTCGGAGACTGTTTCCTCTCCGCAGCTGTAATTATGGGTAATTTTCTGAGTGCAACACAAAAATTAAAACCCAAACACCACCGGGAAGGGAGCAGCCGCAGCTGCTGCACGCGATGAGCTTGGGCCTGGGGTAGAGGGAGGACGGAGACCTAGGGCCCCCTGTCCATTAGCATCTCGGGGTGCAGGGCTCCGAAAATCGAAGTACTGTGGACAGGAACTTGTGTGGGCCACGGTGTGGCACTGTTCAGGTGCCCAGCGGCCCCTCTGCCCTCTCTGACGGGAAGCCGAAGAGGTCGCCCTCGCTAGACAGCAGCCCAGCGGGCAGGCTTCTCCTGTGGCTCCTACTGCCGGCCCTCGCCCTGCCCTTGGGGACTTCTGAGCCACACCAGTCCTGGGATCACTGCGGTGTGTGCTGCTGCCCCGCAAGACCGACCCCCGGCTTCCGTTCCACCTGACCTCGGATTCTCAATTCAGCCCCGGCACAGGGCTTCGTGGTTTGGCTGAGCTCTCCTAGCAGTGTTGGTACAGTTTGTTCTGGAAGAAAAGGCCGGGTCGCAGTGACAAAGCAACCTGCCTGAGGATGCATGGCAGGGACCAGACCCCGGATGCTCTTTTAGGGGTGTGTTGGTAATGCATGGCCCCCTCACATCCTCTCATTTCGTGTGAGACGCACTCAATAAGTATTTGCTGGGCAGACGAACCAGCACCGCTTCTCTCCTGAACCCCGAGGGGCCTGGTTTTCCTCAAGACTGTCGGGTTTCCTGCTCCCTCAAAACAGCTGTGGTTCCAGATGCGGCCAAGCGATGGCAGTAGAGAAAGACGCGGGCCGCCAAAGGGACCCTTGGCCTCGTGCATGCCCCCATGTGGGCTTCCAAACAGACGTTTACATATTTATGCCAAACTAAGAGATTGCGTAAGTCTCTGGAATGCGCCATCTCCTGCCTCAGGTTATGAGAGCTGGGATCGCAAGCCAGCCAACGCCACCAACCAGGCTTAATTAGGAGTCTTCTGAGGATATACTATAGATATATATGAGGCCTCAGTGGTTAAGAGCACTGGCTGTTCTTATAGAGGACCTGGGTTCAATTCTCAACGCCCACCCGTGATGGCTCATAACTGTTGTTAATTCCAAAGATGGGAGGAGAAAGACCACTGACCCAGACCATCATGGCCCAATTATTTAAAACAAGATTTTTATTCCTGTACACAGGCTGCCTCCCCCTAAGGCTGGGTTGCAGAGGTCAGCACTGGATGTGTGGAAGACAAAGCGCTTATAGTTTGGGGTGGGGAACATGAGTGCCATCCTGGAACAGGCAGTACGGGATCCATTTGTAGTTAAGGTTACAGGTGGGGCACAGGGCAATCCTTGAGAAACAGGTTTAATTATAAGCAGGAATGAGCCTAGTTTGCCTTTACCATAAAATGGATTTTAAGCCCAAGACGGGGGCAGGCTGCCCTTCATTCCTCCCGTCCCTGTCAGATCTTTGACGGGGATTTAGCATTCTTTCTCTGCAGGATTTGGGGGACATAAAATGTGTAATGCAGCAAAAGATGCAATGCTCATCTATAAATGATACCTATTGCTTAGCATAGACAGAACAAACATTTTAAGGCCATATAATCTTGGTATGCCAATGAGCTCTACATGTAGCCATTTAGTCCCCTTTGCCAGGGAGTTTCCTTGTAGCTAATATTCCAGCCCTTTGTTGAGGACAAAGAGTAACAACATACTCTCTTCTGTAACTACCTGCTGAAATCAGGATGCTGTTGTCAGGACCCAGGAAGGCTGGAATGTTAGTCAAAAAGGCCAGGAGGGAATGGGGGCAACGGAGCATTCATCAGAAGCCTCTGGTAACCAGCCCAGTTGAAGAGACAGGGAGCAATCATGTCAGCTTTCAGCAATCCCAGGGCTCTCCAGCTGTGCCGGACTACCTGGGGCTATCATGGCAGAGATCACCTTTGCAGCAGCTCATAGTCCTCAGCTGATTCTGGATGGTGTCTTTCAGCCGAGGGGAACTCTGCAGGGGCAGGAAGTAAAACTAGAGAATCTAGAGGAAAATCTTACATTCGGAGCGCCCCCCTCGAGAATAGGCGGTAGGCAGAGAAGCTTGGGGTCTTGACTGACAAGAGTGCTTACCTGGTTGCTGTGAGGGTGGATCCCAGCCTGAGGACTCTCTCAACTCCCTGAAGCTTACATCACCATTGTTTGTACTTTGTATTGAAATCCAGAATAGCTAACAGGTGTCTGTAAACAGCTGGAGTAGACTTGAGTAGACCCTTGAGTCTTATCAAAACCTATGGCTTTGGGTTAAAAAAGCATGAACATTTTTCCTCTGCCCAGGGGCTGGATACAGATTGGACAGAGATGTTATGGCATGAAGAGAAGTGTTTTTAGGTCTATATTTATAAGACAACCAGAGGAAATTTAAAATCTTGAGCTTGTGACTGGTAATAGTGGATAGTGTCACCACGTTATCACAACTCCATTGAGCACCAGGAGCTGCGCTCTAGACCAGGTTGACCTCAGTTCAGAGATCCACCTGCCTCTGCCTCCTGAGAGCCTGTGCCACCACCACCTAGCTAAGTTTGAATTTTTGAAATCTTGGCATAACAATAGCATAGAGTAATTTGTGTTTATATGCCTTAAATTATTTTTAGAGCCTCATAATTTATTTAGATTTTTATATCCTCAGATGTTTATAACTTAAATTATTTTTAGACCTCTATAATTTATATAAACTTTAAAATCTTTTACCCAATTATTTACCATTAGACATATATAAATGGTTGATTACTGAGAATAGTCATTGCAAAGCAAGTTCCTTTAAACAGTCAAAGTTATGCCTGAAACCTGTTTATCCTTTCACATGAAGCCCATCAGTAAAGCAAGCCTGTGTGTGAGTTTGCCTTTTCTTATCAGGTAGTAAGGCCTGGTTTCTATATGTGAAATGCATTGACCAGAGAGCTGCTGCTAAACTGATGAAGTCAGAGTTAGTCACCAACAACACAGAGATCTGAAAAGGATAAATTACAGCAGGAGCTATAATCCAAGTGGCCTGAACGTCAATTAAAGTGTCAGACTTACCCAATACCTAGATGGTTACACTAGGCTCTGGTGGTCTCAATGGCTTCCTGGGAGACAGCAGTGCTGTCATACAGGACAGCATTAACTCTTCAGCTGCTGCACAGGACAGCATAGACCTTTGGTTGACAGACTCAGGCCTGAGAGATGTTCCTGTAGAGAAGGAACTTGGGGACTGACCTTACTGTGAAAAAGCAGAATAGAGCAATCAGCCCAACAGGGTCCACAGTTTGTGCAGGGACTTGGCGGCAGGCAAGGCATGGGACAGACCCAGTGGTTAGCATCACCACAGTCCAGGTGGAGTCACTGGGCCCGTCTGTCTCCTTTGGAGACCATGGCGTTGCTGCCAGGAGCTGGGACCTCTGTCTGCCATAGTAGCTTTTTTTCACTTTAAATGCCACATTCAGCAGATCTTTGAAAAGTTTTGAGGGTTATCTATTAAGTGTACCTGGTTTCAAACAAACTTTGCTTTTGGTAACTTGTTGTAGGTTCAACCTTGAGAATATATAATAGGAGGATAAAGCTTGTCTCCCCACTCCCAAAAATGAATTACATTTTAAAAAATTTTGATCATTTATAAGGTGACTTTTAACCTGCATGTTGTCTTAATCATCTTTAACAGTTTATAATAAGCTAGTAGCTTATACAAGATTAGGATTTTATTCCTGTTAAGTTTAACCTGAAAAATGCTACAAGTCTTGTTTTTTTTTTTGGGGGGGGGGTGTTGGTTTTTGAAGACAGGGTTTCTCTGTGTAGCCCTGGCTGTCCTAGAACTTGCTCTGTAGACCAGGCTGGATTCAAACTCACAGAGATCCACCTGCCTCTGCCTCCCGAGTGCTGGGACTACTGGCATGCACCACCACCACCCCGCAAATTGAAGTTCTTTTAGTATGAGTATAAAACTTTAAACCTTTTTTTTTTTTTTTTTTTTGGTGGAGCTGAGGATCAAACCCGGGGCCTTGCACTTGCTAGGCAAGCGCTCTACCACTGAGCTAAATCCCCAACCCAAAACTTTAAATCTTAAATACAGTCCATAGGGAGACTGGCAACTTTATTTTCCTAGTCCTTACATAGTACACCATTGCAGAATATCATTGTTAGAGTTCATCAAAAGCTTAACAGAGTTAGCAGAGACAACAGCCAAGAGTTAGGTAGGATTTCCAGGCAGAGAGGATGCTGGGAAGAGAAAACAGAGACTCCAGGAGACAGAGCAAGCAGGATGGGCAGTGTGGAGATGAGGTAAAGAGACAGAAAAATGTTGATATAAATGGGCTAAGTTATACGAGCTAGTTAGAAATAAGCCTAAGCAAAGGCCAAGCTTTCATCATTAATATGTCTCTGTTATTTTTTCTGAGCTGGCATCCCAAAGAAAAGCCCTACTGCATATGTCACCCAACATGGGTACCAGATGTAGCATTTATCTAATTATTCTGTGTCAATAAAAACTCAGGAGTCACATATAAGGATAATGATGACAGAAGTGGTGGGGAAGCAACCAATGACACCCCACCCCGTCTCTCTTTACTTCCTGTGTCTACCTGTCCTCAGTGTAAGTGTTACAGCTCTGGAGGGAAAGTGTCCTGGCTGTCCACACCTACACCTCTGTTCTGGTGGGGGATGGTTTCCCTCTCGGGAATGTAGCAGCTCTGCTCCTGCTCCAGTGAAAGTTGTTACTTCTCTGCCCTGTTCCATTCTGCCAAAAGAAGGTCGTTACCCAAATCTCATTTAAGAGACTTATTAGGAGGGAGGAATCCAGGAGAGTTGGTGCCTCTGCCAGGGTGGGTAAAGGCAGCTGCCAACTGAACAGGCACAGGGTTTATATAGGGTTTCTTAGGGGCAGTGTTTTTCCAGGGTGAAGATTTTCAGGGTTAGACAAACTCAGAGACTGGCTAGATTTCTGTGCTCATGAATTGATTGGCTTTCCTGCTTGAGGGTTGGTCGGTTTTCCTGCTCGGGGATTACTTGGTTTCATGCTCAATTTGTCAGGGGCAGGGAGTTTCTTTGGCTGACCCTTTTACCCTACACTCAGTCCTCCAAAACCTCTATGGTTAATTTCGGTCAGCTAGTAGCTAGCTCTGCCCTCTGATTCAAAGCAAATTTTATAGACAGTCTTGGGAGCATAAGAATGCAATCAAAATATCATACAACGGAAGAATGCACACAGACAAGCAAAGCACAGACACAGCAGAGTAACATTCAGACTTTCGACGTTTGACCAAAGAAATTTTCTTAACCAATAGGAGGCTTATTTTCAGTTGCCTCCCAACACAAGCCCGTGCCAGGAACTGCTGGAGGCCTCTGAAGTGCTGGGTTTACCCTGTAGCTCCAGTCCAGGTCTTTTCAACCTCCCTTGGCTCCTGGAATGCCTGGTGTGCCATGGACGATCTCTCCAAATGCTCTGCTTGGCCCCCAGTGCCATGGACGTCCTTTTGGTTCCTTGGCTCTGTTGTGTGGCCCAGGTGTCGAAACGCTGCCAGTGGGCATTCAGCACTAGGGAGGCAGAGGCAGGTGGATCTCTGTGAACTCAAGGCCAGCTTGGCCTACAGAGCAAGTTCAGGACAGCCAGGGCTACACAGAGAAACCCTGTCTTGAAAAACCAAAATAAATAAATAGAAGCTTCTGTGACTTACCAGAGGAGGCCTCCCAAAGAAAGAAGCTGTTTTCCTTTTTTTGATGCCGCTGTTCACCTAGGCAGTATGACAAACTGAAGGCATGCCTCTGGAATTTGGAGTATCTCCATGGTATGCAACCCCTGAGGAGCAGCTCCTTAGTCCCAGAGGGCCAGAGGTAAGGGTTTGGCTTCTGACCTTCTGAATTTGGGCTGTTGTCTTGATCTCACTGGGGCCTCTAAATGTTAATCCCAAAGATGTGTCAAAAAAGACCACTAACCTAGATCATCATGGCCAAATTAATTAAAACGTGCTCTGTAGACCAGGCTGGCCTCAAACTCAGAGATCTGCCTGCCTCGACCTCCTGAGCGCTGAGATTAAAGGCTTGTGCTAACACTGCCTGGCTTAAAACAAGATTTTTATTCTTGTACACAGAGTGCCTCCCCCTAAGGCAGGGTTGCAGAGGTCAGCACTTGGTGTGTGGAAGACAAAGCGCTTATAGCACAGAGGAAGTGCTGGGGGATGTCTTTCTGTGTGCTGTGAATATATGTTGTTACAATTGGTTAATAAGCTGCTTTAGCCTGTGGCAAGACAGTTTACAGGTCGGCGGGAAATCTAAGCAGAGAGGAAAGAGACAGGCGGGAAGAGGAGACACCAGCTGACTGGTAACTTCACAGCCACATGGCAACAAATAGAGGAATAGAAATGGGTTAATTTAAGATCAAAGAGCTAGCTAGCAAGAAGCCTGTCATAGGCCACACAGTTTGCAATTCATATAAGCCTCTGTGTGTTTACTTAGGACTGAGCAGCTGCCAGCCAGGCCTGACACAGGAAAACTTGGAACTACAGGTAGGGGGTTCTAAATGGGGGAATCGGTGGGGTTACAGGAGCACAAGATGAACAGAACAAGTTAGTGCTCCTGAAGCGAAGATGGTGTTTGTAACAAGGTAGCCATAGGCCTTTGAAACAGAGGTAGGGTGAAAGATGGTTATAAATTACATTTAGAAACAAAGACACAATTTCGATCCTGGAACAGGCAGTACAGAACCATTTGTAGTTAAGGTTACAGGTGGGACACAGGGCAATCCTTGAGAAATAGAAATTTAATCTGTGACGGGTCAGCCATTAAAAGCAGTTGCTGATCTCAAGAGGAACCAAGTTCTGTTCCCAGCCTCCAATAGCTCAAGAGCAGGATACTCAGGGCTTCCTGGAACTCACACACTCATGCACTCACCCTCTCACACATAAAAATTAAAAAGAAAAAAAAAACTTTTTGAAAGGCTGAGGGCCACGGAAGCCTGCAAATAATAGTGAAAGGCCTTACTTTCCCAGGGGCAGGAACAGATCTCTGGATCCACCTAACAATCCTCTGTGAATCCAGGCAGCAGCATCATGGTGTCTGCTCAGATGTGGTCAGACCTTCTCTGTATTACAGAAACCAAGAATCCAGTCAAGCAGCCCGGGCCTCGGTTTCTGTAGCAGGCTTTCTTGTCCTGCCACCCCCAAACCATGACAAGGAGACTTATTATTAATTATGAACACTCAGCCTTAGCTTAGGCTTGTTTCTAGCTAGTTTTTTTTTTTATTTTACTTAAATTAACCCATTTCTATTAATCTATGTGCAGCCCTGAGGCTCGTTTACCTCATCTACACACTGTCCATCCTGCTTTCCTGCTTCCTCTGTGTCTGTCTGTCTGTCTCCCTTTTCTCTCTGCCTGCCAGCCCTGCCTATCCCTTCTCTGCTTAGCTCTGGGCTTTTCAGCTTTTTATTAGACCAATCAGGTGGCTTAGGCAGGCAAGGTGAAACAGCAACACATCTTTATATAGTTAAATAGATGCAGCATGAACAAATGCAACACATCTTTACAACACATCTTTACAAATAGTCTATTCCACAACATGTTTCTCCATCTGTGAAATGGGCATAATGGTATTACTCTCTCTAGGATTCTAGGTAGGGGCTGCACCTTGAGTCACACTCCCAGCCCCTCATTGGGGGATCCCAGTCTTCTTGTGTAGCCCAGGCTGGCCTGTCAAGCATGGGCAGCAGTGACCAGCAGGAAGGTCCTGCCGTCCTAGGTCATCAGTGGTGAGTGTGGCCACGCTCTTGTGGTTCAGGACTTTCTCTAAAATCCTCTGGACCAGGGATCCCCATGGACCCCCATGCAGAAATGCAGATCGGGGCTGCGCTATGTTAGCCACCTGGCTTTGGTCATACCTGTTTCCTCTGTAAGTGACTTCTATAATTCTGTGGGGTCTTTGCAGACACTGGGGCTGGCAGAGAAAACCCTGTTCAACAGGACACAGGAACCGGTTTCTGGAGTCTGACTGTAGCTATATTGAAGCACTGCACAATTTTGGGAAAAAGTGTCCTGAAGATGATTGACTCCATCCTGTGTGCACAACAAAGTTTAAGACTTGTTACATTGAAACTCTTTACAAAGTACATACGGCCTCCTCCGTAAGGATGGGTCTGTTGGCTCAGAAACGAAATGCTCAAGAGAAGGTGTAGGGATCGTGACTGGAATCAACTCTGTGGAGTTGGAGTGGCCAGTGCCACAGACGGTGCAGGTCCCGGGACCACCTCCACTCGAAGCTTTCTGGGTGGAAGACAACCCTGCTGTTGAACGTTCCTGGTTTCTGTAGAGTTTACCTGTGAGCACAAGGCCCTCATGCCCTCTACAAAACACCAGGCCCTGGTCCCCAAACCCTGGGGAGGCAGAGGCAGGAGGATGACACTTCTGAGGTAATCTAAGCTACACTGGCTGAACAGATAAAAGCCATTGTTCAGAATCCTTTACCTCTAAATTCTTTCAGAACCAGAAACTGGGTTTGCAGGACACAGAGTGGAAGCTTGCCCCACAGGCGGGACTCAGCCAGTGTTTGCTTGTCAAGGTCAACCTGACCACTGGCTCTCAGTGTCCCTGGGCACCTGTCACCTACTGTGGTCTTTGTTTGGCCCCTCCCCTTCCTGTGGACAAGAGTGGATTGCACCCATTGCAGAGTGTCCTCGTGGCCCCTGTGGCCATCACAAGGAGGGTGGGCAGATCTGTGGTGTCAGCCTGGAGGGGAGAGGCAGCAGGGGACTGACCCTGGAGGCTGAGGGGACTGGGGGTCCCAGAACAGGAGCTCAAAGGGTTTTGGGATAGCAAGGCTCGATTGTGGGGAGTCACATATTGGGGAGCTTAGTGCTGAGAACTCTGTGTCTATCTGTGTTGCTGTCTCTACGAGTCTTGGGGTGTGTGTGTGTGTGTGTGTGTGTGTGTGTGTGTGTGTGTGTGTGTGTGTGTGTGCCTGGCATTTGGAGAGGTTAGGGGATCTCTCCATAGCTCTGAAGGTTTCAAGGGTGTCTCTTAGAGCCTTTGGACATTTTGGGGTATCTCTGAGCATATATGGTTACTGGGCTACCCCTAAAGGTCTGGGGATTGCTGAGAGTGTGGAGGACAGCTGTGATCTATGTTTGTGGTGACACTGGAGATTTTGTGGCCTCGCCCTGCCTGTGCCACACCCAGTCTCCCAACTGTGAGGATCAGCTGTGCCCCGCTTCCTTGTCTAGCTCCACTCTTTATTGTGCTACACACATACACACACACACACACACACACACACGCACACACACACGCACACACACACACACATACACACACACACACACACACACGCGCACACACACACGCACACACACACATGCACACATACACACACACACACACACACGCGCACACACACGCACACGCACGCACACACACACACACACACGCACACACACGCGCACATTAAATCAGTAAAATAATAATAAAGTGAGTAGCATTTCACACATTCACTCTGCTGTGTGTTTGTCCTCAGTGCTTCTAGGAGACTCCACTCCCAAGAAGAGCCCGATGTCCTGAGCAGATTTGAGGCTCCTAGCGCCTGGGGTGGGGGGTGCTCATGTCACTGTGTCTGACATCTGTCACTCAGAGTCACAAGTTCATCCTCATGGGCGTCACGTGACAGGGATATGCCTCCAGATTCCTCTGCTGAGCATTCTCTCCACTGGGCTCTGGGCTTGGGCCACCCTGTCACCTGCCCTGCAGTGCTGGGGCTCCTGTGACACCCTGCAGGGCCTTGCCTCTGAGTAGGGAGAGTCCACCTCACACAGCCTTGACCGCTTCCTCTTCCTGTCAGTGACCTGACCTGCTGGGTAGGGTTCCTTCAGACAGACCCACCACACAGGCCTCACACCAGGACTTCCTCCCTCCCCTGTGCACAGGACAGCCTGGCTCCCATGGGTCCCTCAGGTCCCTGGGGTGTACACCTGTGCCTCCACTGCCAGTTCCTACTAGGCAGCTGCTCCTCAGGCCACAGGACCTTAGCTCCTGATGACTAGTTCAGGAACTGCTCTAACAGCCTGTCAAGTTTATTTATCAGTGATGTCCCCTTCCTCGGCAGGCCCTAAAGCTCCTCATCAACAGCCACACCGACTTTCACTGAGCCTCTGGGGGACGGTGGAAAATCAAGGACAGATTTTAAGAATCCTTGGCAAACTCCTAGCAATGTGTTGAAGCCCCAACGTTAATGCCCCCTTCTCTAGGATGCCTTGCAGGATCCTGTCCCTTTTTCTGGGCCTGTACTGTCTCCATGGAGAGTGTGTGTGTGTGTGTGTGTGTGTGTGTGTGTGTGTGTGTGTGAGAGAGAGAGAGAGAGAGAGAGAGACTGTCCAGCTCTGTCCTTTCCCAGGACCAGACGCCCCTAAGTACCTGTCCAGGGCTGAGGCATTTGTAGTGATTGTTGAGTGAATACTTGCAGAGCCCAGCAGAGGTCAGGAAGCGGGTGGGGGAGCTGCGGGCCAAGGAGCACAGGGTGGAGGTCACTGGCCTCCAGCAAGGGAGAAGTGGGACAGGACGGCCCCTCCTCCCCTGCGAGAGAGCGTTCCTCTTCTCCCAGGCGCTGGGCACAGAGGTGGAGAGCGCCAGGTTGGTGGCTCGGCCAGGACCGCCACGGTGAACCCCAACCCAGACCCTGAGGCTTGGACACCACAAAGGCCGGAAGGTGACCCCAGGAGGTAAGACACAAGCAGCAGCGGGCGCGGGACGCTACCGCCTCCCGCGCTCCGGGGTCTGCAGGAAAGGTTGCCAGGACCTGGGCTGGGCGGTTTCCAGGGCAACCACTCATCTACATATGGCCGCGTCTTGGCCAATGAGAGTGCTGTAGATGATCTGAAGTTGAGGTGTGTGGGAGGGTGGTCTAGTCTTCTAGCAGGCGCCCATTTCACAGACCAGAAGATGGAGGTTTGGGGACCAGGGATGCTCAGGGAGAGGTGGCCAGCCAGGGGCAGTGTGCTTCCATGTCAGAAGAGCCTGAGCTGGTTGAGGATCTTTTATTTGGGTTTGAGACAGGGTCTCACTCTGTAGACCAGGCTGCCCACGAACTTACAAGAGACCCACCGGCCTCTGCCAGCTGAGACTAAAGGCGTGCGCCACCACCTCTAGCCTGGTTTGAATTATTAAAGTACTTTTTTTAAACCCACAATATTCAACCTGGGTAGGAGACCACAGGGTGAGGTCACCATCTGACGCCTGTGTCCCCACACAGGTTGCTGGAATGGGGGCCACCAGGGCCAGGCTGCTGTGGACATGTCTTCTGCTGCTCTTGGCCTTGCCCCGTGAGTCGGGGAGTCAAGATCTCACCTGCATGGTGTCCTCAAGCCATGTGAACTGGACCCAGACATTCAGTGACACTTGCCTCAATTTCAGTGGCCTTGGCCTGTCCCTGCCAAGGACCCAGTCCCTGAAGGCCAGCCGAGTTCAAGTCCTGGACCTATCTAGGAACAAGTTGCAGGCTCTCCCTGGGCTGTTCTTCGCCAACCTGGAGAAGCTCCAAACCCTGATCGTCACCCACAACCAGCTGGTCAGCGTGGACCAGTCGCTGGCCCTGCGCTGTGACCTGGAGCTCAGGGCCGACTGCAGCTGTGGGCTGGCCTCCTGGTATGACATTCGTCAGAACAACTGCTCCGGAGAGCAGGGGCTGCTGTGTCTACACTCAGGCACTGGAGCCCCCAGGAACCTCTCCACCTTCCTCCAGGTCAGCTGTCGCACCAGCTTGGCCCCGTGGACCGTCGGCGCCCTTGTGGCAGGGGTTATCTTCCTGGCTCTGGCTGTCAGTGGATCTCTGCTGGCCTGGAGACTTTGGGGACACCGGGGGGCCAGTGGCCTTGGCCTCAGCAAAGCCCAGTGTTCACACGCCTCCCCCAGACCGGTGACAGGCTTCCTGCCAAGGCACAGCAGCCAGCGACGGAGCCCCAAGGCCCCGGTCACACCACCAGACAGGTCCACGCTGGACTATGAGAATGTCTTCATAGGCCAGCCGGCCGAGGACTGCTCATGGCCTGCACCCAGGTGAGTGACCACAGATACCTGTCTACAGCGGGTAATTACTCAGCAGAACATGGTGCTGTACACCTGTCACCACATGTGGTTGCAGCTCTCGGGAGTCAGAGGCAGGTGGATTACCACGAGTTTGAAGTCAGCCTGAGAATTTCAAGTGGGCCTCATGCAGGCTGTGTGGCATCGGCAGAGCAGCACCACATCTCTGTTTATGTGAGGATCACGGCCTGTCTCAGCTCCAGGGGTCGGGTAAGGCCCCCCGGGGGCCAGCTCCCCTGTGTGGCCTGCAAACCCAGTTCACAGCTCTGGAGGCGGGAGGGGAGAAGTGGGCTGTAACAGAGTGACAGAGTGCTGTCTGTGGTCCTGCTATAGCGGTATCTCCGCATCTCCCTGTGACACCTGCGATGCTCAGCTGGTCAAGACCAGTCCAAGGTGCAAGTGTTGGTGGTGTGCCTGTGTTTCCAGCACCGTGGGGTGGAGGCTGCAGGATCCCGAGTGTGAGGCCAGCAGCCTGACCACATGACACTCAACAAACCAAACACACAAAAAGAAAGAAAAAAAATGGGGGAAGTTTGTGGCCTGGAAGAGGGAAGGAAGAGAGAGGCTGGGCTGGAAGCTGGGACTGGGGTAGCTCAGCTGCTGGGAAGGAGGGGTATGCAAATAAGATGCAAATTTCGAGAAAGCGGAAGTAGCCGCGGAGAGGGATGGGGAACCTATGCTAATCTTCTCTATTACAGTTACCACCCCAGCTCCGCCCCGGGGCCTGCTGCGCTTATAAGGACCCGGGTTCGGTTCCTCCCACACACGTGACGTTCCCAGCGCCCTCACAGCCTCCTCTGAGCTCACAGGCAAATGATAATAAGGAAATACTGTTAACAAGTGAAGAGGAGGGGGGTGCTGAGCCAGGCTGGAGCACTTGCCCAGACACACCCGGCCCTGGGTGCCATGACCCGCACCACCCAGACCAGCTCTGGGAGGCAGAGGCAGGGAACCCGGCCTGGGCTACATGAGACCTTGTCTCAAAACAAACAAACAAACAAACAAAATTAGCAAAACACAACCACAAAGCATGTGAAGGTGTGTTCTGGGATTGGAGAGGTGAAAGGGCACGTACACCACGCACGCGCACCACACACACGATTGCACAGGCGTGCACGCACACACGTACACGCACCATGCATGCAGACACTACGCATACACATATAAAAATCAAATGTAGGGGTTGGGGATTTAGCTCAGTGGTAGAGCGCTTGCCTAGCAAGAGCAAGGCCCTGGGTTCAGTCCTCAGCTCTGAAAAAAAAATCAAATTTAGCGTGTTCTTTCCACTCTTGTGTTTTAACGGTGCAGAAACAGAGGTTTTCCGAGGCTTGGTAGTGATTTGCCCACCCACTGGGGGCTGAGTGTTCAAATCTCTGCCCACTAGGGACGATCTCATCCAAACCACCGATGACGCTTGGACACCTCGTCCAACTCCCTGGCCATAGCAGGTTTCCTGTAACGTTAAATACATTGGTAACCACGCAGGCCCTTCTCACCCTTTTGACTTAAGAGATCTAGGACTGAGTGTGTGTGTGTGTGTGTGTGTGTGTGTGTGTGTGTGTGTGTGTGTGTGAGAGAGAGAGAGAGAGAGAGAGAGAGAGAGAGAGAGAGAGAGAGAGAGAGAAGTGAGCGGCATCCCTCTCTGACTCAGTCAAGGACCTGACGCCCATCTGCCCCTGCAGGAGCCCTTCCGGGGATACCGACTTCTACATGAATTACAAAGGTGACGACTGGGACCCTCAGCCCATCTACTGCAACCTGGAGTCCCTGGGAAGGGCCCCAGGGTACAACCAGGAGTACGTGGCCCCAGGGCGCTGAGACCCCAGCCCCCTCCGTGGGACAGAACACTGAGCCTTGAGACTCCGCCGCTGAAGCCCCCACGCTCCCCAGGACCCTCGACGTCAGAGGGGGCGCTAGGACCCCCAAAGTGGAAGGAGGGTCTGGAGCTGAACCCAGAGTCAGTGGGCGGGTGGTGCTCAATAAATGCTGTGGGCCACATGGGGCTGAGTGCCTGACTGACCTGGGATTCCACGTCTCCATCTGGGATTCCTAAGTGGCTCTGCATCCATCCAGCCCCACTGCCCCCTCCCCTGCCCCCTTCCCTCCCCAGCTCCGGCTTCCTGGGTCAGGGGCTTGTAGGCTGTGTGGCTTCCCCTGCCTCTCTGTGTGTCTTTTTTCTTTCCTTCTGTCCTTCCCATATGGGTTCACTGCTCACCAAATAGACGGACAAACAAATAAACAAAAGGAGCCTAAAGACATTCCAAAGCTATGGCGGTTGCTCTTGGCTGTCAACCTGACTGCATCTGGAATTCATTAAAACCTAAGATGGGGACATACCTGTTTAACTCAAAGTGGGAAGATCCACTTCTTTTCTTTCTTTCTTTTATGTTTTTGTTTATTTGTTTTGTTCTTCAAAACAGGGTTTCTCTGTGTAGTCCTGGCTGTCCTGGAACTCAGTGTGTAGACCAGGCTGGCCTCAAACTCACAGAGATCCACTGAGTGCTGGGATTAAAGGCATGCACCATCACCATTACCAAATGTTTGGTCCGGGGTCTCGAAATAATGGGGGACAGACCACCAAAGTCTATTAAACCAGAAGCAAACTTTATAAAAAATTAAAAAGTAAGAAAATAAAACACCGTAGGGGCACAAACGCTTATCAGCTAGCTGAGACCACAGCCAATGTTGGAATTCTGGAGCTGTGGCAATGGAGGTGGGTATCGGCCCCTTCTTTTAGTATCAGGCTAACAGTCACGTAGAAACACATGCTAGGAGTCACATAGGAACAATTATTAAAAGTTAACTTTGGTCCAGGCAGTTGTTGGCTCTAAGGGTCAAGGGGGTTAAAAGTTAACCCCTGGCTGTTGACAGAG
Source organism: Onychomys torridus (assembly GCF_903995425.1). NCBI lineage: Eukaryota > Metazoa > Chordata > Mammalia > Rodentia > Cricetidae > Onychomys > Onychomys torridus. The sequence goes on along the minus strand of NC_050459.1, from coordinate 63,025,751 downwards.
GAGCTGCTGTAAAGCAGGGACATTGTTAGCAGTTAACCTTTACAGCTGACTAGTTTTTATCTCTTAAGCTTATAATTTTATATTTCTGTATTCCTGGATCCTCCACAATTCAGCACCGCCTCCCACCTAGAAGATCCACGTCCAGTCCGGAGACCATAGACACATGCTTTGATCTGGATCTTGAGGTGGGAAGACACACCTTTAATCTGGGCCACACCTTCTGCTGGAATAGGACATAGAAGAAGGAAACTTGCTGTTTGTCTGCTTGTCCTCGACTTGCTGACACATCCATTCCTTCACTGGCATCGGAACCTACTTCTTCAAGACTCCAGCATATACTTAAGAGCAGCTGAGACATCCAGGCTTGGAGACTGAACTACTGGATTCTTTCTGCTCACAGCCAGCCATTGTTGGACTACCTGAACTGCAGCCTATAAGTCATTCCAATAACCCCCTTTTCCTATATATCGAGAGAGATTCATTCTATAAGTTCTGTTACTCTAGAGAACTGTGACCAACAGGGGCCAGGATGCAGCGCCACCCACGAGAAGCCCCCCCCCCAAGGATTCCTCAGACACTGTCATCGGCTTATGACACCTCATGCTTGTCTAGGTCCTGCTGGAACTCAGCCTGGTCAGTCCTGGGGTCTTAGGCCTGGTTTGGAGGAGCGTCCCCAGAAGGAGGCAACCGAGGGAGTTTGAACAGCTTCCACATAACGGGGAGCCTGCAGTGGGTCCTTCGGGAAGACATCCTGGGAGCAACTGATGCAGGCTGGGCCTGGAGAGGACGAGGGCGGTGCCTGCTGCTTGGGGGGTTCCTGCTGGGATAGAGACCCACGCCAGGGCCACCAGGACGGCCTGCTGCTGGCTCGCTCCTCCTTGCTGCTCACCCAACAGGACCACCTGCCCCGGGTGGCAGGCCTCCCACACCACTGCCACCCAAGAAGACCCCCACAGGCCAGTCTGATGGGGTGCGTCCCCTGCTCACTTCCTCTTCCCAAGTGACCCAGAGCAGGCTTTCTGATTTTCAAACACTTTACCATTGGCCCTGCCTGCCCCACCTCAGGACCTTCTGCCCCAGCCGGGTTTCACCTCACATATCCCCCCCCCCTCAGGTGGCTTCTTTATCAGACCATCTAAATCTGGATGAAGTGGGAGGGGGCATTCTGCACGTCTCAGAAAAGTGGACACAGGTGTGAGGGCCTGAACTCAGCAATTCTGACACACACACAGGAATGTCTTTCCTGGGAGATACAGAGTGGGTGAAACTTCCTCACAACTTATTGTTGACTCCTTGCTCTTTTCATATGAAAGACCAGAGGCAACATCATTGTGAAAGCAATAAATTGCTGGAAACAGGAAGGGCAATGACCTCTTCCCTGCCGGGGTCAGCATGGTTTTGTAAAGTGTCGAATTTCATGACCTCGGGCTCCCTAAGTTTGTAAAGGTGACACACACACCCATACCAGGAGGGCCACTAGAAGGCTGACTGGTGACTGAGGGGGGGTCAGGGACTGTCCCAGTGACAAATGACAGATAGTCACAGGGCACCTGTGTTCAGACGTGTCACAATTCCTTAAAAAGTATTTATTACATTGCGTGTGTGAGAGAGACAGAGAGAAGAGAGACAGAGACAGACAGAGACAGAGAGAGACAGAGAGAGACAGAGGGAGAGACAGAGACAGAGAGAGACAGAGGGAGAGACAGAGACAGAGAGAGACAGAGGGAGAGACAGAGAGAGACAGAGAGAGAGGGAGAGACAGAGACAGAAAGGGAAAGAGAGGCAGAGACAGAGGGAGAGAGACACAGACAGAGAGACTCTCAGGAGTCATTCCCACCACCAAGTGAGGCCCCGGGAATTGAACCCAGGTCCATCGGCCGGCAGCGCCTCTCCTCCGCGGCCCGCGAGCCCTGGGAGGTCACACCACTCTCGGGCTGGCATCCACTATCGCCACGCGCCTTCGGCGGCAGCCTTGGGGAAACTGAGGCTCCGTCTTAGACCCTCATAGAAACCAGTCTCGCGTTTATTAACAGAGTTTTGAATAAATACACAGCCCACCCACTCTCCCACCCGACCCCAATAAATTAGCAACATCAATAAATACAACTATAAATATCAGGGAGGAGTGCAGGTGAGCGCCGGCCGGCGCTCATGCGCAGTGGCAGCCCCGGGCCGCCAGGTCGTCGTAGGTCTGCAGGGACACGCCGCTGTCCGTCCGATGCATGAGGACCACCGGGGTGTAGCTGGAGGGGACGCAGCAGGGGGCGGGCACCAGGTCGGGCTGCAGGCCGTGCAGGCGCGCCTTGATCTGCGCGTGCGTGCTGGCCGAGCGGTAGAGGTGGGGGCACTCGCCCACGCACACGCTCAGCTGCAGCTGGCGCGGGGACAGCACCCAGTCGCTCCAGCCCAGGTCCTCGAGGGTGGCCTGCACGGTCCGCAGGTGGCAGCAGCGCCCGGGGCCCAGCGGGCAGGGGTCTCTGGGGCGCGCGTGCGCGCTGCGGCGCCCCCTGCCGGCGGCCGGCCTCAGGTGCAGTTCCAGGCGCGCGCCGCGAGAGGGCGCCCCGGCCCGGCCCGGCGGCAGGCGCAGGCGCAGTGCGCGGCGGCGCGGTCCCCGGAGGCTGAGTGCGCGCCGCAGCGGCGCGGTGACGTCCCAGGGCCGCGACGGCCGCGGCAGCAGGAGCCGCGCTCGGTGCACGCGGCGGGCTTCGGGGAGACGCCGCGCCAGCGCCGCCGGGACGCGGAGCAGCAGGCGGCCGCGCGGGCCCCGCCGCACTGCGGGAGGAACGGAGAGCGTCACGCGCGTGCCCGCCTGCCCCGACGCCCCCGTGCCCGCCTGCCCCGACGCCCCCGTGCCCGCCTGCCCCCACGCCCCCGTGCCCGCCTGCCCCGACGCCCCCGTGCCCGCCTGCCCCCACGCCCCCGTGCCCGCCTGCCCCGACGCCCCCGTGCCCGCCTGCCCCGACGCCCCCGTGCCCGCCTGCCCCCACGCCCCCGTGCCCGCCTGCCCCCACGCCCCCGTGCCCGCCTGCCCCCACGCCCCCGTGCCCCGACGCCCCCGTGCCCGCCTGCCCCCACGCCCCCGTGCCCCCCCCGTGCCCGCCTGCCCCCACGCCCCCCGTGCCCGCCTGCCCCCACGCCCCCCGTACCCCCCCCCGTGCCCCGACGCCCCCCGTACCCCCCCCCGCCTCCGAGACCCGCGCCCCCTGGGGTTAAAGGCCACCACGCCTGGTGTGAAGCAGGATTCGTGGCTGACACCTGTCATCTCGAACTTGGGAAGCGGAGGCAGGAGGATTGCCCCGAGTCTGAAACCCACCTAAGGCTACAAAAGCACTCAAAAACCCGGAAGGAACATTTAAAATTTGGGACAGGTTCTCCGTTCGTAGCCCCAGCTGGCCTTGAACTCATGGCAATCCTCCTGCCTCGGCCTCTCGAGCAGCTGGGGTGACAGGCGGCCACCAAGGCCGCAGCCACGGAGACCGCTCGGAGACCTCCGGGTTCACCTGGAGTCACAGCGCCCAGGGCGCTCGGGGCGGCCCACGGCGGCCCGCCCCCGCCGGTCCTAGGCCGCCCACACCGACCTCCTCCCGCCGCCCGGCCCTCTGCGGAGTCCTGACCAGCGATTGCGTCAGATCCCCGTCCAGTTCCTGCCGGCTCGCCCCGGCCCCCGATCCCCACATCCCGGCCCCCGTTCCCCGCGCCCCGGCCCCCGATCCCCACATCCCGGCCCCCGTTCCCCGCGCCCCGGCCCCCGATCCCCGCGCCCCGGCCCCCGATCCCCACGCCCCGGCCCCCGTTCCCCGCGCCCCGGCCCCCGATCCCCGCGCCCCGGCCCCCGATCCCCACGCCCCGGCCCCCGATCCCCACACCCCGGCCCCCGTTCCCCTGCATGCAGGACCACCGTCACCCCAGAAAGGACACTCTTCCTACCCACCGAGCTGGGGAAACTGAGGCTCGCAGGCTGGACTGAGCCTCGTGGACTTGAACGTGTTGGTTAGACGGGGGTGGGGCGCGTGTCGCTCTGGTGGGTCCCCAGATGTCACTCACCTTCTGGAGTGAGTACCCAGACCGTCGGGCCGGGGGTGGGTTCCGGGTTCGAGTCCTCCCAGCTCCGGTTAGCTTGCAGCCGGCCCAGCAGGTCCTGGACGCGGCCTCGTAGCTCCCGCGCGTCGAGCTGCGCCTCCTCCGGGTGGGCGCGTCGCCGCCGCTCGGGCAGTGCCAGCGCGTCCCCCGGCGACGGCCAGGACAGCAGCAGCAGCAGCAGCAGGAACAGCAGGAACCTGAGCTGCGGGCCGCCCGGAGGCCGCGGCATGGCCATGGAGGGGCGGCGTGGGGCGCGCGGTGCGGTGCGAGCCGGCCTCCCGCCGCCGCCGCCTTATAGCCCGGACTGCCCGCCACGCCCCCGCGCGCCGTGCCAACTCGGGTGACCAGGCGGATCCGGGCGGGAACCCCAGGGCGGGGGAGACCGCGGGGTCCGGTGACCGTGAAGCCCGGCGGCCCCGAGCACGTGACTGGAGTCGTGTGGATCCCCCGGCCCCCTCGAAGGCAGAGATTCATCCAAAGACGCCGGGGAAAGCCAGAGAGAGCAGGTCGGGCTCGTCCCGTGCGCCTCCGCGTCCCGGAGCTGCACCGAGCCGACTGTGGCGGAGGCGCCGGCCGGTCCCGCCCCGCTAGTCCCTTCACACTCCTGCTAACCCGCGAGGCCCGGCGCGGACCCAGGCTGACTGCGCGCTCACACGCGCGTCCCGCCTGTGTCACCCCAGATGGTCGCCCCCGGGGACAGAGCAGGAAGTGTGGGCCACTGTCCTGCGCGTGGGTGCAGGCGGCCTGGGCGCGGGAGGGTCGGGCCTGCCCAGTGGGGCCGGGGTCTCCGGGACGGGCCCGGGGAGCGTTCCTCCTGCCCCAGCGCCCTCTCAGTGTGACCTCAAACCCACAGTCCTCCGGCCTCAGTCTCCTGAGTGCTGGGATGACTGGACCCAGCTCTCTTCCTTGCTGTATACTTTTCCATCCTCCCTACACAGAGTGGTGCCCCCGCCCCGCACGAACGGGCGTCTGTGTGTTCAAGACCAGGATCCGTGCGCCGTTTTCGTGGGATCCCTCCCAGGGCCGCGGAGCAGCCGCGCGCCACGGGTCCCCATCCTCCACGGGCTTCACCCCCAGCGGAGGTGAAACTCTGGAGCAAGGCATCGAGCCAGCGTGGCTTCCCTTCCCCCAGTCCTCAGTTGATGACCTCACCACCAGCCCCCGGCCTTGCGGAGCAGCGGGGTGGCCGGTCTGTGGGCGCCGCCAGCCATGACCTCATGGCAGCACCAGCCTTGCTGGGGACACCCAGGGGCAGAGGTGAGCTGCCGCACGGGGCCTCTCCCGAGGGAGCAGATCAATTGGAAACTAGAGTGACCTGCTGTCTTCACGCCATGATGACCTCGGGGCGGTCCTGGGTCATCCGGGACACCCCCAGGGCCGCGCTCCGATCCCCTGCTTGGAGCGGAGTAGATGAGGCTTCAGTGGAGCTGCAAGCAGGGACTGACCGAGTAAGACACGCCATTCTCAAGTTCTCAGACAAGCTGGGGCAAACCACGTTGAACTCCTATGCAGCTCTCCAGCCTCACTTCCAGTGCCCCGTCTTTCCATGTGAGCCCTGAGAGTCCTGGTGACCGCTCAGGTGGGGCGTCTGCGGCGCTGCGGGCGGCCTTTGCCCTCTCTTGGAGTTTTGAGGCAGACTAACCGCGGCCAGGCCCAAAGTGTGGCCGCCCAGCCTCTCCCAGCCCCGACGCCTTGCTCGGTCCGTGAAGGCAGTGTCACAGTCACCGCCGGAACCCAAGGAACCGTCCTCCCGCGGTGTCCGCCAGCCTGGGGCCCCTGAGCCGGCCAGGCTCGCCCGTGCTGGCCGCGCACGAGCACCTCGGGGGCCCCAGGGCTTTCTGTAACGGCGTCTGTTCATTCACTCGTTCGTATTCACTCATTCGCTCCCCAGTCTCTCCTGTGCTGGGGATGGCAGCCGGGCCTCTGCACCCGAGACACTTAGACGCCGCTTTTACTTACGGAAACTTTTATTTCTAAAGCACACGCGACATAAACACTATTTTATGGGTCCCCGAGCATTCTGTCCCGAAGACAGCACAGGCGCTCTCACAGGGCAGCCCCGGAGGGCACACGTTTGTCCCCAGCCGTCCGCCCGCCCTGGGTTCCCGCCGGGCTGCGTGCATTAGGGGGTGCTGTGTCATGTGGTGACCCGGGAACCTCGAGAGCACCCGGGCGTGCGAGAGTGAGCACGGTCTCTGGGAAGTGAGGCAGGAGGTCAGGGCTCGGCCGGGGTCACGAGTGGCCTCGAGGCTAGTGTTTGGGCAAGTCACAACTTCCTGGCTCAAAAGATCCTAAGCAGGAGGCTGGGCCAGCTCAGGTGGCGGGGTGATTAGCTCAGTTGGCAGGGTGATTGTAGCTCAGTTGGCGGGGTGCTTAGATGTTAGGTCTGGACTACAGGACTTCTGGCCGGCAGAGAATGCCAGCACTCCCCAGGAACTTGTGAAATGGGTTTTCTGTCTGCAAAAGGAGTCTCTCTCCCCCAGCCACTCATCCTTCCATCCGAGACTGTCCGTCCCGCGCTCTTGCAGATAACCCTGGCTGTGTCCGGCTGAACTCTCCGTCTCTGCTCTGGATATTTTCTCCCTTTACCACGATGAAATCCTCCCCGATAACAGCAGCCAGCGGGCCGCTGTCCAGCACCGGGGCACACACACAGTTATGCAGCACTTAGAGCCCCGGCTCCGAACCCACGGCTGGAAGAGCAGCGCCCTGGGCAGACAGCTTATATAGCCAGGAAGAAGGTGGGTCAACGTGTCTGAACCAATCTCAGCCAACCTCTGTGAATGAAGCCCATGTTCCCACCAGCAGGCAGGTGCCCAGGGCTCAGTGGCCCTGGCAGTCTAGACAAATCAGAGAGCTCCAGCCTCAGGGAGGAGCAGGGGCTGGAGCGACAGGTCTGTGGTTCGGTTCCCAGCTTCACATGCTGCTCACAACTGTCTGTGACTCCAACGCCCTCTCCTGTCTCTGCGGCCACTGCATGCTCATGGTGCACAGACATGCAGCAAAACCCTCATACACATACAATAAATCTCAAAGATTTTCTTTTAAAAGTTGAAAAGTGAAAGACACCTGATGCATAAAAGTCCTTCTTCCCTTGGAGCGTGTTAGTGCCTAGGAGCCTGAGGCAGGAGGGACGCAGAGAGTTCAAGGCCTAAGGTTAAAGCAAAGAAAATAATCTGGAAAGGCTGGTGTGCTGTGGACATCGCTCTGTATAAATAAAACACTGATTGGCCAGTAGCCAGGCAGGAAGTATGGGTGGGACAAGAGAAAAGAGAATTCTGGGAGGTAGTAGGCTGGGGCAGAGAGACAGTGCCAGCTGCTGCCATGACAAGCGAGATGTAAGGTCCTGGTAAGCCACGAGCCACGTGGCAACTTACAGACTAACAGAAATGGGCTAATTTAAGATGTAAGAACTAGACAGCTCCTCCTTCCCTCAGACCTGGAGCCTGCCCTCCCTCTCTTCCTCCACCCCTCCCCGCCCTCCCCTCCCTCTCTCCCTTCCTTCCTTCATCTGTTTCTTTAATGTATCTCCTCGTATCTTCAGATCATTCAAATCATTTTGGGGACCTAATCATGTACATTGACAATTGTAAATTATAATTTTTGGTTTTGTTCTATTATTTTTGTAAGAATTTCTGCAAAAAAAAACTATTTAATTGAGGTTGATGTTCTTTCTGATGGCTGGAGACAGCAGCGGGCTTTTTCCCCAGGTTGATTTGTTCCATTTGGATTTTTTATCATTCTTTATTGTCTCCCCCCCCCCATCCCTGTCTTGAGATTTCTGGCATGTTTCAGGAGGTTTCAAAGGAAATAAACGTTTCATAGAATTAAAAAAAAAAAAAAAAAAGAACTAAATAGCAAGCAGCCTGCCACAGCCATACAGTTTGTAAACAATGTAAGTTTCTGTGTGCTTACTTGGTTGGGTCTGAGCAACTGTGGGCCTGGTGGGTGAGAGAGATTTGTCCTGACTGGGCCAGGCAGGAAAACTCTAGCTACAAATGGCGCCCAATGTGGGGCAAGAGTGTCCACCTAAAACCTGAGAAAAAAGATTCTGAAACGGAGCTAAAAACAGCTTCCTAGTTGTCTCTCTCAAGTTAGCGGCAGCCTGCCTGTTTGAGCTACTATGGCGGGTTCCTGGCGTGTGCATCTGGCCTGCAGTGTGGCGGGAATGAGGAATCTACAAGCAGTACTTTACTCTGCTGCGTGGTAGATTTAGCCTTTGCTAGTTTAAAAAAAAAAAAAAAAAAGGGTTTCTGGGCTATGCGCTGCTTTGATAGAACTGCTTCTGATAGTTGATGGTACACATGGCTCCAGACCTAGAGCTGGCAGTAAACTGTACCACCGCCACTTTGGGAAACTGAGGTGGGCGGAGCCAGCAGCCACAGTGGCGTTTCAGTCTTAAAAATGCTTCAGTTTAAAGCAATTGATTCACAATAAGACAAATTCAGATGGAACAAGACTTTAAATGCTTTACAATGTATGTAAAAATGTACGTAGGCTTAAAAGAGAGAGAAAAAGGAATATATACAGTTATATAAACAAATAGTTTTTAAAAATAAAGTCTTTAAAGAGACAGTAAAGGTAGTATGAAAAATAAGCCACGTAAAGATGGCTATTACACAGAGAATCTGGATTGTGTTGTCTTTGGAATTTTTAACTGAAGAGAGACATTTGATTGTAAAGGCAGCGGAGTTAAGCCAATCTGTATATTTTAAAAACACCTTGATTTCAAAATTTGGATCTAAGGATATGTTGCTTTGGAAAGGAGGCTCTGCTTTTGTTTCCACAGAAAGCCAGAGGCTATGGATTTGTTCCAGATTAAGATACATCAGTTTTGACCAGCCAAGACCCCCTGAAAGGTCTCCAGTGACACTATGGCCCAGATGATCCAACTGGCAACTGGCTCAGACTTGGACTACTCCTCATGGACTACTCCATAATCCTAAAATTTTCTTTGTGTCCCCATAAGACACAGTGCCCCCCTCCAGCAAGAAGTAGTAAGAGAAGCTACACCCAAATTCCCAAATATGCCAAGCTGGCTTTGGAGATGGAATTGGCTCACTCCTTCTCTAAACCCAGGCATATAGCTAAAATAAAAGGTTAAGAGATTCTTATGTCCCAAATCAGAAGAGCCCTCTGGTGTGGGACAGACAAAAAACAATATTTTTATTTAAATCAGGTTGATTATAAATGTGATCTCTTTCTAAAGAAGAAAGGGGGATATGATATAGATATGATAGGATGAAAGGGTAGATTAATAAACCTACTTTTAAAGAGCAACAACTTGTTTGAAATGTTTTACATTGGTATAGATTTTAGTCTATTGATACAAACTTAAAGTTAATTTTGTTATACTGTGTGTATATTTCTACTCTTGTTTAACGTATTATGTTTGTACAGCTCATTTAAAATTGTAATGGATAATTAAAAAATAGAGTAATAATTAGTCATCTATGATAGTCAAACTTGTATGTAGCATGTTAGTTAAGTTTTCTAAGTATACATAGATATAGTTCAGATAGATAGGTAATCTACACTTCAAAGACCTACAGAAGATGGCATTTAAAATATTTTTAAAATTTAGACTTTCTGGACAGTGAGACATGTCTGTTCCTGGCAGCACCTATTTACTTCAGAGAGGAGGATGGGCATTAAAGACACTTCATATGGAGTTTATCTTCACTTTGGCAAAAATAGCCATTTGGGAAGAAACTGTTCTTGCCTGGACTGCTTGATTGACTGACCATGCAGGACCAATAGAAAGGTGACCACTGAACTTTGCTTGGCAAAATGGTCCTTCAGGTTCCTGTTTCACAGAGGAAACTGCCAGACATTCTACAGGACACTGAGAGAAGTGACCGAGAGACTCTAGCCCTGTGGGCTGAAGACAAATGTCCCAACTTTACAAAGAAACATTAGGTGACTGTCCAGGCTGCCAGCTGGTTCTGTCTACCCTGCAAGACTCCCGAAAGTTGCTTACATCCTTCTCCCAATTCTAGAGTAATATATCCTTCTGAGGTCTTTGATGTAGTTGAAGACTAGACAGTTATAATTTTCTCAATTATGATAAAAGATAAGTTAGATATAAAACCTTAGACTCACAAATATAAGATAGGATATCTTCTTTAATATTTTAACTGTAATTCTTGCTTGATAATTGTTTTGTTATATGTAATTTTACTATGTAAAAATTAAAACCTTCCTTTAAAAAAAAAAAGAAAAGGGGAAGTGCTGTGGGATGGTCTGTATGTCAAATGTGTTGTTCTGATTGGTTAAAATAAATAAAGTGCTGATTGGCCAGTAGCCAGGTAGGAAGAATAGGGTAGGCGGGACAAGGAGGAGAGAATTCTGGGAAGTGAAGACTGGGGCAGGGAGACACTGCCAGCCGCTGCCATGACAAGAAAGATGTAAGGTACTGGTAAGCCACGAGCCACGTGGCAACTTATAGATTAATAGAAATGGGTTAATTTAAGATAGAAGAAGCAGATAACAAAGTCTGCCATAGCCATACAGTTTGTAAGCAGTGTAAGTTTCTGTGTGTTTACTTGGTTGGGTCTGAGCATCTATGGGCCTGGCGGGTAAGAGAGATTTGTCCTGACTGTGGGCCAGGCAGGAAAACTCTAATTACACCAGTGAAGTGCCTGCAGGTCTGGGTTTATATTCTTTTTTTTTTTTTAATTTATTTTTTATTTTATGAGCATTGATTGGTGTTTTGTCTGCATGTACATCTGTGTGAAGGTGTCAGATTCCTTGGAACTGGAGTTACAGACAGTTGTGAACTGTCACGTGGGTGCTGAGTGAGAGTTGAACTTGGGTCCTCGGAAAGAACAGCCAGTGTTCTTAGCCGCTGAGCCATCTCTTCAGCCGCTGTGGGTTTATATTCTTGTTTCTTCCTCCCTCCCTCCCTCCCTTCCTTTTCCTTTCCTTTTTTTTTTCTTTTTTCTTTTTTTTTCGTTTTTTTGAGACAGGGTTTCTCTGTGTAGCCCCGGCTGTCTTGGAACTCAGTCTGTAGCCCAGGCGGGCCTCGAACTCACAGAGATCCGCCTGACTCTGCCTCCCAAATGCTGGGATTAAAGGTGTGCGCCACCACCGCCCGGCTTCGCTTTTCTTTTTATAGCATCTGGCATTTGGGGAAATTTTCTGTGAAAACATTAACTCATCCAGAGAAAGGACAGAGTTCCAAAGATGGCCAGGCACGGCCTCTTTGGTCCTGGAAATGTGTCAGCAAAAGTGGACATTACAGCTTGCAAACACCAGAGCAAGCCAGAAGGCTCACCAGGGGCTGCACGTCACACCTGGGATCAACCCTGAGCCCCACATGCTGGAAGGAGAGGACCCGCCCTGAAAGCCGTTTTCTGACCTCTGTACCCCCAGCAGCTTTACCCCAAGCCAAATAAAAGAAAGGCAAAGGTTTTTTAAGTTGAAAGTCAGCTTAGTCGTCAGAGTGTTCAGTTGTAGCTCAGTTGGCAGAGTGTTCATTGGAGGAGGGCATGGCCAAATAAGGAAACAGACCTGTGTGGTTAGGTTTAGGAATGTGATCTAACGGTTTTAGCAAGGCGGAGGGAATGAATGTTATTCATTAAGCAGGAAGAGAGAGAAGGGATAGACGGAACCCACTTTTATAGGTTCTCCCTGCACATGTGCAAATGGGCTTACATAGCTACACCACACATGCTCATCGATTACATGATCACACTGTGAGCAAATTATGTGATCACGCAGCACATGGGTTGTATCGGACGTAAGGCCCTGGGATGACTAAGCATCTTGCCAGCACATGCGTGGTCATGTAGCTGGGGGAGTGGCTAGGAATTCTAACATTCCAGACTCTTTGTTTTTTTATTTAAAAAAAAATGGCAGGTGAATGGGAATGGGGGCACTGTGTCTCCTAAAACTGCTTCCAGCTGACTTGGTGGGTGTCGGTTAACTTTTGGGGGTAGGGAAGGGGGCTTTTGGGGTTGCTGGATGTCCTGAGGTAGTGGATTGTCCTCTGCTGCTTTGGAAATCATCCATCACCTTCTGTTGCTTCAGGCTCTGTGACTATTTGGGTCTGACAAGGTGCTGGTGAGGCAGAAGAGGGTGTTTAGAAAAATTTTTACCTGGGGGTGTCCCTAAGAGGTCCCCTGGGGAGGGGCTCCCGGGACCAGGAAAGTTTGAATTATACTTATCTGTGGATCTGACCTGTCCAGTTAGATTCAAGCTGGCTCTGGGGAATTTTAAACATGTTAAGAAGCGACCACAGGGAATTCAAGATCTTGAGCTGGTAGCCATAATATTATAATGTTCAGTACTCCGCTATCAGAATTTTATTGGTTAGTGTTAGAGAGAGAGAGAGAGAGAGAGAGAGAGAGAGAGAGAGAGAGACCTGGAACATGCTTTTAATTTTCACCTTATAAGCCTTATCTGAGACAAACCTCAAGGCACCTGTTTTCTTTATTAGTTTAGCAGAGTCCAGACCCTTTTGAGTCTAGGGGTATAAATACCTCTGGACTGTTATTGTTCCTTACCATCTGGGTATGTTTGATGGTCCTTGGCCTCAGGCTCTATGGTGGTCCTGTAACAATTAGCTGAGTGGTTAATTAGAAGTTTGAAAATGTTATTAGAGACACAGAGGGAGGCTGATGAAGCAGAATGTGGTCAGTAGAGACAGGAGGGTGTCCTGAAGCTGACGAGTCAGGAGTGAGTCAAATGGAGGGAGCAAATGAAATAAACCTACCTTAGCTAGAAAATCTCTTCCCATCAGGGGCACAAGGCAGGCTGGCACAACTAAAAACTGTGTGGGTGAGTGGGATACCCTGAAAGTACAATTAGTGGTGGGGTCTGGTGAGGTAGGTAAGGCTGTCCCCCTACCCCAATGATAGGGAGATGAGAAGGGAGGTGGGACCCCAGAACTCCCTCAGGACTGAGTAAGTGGCTCGGTGTCTAAAAGGAAGGAAATAGATTACCCCAATAGTGTAATGGCTACTCTGGGTTCCCAGTGAGAGAGTCACAGAACTAATGTTATTCATCAGTGCTGTTTACTGTGCCAGAAAAGCCATGAGATACCCTTTAAGTGTCACGACCGCCTCGACCAGCAAGGAAGACGCAACACCGAGCTCTTCTCTCAGCAGTTTACTCAGGAACCTTGAACAATCTTCTGACCCCTGGGAAAGCCCGCCCACGACCTAAATAGTCCCTGGGTGGCCAACCCCAGCCTGCCACATGGGTACTGCAGATAGGTCCAGGTTCACGGAAGCAAGCCAGATCCTAGGACCAAGCCAAATATGGAGTTTTTACTCCCCAGAGCACTCACCATCAGGAAGGTGGGGGCGGAAGCCAGAGCCATTTTATGGGTGTGGCTGTGCGCAGCTCTCTACATTTAAGAGCTCATTAAGGGAAGGGAACAGGAAAGATGTGCATAGGCCTTTGGGAATGTCCATGCAGGAAGAGAGGGGAGGGATAAGTGGAACCTGCTTCTGTAGGTTCCCCCTGCACATGTACATATGCAGCTACACCATGCATGCGCACAGATTACATGATCATGCCGTGCACGGACTGCATAGCACCTGATGCCCTGGGATGACTAAGCATCTTCCCAGCGCATGCATGGTCATGTAGCTGGGGAGTGGCTAGGAATTCTAACAATGGAGAGAAGGGCAAGGCCTACTAGAGCCATGTTTGCCATGCGTGGGCTGGCTAGAGTCCTTCAGTCACCCCATCACGGCAGGAGGGTCACGGGGCATGCTAAGAGCTGGAGCGAGGCAGCAGCGGTTAAGGGCACTTGCTGCTCATATAGAAGACACTAGCTTGGTCACAGTGCCCATGTCAAGTACCTCACAACCCTAGCTGCAGGAGATCTGACATCTCTGGTCTCTGAGGACACCTGATCTCATGTCTCATGTGTTGTGGAATGTCCCTTGACATGGTGTGAAGATGTGTCACTGTGATTGGCTTGATAAAAAGCTAACTGGCCAATAGCTAGGCAGAACTTTTGGGGCAGAGAGAATGCTGGGAAGCAGAAGGGCAGACACTGGAGAGTCTCCAGCCAGACGGAGAGGAAGCAGCATGGAGGGTACAGAGTAAAGGTGACCGGGTCACTTAAAAGAGCATAGATGGAAAGATATGGGTTAAGTTATAAGAACTGTTTAGGAAAAAGTCTAAGCTGTCAGCTGAGATTTCATAATTAATAAGAAGTCTCTGTGTGGTTATTTGGGAGCTGGCAGGCGGGGTGGGGAAAGACTGGATATACTTGTTCCACAAATCTGCACAGACAAACAAATCCACATAGTTAACAAATGAAACAAGCACACTCGAGGAGTTGGGGATTTAGCTCAGTGGTAGAGCGCTTGCCTAGCAAGTGCAAGGCCCTGGGTTCGATCCTCAGCTCAAAAAAACAAAAACAAAAACAAAAACAAAAACAAGCACACTCGGTCGACAAGGCCGTCTATAGAGAGCACCTTCAGCACTGAAGGGAAGTGACAAGTGCTTCTTTTCCCATCACAGGCGCCAATCTCTCACTTTTTTTTTTAAGATGTATTTATTTATTGTATATATAGTATTCTGCCTGCATGTGTACTTGCATAACAGAAGAGGGCACCAGATCTTATTACAGATGGTTGTGAGCCACCATGTGGGTGCTGGGAATTGAACTCAGGACCTCTGGAGGAGCAGTAGGTGCTCTTAACCTCTGAGCCATCTCTCCAGCCCCGTCTCTCACTTCTAAACTGGCATGGACCTCACTCAGTCTCCCAGAGGCCTGCCTGCCTCTGCTCCAGGTGCTGTCATGCACCTCGATGTTTGGTTTTTCAGTTGTTTTGGGGTTTGTTATTGTTTCTCAAGTCAAGATTCTCACTATACAGTTCAAGCTGAGTTCAAGTTTACTATCCTCCTGCCTCAGCATCTTGGGAGTTGGGATGACAGACATGCCCCTACCCTGCCACCATACTTAGAAGTATGCCAGTTACACTGTTTTTTAACCTTTATATATTTACTGTGTGGAGAGGGGCATACCCCAGGGCGTGTGTTTAGAGTCAGAGGTCACCCCACAGGCCTCAGTTCCTTCCCTGCACCACATGGTCAGAGTTGGGCTGGCTTGTGGTGGTCAGGGCCCTGCCCAGCAGCCTGAAGTCCTGGATTCCACCCTCAGTGGTAGAGAAGAGGCCATGGACATCCAGTCAGAGGTAGGAGGCACAAACGTCCTGTGCTCACAGATGAGCACTAGGGGACCTGGAATGTTAAACACACAGTGTTGTCCCTTCGAAGGAAGGGATATATTACTGCTGAGAAGGGTGGGAGTGGATATAGTTAATATCCTGGTGACCTTTGCAGTATCTGTGTGGCTGAGACCACAACAGGCCCTTCCCCCAGACCCTTATCAGGAGTGTGTTTCTTTGTCAATCTACAGAACCCAACTTTATGGAAGGTGTCACATGTACTTTATGACGAGTTTCGATGGAGTCACGTCTGATCTTTATTTAGTTTACTTTGTTCCTCAAGGAGATTTATGTGCACTTTGTTGTACATATGGGACTGAGTTAATTATCACCTGGAAAGTTTTCACCAAATTTTCCTGTTCTTAAACATGCCTAAAATAAACTACTTGGATTTCCAAAGTTTGAGCCAACACTGGCTCCTGAGTAGTGTTGAACAACTTCCTTCTTGCCTCCTGAAGACTGCCACCCTGCTGGCCGTGGGGGTCACAGAGACACCCTCTGCCCAGTCAGCAAGGTGAGAGACACACCTCCAGAACGTTCCATCTGGAAGAACACCCGCACTTCCCCAGGGCACACAGAACATTCTCCAGGGGTAGCCATGAGTTAGGCCATAAAACAACTCCCAATAAATTTAAAAATAGCAAAGCCATAGGAAACATATTCAGTTTCAACTGAAACTAGTAGCCAACATGGTGGCCCACGCCCAGCACCCAGCACTTCGGAGTGGAGGCAGATCTGGATTTCAAGGTCATCCTCAACTACATAAGAAGTTCGAGGCCAGCCTGGGCTACAGAGTGAGTTCCAGGAAAGGCGCAAAGCTACACAGAGAGACTCTGTCTCGAAAAAACCAAAAACCAAAACCAAAACCAAATACAAAGGAGGTGAGGTAATAGTCACGTTGCACAGTACCTATGTCACACACGACACTTGAACATAGGTTTATTGGAAATACTTAGTCATGAATGAAAACAAAATCAGTCCAGGTGTGGTGGTGCATGCCTTCAGCCTCAGTCCTCAGGCAGAGGAAGGAGGATCTGTGAGTTCCAGGCCAGCCTGGGCTACATAGGGAGTTCCAGGACAGCCTGGGATACACAGAGAGACCTTGTCTCAAAAATGGCAGCAACAAACTTGTAAACCACCAAACGTGGATGTCATGATGTCACAGTGTACACGGTGTCACGGTGTCACGGGTGTCCTGGGTGTCACAGATGTTCAGGGGTGTCACAGATGTTCACGGGTGTCACAGATGTTCACAGATGTTCATGGGTGTCACGGGTGTCACAGATGTTCACGGGTGTCACGGTGTCACGGGTGTCCTGGGTGTCACAGAAGTTCACAGGTGTCACAGATGTTTATGGGTGTCACAGATGCTCATGGGTGTCAGGGGTGTCACAGATGTTCACGGGTGTGACAGATGTTCACAGGTGTCACAGATGCTCATGGGTGTCAGGGGTGTCACAGATGTTCACGGGTGTCTTCACGGGTGTCACGGTGTCCTGGTGTCTGGGCAGATCCCCCAGGAGACTGCAGGCAGCCGTGGCAGATCTGAAGTCCGTGGCCTGCTGTCTAGAGGACACACCAGGAGAAGCAGGAGCTACAAAGGGCTGGAGATGCAGCACCAACCCACAGGCGGCATCGGAACCCGAAACGCTTTCCTAGTCAAGGCAACAATCATTGCCAGGCGTGGAAGCGAACACCTGGGATGCCTGGCTCAGGAGGCTGAGGCAGGAGGATCAGGAGCTCAAGGTTATCTTCGTGTACACCTTCGAGATAGGGGCCAGCCTGGGCTACATCAGACCCCATCTCAAAACAAAACAAAAAACAAAAAACACCCCAATAAACAGGTAGATCTGTACTGAAGAAGCAGAATTTGCAACACAGACCACAGTTATAACTAGAGTCCGACCGACATGGGTCCAGTGCCGATGACTCTCCAGGAAGAACAGAGCGTGGGAACCCTACGCAGTAAGGAGAAGATCAGGATGCGGCAGACACACCCCTGGAAACACCGTTACCTAAAGGGACTCAAGGGAAAAGAAAATCCCAAAGAGCTGGGAGCACAAACCAAACTTCTAAAATCCTGGTGCCACACCTCCAAGCCCAGCACCCAGAGGCAGAGGCAGAGGCAGGTGGATCTCTGTGAGTTCAAGGCCAGCCTGGTCTACATGAGCATTCCAGGCCAGCCAGGGCTACACAGTGAGCCTCAAAACAAACAAAAAACTAAAATCTCAAGATATATATATCTACAACAAAGAAAGAACTGGAGCTGATAATCAAGATTCTGAACTCTTGCAGGGCGGTGGTGGCACATGCCTTTAATCCCAGCACTCGGGAGGCAGAGCCAGGCGGATCTCCGTGAGTTCGAGGTCAGCCCGGGCTACAGAGTGAGTTCCAGGACAGGTCCAAAGCTACACAGAGAAACCCTGTCTCGACAACAAATAAACAAACAAACAAAAAAGATTCTGAACTCTGGGCTGGAAATATAACCTAGTTGGTCAAGTGCTGGCCTAGCACCTATGAGGTTCTGAGTTCGGGCTCCAGTCGTGACTGAGTGTGGAGCACTCTTAGCTACACATTAAGTTCAATGGCAGCTTGTGCTACACGGCAACCTGTCTCAGCAAACAAAAATGTTGAATTTAAAACATATATATTTAGAGGAGTTGGAGAGGTGGCTCAGGAATTAAGTGAGCACACAGCTCTTTCAGAGGACCCAAGTTCAGTTCCCAGCATCAGGTCAGGTGGCCGTCTTAAGTCCAGCTCAGGGGACCCTGTGCTATGCCCCTCTGACTCACATGTACACAAACAAAATCTCAAGAGACCTATAATAAATAAAGGAGCTGGAATCACTAACCAAGACTCTCCCAGGGAAAAATGTCCCAAACGAGAGTGGTTTACTGGTGAATTCGATGAAACATTTACAGAGAATTAATGTTCGTTCTTCTCCAGCAGGACAAGCAGGAACAGTGACGACGCCATCACTACCACTCTTGACTCATCTCATTTCCTTTGAGACAGTGCTTCAGCAAGTGGTCCAGGCTGGTCTAGAACTAATCATCCCCCTGCCTCAGCCTCCCGAGTAGGGATGTGGCCATCATCATCACTCTCATTCTCAAGCTAGAAAAGACACGTGGAGGCATGGAGCTGTGGCCCAACTCCCCCATCGACACAAATGCAAATCCCGAACCAGCTGCCAGCACACGCATTCAGCAGCTGGATTAGTCCCTGTGACCCGGTATCGGTCACGCCAGGAATTCCAGAGTGAGTCATTGAAAAATCAGTTCCGATAATATAGCCATTAATAACATGAAGGGGAAAGCATGTGACCTTGTCAGCTCACAAAACCCAAAATTGTTTCCTGTTTAAAAGAATGCACTCATTGGGGGAGAAAGAAATCCTGTCCCCAGCAGGAAGGCCATGTGTGTCACCTGGTGGGAGCACTGATGCCAGCACTGCTGTCAGGGACAGTGAGCACAGCTGGGGCTGGGCTCACTTAGCAGAGTGCTTGTGGCTGTTAGTAGCATGCTTAAAATCTAGATGTTAGAATGCCTTAGAGCTCAGTTGGTAAAGGACTTGTAGCTCAGTAGAGATTTTGTAATGCTTTTGGTAAAGTGCTGTGGCTCAGTTAGTGGGGTGCTTATAGCTCAGTTGCCACAGTGCTTGTGGCTCAGTTGGTAGAGAACTTGTCTGCATTAAGCCCTGAGTTGCGACTGGACTTTCCTTTGGACAGCCAGCTCCCAAATAATGACATGGAGACTTATTAATTATGAGAGCTTGGCCTTAGCCTGGGCCTTCTCCAAAGTAGCTCTTATAACGCAAATTCTGTTTCTATTAATCTACGTCCTGCCATGTGGCTCGGTTACCTCTCCCCTGCACATGTTTCCGACTCCTTCGTGCCCTTCCTCTCTGCCCAGGAGTCCCACCTGTCCAGCTGTTGGCCATCTGGCTCTGTACTAAACCAATCAAAGCGACACATTTTCACAGTGTGAATGAATAGTCTGCAACGCCACCTGAGGGAAGCTGTCATGGTAGCCACAGCTGTCACCCCAGCACGTGGAAGGTGGGGACAGGAAGATCAGCAAGCCCAGGTTGCCCTCAGCAACAGTGAGTTTGTGGCCAGCCTGGGCGACATGAGACCCTGTCTCACAGAAGGCAAAAGGAAGAGGGAGGCCATACTGGAAAGCCGGAGCTGCTTTGTACTTGATGGTGAAATAGTACTACTTCCCCTGGAGGAGGACAGGCTGTGGCCCTCCCCTTCACCCTCATGTGGAGGCTGATGCCTAAGTAACTATGCAGGGAAAATAAACAGAGGCAAGTTAACTGGAAGGGAGGGGTCCAGTCTCCACCATCAGACTGTAGAAAACCCCAGAATCCTCAGCAGAAGCAGAAAGTATTTAGAAGTCACATATGCTGTGAAGGTTTAGAATACAGACTACTAGGCCATGCAGCTAAGGCAGGCAAAAGACACCCACGGTGCAGCCTGGGTCCTCACGATCTGGCCTGCCTGAAACACCCACATGCCTGCCCAGCACCACAAGGTGTCAGGCAGTTGGGTATCAATATGATGAGGAAGTATTCGGTGAGCGGTGGGAGAGAAAGAGAGGTGGAACTGTTTGTGTGCTGTGGTAAGAGGCAGTTCTGAAGAGGCAAGGGTGGTGGGGATGGGCTGATGTTGGGGGCCCATTTGCCATCGGGAGCAGGGTGACGTCAGGGCCTGGGCTGCTGCTTACCACCATATCTGGGTCTGTGACAGCTGGGGTCTATGTTGATGTCCATAACCCATGTTGCCACCAAGACCATGGGGATGTCCAGAGTGTGGGCACCTGTGGCCATTGTGGTGTCCATGGATATGCTGCCTCCAGGGCCATGGTGTTGTCTGCCACCAAGGTCCATGTCTGGGTCCGAGGTCCTACCACAGCCAGGGTCAGTGTTGATGTTCGTGGTTCCTGATACCACTGAAGGGACCTTGGCCTGAGGACGGCCATTTTGACTTCAGACTCCATTTTACCTGCAGAGTGAAATAAAGTTCAGGTTCCCAATCCCTCCGGGAGCTGAGAACTCTCCAGTGGCTGATCAATCTCCTCCCTAAAACATGGAAACAGTCATTATGCACCTTTAGTTCTTTAGAAACATTATGGCTGGTCCTAAGGACAGAGGGAACAAATGAATCTTGTTGGTTGGACTGAAAGGCTTACATAGTATATTGGTCAACAGTGACAGATATTCAAGCAATCCCCTAATCTCTAAATCCTGGTTGGTGAAAATTGTACCTGTAACTTGGCACAAATGCTTGTGATTTGGGGGTTTATAAACCCACTTCTGCCCCTGCTTGGGGGTCAGGAGAGACAAGGCTCCCAAGTCCGTGTCCTGTGGCCCTGAACGATCAGTGACCCACTTATGTGGTGAATTATTAAAATCGTTGGTACCTATGAATGTTGTCTGTCTCCTTCCTCATAGTGCATAATGGTGCCAAGTGTAACTATCAAAGGCGATGCCAATGGAAGTGCCAGGGGTCTGGGCCGCCACCTGTGATCATGGGATTCACTACCATGGCTGTCAGGCCAATCCACATGTGGGCCATGTCTTGGTCTGTGGCCTAGCAGCAGCCAGGGTCTGGAATGATATCCACAGCTCATGGTGATCATAGGAACCATGCACGATAAAATCCAAGGGCCATGCTGCACCAGCCGGTCCCACCCCACACCATAGGTGTGGGAGCCCATGGCATGGGCCTAAGAGAGCTGGCTCTGCCCCTTGACTGAGGAGGTGGTCGCAATAGCCCAGACTGTGACTACCACCCAGACCCGCAGCCTGGGCCTTGGGTTGGCCCACTCTATCATCTACCCCATCTACCCCTGCTGGAGTGCTCCAAGGGACCAATAACCACCGGATCTCCATGACTCGGGGCCACAGCAGGATGTCCAAGAGGGATGTCAATGAGGGTCCAGTGATGATGATGTACCAGAGGACTTGGACCAGACCAATGGCTTACTGCACTGAACATTCTCTGGGTGGGGCTGAGTAGACAAAAGGGGTGTAACGTGACACACCGCAGCTCGTGATGCCACAGGATGAAGAAATGGTGTTGGAAAGATGGAGGAGTGAGGCAGAATTTTTTGGTTGTTTTTAATTAATTTGGGGGGCATACTGCAGGGGTGAGGGGTGGGTATGGAGGGACTAGAAGGTGAGTTGGATTGGAGTGCATGATGTGAAATTTCCAAAGATCAATAGAAAAAAATAGAATACAGTTTACTCAGCCACACAAGGACCAGGCAGACGCCATAACAGGCTGCTCAGTCTTCTCTCAGAGATCAGGCCTCAATTTCAGCTTCCTGAGACTTGAGCAGTTTCTGGGAGGGCCGTGAACAAGAGACAGAGTCCTGGCAGTAGCTCCTTTCTGCACGTGCTCTGACTGCTCAAGGTTCAGCCAGCTGTTCACTGTCTGGAACCCCTCACCAACTTAGAGCTAGGTGCATGCGTCAATGTGAATGTTCGAGGCCAACCAGCCTCCATGGCAGCTCAAGGACAGAGCCTGGGACTTGTTCAGGTCTGCCCCAAAATGGACAACTGTAGCCCAGACAAACCCCCAAGTAACCTTAGCCAATTAAAAGTTACTAACATGATTGCCACTTGCATAAACCAATCCCGAGTCTGTTCCTATGTAGTCTGTAGACCTCAAGCCCCCCCTTGTTTAAAACCCTGCCCCCTTGCTCCTCAGGGTCTCTCCTGCTCTGCTGCTGCATCAGACGGTCTGAGAGTCCCAAGTTAACTCGTAACAATACAAAGACTCTTCACTTTTGCATCGAGTTTGGTCTCTTGGTGGTCTTCAGGGGACTCTGGCTACAAGAGACAAATAGCCAAAACCTTGTAAAAGCATCAGGGCTGGAACAGCTCAGAGGCAGAGCACTTGGCTAACACAGAGAGACAGAGACAAAGACAGACAGACAGAGGAAGACAGAGACAAAGAGGCAGAAAGAGACAGAGAGAGACACACACACATAGAGATACAGAGAGAGGAGATAAGCCTGTGACCCACGGTGCTCAGGGCTCCTATGCCCTGCTCGGGCCTGCGTTTTGGACTTGAAAAGTCTAAGAACTGCAGAGAAATTAGGTTCCATTTATGTGTGTATGAGCGTGACAGAGACTACAGGAACCCCAAGTCCTGACCCCAGCCTCTCACTGGGGATTCTAGGCGGGGCTCCACCCTGACCACGCCCCCAGCCCCTCACTGGGATTCTAGGCGGGGCTCCACCCTGACCACGCCCCCAGCCCCTCACTGGGGATTCTAGGCGGGGCTCCACCCTGACCACGCCCCCAGCCCCTCACTGGGGTTCTAGACGGGGCTCCACCCTGACCACGCCCCCAGCCTCTCACTGGGGATTCTAGGCGGGGCTCCACCCTGACCACGCCCCCAGCCCCTCATTGGGATTCTAGGCGGGGCTCCACCCTGACCACGCCCCCAGCCCCTCACTGGGGATTCTAGGTGGGGCTCCACCCCTGACCACGCCCCCAGCCCCTCACTGGGATTCTAGGCGGGGCTCCACCCTGACCACGCCCCCAGCCCCTCACTGGGATTCTAGGCGGGGCTCCACCCTGACCACGCCCCCAGCCCCTCACTGGGGATTCTAGGCAGGGCTCCACCCCTGGATCACATCTCCAGCCCCATTTTCGGAAGTTTTGCTTTATTTTTCGAGACAGGGTTTCTCTGTGTAACGAACAGCCCTGGCTGTCCTGAACTCACTCTGTAGACCAGGCTGGCCTCGAACTCACAGAGGTCCACCTGCCTCTGTCTCCTAATTGCGCCACCATGCCTGGCTCCTTTCTTGGAGGTTTTAAGATTCTGGTCACTATTTTCTTAGTCTTGGGAAACACACTATCTACCCCTGTCTCTGTATTTTGTTTACTCCCTTTGCTCTGATAATTCCTTGAAGACTTATGGTGTCCTGGAGTCTTCTTGGGCCCACTTATTTACAGTTTATCTTTTCAAAGGTTCTGTGGGCTTACTCACGTCCAAACACTCCACTCTGTACAGTGGATTGAGCTCTCCGGCAGGAAGGTGTAGGTGCTGCTGTGGGTGACTCAGCCAGGACTCTGGGGACAAAAGTGTCAGTTGAGCCCCTGTGGGGGGGGTGAGGGGGGATGATCAGCTGACCCTCTGCAGGCCCCAAGTGCCTTAGCAAAGCAATTCCCAGTGTGTGCCGTGGACCCTGGTTCCCATGCTCACCCTGTGCATTCATCAAGTGCCTGCTGAAGGTGGGTGGTGGCAGTGCACGCCTTTAATCCCAGCACTCGGGAGGCAGAGGCAGGCGGATCTCTGTGATTTCAAGGGCAGCCTGGGCTATGGAGTGAGTTCCAGGACAGCCAGGGCTACACAGAGAAACCCTGTCTTGAAAAAGTAGAAATAAAAATGAGGTGCTTGTTAAATGTTGGGCCCTGGCTGAACTCAGATACATAACCTCAACAGGCCAGTGTGTATTCAGCAGTTACCAGGGAAGATTAGGGAAACTGATACCCCACGGCAGGACAGACCCTTACCTGGTTCACCCAACAGCCCACATCTTCATCTTGACTAGCCAGGGCTCTCTCTGCCCCATGGTAAAGTGAAAGTTACCAACACCAGAGGTGGAGGCAGAAGAATCAGGAGTTCAAGGCTGCTCTCAACCTATCTAGTGATTTCTAGGCTAGTATGGGTTATGTGGGCCTTATCTGAAAAAACAAAAATCAAATAAATACCCGGGCAGTGGTGGCGCATGCCTTTAATTCCAGCACTTGGGAGGCAGAGCCAGGCAGATCTCTGTGAGTTCGAGGCCAGCCTGGGCTACCAAGTGAGTTCCAGGAAAGGCGCAAAGCTACACAGAGAAACCCTGTCTTGAAAAAAAAAAAAAATCAAATAAATAAAAATAAACAACCAGGGGCTGGAGGGTTCCAGTGACACTCCCCCGCCTCAGCCTCTGAGGTCACTGCATGGACATAGTGCACACGTACATGCAGGCAAAATACCCACACACATAAAATAAAATACAAACAATTAGGAAAAAGAACCATGAAACCCAGAAGCTGGAAACCTAAAACTCCTCACTTGCTCCCTCTGTGTCCCACCTCTGGCTCTGGCTCCCTCTATCACACTTCCCCATTCCCTTATCAGTACTGCACAAGGAGAAACCGGGGCTGTCTGGGGGACCAGGGACATGTCTGGGCAGGTCTGAGGTACTAGTAAAAGCTGCACATTCCTTGGAAGCAAGTTGCCAGAGCCAGAGAGAGAGACCTGAAAGCAGGCAGCCCGGAGGAGGAAGGACTTGTTTAAGGTCCACAGGAGCAATATTTGACCCTCACTCCCATTCAGGCTTGTCACACAGTATGACCCTTTCCCTCCCAAATACGGCATTTTGAGTGACATGTAGAAGTTTACCAGGTGTGTGTGTGTGTGTGTGTGTGTGTGTGTGTGTGTGTGTGTGTGTAAGACAGGGTCTTGACCAGGTATGGTGGCACACATCTTTAATCCCAGCACTGGGGAGGCAGAGGCGGGCAGATCTGAGTTCAAGGCCAGCCTGGTCTATGGAGTGAGTTCCAGAACAGCCAGGGTTACACAGAGAAACCCTGTCTCGAAAAACCAAATAAATAAACAAAAATCAGGGTCTCATGTTACAGGAATCATTTTTCTCCTTCTAGCAGGTAAGTCACTGGGGACGGAACTCAGATTTTCGGGCTTCACCTGCTCAGCTGTCTCACTGGCCTCAGATTTATTCCATACGGAAAAAGAGCGGAAAGGTCAAGAGCGCCCTAAGTCTTCCTGCTAGGTCCTCAGAAGAGGCTTAGGGTGCAACCCCATCGAGAGTGTTGGACCACACAGAGCCTCCTCCACCCCCCTCAACTGCCTTCCACCCCAAGGTGGTCTGACAGGAAGTCGGAACTGTGTGGAGTCTTTGCTAGTGGCAAGTCAGGCTCCAGCTTTGGCTGCACGAGGGCTTCAGCCTTCTCCTTCTTGCAGCATGAGAATCCTGGGGAAACTGTTTCAGGTCCCTTGTTTAAACATTCTGGTAGAGGGGCGCAGGCGTCCTTTAGAACTGCACTTCCTGCATGGGTGTCACACTGTCTGGTTGAAGTTCTTGGCCTGTATCTGCTGATCTCACAGCTGGGAATGTCGCCAGGGCCCCTGCGAACCCCTGTGAACCACATCCTGTGTCCCCACCACTGAGTGCTAGTTTATGACTTTCTGTGACTATAAAAGTTTGTGGCGCGTGACTGTCAGGGTGACAGGGATCTGCGTTCCCAGGCCAGAGTCACATGCCCTGGCTTGGCATGAACCATCTCCCCACCCCATCTCTTCCTTCTTGTCAAGCTGGGTTCTTGTTTGACCAGAGAAATTGTTTACCAAGCAACCAACTGTGTTGCTGCTGGCCATGAGTGGAGGGCACAGGAGGCTGCTGAGAGACAGGGAAGCTGAGGCCTGGATTCCACCTTGGGATCCTCCAGACCCTTAGAATAAGGATGGGCTCCCAGGTGAGGCTGGGGGCCATCTCAGTCTACTCCTAAAAGAAGTTACACATGTCAATTCATACCTTTGGCCCCAGACCCAGAAAGGCTGAGGCCAGAGGATGGCTTCGTCCAGAAGTTGAAGGCCAGGCCAGGCAGGCCATAGCAAGACCTCAGCTGTTTGAGCCTGGTGTAAGTCCCAGTAGGTGACATCAGACATGCAATGACATGTTTCAACAATTTTATTGGTTTCTGGGTAAAAAGTGTGAGGTCTCCCAGAGTGCAGCCTGGCAGGTCATTCTCTTCTTGGGGTCCCAGGCACCAGGTTGGGGGACTCAGCAGGAGCACTGGGGTCAAAGAGAAGGCACACTGGGCTGGAGGAGGCTCAGGACAGGACAGGGCCCCTCCATGGGATAAGAAAACACAACAAACAGCTACTGAGGGCCCCCAGGTAGGCCACAGAGAAGTACTTCACAGGTGTGGCTGTGGGCTCCCTGGGCAGTGCCACCCCAAGCCTTGGCGTGAAGAGCCTCATGCCACCCAGCATTAGTTAGACCTCTTAAAAGGAAAACCCAGCTCTCTGAGAGAGTCCCCAAACAAGACTGGGATGTGAAATCCTCAGCCCCAGTGTGACAGGGAACCTGGCCATAGTGAGCCAGGTCCCAGTGCAGGGCCCTGACGTGCCCCGCGCCCCACGGGTCCTGGGCACAGTTGGGCAGCTGTGAGCCTCCTACCTCAGCTGAGGGAGGAGCGTTCAGGAGGCTGTGCAGGGTCTCCTGTCTCTCGTTATTTTTCAAGTTTATTTTTCTTTTAATTGTGTCTGTGAGAGTTCGGTGTCTGGGGAGGCCAGGAGGAGGCGCTGGATCCCCTGGAACAGGAGTCATGGCCCTTGTGAGCCCACCTGGTGTGGCTGCAGGGACTGAACACAGGTGCCTTCAAGGCCGAGCCATCTTTCCCGTCCCACAATCCTCTCTTTTGCTTTTCATTCATTTTTTTCAGACAGGGGTTTCTGTATTCCAGGCTAGACTCAAACTCAAGGCCATCCTCCTGCCTCAGCCTCGAGTGCTGGAGTTGCAATAGAGAGGCGCCAGGTTCCGGTTCTTACTCTTTAAAAGCAACCAAACCCCCACATTTTATTTTGTGGGTCTGTGAGTGTGCACATGTGCCGTGGCGTGTGTGGAGCAGAGGACAGCTTTTGGGCTTGGTGGGCACTGACTTTACTCACTGAGCCATCTTGCCTGCCCCTCTGACTCTTCTCTACATGATGGTTTGTTAAGACATGTAGCCCAGTTGGGCCTCTGACTGACAATGTAGGAGGGGCTGGCCTTGAACTCCCAATTCTCCTGCCTCCACCTTCAGTGCCTGGATGATAAGACCCATACAGCCTGGAAATCCCGCCCCTGAGCTTGTCCCCAATACTCCTGAAACCAGGAGCAGATGCCACTGACAGCTGTGCGCAGCTCCCACTCAGGATTTGGTTTTTCAAACCCAAACACTGAGTTGAGTTCATTCACCACTACTGCCTAAAAACACCAGAGACACCTGCCCCACCTCCACCTGACACTGGGGGGGTCATTTCCCCGGGCATAAAGCCCCCCTCTTCCTGCTCTCCCAGCCTGTGGGAGCCACCCTGGGTCTGTATTTGCGATGCCATCAGCAGCCCACAGGGACCCCACAGGGACCCCACAGGGACCCCACAGGGACCCCACAGGGACGGTGCTCTCTTTGGCTGAGACTGGAAGAATCAGTCTCTGTCTTTCATACCCAGAGGGGACTTCTGGGCTCAGACTTAGACTTTCCAAGAGGTAGGAGGTCAAAGGCGAGCTGTCTGGACAGTGGGAGGGAAATGACAGGGCTCTGCACACAGCGAGGTCACCCGCCGGGCGAAGGCACAAGCAGCCTGTGCACACAGCAGCTGGCCTGGCTCCAGCCCAAGCTGCACACAAAAGCAACCTGAGCCCACTTTTCCAGCTTCCCCCAGCCTCAGGGGCCCACCATTTTCTGGAGGCTTCCATGCCAGCCATGAGCAGAGCAGAACATAAGATTCCCAGCTTTAGCTGGTACTATCAATATAACTCCAGAGATCTGCCTCCAGCCAGGCGGATTTGTGAGTTCAAGGCCAGCCTTGTCTACAGAGTGAGGCCAGGGCAGCCAGGGCTACAGAGAAACCTTGTCTCGAAAAACCAGAAAAAAAAAAAATCTGCCTCCAAATGAGGTGTGGTGACTCATATCTGTCATCCCTGGGACATGGAGCCAGGGGAAATTCAAGGTCTTCCTCAGCTATGTAGTGAGTGTGAAGCCAGCCTGGGCTACATAAGACCCTGTCTTCAAAAAAGAAAGAAGCCAGGCATTGATGGCACACGCCTTTAATCCCAGCAGGCCAGCCTGGTCTACAGAGCAAGTTCCAGGAAAGGCGCAAAGAAGTCCAGGACAGCCAGGGCTACAGAGAAACCCTGTCTCGAAAAACAAAAAAAAGAAAGAAAGAAAGAAATCCAAAAGATCTGGGTCCCACTATGGTGGGCCAGCCTCAGCTCCCTGTGGCCTGTCTCTCCATGTGGGCTTGGGGACACTGGAGCAGGCCCTGAGCACAGCATACTCATCCAGAAGCTACATTACCAGTGTCCAAACAGACAGTGTAAATCACTTTCTCAGGCCGGCTGAGAGCCCAGACACCGCTGCCTCTGGCTTCAAATCGATCACAGCATTACCCTCCTCCTCTACCACTGGGCCCAGCCTGGCTTTCTTTGCCATGGCATCTGGAGGATGCAGGCTCTGCTCACCCCAGGCCTCTGCCTGTCTATGGGATTGACCTGCTCCCAGCAGCCCCGGCCATCCTACCCTCTTCTCCTAAGGTGAGAACGGGAGCGAGGAACAGCAGGGTTGGGGTGACCTGGTCCTCAAGAGTCAAATGTGGCCAGGCTAGACCTACACCTGGCAACCACAGACTCCTGAGCCTCACCAGCCAAGAAACAAGAAGAAAAAATATCAGGTTTTCTGGCCAGGGCAGGGGGCTGCTTAACGAAGGCCTACATAAATAAATATGAGCCCAGCCCCGTGTCCCGGGATGCCCCTCAGCTCAACAGTGGGAACTAGAAAAGGACACGCACACCCGCGGGGTGACAGAGGAGGTCCTGTCTCTGAGTGGAAGTGCCTGGTGTTCCAGCAGAGGTGAGATGAAGGATGGAGACATGGATTTGGGGTGCAGGGCCACATCTTCCCCTCCAGCCCCTCCCCCCTCCGGGGTCCTGCCTGAAACTCTGAGGAATTTGTGAGTGGAGTGCAGCCTGGAGCCTACCTGAAGACTTGCCAGGAGCTGGGTACACCTGAGGCAGGGGGATTGCCACAAGTTGGATGGCCAGTCTGAGTTACAGAGTTCAGGTAGAGAAACCCTGCCTCAAAATACAAAACCCAAACAAAATCAGCGGGAACAGAACCAGGGCAGTGGTGCCCTGTTATCTCAGGGGGAACTGAGGCAGGAGGGTCAGAAGGGCAAGGCCAGCCTGGTCTATATAAGGTCCCAATGTGTCTTGAGGGGTCCCTTGCAACTGAGCCCCCACATGCAGCTATGACCTGTGCTCGCCCCTGGAAGAGAGCTAGCACAGGGGGCGGGGGGGGGGAGGGCAGAGTCCCGATTGTTTAACCCTGCCAGCCACACCCTCAGTCATGGCCCAGCACTGGGGCAGGCTGAGGCAGGAGGGTCAGCCTTAGCTGCATCGTGATTGGGGCCAGCCTGGGCTACATGAGACCCCGTCTCAAACAACAATAAAATGGTACAGGGATGAAAAGTTATCCAAGAATCCAGATCTCACACTCGGGGACAGTGAGGTCCCCTCTATTCCTCCACAAAACAGAAGATGGCATCCAAAACGTGCGTGGTTTCTGGCGGCAGGAACTGAGCTTTGTCTTGGATGGGGTCCAGGCCACATGTCACATCCAGCCCCTCCTCCAGGCCTGGAGTTCAAAGGCCACAGGACAAAGCCTGGCTTGCGTCCCAAGCACACTTCCAAACAGTTCACTAGATGTCCCTGTGGCTGGTACAACATGCAGGGACAAGCCTGGGCAGAGCAGCCTCTGGTCCCAGGCCCCGAAGAGGACACTGGAAGCTATCTATCTCAAGTAGAGAAAACCCACAGATGCTGGGTGATGGCTCAGCTACCGTCAGTTCCGGTCCGGGGTGGGACCTCTGTAGTGCCCAAATGCTTGTCCTCCTGGCACTTATGAAGCTGAGGCAGGAGGATCAGGAGTTTAAATGAGACCATCCTAGATTACATAGTAAGTTCAAATGGCCAGCCTGGGCTACCTTAGACCTTGACTCAAAAAAAAAAAAAAAAAAAGACAACAAGCATGTTCTAAAAACCCATAAAGAAAACAAGAAAGGAAAGGTCACGGCAGGACCAGGGCTGCCCAGGGAAGGGCCAGGCCCTTGGTGGCAACAGCAGCCTGCTCTTCTGAGCAAAGGGGACCCACTACAGGGACCCAAAGTGTGATGGCATTTCAGGGCAGGGGGCAAAAGAGGCTCCCCTCCAGGGGAGAGAGAAGACACCTGAGGGCTAAGCCTGAAGTTTTAGCACTGGGAATATAAGTTACTCCGTTCCCTAATCTAGCACTGGGGAGGGGGAGGAGGTGCAGAAAAGGCAGCCATGTTCCAGGTGGCTTTGCCAGGGACTGTCCAGGGTACAGGGACTCGGATTAGAGCAACTCCTTTATGACACTTTGCGAGACCCTGGCCAGAGAGAAGGCTCTGACTCCATCCACGGCCTGAAAAAGCCAAGTGTGCTGGGGTCAGGCAGTGGCATGGCCACCCGCCTGTGGCTATGTCGCCCGCCCGGCCTCAGCCTCCGGGCACAGCAGCTGTGTCTCCACAGGACGAAATCCAGACAGAGCTCTCTGCGTCCACCCGCCTGTGGTCCACCAAGAAGAGGAGCAGATGTGAGTCAGGCCCAGCTCTGTCTCCTCTCTCAGCACCCGGGTGTGGACGGCAGTCAGTGCTGGTGGCAACAGCTGATGTCCCCCTCTACCTGCTCCAGGACACCCAGCATCTCCTCGATGATGGCCCGTAGCGCTCGGCCTAGCTGGTCGGCATTGTAAGGCTTGCCCAGTGGGGGCACGTGGACGAAAGCTGACCGGCCGCGGCCCTGGTAGAGCGAGGTGTAATAAGTGAAGTCGCAGAGGTATCTGAGTCAGGGGAGGAGGAGACACAAGTTATAGAGTCCGTTCCAGGCAAGCCTGTGGGGGTGGGGGGGGGGATGGGGGTGGAGAACCTAGGGGCTAGAGGAATTTTGGGGACTCTGGCAGACTTTTCTCCATTTTCTAAAAATTTTATTTTGCTGGGCATGATGGAGCCTGCCTTTAATCCCAGTACTCAGGAGGCAGAACAGGTGGGTCTCTTGAGTTTAGGCCAGCCTGGGCTACAGAAACAGTTTCAGGCCAGAAACTAAGGTGGAGTTAGCAGGAGGACACCTGCTGTTCAGCCTCTAGGACCCCACCCGCCACCGGCCCCTGAGTGCCCAGAAGCCCACCTGCCAGCATCCTGGGAGATGGTGACAGACACATCCAGCCCCAGCATGGTCACCCTCTTGCACACAGCATCCATGTCGATGATGGAGTCGATGCTCTCGGGGCCATCCTCCACACAGCACTGTGAGCCGGGGCAGAAGCGGCAATTATCCAGTCCCTTGTAGCCCTTGTTGTGTCCACATTTCTCCAGCGTCACTGTGGTGGCCATGCCCGACACTCCAACATGCACCACAAGCTGAGGACAGAGGGGCAGGGCTTAACGGGAGCAGACACCCACCCACACAGGCATAAAAGCGTGTAAGTCTTTTTGTTGTTGCTATAAAATGATTATATATAGTTTGTTTGGGGTTTTTTAATTTTTTTTTCATGTCAGGGTTTATCTGTGTAGCACAGGCTGACCTGGAACTCACTCTGTAGACCAGGCTGGCCCCAAACTCACAGAGATCCGCCTGGCTCTGCCTCCCGAGTGCTGGGATTAAAGGTGTGCGCCACCACCACCTGGCAAATTATGTAGCTGTTTAAAAAGCCCAGTGGGCCGGGCGGCGGCAGTGGCAGCGGCGGCGCACGCCTTTAATCCCAGCACTCGGGAGGCAGAGCCAGGCGGATCTCTGTGAGTTCGAGGCCAGCCTGGTCTACAGAGTGAGTTCCAGGAAAGGTGCAAAGCTACAGAGAGAAACACTGTCTGAAAAAAAAAAAAGAAAAGAATGGCCTCACAGGCTCATGTATTTGAGAGCTTTGTCACCAAGGCATGGAACTGTTTGGAAAGGTTTAGAAGGTATAGTCTCGATGGGGGAAGTGTGTCCCGAGGGTGGGCTCTGCCCCATGATGACTGTGGACTAACCCTCTGGAACTGTGAGCTCACTCCAGTTGCAGCCCGGCATTTATGACCTGCCTGGTCGTGATGCCTCCTCACAGGACTGAGCAAGGACTGGGGAGCACAGATCTCCTCAGGTACCCCTGTGAACTGCTCACCTGGGGGCTGTGTTTCTCCCACAGCGCAGGGATGAGCCTTTGCACAGTCTGGTATTCCACAGGGATTTCATACACATGCAGGTCCACGCTGTCCCCAAGGCCCAGCTTCTCCAGTTCCTGGGAGAGAAGACACCGTGTGAGGATGGGCATGCTGCAAGGGCACGTCCTGTCTTTAGAC
Organism: Onychomys torridus; assembly: GCF_903995425.1. NCBI lineage: Eukaryota > Metazoa > Chordata > Mammalia > Rodentia > Cricetidae > Onychomys > Onychomys torridus. The sequence goes on along the minus strand of NC_050459.1, from coordinate 62,993,342 downwards.
GCCAGAAAGCTCCGCTGGTTGTGGTGCACACCTGTCAGCCCAGCACTTGGGAGATGGAGGCAGAGCCAGGAATTCAAGGTCATCCTCACCTACACAGAAAAACTGAAGGCAGCCTGGGCTCCATGAGACCCTGCTCCTCCTCCTCAAAAAAAAAAAAAAAAAAAAAAAAAAAAGGTATTAATTACACCCAACCTACTGAACACTCCAGTCCAGCAGTATCTCCCTTGGGACCGCGACCAATGCAGGGCTGGCCGCCCGGGTAATGCCAGACTGCTGGAGTCCTGGGTCTTCAGGAAAGATCAGGGAGTTCACGCAGAGCTGGAGAAAGACCCAGATTACTCTATTTCTGCAGTTGTAACGAAACACTGGGGCCAGGGGCTTTATAAAAAAAGAGATGTTACTGTCATTTTACTGAGGACTGCTTTAACACTAGAGAGGCTGAGGCAGGAGGATTGCTGCTAGATTAAGGCCAGCCTCCTTCTCTACATAATGAATTCCAGGCCAGCCAGGGCTACATCATGAGACTCGGTCTCACACAACGAGAAACTAAAGAAAAAAGGTTTGGAGCTGCAGTTCAGCTGTTAGTACTGGCAGCTCAGTTGGTACAGTGCTTGTGACTCAGTAGAATGCTCAAGTAGCATGCGGGCGGGTGAGCGGGAGAAGGCCAGGACCCCAGCACAGGTGTGATGGTGCACACCTGCCATCCCAAACACACGGAGGGTGGAGGCAGGGGGATCAGGAGTTCAAGGAGACCTGTCTCTGCAAATACCCAAAACTCAAACAAAAAGCACGGAAGAATTACAAACCCAAGGGACAGAGCAGGGAACGTGCGCCACCTGCTGGGTTCACATCAGGGGAGGGGCAGAGGGCACGCTGTCGCCATGGCAACTGTATTTGATGGACTTTTGAACTTCACCAGCTAACAAAATAGAAAAGCAAAATAAACCACCCCCAGCGGAGCAAGTGGTGTGTCTGGCACTCAGAGGCTAAGGCAAGAGGATCGCAGTGAGTTCCAGAAATATCTAGGCGATGGTGAGATCTTGTTTCAAAAATTAAGACAATGGCAGCAGAGGGCTTAGAGGGTAAGAGGCCTTGCTTACTGCTCTTCCAGTGGACCTGAGGTCAGCACCTTGCACACACATCAGGTGGCTCACATCTGCAAGGGATCCCAGGCCTCAGGCATCTGTAGTTCCTTGCACTCATGTACACATGCCACCCCTAACAGGCATGTGCACACATGCATAACTAAAATAAACCTAATTTAAAAATCAAAACAAAAGACAGGCCTGGTGTCACCTGCCTGTCAGCCCCGAGCCCGCACTAGGGAGGTAGAGGCAGGAGGATCAGGACTTCAAGGCCAGCCTGGGCTACATGAGACCCTGACTCAAAAAAAAAAAAAAGAAAAAGAAAAAGAAAACAAAAAACAAAAAAGGCAGATGTGGTGGCACACACATTAATCCCAGCACTCGGAGGTAGAGGCAGGAGAATCTCTATGAGTTCGAGGCCAGCCTGGTCTACAGAGTGAGACTGTCTCAAAAAAAGCAACAAAACAAAACATCGAAACGATGCCCCAGCCCTTCCCGTGCTCGCCTCCAAGCCTCGCGATGGACGCTGCAGCCACTCATGCTTTATCTGAGTCAGGTGTAAACCTGTATTTCAGAAAGGGAGGAAGCTGGACTGGAGAGATGGCTCAGCGGTTAAGAGCACTGGCTGTTTTTCCAGAGGTCCCAGGTTCAAATCCCAACAACCACATGGTGGCTCACAACTGTCTGTAGCTCCAGTTCCAGGGCATCTGACACCCTCACACCAATGCACAAAAAATAAAGTTAAGTTATTATTTTTTTTAAAGAAGAAAGAAAAGAAAAACAGGAAGTGAAACCAGGTTCAGGCACCAAGAGAAAAAGCCTACACCATTCACCAACGTCACAACTCTTCTGCTTCAAGACGTCACTCAGGCCAGGACCCCACCCAAGGGCACGCACACCACACCACACCCGCACTGGGGACTACAGTACTGCAGGTTCTGAAGCCTGCTGTTCTGGCACACACCCATCATGCCTACACTGGAGACTGAGATAGGACAGGGTGGGGGCAGCCTGGGCTACAGAACGACACTGTCTCAAAAAAAAGGTTAAATTTTATGTTAGGAAGCAGCTGTTTTTGTCTCTAGACAGGCTGTCACTATGCCCCATGCTCTCCTGGGCCTCCTAACCCCTGCTCTGCCTACCTAGTACTGGAGTGGTAGCTGTGTGCCACCACGCCCGGGCGACTTCACTCTGACCTGCCTTATCTCTGGAGAGCTTCCTGGAGACAGATCCAGACAGCACTGTGGCCTCAAGTCTGTCAACACAGCTATGAATGGCTGTCCCGGCCTCCGGAGCCTCCTCATGCTGTCCTCACAGGTTCCACACTGTTCCCAACGGCAGCCTCACTAAACGTGTGAAAGAAACCCAGAGCACAGAATGGACAGAAGAGTACAGGGCTGTACCTTTATGATGGTACCTGCTTGTCAGCTTGTCACCTCAGCCCTTGCAATGCTGAGGCCTAGAAGTCAGGAGTTCAAGGTCAGCCTTGGCTGGGAGTGAGTTTGAGGCTAGCCTGGGTTACTTGAGACCCTGTCTCAAAAAACAAACAAAATGCCTTTAATCCCAGCACTTAGGAGGCAGAGGCAGGAGGAATCTCTGTGAGTTCAAGGCCAGCCTGGTCCACAGAGTGAGATCCAGGACAGCCAGAGCTACATAGAGAACCCTGTCTCAAAAAACAGATTAAAGAAAACACACACACTCACAGACACACACACACACATCAATAGCTGGTGTTTGGCTACACACTTGTCCTCAGTTCCTTCCCAGCCCCTCGGGTGGCAGGGATATGTGGCCAGGATGAGCAGTTTGTAGCAGAGGGCTTCACCCAGAAAATTTGTGGGTACAAGCGAGTGTTTAATGTCCCCATGAAGGCCATGAGTGTCCACCGGGAGACGCAGCCCCTTTGGCACTGACAGGCTTTTTCCGGAGACTCTGGCTTGACAAGGGACAGTGTGATGAGGACCAGTCACAGCCATGTCACTCTTCACCTGTCTGCCCTTTGCCCCTGACGCCTGGTTCCTGGGAAGAGGGCCGTGAATCCCAAACCCCCTCACTGCATCCTGGCTCAGTGCTCAGCACCCCGGAAAGAAGGGCGCAGCACTGTCCCCAATCATCTACCTAAAAAGACTCAAAAGTCACAAAATTGGGCAGGGCTGCAGGCCGCCTCTGACGAGTCCCTTGACCCCACACAGAGCCCCCTTTGTTTGCTGGTGCTATTCCTTGGAGGGTCTGTCTAGACTCATGGTGGCAGCAATCGTCTCTGGATGTCACCGAGGCCAGCTCAGGGACAGGCTTCGCACGAGCAAACCGAGGCTTCCTGGCCCTTGACATCCACCTGAGTCTCCCATGAAGAGACCTGGGGGTAGGGAATGAAGAGAGCTGGGACTGAGGTGCCCTCTGTGATCCCCACATTTGGGAAACTGAGGCAGGAGAATCACATTGAGTTTGAGGCTAGCCAAGACTGCAGAGTGAGGTCCTGTCTGAAAACCGACTGATGAATCAGTCAGTCAAAAGAGCCAGGCACAGTGGAGCACACCTGTCATCATCCCAGCACTGGGAGGGTGAGGCAGGAGGATGAGCTCGAAGCTAGCTAGAGTGAGACCCTGTCTCAAAACTTAAAAAAAAAAAAAGAGGGGGGCATGGGGACAGTATGGTCTGGCTCAACAGGTAACATAGCTTGTGGCCATGCCTGGTAACCCAGGTTCAATCCTGAGGACACACACAGTGCCCTCTGACCTCCCATGTGGGCTTTTCTATGCACACAATAGATAAATGCATAAATAAATGACATTTTTTAAAGGGATAAGATGAGAAACAGTCTGAGTTTCTGTACAAAACGGAGGTTCCCCTGGAAGCCCCAAAGCTCTAAGGGAATTCCCAAAGATTGTTGAATTGATTTCTTCTCTATTTACATGCAGATGGTGGTGTCTGGGGCCCAGGAATCCAGACACTGGCTTTGTGTCCACTCAGCCCGTGAAGTCTCCTGTCTGCAACTCACACAAAGCCAGACACACAAGTCTTCAGAGACACACTGGACCTTTTTGTTTGGGGCTCTGGGGAGCGGGTGTGCAAGCAGGGGCCCCGGCCACACTCCCATCTGCAAGGTCCTGGGGACCCTGGAGTCTTCCATCCGGCTTGCAGAGTGCAGGTGGGAAGAAAAGGGAGCTACGGAGACTTGAGGTGGGGAGGGTGACACGCTGGTGGCAGGGGACGTGGGAGTCTTGGGTGGGAAGAGGGAATCTTAAATCACACAGCTAATGGGCTAAAATTAATCCGGGTCCGGCTGCCGTCTCTGCCAGCTGATTTATCTAAGAACCAAACGTCTGTCTCCCCCCACTCAATTGTTCCCTAGCTGCCCGTCTGAAAGTACCATCTGGCAAGGAGACACAGGTTAGTGGAGTCACTCCTTGGATCGGGCTCTGGGAAGAGACACCCTCCTGAGGCTCCCAGGGCAGAAGCTGAGGGTCAGCGCCCTCCTTCCTAAGAGGCTAAGCCCTCGCCCAATGCGCCCATCTGCTCTCCAGCCTTGGCAGCATGGGCTGGGGCACACAGGCCTTTCTCAAGGTGGTTTCATTTGTTTTTTACCCAGGGTTTCTCTGTGTGGCTCTGGCTGTTCTAGAACTCACTCTGTAGACCAGGCTGGCCTCGAACTCAGAGATCTGCTTGCCTCTGCCTCCTGAGGACTGGGATTAAAGGGCTGTGCCACAGCACCAGGCCGATGGAAAAACTTTTCAGCCAGGCATGGCTCTAGTACTCAAGAGGCTGAGGCAGGAGGATCAAGAGTTTGAAGTTAGCCTGGGCTATACAATTACAACTATGCTAAAAATACAAAACAAAACAACAAAAAGTGAAGCAAGGACTCCACAGACAAGCTGGACTGGCTGGAATCTGAGATGTTCAAAACTATATTTAAACACATGGAAAGATACTTCGCTCTGGGCTTGGTTTCTCCCCCAGTTCATAGTTACCTGGACAGCGATCCAGCTGGCGTTCACAGTGTGCTCCCCAAAAGGGCCAAACCCTGAAAACAGGAAAAGAGACATTACTCTCTCTTCCCACCTCAGCGTTCTGAAGTCTCCCCCACCCCTACAGTCCCACACTAGGCTATTTCCCCACCCTTCCCAGTCCGGCCCAGCTATGGATTCCAGACTGATATCCTTTGACCTCCACCTGCCGAGTGGTAGGATGACAGGCTGCCAAGCCTGGGTCCCTTGTCCCGGTTAGGACGCCCACCTGGTGGTAGAACCCATAGGAAGCGGACCTCTCTGGTCCTTACTTCCTTCTCCAGCCAGGGCGTAAACTATGGTTATTCTATGTGTTGCTGTCTTCCAACTCTGGGACCCGGGACCGTGGGCTGCCATGAGTACCCACTGAGGATTAGCTCACAGGGCGGGGCAGGGGTGGGTATGTCCAGACCACCTGGACACCCGACTACTCCTGGTCACTTCGCCCTCCAGGCCCTACTGCTGACCAAGATAGACTGCTGAGGCATTGTGCCATTTGGTTTCTTTCCCTCTGAAGACAGGATTGAAGCACAGAGAGGAAGCAGACTTGCTGAGGGTACACAGCAAGAGAGTGAAAAGGCTGGGGTTCAAAGCTATCCTTGGTAGGCTGGTCTTCCCTGTTCTAGTCACAGTGAGAAAACAAAAAGGAAACCAAGCCAACCTGGCCAGCTCCTGGCTCTGGGTGCTGAGGCCAGCCCAGGCGACATGAGACCCTGTTTCAAAATAAATACAGCCAGGAAAATACCTCGGCCAGTAAAATGTTTGTTACCCAAGGACCTGAGTTCACAAGGGCATGTGGTGACACACGTGTACTCCCAGGCCCAGGAGAGTAGACAGGCAGATCCTCAGGGTTCAATGACCAATCTAGCCTGACTGGCAGGCTTTAGAGCAGTACTTCTCAACCTCCTAACCTTCCACCTTTTAATACAGCTCCTCATGTTGTGGTGACCCACAACCAATTATGTTGTTCCAACTTATTAACTGTAATTTTGCTACTATTTGGGATCGTAATGTAAATATCGGAAAGGGTTGTTTGACCCCCCAAAACACCTTCAAAGAACCTGGGTTAGTGTAAGGGTCCCACCTGCTGCCAATGTTAAGAAATGGCCACCATACCTCAGGACAGCAGGTAGAGGCCACGTCTTGGGGGCACACACTGCTGATCTCAGCATTTGTGAGGCCAAACAATCACCCTGAGTTTGTAGCCAGCCTGGATCACAGAGTTCCAGGTCGGAGGGACAGAGAGATAGAATGACTCTCAATAAACCAGCAAAAACCACCCGCCCCCATGCTCTAAGGGATAGGGGCGCAGGTCCTCACACCTGCCCAGCAGGGGGGCAGCCTGCTCCAGACTCAGCCTTCCTCAGCTACAAAACACCTGTAGGAGTTTTCCCAGCTCCTGCCTGTGGCCTCTCCGGCAGAGGTTTACCTGAGTGCCCTCCTCCGGGGCCGGCGGAGTTGACTCCACCAAGTGGCCCCAGGCTGAGTCTCAGGAAATAAGTACAGTTAGCTTCCGGGGTGTTGGTGACAGCAGGAGCTGGGCTCAGGAGTCCCTGGGTCATTCTGGGGTCAGGGTGACGCAGGCCCTCCGCCTGCTCCAGTCCGGGCTGCAGGCCCCCAGCAATGCAGGGCTCTGAGTGGACCCTGTGTCACCCGGACTTTTCCTGGCCGTAAACCCGCCTTTGTCCCCGGGAGTCAGGGGGTGGGGACAAGCCGGAGCTCGGGAGGTGCGGGGAGGGCTGCAGCGCGCGACCTCTCTGCTCCCGTCCCCACGCGCCCCGAACTCCGGGCCGCAGGACCTCGGACTTTTCAGGTCACCAGGGCCGAACGGTGCTGTCGCGGGAGGCGACAACTGCAAAGTTGTGGCAGCCGCGAGCACCTGCCCCGCCGCCCCGGGCCCGGCCTCACCTACCGGTCACCACCACCGCCTTCCGCGGCTGCTCCATGGCGGGACACGCTCACTGGGACCGCGGCGGCGGAGACTGGAGCGGACCCGGACCTCCAGCGAGCCCCGCCCGGCCCCGGCCCCGGCCCCGCCCCCGAACGCTGGGCTTGCGCGGCCACGCCCCGGCCACGCCCCCGAGCCGCTGTGCGCGCCCCTGCGCGTGCCCGCGGCTCCGCCGAGCCCCGAGCGCACGACTGCGACCTTGACCAAGCGGGGGCCAAGCCGTTTCCCAGGCCACGCCCCTTAGAAGCCGCACCCCTCTCTAGCCCCGCCCCGAGCCTCCCAAAGCCCCTTGGCCAATGTCCACGTCCCCACCTCCGACCCGGCTATCCCTGGCTCAGGCCGCACCCTCCAGAACTTCTCCCTGAACTCTAGACTCCGCCCCGTCCCCGCTAGACTCCACCCGGCCCCCATCTAGGCCCCGCCCCAGCGTAGCCCTGCCCTGCCGCTCGCCCCGCCCCTAGCCTGGCCACGCCCGTTATCATCCAGGACGCTCCCCTGCTTGCTCTTGAGCCAGCTCTGCTCCAAGGCCAGCCTCCAATGTTTAAGGGGGCAACAGGAGTGTGCCCCTCTTCACCCTTCCCAGCCTCAGTTTCCCTTCCTGTAAGAAGGTACGTTTACTTCATAGGTTGTAGCCTCGTACCAGCTGGGCAGGCTGATCATGTATTTATCATCATGCATTAAGCGCGGACTGTATACCTACGGGCTGTATACCTACAGCTCAGAACGGTCTGGACCTGGGACACCGGGAAACCCTTTGATTCTGTTCATCACAACTGACAAACAAGGACACTGAGGCACGGATCAGAGCTCTTGGCTGAGGCTGAAGGGACACAGAGGGGTCTCCAGCATGAGGCTGAGGGAGGGGCGCAGGAGGAAGGGAAAACCCACCCAGGACTTTTGTTCACTGCCAAGGCAGCTAATTGGCCCAGGACTGCTACTTCCTCTGTATGGCTCCTCGGTGCACGCCACCCCAGCCGCACACCTGGCTGTTCACAGTCTAGACTTCCTCCTCCTGGGGCCTTCTCCAACTGTCACCTCCACTAAAGGAAGCTTCCTTCTCACCCCCTGCGGCAGGGTCCTGTGCTGTTGTTCCCTTTGGGGAGGGGGCCAAGTAGGCGCAGAGTCAAGGACACGGACTCCGGGGGGAATGTGGAAACAACCAGCTCAGTTTATGCCGGCAGAGGCAAGGCTCATATACCCTCCACCCGCCCTGGGGGACGTCTGATGAGTATGTATTGGTGAAATTATTAAGGCCACTCCACGTAGTTAAAAGGGAGGTTTATTTTTGGGGTAACTTACAAATGAAGGGGTAGGTTGTAGGGTCTGGCAAAGGTATAGCACAGTCCGGCGGTGTTCTCTGGAGAACTCTGCTCGGTCTACCTCCTGCGTCCAGCGTCCCGGGAACCAAGAGCACGACCTCCTCCTGCTCCTCGGTCTTCCGCTCCCTCCTCTGCCCCGCCTTGTGGGCGTGATCATTACTGAAGCCTCAATGGGGGTTGGAACTTCCAGGCCAATGCTGGGATGGCTACCCACTACAAGTATGCATCTCCCGGTGTGACAAGCTGCCTCTCACTGGTCCAGGCCATCTCTGATCATGTCTCAGCTGCTGCTGCCAAGGCCCTTAGGTAGACCCACGTTGGCTCTCAGAAAGTGTCTTACTGCTGGTTTGGGCCGGCTGGCCCTCAAGCCTGTTAGGGATGAGTCATCCACAACCCCCAACCCAGACTCTCCCCTGCCTGTCGCCTCCTGCCTCTATTGTGTGCCCACCCATTCTCTCCCAGAAGCCCGATTTTGCTGGTTTCTTTTTTTAAATCCTATTTGTTACTGTGGTGTATTCATTCCATCTGCTTCACAGGGTAGCCTTGCTTGCTCGGAGCTCCTGTCGGAGGGTAGTTTGACCACACCACCACAGGGCACACGGGACATCCCTGCCAGCCTGGATCGCTATTGTGATTTCTGTAAAAACACCCATAAAAAGAGAACAGAGTCCCGTGGCGTTGTCCCCAGAGGCAAGGCTGGGCCTTGGACTGAGTGACAAGCAGTTGTTAATGTTCTGATCCCGCTCCGTGGGGCCGCCCTGCGTCCCGATGTAGAAGCCTCTTCTAGAGGAAAAACTCCGACCCTTTCTCTCACCCTTCAGCTTTTCCTCCCACGAGGTGTGCACCCTCCTCTCTCTCTCCCTTTCCTCTCTCTTCCCCCTCTCCCTCTCCCCCCCCCCTCTCTCTCTGCCTCTTTTATCTATTAGAATAAACTCCCCACGTGGATGCAGCGTCTGGGTTGTGCATTGCTGGCCACTGCAGCGGGCATGCACCTGCCCAGCGTGTTCCCTGCATGACCCTGCACCACCCACCATTTTTCTGGCTGGAGGACCGCGGGGAAACTCCTCACCTTATGGATTGGTAAGATTCTTCCCTTCCCTCTGGCCCTTTTCCCACAACTGAGAACTCGCCTCATTTGTTCACCATGTGTCTCGGGTCACAGCTACGTGACGGCTGTGGAGATAGCTTGTGCCCAGCCCTCACTGGCTCTCTGGACGCTGGAGGTCAGTCTCCTTTTGCTCACTGGTACCACCTGTCTTTTGGGCTCACAGCCCCTCGGCCACCACCCCTATGCGAGGGCATATGGGGGCAGCCTGTGCCCGCTGTGACGATGGTCCATTGGCTACCTTGGCTGTTATACCCCATTGTAGAAAATGCACCTACCCCCTCCCAATTCCCTCCCCGTCGCCCTCCCCTTCCCTGCTCCTCCAGCGTCCACTAAGCGATTACGTTATCACCTGTCCCTGGGTTCCTTTCCGCGACATGTAGTATTGCCCACCAGGAAAAGCTCACTCTCTGCCTGTCCCCTCTTCTAATTCTTCTCCTTGCCTGTATGTAATTCTCTCTTAAATCTTTCCCTCCTGCCGCTTTGACTATGTTGCCGAGACCTCCTGTTCAACGAGAGGGACTTAGGTGCGCAGCCCTGCCCCCCCCCCCCCCAGTCCACGAACTACCCACACAAATATCTGGTCACCTGACGGTATTTCGGCCTTCCCGCCACGTACAGGCCCTCCGGCAGCCCACCTTCTTGCTGCCCAGTGACCGACCCGCTGCTCCGCCATCGCTTGGAGCCCCACCTCCCTCCTGGGCAGTGGCAGCCTGCCTTTCCTCTGCTGCTGCTGGGGCCTGGGAGATGGCCACATTAACTTCTTTCTGCCTGACCTTTTTGTTTTGTCTTGTTTCGTTTTGTTTTTGTTTTTCGAGACAGGGTTTCTCTGTGTAGCTTTGCGCCTTTCCTGGAGCTCGCTTGGTAGCCCAGGCTGGCCTCGAACTCACGGAGATCCACCTGGCTCTGCCTCCCAAGTGCTGGGATTACAGGTGTGCGCCACTACCGCCCGGCATGCCTGACTTTTAAACGCTTCAATTTATCTGTTCCTTATCTGCTCAATTTATTTTGGGACAAAAACAAAAACAAAAACAAACAAACAAAAAAACAAAACAAAACAGAAGAAAAACCTGTTGTGGATATCGCTCTGTGTAAATAAAGTTCTGATTGGCCAGTGGCCAGGCAGGAAGTATAGGTGGGACAAGAGAGAAGAGAATTCTGGGAAGTAGAAGGCTGGGGAGAGACACCGCCAGCCGCCGCCATGAGAAGCAACATGTAAAGACACTGGTAAGCCACAAGCCATGTGGCAAAGTATAGATTAATATAGAAATGGGTTAATTTAAGATAAAAGAAGTAGATAACAAGCAGCCTGCCACGGCCATACAGTTTGTAAACAATGTAAGTTTCTGTGTGCTTTCTTGGTTGGGTCTGAGCGATTGTGGGACTGGCGGGTAAGAGAGATTTGTCCTGACTGGGCCAGACAGGAAAACTCTAGCTACAAAAACCCAAACAAAAGGAACAAAAAAAACCCCCCAAAACCCATATGAACACATGGTCAGGCACCTAAATTGATAGGGGCAACCACGAGATCAGGCAGTGCCATCTTAAATAAGGGCAACTAGGGGATCAAGCCACCATTTTGGCTAAGGTCAAAACAGACAGGTCATATGACCTCACTGCCATCTTTACTAGGGGCAGCATGGGCGTGGTGGAGGTTCAGTTTCGGTCTGGGGACAGCACGTTCCTATGCCGGGACAGGTGCAGCACAGATGCTTACGATTTCAGATCTCGCCATTAATACAGTTCTGATGCTGTCTGAGTCACAAGCTCGGGATTTTAAACCTCCAGGTGTGAATCTGCTGCTGCTCTTCAGACGCGGCAGTTCAGGGTCTTCCTCGCGTCTGTTCCTGAGGAGGGCGTTTTTCTCCTGGTCTCCAATTACCAACGCTGCAGGCTGAAGGCTCCAAGTCAAGTCACAAATTTTAACTCCGTCTCCAGCCTGCATCTGTTTCAGCAGACTTCCATCTGGCTGACTGACATATCCAGGCATCGGCTACTGACTTCAGTCTGAGACATGGACCTGCAGGAGGCTGATGGTGGGCCAGTCCAGCAAATGTAATTATTTTCTCCCTCTATGATAAATTCCCCTATGATAAATACCCCATTGCCTGGGTCCTGGACACCTGCTCCCCGGCTCAACTTGAAGCAGCTCCCTGTTCCCAGGACAGGCTGGAGGGCTAGGTCAGGGGTAAAAACCATGATGACAGCTAACAATGCTTCTTCACTCCCGCCTCCGCATGCGTGACTGCGGCTCACTCTCCACTGTGCTCCATGCCAGCTTGAAGTAGCCTCGAGAATTCAGCACCCTTGTTCCTCCATTTGCTCCCATAACTCACCTCTTTTTATAATAATCAAAACAGAGAAATGTTAATATTCTGATCCTACCCCTTGGGGCTGCCTTGTGTCCTGACTAGCAGGGGACAGAGAAAAGAGAAAACTGAGAAACAGCAGCAGAGAGAGAACAGGGAGGGACACCGAGAAAGAGCGCATAGCAGAAATATCAGGGTTATAAGGGGAATAAGCAGCTGGGGCAGGGAAGCCGGTGAGCTGGACAGAGTAGCCATATGTCCCTACTGCCAACCACAGGGAAATGACTCCTTTTTGTAGAGGGGACCCAGCTTCACAGGTTCCCAAGGAATGCTGGCTTTAGTCTGACCTCCAGTCCAGGTTGAGCCCATTTCTGGACATTTGGACTGCCTTTGGCATTTGGAGAGTTTTCTATGGACCTGATACCAGAGACTGTGTGCAAGCCCAGGCTGGAGGTCCCACTGTGTGCAAGCCCAGGCTGGAGGTCCCACTGTGTGCAAGCCCAGGTTAGAGGTCCCACTGTGTGCAAGCCCAGGCTGGAGGTCCCACTGTGTGCAAGCCCAAGCTGGAGGTCCCACTGTGTGCAAGCCCAGGCTGGAGGTCCCACTGTGTGCAAGCCCAGGTTGGAGGTCCCACTGTGTGCAAGCCCAGGCTGGAGGTCCCACTGTGTGCAAGCCCAGGCTGGAGGTCCCATGAAACACAGCTGTTTGTGTTCTGGCAACCTCAGGGAAGTTCAGAAGATCAGAGCACTCACCCAGGGCCTGGGCCAACCATAGGCCACCCCAAAGCCAGGGTCATAACCCTGGGGTACTCAGAGGGCCTCCAACCAACTGTGGAACAAAACTCCCCAAGGGGCAAGTAAAGGAGAGACACCTTAATAGGGACAGTGTCCCCCAAGTGTGAGGCCCTGAGTTTGAATCCCCAGAACCTACACAAATAGCCATGTCTGGCTGTGTACAGCTGTAACACCAGCACTATGGGTGGAGACTCACTAGCCAGTCAGCCCAGACAATGGGAGTGCTCTAGGCTCAGAGAGAGCCTTTGCTTCAAAACCGATGTGGGGATCAATAGAGGAAGGCCCTATATGACCTCTTGCCTCCATGTGCACACACAAAATCACCCTACCAGGATGAGCACAAAGAGAGGGCACAAGGAGGCCCAGGGGTCCTGAGGTCTCTAGGCATTTTGCTGTGGCTGGAGCGAGAGGCATTATCCCCAGGGGCATAGCCCCTGGTACAGCTGCCATGTTCCTGTAAAGACCATAATTAAACTCAGTGGGTCACAAAGAATGAGCAAATGGAGAAAAGGAAGGAGGGGAGGAGGGAGGGAAGCCTGTCAGTCTAGAAGCGGGGGGGGGGGGGGGGGGGGAGTGGGGGTGGGGGAGTGGGGGTGGGGGCGGGGTACCTCCAGTACTCCAGTGAGGAAGGAAGCTCCTCCCCAGAATCTCGCTGTGTGCCAAGACTCTCGTCTTCAATAAGCCAAAGAGAAGAAAAAGGCTGGGCTGCAGCTTAGAGCCAAAACTATGAGACCTTGTCTCAAAGCAGCAACAACAACAATAAAAACAAATTTGTAACTGTTATATCTGATTTGGAAATCCAGATCTTGAGTGTGGGAATGAGAATGTGACCTCAAGCGACCCGCTGTCCCCATCATCTACCGACGTTGCTCTCAGGATAGACTGCCATGCCAGAGTGGGGTGGCTTGGTGACTCAGAGCCCTCTCCCGGTCTGGCATGCCACTTCCTCGGGACACTTGTGGAAGCTAGGACCACACAGAAGCATCAGGTGAGGTTTCCTGGCAGTTCCAAGACACCTGCATCTCGTTAGGGAGGGGACGGGAGCCCCATGCCCTCCGGTCAAAGTCCCCTGATGAAGCCAGTAATTGTCTTCGTCCTGGGCAGGGCCACCTGAGCCATTCTGAGCCTTTGCCTGCTGCACTAAAACCAGGTCATTTGTGCCTAGGACAGCACATTCCTGGGGCAGGGGCCAAAGGACACTGGCCTGGGGGTGGAACAGGTTTCATGTTAAGGCTCATGTGTTTTTGTTGTTGTTTTGTTTTTACTGAGACAGGATCTCATGTAGCCCAGGCTAGCCTCAAATTCATTATGGAGCTAAGGATGCCCTTGAACTTATCTTCCTGAATCTGAGGTGACAGGTGTGTATCACCATGCCCAGGGCCTGGCGTGGTCAGGATAACTCCCGTGTCAGGTCATCCCTCCCACCGTATGGAAGTAGCATGTCTGGTTCTCTCCCCTTGGACTCAAGCTGGATGACTTGTGAGCTTCTGGCAGGTCCAGCTCTCACCTTGCATCTCAGCACACAAGTGCTGGTTTACAGACGTGTGCTTCTGTATCTGGCTTTTCACACGTGCCCTGGGATTGAACTCAGGTCTTCAGACCCTCGCAGCAATCACTGTTTCCCTCTGAGCCTCTCTCCCCGCCTCTCTGCTCCCCGCCATGTACTGGTATTTGCTCCGCCCATGACCTTGAGCTGTGCGGAAGGAGGTGTGCTTCTTGCCTTGTACTTGACCTCTTAAAAGGAAAGGGAAAAGGGTCATGGGCTCAAGTGACTGCCTGCATACAGCGGCCATGCTGGGAGCCTATAAGCCGGGCAGCTCTTGTAACCGCTGCCAGAAGCACACACATTCTGCAGTGGATAGAGCACTGTGTCAGAGAGAAGGGTGCCCACGCTAGGAGCTTTTCTAGCTCTGTGCTTGCAGCAGCTGGACCAGGCCACAGTCCCCAGCCTGGTCAAAGACTACCAGCAGACTTGCTGCCAATTCCGGGACAACCTGGGCGTCCACCCTCGAGAGCACACGGTCCTGGCAGCCTGGCTCCCCTGCTGCCACCATCACCATTCTGTGGACAGCTGCCACCAGTGTTCTGCCTGCTGCCTCAGTTGTTGTGATCCCGGCAGCTCTACCCAGGTAGGCTTTGCCTGGGTGAGTGTTTGATTCCCAGCAGCCCATTCAGGGAGCCGAGTCAGCTCACACCAGACCTGTTCTGTCACCACACCTGCGATACCTGCTGGCCAAACATCTCTTCTACACCCAAAACCATCCCGAGAACTGGGACTCTGGAACACCCAGGACTGTTAGGGCCAGCTCTCAAGGATTCCATCGAGGGAAAATTACTTGATAATTTTATGCCTTAAACTGATTAATAAACAAATTAATAAAATTTTTCTTTACAAATTTTGAATGTTTTTCAAAAAATGGCAGACAATATCACCACTCAGGAATTTTAAAACCTTTTTTGTTTGTACTCTGAATGAAATCTTACAGGACATATACAACCTTCCAGGTACATATACAATGTTTGCCATAACAGCAATTAGCATAGTGATTCATATCATCTCATTGAGAAATTAATTGGCTTAATAATAACAGCAAAAAAGGGGACATTAATGGGACTGATGCGGCTTTACAAAGTGGTAATGAGAGCTTACACAGAAGGAGTCTTTCTATGGAATCTGCTAATTTACCACAAGAACTTCGGGCTTTGCAGAGTGGTAATGAGGACTTAAAAAGACAGAATCTTTCTTTCTTTTTTAGGGGGGGGGGGTTGGTTTTTCGAGACAGGGTTTCTCTGTGTAGCTTTGCGCCTTTCCTGGAACTCACTCTGTAGACCAGGCTGGCCTTGAACTCACAGAGATCCGCCTGTGTCTGCCTCCCGAGTGCTGGGATTAAAGGTGTGTGCTACCACCGCCTGGCCAGAGCAATCTTAATGCCATTCAGATAATTTCTAAGGAGGAAAGATCATTGCTAATTGATAAAATTTGAAATTATGTGTTACTAATGAACATAAAAAATTGTATGATTCCATGAAACCTCTAGAATCCTTTACAGCAGAGGAGGTTCACATACTGTAACAGGCAGCAGTTAATCGATTTCAAGCTCTGGAGGAGTCTCTCAGTAATAAACAGCAGGGCAGAGCCATACAAGCAATAACATCACCAGGTGGCTCTTAGAAAATGGCTCATCCTGTCACCATCCGTGAGAAGCCAGCAGATACACACCCTGAAGAATATATAGAATATATCTGGCAACCTATTCATATGAGGGATTTACAATACATTAAGGAGGCTGTATATGGTATACACTCAACATATGTAAAACAGATGTTAAATATGTGGTCTTCTAGAAATGGAATTATACCAGATGATTGGAACTGGCATCAGTTAATCTCAGCTATGTTAGAATATAGCAGTTACAATGGAAAGCTGGTTGAGAGAAGAAACTAAAGCCTTGAGTAGCAAGGTTAGATTAGAGGTTTTAAGACCTCCCAAGATCAAATTCTTGATGAGGGCTGCTTCACTGATACAAATGTACAAGCTACCTTTTATTAGCATACATTAATCTTTAAATTCTTGGGGGAAAAATTCCAGAACCAGGAAAACCAACTGAGCTATATACAAAGGTTTTCCAAGGATCAAAAGAACTGTTTACTGATTTTTTACAAAGACTGACCAAGGCTATAAACAAGAGAGTATAAGACCAAAAATTAAGACAAGTATTAACTCAGTCTTTGGCTTTTGATAATGCTAATACAGAATGCAAAAGAATACTTACACCTTTAAAGGTCAGGTCAGCACCTTTGGAACAATGGATTCAGCATACAAATGGTGTTGAGTCTCTTAACTACGGTCATGAGGCTTAGACAGAAGGCGTGATTTCCAAAGGTGGAAGGAGACATCAAAGTACAAAATGTTTTAACTGTGGTACACCAGGTCATATAAGAAGAAATTGCACACAGGGTGCTCCTATAAGCAATGCTTCTAGAAATAACCCATAAGCAGATCCCAACCTTCTGGATTATGTAGAAGATGTGGCAAAGGCCGACATTGGACCAGTGAATGCAGATCAACAAGAGACATATGAGACAACCCTTTACCAGCAGGAAACACCTTGGAGGGCCTCTCGCAGGCCCCCAAATCAAACATGGTCCATACATTTCCAATCACTGTAGAGAAAATTCCTCCCCAGGACAAAAACAAACAAACAAACAAAAAAACAAAACCCAGTGCCTAATATAAAAAATGATTCTGGGCTGGATGATAGAACAATTTTGATAGTTGGATTAAAAATTCAAAAAATACCAAAAATGATTATTTTGGCAGACTTCCACAAATGAACAAAGACCAAAGCTTAGAGTATGAATTAATAACATTGTCCTGGAAGGACTGGTGGACAAAGGTGGATGTGATTACAATTACACCAAAATCACGGCATCCAAATTGGCCTCTTCAAGAGGTAGTTTGAATGCATAGGGCAGAAGGATGGAGAGGAAGGGTGGAGCCATATGTGGCTAATGTAGCAGTGAATCTTTGGGGCCGAGATCTGATACAGCAGTGGAACACCCAGATTAAAAATCCTACAGTCTCAGAAGTGGAATACAGACCAATTCATGTATCTGGGAATAATATTATAAGATACTGTAAAAAAAAAATAGCCACCAACCATTCAGGCTGTACATAAACAGAAAACAACTGCTCTTGAACTCTAAGAGGTGCCAACAGCCCTACCTTTAAAATGGCTGATAAACCTGTCTGGGCTGGACAATGGCCTATGACACAAGAGAAACTACAAGCTTTAGAAAAGCTGGTTCAGGAGCAGTTAAATGCTCAACACATTGAAGAACCTGCCAGCTCTTAGAATTCCCCTGTATTTGTCAATAAAATGAAATCTGGTAAATGGAGAACGAAGACAGATCTGAGAGCTATTAATAAAGTAATTCAACCTATGGGCTCTCTACAGAATAAGATGCCCTACTCTCTCTGTTACCTATAGAATGGCCTATTATAGTTATTGACTTAAAAGACTGTTTCTTCACTATACCTCTAAAGGAAAGAATAGGGAAAGATTTGCCTTCACAGTATATACTTATAACAATTCCCAGCCAGTCAAGAGATATCAATGGAAGGTCCTCCCACAGGGAATGGAAAATAGCCCTACTCTGTGCCAATGTTTTTGTGCAAAAATTGTTGGAAATAATTTGTGCAAAATTTCCACAATCTGGAGAGATGGCTCAGGGGTTAAGAACACTGACTGCTCTTCCAGAGGTCCTGAGTTCAATTCCCAGCACCCACCTGGTGGCTCACAACCATCTGTAATGAGATCTGGTGCCCTCTTCTGGCCTGCAAGGATACATACAGGCAGAACACTGTATACATAATAAAAAAATAAATCTTTCTAAAAATTTTTAAAAAAAATTTCCACAATCTATAATCTACCATTATATGGACAATATCTTATTAGCTGATCCAAAGTTAGGTATCTTAGAAAACATGGTTGAAGAAATAAAGTATTGCCTTGCTGGGGACTGCATATTGCTTCTGAAAAAGTACAAAGAGTAAATTCTTTTAATTACTTAGGATATAATATAGATTACAAAAAAATTAGATCCCAAAAGGTACAACTCAGAAGAGTTTGATTGTGGACTCTTAATGATTTTCAAACATTGTTAGGAAGCATTTCCAACTTGCAGAACATCATTGGAATACCTAAGATGGACTAATAAATTTGGCCAATGCTCTAAAAGAGGATAAGGACTTAAACAGTCCAAGAGAATTGTCAGCTGAAGCTGAGAAGGAGCTGGCTATGGTAGACAAGGAAACACAAGAGGCCCACGTGGATCCTGTGAATGCAGGACTTAACTGTGTTCTGGTTACATTACCCTCCAGACATTCCCCTACAGAGATTTTGATGCAGAGGGAAGATCTTATATTGGATATCTATACCACATACATCAAGTAGGAAGTTAAAGACTTATGTAGAAAAGATCTCTGATTTGATTCTAAAAGGAAAATTAAGACTTCATCAGTTGACAGGAATAAAACCAGCAGAAATTGTAGTACCTTTAACTAATGAGGAAATCTTCTCTTTATGAAAAGATAATGAATACTGGCAGTGACTCTTTGGGAGAGATTAACAACTGTTATCCCAAAAGCAAGAGATTAGAATTCATTAAAAAGAAAACTGAATGGGTACTTCCTCACATTGTATGGCAAAAATCAATTTCTGGAGTTCCCACATTGTATACTGATGCAAATAAATCCAGAAAGTCAGGATACAAATCTGGAGATTAAGTAAAGTAGTTCAAAGCCCTCACAATTCTGTACAAAAGTCAGAACTGTACACCATTCTTATGGTACTGATGGACTTCATAGAACTTCTCTGACTCTCAATATGCAGAGAGAGTTGTTTTACATATTGAAACTGCTCAATTTATTCCTGACAACACATAATTAAATTCACTATTTATACATTACAGGTCATTAAAAGTAGGGAACATCCTATATATACACAACATACATCAGGTCCCATATGGATCTGCCAGGTCCTCTAGCACAAGGTAATGATGAGATTGATCAGTTATTAATAGGTAACATGCTAGAAGTCTCAGAATTTCATAAGAAATACTATGTAAATAGGAAAGGTTTGAAAAAGGACTTTCACATCACTTGGCAACAAGCCAAGGAAATTGCAAAAAACAAAAGTCCTACTTGTTCCTTCTATACCAAACTCCATTATCTGCAGGAAACAATCCTAAAAGTATACAAAGAAATGAAATTTGGCAGATAGATGTGTTTCATTTCTCAGAATTTGGAAGATTAAAATATGTACACTGTCAGAGGCTGCCGACAAGTCCACTGGGCATCTGGGTGGAGGCTTGAGGATTGTAAAGACAAAACAGAGTCCAGAGGACTGCCAGTCGATGGAGGACAGCCCCGAGTTGATTTCCCAGCCAGCTTATACACAGTCTTGAAGGACAGAGGTAGAACAGTGCACAGCACAGGCATTCAGCCACTATCTAGGAACAGGCCATTTCATTTTCTGTCTCGATGTACCTCTGGCTGGCATCACCAACTAAAAGAACATAGGGCTTTTCAACACACGCTAACACAGTTCCTTTCAAAGGACAAACAGGTTTCAAGTGACTGGAGTTTCCTGCCACTGTTCCCATCACAGCAAGTTTCCAAACATAAATTTGTGGAGATGCAGTTCTGGATTACCAAATTCCAGCTGACAGTCCTTGGTCCCAAGGTTCTCCTGTAGACACAGGATAAGAGTCAGTATAATCATCCTGATTTCCCAACCAATCAACCGTGCTGGCCGGGTGGTGGTGGCACACGCCTTTAATCCCAGCAATTGGGGAGGCAGAGCCAGGTGGATCTCTGTGAGTTCGAGGCCAGCCTGGTCTACCAAGTGAGCTCCAGGAAAGGCACAAAGCTACACAGAGAAACCCTGTCTTGAAAAACCAAAACAAAAAACAAACAAACAAAAAATGCTGAATAAGTATCAATTGTCACATGCACGTATATGAATTTTCCAAACTCTGTAATATGAATGACATCCATTTGCCATAACTGATTAGGAAGAAGACCTCGGGGATTACTCTAAAATGAGGTACAGCCGAATACTGTGAGCACACAGCACATTTCTTAACAAGTTGATAAGCAGTTTCTCCTGTTAAACCAAATTGTTTTCTTGGCTTTTACTATTTTGATGATGCAAAGCATGTGATCGCTGAGCAAGCTCAACTTGAGATAAAGTGATCAACTGAGTAAATTTATCAGCTAAAGTATTACTTTTAGCCAACGGCCCAGGAATTTGAATGTGCTCTAATATGCCCCACAATGTATGGCAATTTTCTTAAATGAATGGCATCCTGAATTTATTGAAATAACATACTTATTTGCTCATTAGTAGTTTTAATATAAGAATCAATTTCTATAACACAAACAGCTCTATAAATATGACTGTTTGTATATAAATTAAATGAATTATTTTTCAGAGCTTGAAAGACCATAGCAACAGTTCTCAATTCGACCACCTGAACTGAGGCAGGAGTTTGACCTACACGTCCTTTTCCATTTCTCACATAAGCTGCTTTCCCATTAGATGAACCATCAGGAAAAGCCAAAGCAGCATCTTTAACCAGACTTTGCAGTATAACTTTAGGGAAAGTAAAAGAATGCATCTGAGCAAATTGTAATAATTGATCAGCAGGATAATGATTATCAATTTGACCCTAAAATTGAGCAAAAGCAATTGCCCAAGAATCATTATTTTGAAATAGCCAATCAATTTGTTGTTGAGTGAATGGCACACTAATAATCTCAGGCTATTTGCCAAAATATCTTCCGGATTCAAGTCTTTACACTAGACATGCTACACCTTCATAATATGGATACAATACTTTAACTGATGAAGCAGGAGGATGTAACCATAGAAGAGGACCATTTTGCCACAATATTGCTGTAGGAGTAAGTCTAGTGGGCAGGATACAATGTACCTGCTGATAGTGAATAGCGTTCTCAGCCTGTGAAAAAAACTGCCTTCCTTCTTTAGTTAACTGTCTGGGTGGATCAGGATCACCATCTCCTTTTAAAATATCCCTCAAAGGTTCTAAATCACCTGTAGATAATTTTAAATAAGATAGTAACCATTGAATATTTCCTAATAATTTTTGGAAATCATTCAAAGTTTTTAACCCATCTTTTCTTATTTCTAATTTCTGAGGCTTTAATTTCTTAGGATATAATATATGCCCTAAATATTGTAAAAGCAGAATCATCAGCTAATTTTTAAAATGAAGAAAAACAACTAGAATTAACTTAATATGGTGAAATCTCCAATATATCTTACAATTTCCCTTAAAATTCAGCATAGTTCACATCTCCTCTGGCCTTCTCCAACTTCCCATATACCTCCGCGTCAGGCCTTTCTGTGTCTGCTCTTCTGCATCAGCCAGACATGTACACGTCCTTTCTTCCTTCCGCTAGTCCAGTCTTTCGCCTTCTCTTGCTTTTCAGACAACATGCAAATTTCCATCAAAGTCCTTCTTGTGGTTTCTTCCCAGCAGTTTAGAACATTACATAACATTTCAAACAAGAATAGAAACATATAGATATTTGTATCTATCATAGGAAAAAATTTGTTTGTATTAATATATAAAAACCTCTAGCAATGTGAGGCATTTGAGATTAGCAAGTTTTTTTTATCTTAACCAATAATAATTTGCAATAAATTCTCTTAAATGATGAAAAGTATTTGTAACCCATTGAACTCAAATGACCAAAAATCCATGTAATTTTTCTTTTCCTGTGGAAGCAAAAGCATAATTTCTCCCAGACATAATGTATCCTTGACTTTTGTTCTAAAGTCAAAGCTTTTCAGTGTATGCAGGCTGGTAATTTAACATTTTCCTCAAGCAGTATCGGGACAGAGAAGGGTTAAGGAGGGAAGCTGCTGGCCAGGAGAGACCTTGAAGTTATCATAGGGAAGTAGAAATTGGCTTAGGAAGGGAGGGAGGGGATGTGGGCACAGAGTGTGCCCTTGGCTGCCAGTGTTGCTGGGGGAAGTTTTTAACTCCTCTAACTATAATAACTAACAATTAACCTCAGACTCTCTGTTCAGCTTTCAGAACAGCTCATCAGTTGTAGACTGTAAACTCCCCGCCGCTTCACCGGTAGCTCCCATCTCTGCCCTTCCTGCTCCGAGAATGTACACCCTCCCACTCCAAGAGCTGCTGGCTGGCTGCGGGCTTCGCCCTGCTGGCCAAGACCAGCTCCACTCATGCTGTGGGCTCAGAGCAAGACCGTGGGAGGTGGCCTTGCCACGCCTTTCTCTCCGCCTCTTCGAGGAAAATGAGGGAGGTTAGTAGACAGAAACAAGTAACTCTTACACGGACAACCAAATACGGGTACATCAGCACTGAGACAAGGACCTCACCCGCGGTTAGCCAGTCCCATCTAACAAATGGCTTCTCTGGCAGTATACAAGCCACCACCCGGCAGGAGCTACCTGCTTATCCCAGTTCAGTCCGGGAAGCCGGTCCCCTAAACCACGTGGAACAGGACAGTAACATAGTAACAGAGCACAGAGCAATACAAAGAGTGCTCACATTTACACTTACCGGCTTGCCATGAACAGATCTGAAAGTGAGGCTCTGGGTTAAGGGTTTGCAGTCACAACCCGCTTAATCTCTCACTAGGAACCATTCGCAGGCAGGAGTGGAGGTGGGGAGAATCTCCGTCACAATACTCAGCAGCCTCTTCCTCTAATTCTGCCTCATTACCAGGCTCCTCTGGCCACTATCATCAGATAATTTTATGAAAGCATCTGCATAAAGTGGTCCCTCTGACAGAGCAGAATGCCTGGTTTCCATTTTACTTGATTCAGGAAACATTTTCTGGTTGCCAGGATGAAGATCTAAACTGTTATGAATAAGTGTCCAGAGACTAAAAACATCCACTGGAAGTTTTTCTGGACCAGGCTTATCACAACACTGCAGTATCTTAACTCCAGTAAGTCTCCAAGCATCTGCATCCAAGGTACCCTGCTCAGGAAACCAAGGACAAATCTCTACAAATACTAAAAATTTACACAGTTGCTGATGTCCTACTTTGGTATCTCTAGCCTTTAAGATAACTTTAAGTAAACATACAAACATCTGTTCCTTGGCCCATACTTACCTTTTACACTGTTCACAGAGTTTTTACGTGTCTGCTTTTTCATTTACACTTACCAGTTTTCCTCACTCTCCAGCTGTACTCACTGCAGCTCCCAGTCTTTGGGGTGTGTTCCTTTCCCTTCTGTGGAACCCCCACCCACGCCTCAGCCGGGGCCACCTGTATATTTGATACAAATGTAAACTATTCTTACATTCTTATTTAAGATAATTTGTATATTGATACAAATGTAAAACTATAATTGTTGTATTATACATATATTTCTACTCCTCTTTGAAATATTTTGTATATTGATACAAATGTAAAATTGTATTTGTCATACTGTATATATGTTCTACTTCTGTTTAGGATATTTTGTATATTGATACAGATCAAGGATATTGTTATATTGTGCTATACTTTTCTAACTCTGTTTAAGATATTTTGTATATTGTCACAATTTTGAGGTCATTGTCCCTATACTGTACCTCTGCTTACAGACTGTTTACCTTGTTAATGTGTAGCCTTAGTCCTTAAGTTAACTAGTTAGATAAGACTTACAGATTTATAGTCACCTATGCTTGTCATATCTATAGTTATGTTAGTTAGGTTCTCAAGACTTACACAAACATATGTCAGATGGATAGGTAGTCTCCAAACACTTCATAGACCTGGAGAATACGGCATTTAAATGTTTTGATAACTTAGAATTCTGTTGGCGTGAGACACAATTGCTCCTGGCAGCACCAATCTGATCCTGAGAGAGTGTTGGACTTCTAAGATATTTCTGTTTGGAAGTTTGTCTTCTTCTTGGCACAAAATGGCCTACTGGGCAAAAACTGCCCTTGCCTCGACTGCTGACAGTACAAATGCTGTCCTTTCTGGACTAGCAGGACACAAGGAAAAGTGACTACTGAATCTTGCCAAGACAGGGTCTTTTAAAATTCCTGCTTCTGAAAATGGCCTGTCAGGGGGCTGGAGGTTAAGAGCACCGACTGCTCTTCCAGAGGTCCCCAGTTCAATTCCCAGCATCTGCATGGTGGCTCACAACCATCTGTAATGAGATCTGGCGCCTTCTTCTGTGTACATAATAAATAAATAAATCTTTTAAAAAAAAGAAAGAAAAAGAAAAAGAAAAAAGAAAATGGCCTGTCAGATATTCTAGGCTGTAGCCAAACTGGATGCCCCCACAATGCTGAGAAACTTCAGGTGACAGTCCAGGCTGCCAGCTGTCTGTCTACTCTCACAAGGATTTTGGTAATCGCTGGCTCGTGTTTTCCATTTTCTCAGGCCTTTGATGGAGTTAAAGACTACATAGTTACAGTTGCAACCTTCTTGTATCTTAGGTAGAACATATTAAGTACTAGAAGAGTTAGGATCTTCAGGACAGGACAGCTATTGGAGTAAGCTCAGTAATTTGTCATTTACCCATGATCTGGACATTGAGCATGTGTTTCTTGTTGGAGTTGTTCTTGTTGGTTGTAATTGTATTTTTGTTTATGTTATCACCCTTTGTTTTTCCTGGACAATACTTGATAATCATTCTTTTTTTTTTTTTTTTTTTTTCCGAGACAGGGTTTCTCTGTGTAGCTTTGGTCCCTTTCCTAAATCTTACTCTGTACAGCTAGGCTGGTCTTGAACTTACAGAGTTCTGCCTGGCTCTGCCTCCCGAGTGCTGGGATTAAAGGCGTGCGCCACCACCGCCGGCAATCATTCTTACTGTATATAGTTTGCATTAAGTTTAGGACTTTCTTATTTAGACAAAAAGGGGAAATGTAGTGGTATTTGCTCCACCCATGATCTTGGCGGGGCTTCTTGCCATTATACTTGACTGTGGTGATACTGTGTTCCCCAAAATATTGTCCACCCTAATAAACTCATCTGGGGTCAGAGAACAGAACAGCCACTAGATACAGAGGCTAGAAAATGGTGGCACACACATCTTTAATCCTAGCATTCCAGAGGCAGAGATCCATCCGGATCTCTGTGAGTTCAAGGCCATATCGGAAATAGCCAGGCTTGGTAACAAGAGCCTTTAATTCCAGGAAGTGATGGCAGAAAGCAGAAAGGTATATAAGCCGTGAAAACCAGGAACTAGAGCTGGTTAAGCATTCAGGCTTTTGAGCAGCAGTTCGGCTGAGATTCATTCTGAATGAGGACTCAGAGACTTCCAGTCTGAGGAAACAGGATCAGCTGAGGAACTGTTGAGGTGATGAAGCTGTGGCTTGTTCTGCTTCTCTGATCCCAGCATTCACCCCAATACCTGGCCTCAGGTTTGATTTTATTAATAAGTACTTTTTTTTTTTTTTTTGAGCTGAGAATCGAACCCAGGGCCTTGTGCTTGCTAGGCAAGTGGTCTACCACTGAGCTAAATCTCCAACCCATTAATAACTACTTTTAAGATTCATGCTACACTTGACCTCTTAAAAGGAGAGGGAGAGCCGGGTGGTGGCGGCGGCAGCGGCGGCGATGGTGGTGCACGCCTTTAATCCCAGCATTTAGGAGGCAGAGGCAGGCGGATCTCTGTGAGTTTGAGGCCAGCCTGGGCTACCAAGTGAGTTCCAGGAAAAAGGCGCAAAGCTACACACCCTGTCTCGGGGGAAAAAAAGAGAGAGAGAGAGAGAGAGAGAGAGAGAGAGAGAGAGAGAGAGAGGAAGAAGGGTCTCGGGTCCTTCCTGGTGTGATCAAACCTCGAGGAGAAGTCACTTCCGGTCAGATCAGAGGAGACTTCAGCTGTCTACTCCATTCTGTATTTGCGAGTGTATTCCCTCAATTTACATCCTAATAAATTCCCCTAATACTCTTTAACCAGACTCCCATGGATTTACTGCATTACCCCCCCACCAAGCAACTGTATGTATGTGGGAGGGTTCCTGCAGCCTGGCAGGTTTCGGGGTGTTGTGTGTGCAGGTGTCTGACACTAAGTTTTCAGTTAGTTGTTTTTTACACCGGGTGCGGAGTAGACATGGAGTAGACATGGAGGAGTAGACATGGAGTAGACATGGAGTAGACATGGAGGAGTAGACATGGAGGAGTAGACATGGAGTAGACATGGAGTAGACATGGAGTAGATATGGAGTAGACATGGAGTAGACATGGAGTAGACATGGAGTAGACATGGAGTAGACATGGAGGAGTAGACATGGAGGAGTAGATATGGAGGAGTAGACATGGAGTAGACATGGAGTAGACATGGAGGAGTAGACATGGAGGAGTAGACATGGAGTAGACATGGAGTAGACATGGAGTAGACATGGAGGAGTAGACATGGAGTAGACATGGAGTAGACATGGAGGAGTAGACATGGAGGAGACATGGAGTAGACATGGAGTAGACATGGAGTAGACATGGAGTAGACATGGAGGAGTAGACATGGAGGAGTAGACATGGAGGAGTAGACATGGAGTAGACATGGAGGAGTAGACATGGAGGAGTAGACATGGAGTAGACATGGAGTAGACATGGAGTAGACATGGAGTAGACATGGAGGAGTAGACATGGAGTAGACATGGAGTAGACATGGAGTAGATATGGAGTAGACATGGAGTAGACATGGAGTAGACATGGAGTAGATATGGAGTAGATATGGAGTAGACATGGAGTAGATATGGAGTAGACATGGAGTAGATATGGAGTGCTGAATTAGCCTGTGTTCCCAGAAGGACGATGGCTTCATCCACTTTCACACACAAATTTCCCTCGCGTCCCTTCTCTTCCCTTTGCTTCTATCTCCTCTCACGCCAACTTTCCCTTTACATTCATCTCCTTGCCTCCTTCCTTCCTGTTCGGTTGGAATTTCCAGCTTGGTCCCATTCCTCTCTCCCCAAACCCTGTCCTCTCATAAAGACCCATAAAAGTCCAGTTCTGCATTCCTGGTGGTCACGCAGCTCCTTCCCTGAGGCTGCCAGCCCCCCAAGTCTTCACCCAAAGCGTTATAATTGGGCACAAACCCAGCCTTTGGAGGCTGCGTCATGGCCCACACCTACAGGGCATTTAAGGCCCTCCTCTAGAGGCCTTATATGTCTGTAGAGAACAGCAGAAGCAGACATTTAGGAGGATTTATGAAATTTTATTCTGTTGAAAATGTGATACACCAATAGACCACTTTACTCTTTTTCTTGAGACATCTTTTCTGGATGACTTGTCCTTTTTCTTCACATGGCTCATCTGTTCAGTGGTCTTCAGATGCCTTAGCTAGATGCCTTCATTCTCCTGAGAAGACAAACACAGAACCCTCACCAACCCTGACTTTCGGGAGGTTCCCTTTTGGAAGGTTATATCTGATCAAATGAGGAGCATTTGTTAGTGTGTAAGTTAGTTTAGATTGGATGGTCCACGCTGATGATGAACTATCGCTTCTTCTAATGAAGAGGTCTCTCTTGTCCAAACTCTGAGTGGATGGTGCAGCAGAGAACAACTGAGTCACCCAGGTGGCTCAGCAGGTTGAGGAGCTTGCTGCCAAGCCTGATGACCTGAGTGCGGTGGTGGCGCACACCTTTAATCCCAGCACTGGGGAGGCAGAGGCAGGCGGATCTCTGTGAGTTCGAGGCCAGCCTGGTCTACAGAGTGAGTTCCAGGAAAGACGTAAAGCTACACAGAGAAACCCTGTCTCGAAAAAACAAAACAAACAAAAAAGAACATAGGCTCTTTTTTTCTTTTATGACAATGAGACATGTCTGTTTCTGGCTACACCAATCTGAGAGGACCCAGCAGATGCCATAACAGGCTGCTCAGTCTTCTCTCTGAGATCAGCCTCAATTTCAGTTTCCTGAGACTGGGCAGGCAGTTTCTCAGGAGGAGTCATGAACAAAAGACAATCGATCACTGGTGTCCCTGACCACATGTCAAAGGAGATAAGACTCACCAAGCCTGGGCCACTGAGCCAGCATGCATGGTCAGTTCATACTAGGCCAGCCAGCCTGCACAGCAACTCAAGGACAAAGCCTGGGACTTGTCCAGGCCTGTCCAAAAATGGAAAACTATTGCCTGACCTCTGGCTAATTAGAAGTTACGAACATGACTGCCATTCACATAAGCCAATCATATCTAAGATGAGCTAACTTCCTTGGACACTCCCCTTCAGCTATGCTTAAAAGGAGCTCATGTGTCTCTCTGGAGGTTTTCGCCATCTTGCCTTTGTATGTGTGGATGGCAGACTCCAGCATGCTGGAAGCTTTCTAGAGACGTGAATGATGGTCTTTTGTGGGACTTCTCTAGGACCCTAACACAATCTACTTCAGAGAAGATGGTGGGCATCAAAGAAACCCCTTCTGAAGTTTGCTTTCTTTGTGGAAAAAGTTAGTCACTGGGCAAGAAAGTGCCCTTGCCTGGACTGCTGACAGCATGCTGTCCAAATAGGACAAACAGGACACAAAAGAAAGGACTGCCAAACCTTGTCAAGACAAGGTAGGACAGTCCTTTAGAAAATCCTGCTTCACAGAAAAGTCTGTCAGATATGTTAGGCCTGCAGGCTGAAGATGGATGCCCCAGTGCTGCAGAGGAACCCTGGGTGACTGTCCAGGCAGCCAGCTGTTTCTGTCATTTCTCACAGTTTTGGGGAAGTTGTTTGCTTGTACTTCCTGCTTACTCAGGTAATATTATTTCCTTCTTGGGTCTCTGATGCAGTCGAACACCTTATAGTTACAGTTTTCCTTGTTACCAGATTCAGAAAAGAGATTCACTAAAAAGGTGTAAAGTGTACCGGGTTGAAAGACAGTAAAAGACAGTTTTGTAATGCAAGTTGGAATAGAAAGTGAAGTAGGTACATTTCGGACTCACCAAGACAGGATATGGATATGGAACATTTTCTCTGAACGTGTCAATTGTTAATGGACTAGACATTGTTGATGTAATTATTGCCTGTATATATTGCATATAGTTATTGTACTTATTGTATATAGTTTTTCTTATATTAGTTATAACCTTTTTTTATTTTAGAAAAAAAAAGGGGAAATGTGATATTTTGTTTGTGCCCTTACAAATAAAGCCTGCCTGGAGATCAGAGTGTGGAGCTAGCCACTAATTAACCATATTGGCCAGGCCGTGGAGGCACAAGCCTTGATCCCAGCACTTGGGATCTCATGCCTTTGATCCCAGCACTTGTGGGGCCCAGGCCTTTAACCCCAGCTCTAGGAAGCAGGACTCAGGAAGTGCTATGGCTGGGAGGAGAGAGGAATATAAGGCCGATCATCGGAGACAGGAGCTCGGCCCCTTTTTCTGGCAGAGGCGTTCTCGAGGTGAGAAGTGACTGTGGCTGGCTCCTTTGTCTCGCTGATCTTTCAGCATTTACCCCAATATCTGGCTCCAGGTTTTTATTATTAAGACCAATTAGGATTTGTGCTACATCTTGGAAGAGGCACTCAAATGCTCTTGCTCCAAACCGCCCCCAGCCACAGCAGCCCAGGCCACACTTCAAAGCTCTCTGCACCGCCAGCTGTGGTGACTCTTCCCTGCGTTGTCTTGTGAGCTGTAGCTCAAGGAACTGAGTGAGCAGCGTTTATTGAGGCTGTTGTTAGGTGTCTCCCTGGTCATCAGCAAACAGGCCACAGGTCTGGCCAGTCAGAGGACCTCCTATGACTACTCTAAAAGCAAACTTGTGAAAAGCTCAGTAGGTCAGGACAGGGTCTTAAAATCCCCCAGGGTGGGGGCTGGGGGCGGGGCTCAGAGGTGGAGTGACAGCTTAGAATCCCGTGGTGAGGGGCTGGGGTGTGGCTTATGTGTGAGGCCTAGGTTTCATCCCATTTGTCCAGGAAGAAAGAACAGAAAAAAAAGAGGTCATCTAACAAAACTGAAGTGACGCAATTGCGCCACATGGGGCGCCCAAGCTGAGGTTACAAGCTTGAAAGGGAGTTTTGGAAACCTGCAAAGAAGACTGTTCAGAGAAAAGTCTAGAAAAGCTGAAAGGGGTGGCCCAGGCTGCAGCTTCCTCACTTCCTCTGCGGCGCGCTGAGACGCTGATCTGTGTAGCCTCAGGCAGCTCTGCCTGGTTGCTCCACCTACGTGACCAAGTGAGATTCGGGGCGCACCTCAGGTCTCAAGCATCCTGCCCACTAGGAGGAGCGTGAGCTAGCCCAGGCTCCCCATGGAGGCTGACATCAACTGCTGGAATTCACCGGCCTTGCTGTTGGGGAGCAAGGCCCCCACCATGGGGTACTTCTTCCCTGAGTGTTCCAGATCCTCATCCCACAGGAGACATCACGAATCATTTGGTCCCCATCTCACAAGATTCTGAGCTGCCAGGGAATCCCTAACCTAAGATAGGACGTCAGTGGGCCCCCTGCCATGTTTCTCTTTTGCTTTTTGGAGACAGAGTCATGGAGACCAGGCTGTTCTTGAACTGCACGTGTAGCCGAGGATAGCCTGAACCTCCTGCCTCCACCTCCTCAGTGCTGAGATGACAGACGTGTATCACTGTGCTCAACTTCCCCAGTATTTACTGATTTATATTTTAAGTTTTGGTGGTGTGGGGCCAGAGCTCAGGGCCTCCACCCTTCCTTCTGAGACACAGTCCAAGTGCAGACTTCCAGCACTCACAGAGCCCTGGGTAGTGGCGCCAAGCTCCGATTCCATCCCCAGCAGCCGAAGAAAATAAAAATAAATAACAGAAAGCCCAGGAAGATGGCTCCGTGGATAAAGTGCTTTCTGGGCAAGCATGAGAACCTGAGTTCTCAGGAAGACACAATGCGCAGCATGCTGGGCATGGTGACACTGTTTCAATCCCAGCACTCCAGAGGTAGAGGCAGGAGGATGTCTGTAAGGTGGAGGCCAGACTGTCTACAGAGATAGTTCCAGGACAGCCAGGGCCACACAGAGAAACTCTGTCTCGAAAAACAGAAAGAAAAAAAGTAAAAGCAGGGAGCTAGCGTGGTGGCCCATAGCGGTGTCCTGAGCGAGAAGGTAGATACGAAGAGTTAGCAAAAAATGTTATACTGATTATGCCGAAGCCTAAGATCCCAAGCCTGTCTCCCCAAGGCTGCCCACCTGTGCAACGTCTTTGCTGAAGGTCAGGTCCAGGCTCTAACAGGGTCAGGATCTTGGGGAGATGCTGCTGGGCAGATCAAGGCGGCATCTCTCTAGGTGTGCAGAGCATCGATCGCTCTCGGGCTCTGCTTACAGGCTGCCCACGGGCATCGTGGGCTCTAGGACTCACGCGGCGGTTCTGGGCCCTGGGTGCAGCCTTGGTGTCGGGGGCTCCTGCTAAGCTGTTTCTACATGTCTAAAAGGCTTCTTCTACTACGCTCATTACAAGCGGACCGTGCTGGGACCTCAGGATCATCTTCGGCTGCCCAGAGTCCGGCCCTGTGTTCCCCATTCCTGTGGCTGGGAAGCGGCTGGGCCTGCCGTTGGCGCTCAAGGGCTCCGCTTGGCTTAGATGGAAGGCCGGGAGCGCGAAGGTGGGCAAGCAGGCTGGATTCCCAGCCTCTCGCGCTGCACACGCATTAACCAGCTTCGTCCACGCTGTGGCGCCCAACCCGACCCACAGCTCACGTCTGCGCAGGCGCTATTTCCCAGCGTACACCTGAAGCGCGCCGCGGCTCTTTGCGTCTCTCCAACGACGCACTTTACGGCCGCCCCCTCAATCCCACGGTGGGAATACGGCGTGCTCGGCCGTCGCGCTCCGCAGGCACCACCCTACTCCACGCCAATTGGATGAGTGCCCCTTGGGCCCCTCTCTGATTGGTCGGAGTCTCTGTCAGTCCCTTTCAGCTGGTGGCGCGCGGCGGGCCGCCGACCGGAGCGCGAGCGGCTGTGCAGCGGCGGAAGTGTCTCCATAGGAAGATGGTGAGGGCCGCGGGGCGGGGCGGGGCGGGGCGGGGCGTGCTCAGGGACTTCGGCTGCCGGGCGGTGGGAGAAACTGAGGCCGGAGGCCACCGGTGCCTCTGCAGGCCCCAGCCCGTCGCTGTTGCGGGTCTGTCTCTGGATGGACACGTTTTTGCGGCCGGAAGAGGGACTATGATCGCTTCCGGGATTTGTCACCGTCATTGATCGGAACGCTGTACTTCCGGGAAGTGGGCGGGGCTGAGGTCTCACGTGGGCCCCTCTGGCCGAATTTGTCTCTAATCGTGTCTGGCCGTGGCTGCGCACTGCTTTCGCTACGAATCCACGCAGAGTGCTGCTGCTGCTGCTTGGGACACGCAGCGTGTGCCAGGAGGAAGGAAATGCTTCCCCTGGCTCAGGCTCAGGCCTCCCCAGTCCTGGGACCCCTAGACCTGGGACAGCATGGAGGAGGGCAGGTCTCGTTGCGTGCTCTGTCGAGGGGCGCGTTGGCAGAGCCAGACATAATCTCCTCATAATCCATCTCCTCGGTTCTGGATGGTAGGAGAGGACACGTGTACACCTCCACACCCGTCTCGGGATGGGAGGCAGGGTCTCACATAGCCCAGGCTGGCCCTGAACTGATCCTGCCTCCACTCCAGAGTGCTGGGTTGACAGGTACAGCACCATGCTTGGTTCATGTGGTGCAGGATCCCCGGGCCTCGCACGTGCTGGGCAAGACTCAGTCTGTTCCCACCACACGGCATCCACCCAGCCCCTGAGCCCTGGCCTTCCTGGAGGAGTTGCCCAGAGAGTCCAGAGCAGGACACTCGCCCCCTGCAATCACACAGAGGTACTCCCAGATCTCTGCGGTCAGTCTGGGACAGGAGTGTCCCAGCTGAGCATTCCTGAACTCAGAGCCCTCGGCTTTGGGCCTCCACCCATCTCATCTACACACTGAACCCCAGAGTCTGGAGGATGGCCAAGAAGGGATTTCCTTTCTTGAAACAGACTCCTTTGGTGGGAGGTGCTGGGACTGCTGCCCAGAGCCACTCCTGCAGGTGGTTTGTGTGGAGGGGCTACATCAAACCCTCCCAAAGCCAGCGGCTCTCCCAGGCACCTTGTCCACCCTGGCCCACCTCGCTGTGTGAGCTTATTCCTCGGGGAGGGAGTGCTGGTGCCCGTACTGTAGCCCAGGCCTTCCCATCCATAGCACTAACTCACTACTTCTCCACGAAACCCACTTCATTCTTTCCTGTCTCGAGGTGGGTTTGGACCATTCCCCTACATGGTCACTGAGGGCCACCACAGCCTTTCAGGGTTGTCACTGAGGGTAGCATCCTGTCCCCAGAGCACTTTCCTTACCTGTGGGGCTGGACAGGATGCACCTGTGCTGGGTGCCCCTGCTGGCAGTGTCTCCACCCCTATGTGTTCAAGTGTTCACTGCCCTCTCTGCCACACAGAGCCCACACCCACACCGATCTCCTGTCTAGCCGGGGAGACTGGTGCTAATTACCCTCTAATTACAGACGGCCTCTGCTGTGGTGGGTGGAAACAGGGTGGCCATTAGGGTCTGGCCAGAGAGGGCCATGCTCAGCAGCATTGGGCAAAGAAGGTCTGGGGAAGGGCGCCCTGGGCGGTGGCTGGGCCCTGGTGGGAGGGAAAAAGTTCAGTAGGATGGGCCTGGCAGCCAGCTCCCTGCCTGGGCTGGGCCACAGGAGCTCCAGAAGAGCTGTGCGTGGGTGTCTGTTGCTGTTTTGCAGCGTTGGCCCCTGAACCCCTGCCGTCCCTTGGATCCGGGGGATTTGACTGTTGTGTCTGTCCCTTTATTGAGACAGGGTCTCATATATCCTAGGCCAGCTTCACACTGTAGCCAAGATCGACTGCCTTTGCTTAGCCATAGGCTGCCATGCTGTGGCTCTTATTTATTTATTTGAGGACCAGCCTGGACATCCTTGTCACTAACCACCAAGGCCATCTGCCCGGTACCCATTTGAAAAGTGAGCTCTAGCTCACTTCTGCCACCAGGCCTCCCCAGCTCTTCTGAGGAAGGGCCATGGGCTGCAGGGTCCCCCAATCCTCTCATGACCCAAAGTCACCATACTGGACCTGGTGGCTTCTGAGGAGTCTGGGTCCCTTGTTCTGTTTGGTTGGGTTTTTTGTTTTGTTTTGTTTTGTTTTGATGAGGCCTCACTATATAACCCTGGCTGGCCAGGAACTCACAGAAATCCACCTGCCTCTGCCTCTGCCTCTGAATGCTGTGATTAAACATGTGCGCCCCCACACCCAGCTATGTTTTGGTTTTTGTTTTGGAGACAGGTCTCATGTAGCTCAGGCCGACCTCAAGCTGTAGTTGGAGATCCCCTAGCCTCAGCCTCCTTGGTGCTGGGGTAAGAAGTGTGCAGTATCACACCTGGTTTGTGTTGGTGTCTGTGGGTCTGGAAGGCGTGTTACCAGCTGCTCTGTCACCGTGTCCTTTACCAGCCCTCAGCCCTTCCGCCTGCACCCCAGGCGATGCCCCAGGCTACCCCGTCTAGAAGTACAGCAACAGGGCGTGCTTTGTGTTTCCAGGGATTCCTTCCCCACTGGATTTGGAACCCTTGGCCTCGTCCCCAAAACCGTGGAACCAGAAATCCCAGGAACTGTGTAGCCTTGGGTTCAGAAGGCTGTGGCCCGCCTAGGCTGTAGAATAAGACACCACCCTCAGGGGAGCAAGCAAATAAATAGCCTGCCTACACGGTTGCCACCTCTAGACATGGAGGGCCATGCCCCATCCTGTGCCTGTGGTTCTGGGGGGCAGGAGTTATGGAGAAAGGGCCAGAATGGTCCAGGCAAGTCTGGGTGGCTGTCACCTCTAGGAGGGGACAGTGTGAGGTCGCCCGTGCCTAGGTCACGTTGCAATGGGTAGGTAACCTTGCCTGCGGTCATACCTGCATCGGGGACTCACGGTGATGTTTGCCTTCCAGCTCCCCTTGTCACTGCTGAAGACAGCGCAGAATCACCCCATGGTAAGGACGACCGCTTCGGGCCACCTCTCCTCACGTGTCCACACCCCTGTCCTTTGTAGTTGATGCTGAACAGGCTAGAGAGATAGCTCAGTGGGTAAAGGTGCTTGCTACTGCATGTGAGGACCTGAGTTCAATCCTCAGGACCCTACATGATGATGGTAGGAGAGAGCTGTCTCCCCTGAAGCTGTCCTCTGCCCTCCACACTCACACCCTCCCTGAACACAGACAAAATGACAAATACAAAAATAAAAGGTCCAAAATCCTTTTAAAAACACAGCTTCAGGCAGAAGCTGGGACTGAGCGCCTGACATAACTGGTCCCATCCCCAGCATCACCACAGACCAGCACAGTGACTCCCTTGTCATCCCAATTTCTGGGGGGCTGCAGCAGGAGGATTGCTGTGAGTTGAATGAAGGCCAGTGTGGGCACCTTGTAAAACTCAGCTTTTTGAAAAGGAGTGTGACTGAGTGGGCAAGAGGTGGCGCAGCATGCGCCAGGCCTGGGTTCCGTGCCCAGTACCACAGAGCAATGCTGCCTCTGACGTGTAGCATGTTCGTGGACTTACACAACCAGAACTCAACCTCTGTCTCATTTCAGAATATTCTTAGCACTTCAGAAGTCAACTTCATTTCCCTCAGCACTTGTTCTTCCCCCAGCCTCTGTCCGTCCGTCCACAGTGTCTGCCTTTCCATCTTGAGGGCATTTCTGAGTGAGGAACATGTGGTCTGTGTGTGTTACTCAACAGTTTTGAGGTTCGTCCACTTTTCTTGGCTGTGTGATATTCCTCGTGTAGATGACCAGGCAGGGCTTGCCCATTGTCTCCTCACAATCCTCCTGCCTCAGACTCCAGAGTCCTGGCATGACAGGTGTGTGCCACCATGCCCAGCTAGTGTGGAGTTCTGATTTGTCTGTTCATGCACTGTGCAGGGAACCTGGGCTGTGCACGCTCCTCACAGCTCTTCCCGGTGAGTGACAGCCCAGCTCCTAGAGCTTCTGTTGAGTTGCACAAAAGGTGTAGTTTGGGGATGAGAAACCAGATGTGTGTGGGCGGGGCCTGACTGCACAGCTGGGTCTCCTGCAGCTGGTGGAGCTGAAGAACGGAGAGACCTACAATGGGCACCTGGTGAGCTGCGACAACTGGATGAACATCAACCTCCGAGAGGTGATCTGCACGTCAAGGGTGAGTGGCCACACTGGGTGCGTCGCTGGACCCGAGGGACTGTGCCCATTTGTGACACCACCTCCTCTCCACAGGACGGCGACAAGTTCTGGCGGATGCCCGAGTGCTACATCCGCGGCAGCACCATCAAGTACCTGCGTATCCCTGATGAGATCATCGACATGGTGCGGGAGGAGGCCGCCAAAGGCCGAGGGCGTGGGGGACCGCAGCAGCAGAAGCAGCAGAAAGGCCGAGGCATGGGCGGTGCTGGCCGAGGTAGGCTCCAGAGCGGGTCAGGAGGGACACCAGGGAGCCCCTGCACCCTTGCAGTCTCCATGGCGGTGTGGGCACCTGTGGGCAGATGAGGACACGGGTCCGGTGCAGCCTGGGGTCTTCCCGCAGGCCAGTCCTCCACCTGCCGTTTGTGGCCCCTGCACAGGGAAGCTGGTATCTCAGCCATAACCTCTTCTCTCACTGCAGGAGTGTTTGGGGGCCGGGGCCGGGGTGGCATCCCGGGTGCAGGCCGCGGTCAGCCCGAGAAGAAACCAGGACGGCAAGCGGGCAAGCAGTGAATGGGCAGAGCCCAAGCAGAGCCCAGGACGGTGGGCTAGCCTCTGGGCGCCTTTGCGTGAAGCCCCTGGCTCCCACTGGCTCAGTTTCTGGAAGGTTCCAAGTCAGAGGCACCTCTGAAGCCCTGGATGTTCTTTGAAGGGCCGGCTTTTTCCAGGCTTGTTTTGAGTTTCATGTTGGAGCCACAGGCTCAGCACGTGTCAGGCTGGCCTGTCCCTCCCCAGTGGACCCTCACCTCTTGTTATGAAAATAAAGTCGAGCATCACAGACAGAGCCAGTGCTTCCCTCCACCATTGCCCAACCCAGATCACCTCCCTGAGCCCAGGCAGCTCGTCATCAGATGCAGCAGTTCCACAGTGTGTCTCTGTCTCCTGGTCCTGCAAGCGGAGGTGAGGGTAGAGCAGACCCCGGCCTGAGAAGGCCAGTGGCAGGACGGGAGTCCCAGGCCAGCCTGGGCTACATGACACTCAAAAAAGCCAGGTCTGTGTTTGCAGCACTGTGGAGGTGGAGGCAGGGGCATGGGAAGTCAGGGCTGGCAAGTTGTTTCCCCAGAGCAGGTGACCAGAACATGGGTTGAACTTTTTTTTCTTACATACATTCACTTTTCTGTGTGTGGCTATTTGTGTGTGTGTACCACATGTGTGCCTGGTGCCCACAAAGACTAGGTGATCTTAGACACCCCCAGGAAATGAAGTTACAGCCAGGGGGTGCCGGGTGATCTTAAACACACACACACACACACACACACACACACACACACACACACACACCCAGGAAATGGAGCTGGAACCTAGGGCTTCAAGAACACTTGGCCAGACAGCACTCAGGAGGCAGAGACAGGTGGATCTGAGTTCCAGGACAGCCAGGGCTACACAGAGAAGCCCTGTCTCAAAAAGAGTTCAAGCCAACTGGCTCAGAAGGTCTGTGTCCCCTCCCAGCTAGAGCCTAGTGCCAGGCTGCAGGGTGGCCCTGGCATTGTGGCCTGGTCTTGATGCAGTCTACCACAGGGCACCCCCTCCCACATCTGAGTCCCATGTGACACCCTGCCTGGACAGCACTTTGAGGGAACACATTGTGGCAGGCAGGTCAGCACCATGTTGAGACCTGCCCCAGGGTAAGGACTGTGGCTGGTATAGCCACTCAGCCCATGGACTCCACCCTGTCTTCACTATGCCCACACTTCAGATCTATGAGCCTGGCCTGGTATGCTGGGGGCAGGAGGATTGCTGTGAATTCCAGGCCATCCTTAGCTGCAGAGTAAGGCCATACCTCAGACACTATAAATGAAGAAAATCTAGTGTTGGGGTTTGTTGTTTTTGAGACAGGGTCTCACTGTGTAGACCAGGCTGGCCTAGAGTTCACTCAGATCCACATGCTCCTGCCTCCTGAGTGCTGGAATTAAAGATGTGCTCCACTCTGCAGGGCAGCAATCTAGATCAGTACCCTGGCCCTCTCCTCAAGGCCCCTCCAGGTCCCCTGCCTCTGTTTACAGTCCTCCCCTGTGTCCCTCCCCATTTCTGTCCCACAGGACACAAGACAATCACCTCAGCTGCCTTTGCATCCTGGATCATGCACCCTGGCTTAGGTGCATTGGCTTCTAGAAGCCTCTGAGTCGAATGGGGTTTCTGTGTTCTTCCCAGTGAGTTCCAGGAACCCGGCCTCAGCCCCTCTGCAGAAAAAAGGAAACCAGAAGCCAGACCTAGTTCCTGAAGTCTGGCTTCCAGATCTTTATGTCTAAGCCAGGCCTGCTGGGCTGGAGTCCACACCCATCACCTGACCTCCACTGCTCTCCTGTGGGCGGTCCCTCCCACAGGACTGCCTGCGGACGGAAGAGGGGCCAGCTTCATGACGGTGGCTGCCACCGTGTCTGTGTTCCCTTCGTCCTCTCCTGACCCCTTGCAGGAGGCCTCAGTCACTACAGTTTGAGGGACACCAGGTGCCTGGCCATGCACAGAGGTGCCTGGCCATCCACAGTGGCCCTAGCCGAGTGTGTGGGGACTGGTACCAGGCAACATGGTGGAGCCCTTGCCCTGCAACTCTGTCCTTCCCTGGGGGAAGCAAGGACAAGAGGCCAGCCAGTTGAGGCCACCAGGGAAGAGGTCAGGTGACATTCAAGGCTGGAAAATGGGGCCAATGAGATGGCTCAGTGGGTGGAGGTGCTTCCTGCAAAGCCTGACTGCCTGAGTTTGATATCCAGGACCTACATGGTGGAAGGGAGAACTCTGACCCCAGGTACCAGGGAGAACCCTAGCATACTTAGGGTGCATAAAGCCCTGGGTTTGGTCCTGAGCATTAGAAGTTGGGGTTGTGTGAGACAAGATTGCAGGCCTCCTGGAGAGTTAGCGTTCCAGACTGATGCAAAGGCCCTGTGGCCAGCAGACTTGAGCTGGGACCAGGGGGAGGTGTTGGGGCTCTGCTAGGGTAGAGACTCAGGAGCCCCTCCCCCTTCCCATAGGAAGAACGGCCTCCCTTGGGCCTGTTGGCCTGTCTGAGGATGGGAGCCAGAGAAGTGGGCACTCAAGCCTGCTGCTGGGAGACCAAGGGCTCCTCCTTGGCCACCCTAACCCCATCCTGCCTGTGCTCCAGGCCTGCTCAGCTCTGTAGCTAATCCCACCTCCACTCCTGGGTGACAGGTGACGGCATGTGTCCCCAGCACATTGCCAAGGCTCCTGAGACCACCCCCAGGAGGGTGTCCTTGTTTACTGCCCAGCAATAGACAGCAGTGGATGGTCAGGCACACGCTTTTAATCCCAGCACCAGAGGCAGGTGGATTTCTGTGAGTGCAAGCCTAGCCTGGGCTACACAGGGAGACCCTGTCTCAAGAAAAATAACAGAACACAACAATAACGAAACCCAGAGTGGGTGGTGACCCAGCTTCCCTCTATCGCCTCCCAGAACTTGACGTTGCCTGTGACCTCTGGGCTCAGCTTCAAGGGCCAAACAAGGAGCCAGGAGCTGGTGAGGCCTAGGGCGGTGAGGCCAAAGCTGCCATTTCTCTGGGCTCCGCCTTGCGGGGGCTGCTGGGCTTCTCAGTGATACACTTGCAAAAAATAAAAAATCCTCCCCTGGGAAGGGGTGCGGCTCCCTCAGCCTGTGGGGAGGCCTGGGGTTCCCTCCCCAACACGACACAACAAAACAAGGCCCTTGGCCTAGCAACTGCAGCCATAGAGGTAAGGTGCTAGGCAAGGTGCCTGGACCGCTTCAGCCCAACTGTGCCTCAGTTTCCCTGCTGTGTAAGAACTACACCTCCACTTCAGTAAGTGCTCAGTAAACATACACATGATGTTCCAATCACCCTAGGGCCAGCCTGGTATACAGCAAGTGCTCAATAAATGCGCAGCATGGTGATTACCCTAGGTCCAGCCTGGTATAACGCAATAAATGTATATAATGTATAAGTCAATAAATGTATGGAGTGGCATCTTTGGGAATACTCATGCTGTCCAGACCTTACTCTTTTTTTTTTTTTTTTTTTTTTTTAAGCCCTTGGCTGTCCAGGAACTGGCTCTGTAGCCCAGGCTGGCCTGGAACTCACAGAGATCTGCCTGGCTCTGCCTCCCAAGTGCTGGGATTAAAGGCGTTCGGTACCACACTGTCCGGCCTACACCTTACTTTTTACAAGCCCTGGAGTTGGTGAAGACTGACTTGTGTCCCACTGGGGACCCAGGCAATTTTCCCACTAGGCCTCACTGTGGGCAGCACCAAGACCACCGCACCCACGTGAGACCCCACCCAGCAAGCTCCCTCCCTTGGCCCGGCCTCCTCCTTGAAGCCACCAGGCAGTGACTCATGCCCTCCATCCTATCCCGCCTCTGCTGGAACCAGGCTCCAAAACAGTCACCCAGCCTGCTCTCGGGAGGGGCCATGGACATACTTCAGGGCTTTGTTCAGTGCCTAAAAATACCAGCGTCCTGCAGCCTCTCCATCACACACACCCCCTGCTGCAGGGCCTTGTCACCCCTGGAGCAGCCCCCTGTGAGGGGGTCCTTTTCTGAAGCCTGTGACCTTGTTCATGGAGACCTCTCAGAGCCAGCTGAGGCAGGAGACTCAGGAGTGAGTTCTCAGCCTCCTCGGGTCACTCTGCAGTGCCAAGTTCCCCCAAATGGGCCTGTCTGTCCTCATTAGCTAAGGCATGAATCTTTTCTGCAGGCCTAAGAAAGGTGCACAAGGTGGGGGAGGATGGGGACTATGCCCTCCGCTCCATGGTGGGATCCTGGCAGGCACAGACCCAGGCTCCCCTGCCAGGCAGAGCAGCACGTGCAAAGGCCCGGGGCCAGCACACGCCAGCTGGGTCAAGGCAGAACGCTGCCCCACCTGCTTCTCCCTGAGGGAGGGTGAGTCACCCCAGACAGTC
Source organism: Onychomys torridus (assembly GCF_903995425.1). Taxonomy (NCBI): domain Eukaryota; kingdom Metazoa; phylum Chordata; class Mammalia; order Rodentia; family Cricetidae; genus Onychomys; species Onychomys torridus. Next base: position 62,952,276 of record NC_050459.1, on the reverse strand, counting down.
TAGTTCAGGGAGCCGGCCTCCCTGACCTCAGGTTCTCAGCAAGCGCAGGGTTGGCTTTGTCTTGCTTTGTGTTTACTGAGTGGATTTTATTCTTGATATGCCTTATTTCTGTGTAATCTCTCTTGTGCACATGCGCATGTAGAAGTCACAGGAGTGTCTGGTTCATTCCTCAGGAGGCATCCGCTTTGGTTTTTCAAACGTTTACTTCTCTATCTACTTATTTATTTATGGGGTTTGTGTGTGCAAGCGTGGTGTGTGTGTGTGTGTGTGTGTGTGTGTGTGTGTGTGTGTAGGTGACACCTTGTGGGAGCCTGTTCTCTCCTCTACCCTGTGAGTACCAGGGGACTGAACCTGGGTTGTCTGGCTTCATGGCAATTGCATTTAATTGACCCATCCCCCACCACACACACACACACACACACACACACACACACACACACACACACCAGCTTGTTTTTCTTTGATGTAAGGTCTCTCACAGCTCTACGGTTTGCCAAGTAGGGTAGCCTGGCCAAAGTCCTGGGGTCGTCTCCTCCCAGTGCTGGGGTGACCCAATGTGTTAGGGATCAAATCCAAGACCTCATGTATGCAGGTTAAGACAGGGTCTTCTTGTAGCCCTGGCTGGCCTTAAACTCACAGATCCCCCCTGCCTCCACCTCCTGAGAGCTGGGATTGATGGGGTGCCCCACCATGCTCTGCTCACATTTTTAGGCACAGTCTTTGGTGGTTTACTCTGTTGTCACTGCGTAGCCCAGGGTGCTTGGCCTCAGCCTGTTAGACACCAGCTCCTAGGACTTTATGCTCTGAAGTTGGGAGAAGATAAACAAAGAAGCCAAGAATAACACCCCAGAGGCCAGCTGAAGAAGAAGGGTCCTTGGAGCAACTGGAGAAGCAAAGGCCCTGGGGCAGGGACCAGTGCCATGGCTGAGATTGGGAGGGTGCTGGAGAAGGGTATGAGCTGTGGTTCTGTGGCTGTGGGAACAGGTCGGGGGAGGGGGCCGACAGGAATATGAGGAGCAGGTGGTGTCTTAGCCAGCTCCAGGTATGGGTTGGAGTGACCATAAGATCACCAAGCCCAGACCCTCATCCTCACAGTGACCAGACATTAGTGCACAGGACATGCTCTGCAAATGTGGGATGAAGAGATGGACAGACAGAAGGGCAGATGGGAGCATGGTGGGTGAGTGGGTTGGTGGAAGGTCAGGTGGATGGTTGTATGTGTGTACACCCCATGGGCCCTCAGTCAAGGGTATTAGAAACCACATCCTCCTGCTTTGTCTGCAGTGTCTGTGGAGAAGGTTCTCCAGCCTGTGCATTCTCCTGTCTCCACATCTTCCCACCCCCACAGCCACCAGCGACCCTGGTCCCCAGCAGAGGCTGCAGGGTGGGTGCTGGGCAGGATGCTCAGTGCTGGCCAGGCAGAGGCGGGCAGCCGGGTACCAGATGCTGCTACCTGCCTCTGCCTCTGACTCAGCATCACCATGGCAACCGGCTCTGCCGGATGCTCCTTGGGCTCAACATCGTCACTGCAGCCCAGCCACCGTCATAGCTGCCTCCCTGGCAGGGGGCACGGATATTTTTAGCAGATTTCAGGCATCACTGGAGACAGGAAGTCTAACTTCTGAACTGCGTCCAGCTGAAGGCCCTCAGTCTCCTGGAGCAGGTGGCATGTTTCAAGGGCTGGGTGACCATATATCACAGGACAGCACAGCTGGCACTGGTGGGGTGATGGCCAGAACTGAGCCCAGGCTTTTCCTGGGGGACGCACACTTGGGGAAACTAAGGAAAGAAGGGAAGTTATAGACTAGTAATGAATTGACCTCACACCCCGGCCGATGACGTTCTGGGGACCCCCAAGGGTCACCCCTCCCTTCATTCCTCACATTCTGACCCCAGGACCTCTCCCTGAGCCTTCTGGAACCATCGATCCACCAATGAATGCTATGAACCGGAAGTTCTGTCTTCTTTTCTGCTGTGATTGGTGTCATGTTAACTATTTCTACCCCCAGGATGTGAGGCCCCTGGCCAAGCTCCAGCCTGGCCAGCATCCTGCCTGCCCTTGTTCCCTGGGAGCTTTGACCACTCAGCCAAGCATGCCAAGGCTGGGAGAGGAGGCAGGTGTGGTGGGATATTGTGTACCCCAATAAAGCTTGCCTGGGGATCAGAGGACGGAGCCAGTCACTAGATTAGACATAGAGGTCAGGCAGTGGTGGCGCACACCTTTAATCCTAGCATTCAGGAGGCAGAGATCCATCTGGACCTCTGTGAGTTCAAGGCCACACTGGGAACAGAGCCAGGCATGGTGGCGCACGCACTGGGAAGGAAGTAAGACGTCAGGGCACAGAAAGGTACACAAGGTGTGAGTAAACAGGAAGTCTCTCTCTTGAGGCTGAGATTTCGTAGAGGTAAGAACATGGCTGGCTTGTTCTGTTTCTCTGGTCTTTCAGCTTTCACCCCAATATCTGGCTCTGGGTTTTTTATTAATAAGACCGTTTAGCAATTTTTGTTACAGCTAGGAGTGCCGGAGGTCCCTGGCCTCGGCCAGCGCTTTAGGGACAGGACAAGCACATGGGTGAGAAGTCACTCCCTGGGCAGAACTTTGCCGAGGCCTCCTGCAGAGTGTGTCCAGCTCTGGAGATGACCTATAAGAACAGAAGGCCACAACACACCAAGCATCTCAGGCAAGCGGGGTCCCCGCCCACCCCACACACCCATACATGTCCATCTGTCTGTCTTTTAGAGACAACGTGGGGGAGTGGAGAGACAGCTTGGCAGCTAAGAGAACCGACTGCTCTCTCAGAGGACCCAGGTTCGATTCCCAGCACCCACATGGCAGCTCACAACCATCTGTAACTCCAGTTCCAGGCGATCCAGCACCTTCTTCTGGCCTCCAAGGACACCAGGCACACAAGGTACACAGGCATGCATGCAGGCAAATCACACACACACACACACACACATACACACACACACACACACACACACACACACATATATATTTATATTTATATATTTATATAATAAAAATTTTTTTAAAAGATCAGGGTCACAGATCCACCAGACAGATGGTTTCAGGTTTTGAGCAAGGCAAACTTCACCTCTGCACACAAGTGTTCAGTGTCCCGGGGGCTGGTGAGCCGGCACGGGCCGCAGCCACTGCCTTCCATCCTAACTCTTCTCATTGGCTGACAGTGGGCACAAAAGGACAAAGAAAGGGTCCAGGAGACAGTGGCCACCGACAGCCAGGATTCCAGAGGAGCTTCAAACAGGCACACCCATGTCACACCTGACAGAGACTAGAGTCCTCACACACCCCAGATTTATTCACATTCTTTGCTTGGCAGTTGCTGGAGGGCTCTGGACTGGGTCTCTAATGACAAACCGAGTCAGCGCTCCAGCTAGGACTAAGTGTGTGGGAGAGGCTCCTCCTTGCTGTGTGGACCATTCTTCTGTTGAGCTGAGAGCCGGCTGTTCAGCCCTGAGCTTCTTCCTAAGTGAGGCTCCTGAGATCCTGGGGGCCCTGGAAACACTCGTGACTGGAGCTCTCTCCAACCTGACATGGGCTCCACTGTTTCCAGCTAAAATCATGTGATGCTGATCTTTGGCCCCGAGCTGGTGGCCATGACAGTGTCTCCACACCCCACAGACTGTCTCTGGCTGTAAGAAATGCAGTTGTTCCTGTCTACAGTAGTGCTGATGTCAGAACCAGCCTGGCTCCAACAGGGCCGTGGTTAGGCTTCGAGCTTTGGGTGCGTTTGGGGCTCCCCAAGATGCTCCTCTAGCACCTACCTAAATGTGGGGGTCAGACAACAAGCCACCTAGAGTTAAGGGCTCCTTCCTTGTGTGGGAGGGGCTTGAGGGCACTAAGGGGCGTCTGAGTACCACAGTGGAAGGGATATGAAGTGGACTCATGTCCTACAGTATACCCGCAGGTGCCTCAGGTACCACCAGAAAGCTGCTCACATGATCACTGGGTTAGTGTTTGGCCAGTTCCTGGCAGGATTTTTTGGGGGGCACAGAAAAATAGAGGACACTAAGGTTATCTGCCAGGAAACCCCATTTATTCCTCAGGTCAGGACTCACACCCAAAGGCCCCATGTTCTGAGGTTCGTTTTAGTGGTGTTGGAATTTAGGGCCACACTGCAAGGTGTCCCCCTCTTTGGTGAAATTGCCAGTGTGGGTAAAATGCTTGGCATCCTGGCCTCAAGAGGCGGGTCTGTTAAGTCTGGCTGTCCATGAGTTCAATTTTCTCAAGACAGGGTTTCTCTATGTAGACCAGGCTGGCCTTGAACTCACAGAGATCCACCTGCCTCTGTGCCCCACCCACTGCTGGGATTAAAGGCATGTGCCACCACCGCCTGGTTTATTGCATCTTGCTTATCTGTCAGCCTGTGACACTGAGGGGCCACCATCGCAAATGCTCACAGGTAGGGTGGCCGGCCTTGGGTGACAAAGCCAAAAGACAAGCCTTGGCATGTACGAGATAGACCCATAACCCCAACATTTGGGTCAAGACCCCCACTGTGACGCTGGCAAACTCACATATGTATGGGGAGCAGGGCTTGGGCATGTGCCAGGCTGGGCGTTGATGACCTGGCCTTGGGCTGAAGGAACCAGTTTCTGGCCAACAACCTGCTTTCCCTCCAAGCCAAGTTGACACTGTCCTTGGGATGGCAGAAACAAGGACTGTCATTTTCGTGACAGATTTGTCTTCTTTTTCTCAATACCTCGTAGCCTCCCTCCCATTGGCCCTAGCTTTAGGACTTCTATACTGTTGGCCACATCTCAGGGCAGCCTGAGGGAAGCTCAGATCTCCACGTGGCCTCTCCCTGAAGCTCTGGAAACATCATTCTTCTTGGAGGGCCATAGGGTCGTGATTCCCGCTTCTGGCTTCCCCAGGTCAGGGTAGCTTGTTTGCAGGGGTCAAAAGCTACCTGGTCATCCAGTGTTCCCACAGTCCTGACCCACGAAGCGCCACAGTAGCCAGGGTTACAGTCATTCGGGAGGGACTTCCTGGCCACCTTATGTGCCTTATGGACACAGTAAGAAATGGACACAAGCCTAGTCACCCAGGACTTGTCTCTGTGAAAGGGGACCCGTGGGTCACTTTACCACAGAATATTCTGCCCTGGCATATGCCATGATATCAACAAGCTGGTCCCCAGCAGTCATCCTGGTTGTGGGCTCCTGGGGTTAGGCTGCTGTAGTCTACACAGTTTCCCACAGTGGCCAAACCAACTTCATATGCAGAAGCCTTGTAGCACCCTGAATCACCTAGCCGCACCCCTGCTGTCCCGGGTCTGGTAATTCTCTGACCATCAGGGACCTCACGATTGTGGTGGCTTCAGCGGCAGCCAGCAGCACTTGGCCACTGTAACCCCACTTCTGAACAAGGCAGGCAGCCCTTCTGGTCAGGTCCTGGTCTGCCCAGCCCCAGTGCCGCCAGGAACCTCCCTGGGAGTGTCTGGCCAGTCCGGGGGCGGTGGCTGATCTGCCTTCCTGTACATTTCTCAGTCTTCCGCATTGGTTAAAGGTCACTTGCTCTTCCAGAGGAGGTGGGTTCAGTGCCCAGCACCTACATGGCTGCTCACACCATCTGTAACTCCAATTCCAGGCAATCCAACGACTCTTCTGGCCTCAACAAGCCCTGCACACACATGGCACACAGACATGTATATAAGTAAAACACATAAAATAAAAATTAAAAATGCCAAGTCTCTTAAATGTATGTTCAGGGACTTATGTTGTTGACTACTTCAGGGTGGGTTGGCCCCCAGGGAGCCTCTAGATAGAGAGCTAGTTTAGAGTTTTTAGAGTCCCGGGGACCCAGGACTGCCTGAAGGAGAACTGTAGAATCGTGGTGACCCTGAGGACACCCTCATCAAGATGTAGACAAAACAGGCTCCCTGTCTGGGGAAGGGGAGATTTCCCACTGTGTTCTCTGCACCATCCAGAGGCCACCCACAGCCCTCATGGAGCCGCTGAGAGCCCTGGACCCTGACAGAGGCCAGAGATGCCTGTCCTAACCCTCCCAAACTCCAGAGACTGGTCACTGTTCACACTCAGGTGACCCGTGTCCTCTCCAGCCTTTCCTGGCGCCGTTCACACCCCCTGGGGTGTCACACATGCAGAGGGACAGGGAAGGAACCAGCCACTCTTCTGGGTCCTGGTCTTAGCATCTGCTGGGATCCCAATTTCAGAACTGCTCCCAAGAGGCCCCTCTAAGCTGTATGAGCCTCAGCACCCATCCTTGGTCAGGCTAGGGCCGGCCCACCTTTATTACACACACACACACACACACACACACACACACACACACACACTCACACACACTGCCATGGATGCACAGCCGTGGTTTCTCCTGTGAGACAGGCAACAGCTCCCAGAGTGTGATCAGGACAGGCTTACCAGTGCCCACGGCTCTCACCAGTTACTCTTGGCTGGTTCCTGGGCCTCCCTGGGCTCCTTGCTCTGCTCACCAGGAGATCCATTGGTTTGGTCTGATGGTGCCAGGGGAGGTTACCTCTCCCGACTTCCCAGGGTTCAGACCCTAGTGACAGTGGAGGTTAACTCGCAGTCTGTTTCCCAGACGTGAGCAGCCAGGAAGCACTGCAGGGCTGTGAGACCAGAGGTGCCGGGTGGCAGTGTTTATTCACACCCAAAGGCCAAGCCGGAGCGTCAAGGGATGGACAGCTATACCTATTCTCCTCAGTGCCCCTTGACATGACACTCCCATTGCCTCCCCTGCAGGTCGACACCCTGGTGCTCTGTGCCCCGGGGCCGTGGCAGTCATGCAGCCACACGCCATGCCGCTTCCCTCTGTCCAGGGGGCTGTCACAGGGTACCCTTTGGTGCCAAAGGATGTGTACTGCTGCCCTCTCTCCAGGAACAGGGACTGGCCCTTACTGTTAGCTCCTCCCCAGATCTCACCAAAGGTGTGCACCAGGACAAAGGTACTTTTGAAACAGACCCAGACCCGTCTGGGTCTTTCTGGTACCTCGAAGCCTGGGCCGGCTCTAGCCAGCTGAGTAGCACCTCTGTTCTGGCTCCCACCTTCAGTCCTAAAGGGCCATCTCTACAGAGATTTCTCTTTGGTCCCATGAGATCTTTGTTTAATATTCTACGAAGTTCAAACACAGAGTTCAATTTTATTTAAAGTTTTTTGTTTGTTTGTTTGTTTGTTTTTGTTTTTTTTTTTTTTGAGACAGGGTTTCTCTGTGTAACCCTGGCTGTCCTGGAACTCACTCTGTAGACCAGGCTGGCCTCGAACTCACAGAGATCGGCCTGCCTCTGCCGCCAGAGTGCCTAGCTTTCTTTAAAGTCTTAAGGCCTCCAATTTAAAAATTAAACTGAAGGGCTTTAATCTCAGCATTCAACAAGCAAACAAACAAGAAAGAGTTAAACTGAAGGCTGGATGTGGCGGAACAAGCCTTTAGTCCCAGTACTTGGGAGGCAGGATAATCTCTGTGGGGCTAGCCTGGTGTCCATAAAGAGAGTGAGCCAGGTCAGCCCGGGCTAAATACTCTGTCCTCCAAAACTCCAGAGACTGGTCACTGTTCACACTCAGTTGACCTGTGACCTGACACCTCACGGTGTCCCGAGCCTCCTCCCCACCCAGAGTGCTGCCAGTACAGCCTACAGGTTAGTTTCTCGTTTCTTTTGCTAAGTGTAGAGGCTAGACCGGACACATTCTGGACAGCGCGGCGTGCGGAGGGGGGGGGGCACTCGTCAACTGGGCACTGTATTACAGGCTGTCCCGTTGTTCCTGTTCTTAGGTCCCCGAATAGGGCTGTGCCTGCTGACTTCAAGGGGATCCCTGCAGAGAAGCTGAAGGTCCAACCTTTCTAAGTTCAGAAGGAAGCCCATTCGAAAACCCACTCCACTCCTGGCAGCCCCAGGCAGGAGCATGGGTGAGACAGGGACCTCCATTCTGGTGGCTACTTTCTTTGAGCACCTTATGTGGGAGTTCTCAATTGTGCTTCCCCACTGTTGTGTCTAGAGTTCAGTGAGGGTCTGAGGACAAGAGGAGGGTCTGGGACCTTGGCTGGGTTGAGTTGGGTGTCAGCCACTCAGTCTACCTTCATGGTTAAGATTTACTTCTGTTTTGTTTTGAAGACAGGATTTCTCTGTGTAGCCCTGACTGTCCTGGAACTCACTCTGTAGCCCAGGCTGGCCTCGAACTCAGAGAGCCACCTGCCTCTGCCTCCCTTGAGTGCTGGGATTAAAGGCGCGCCACCACCGCCCGGCTACGATTTTTATTACTTTAAATTACATGCACGTGCACATATGTGTGTGTGTTTGTGTGAGCTGCCATGTGTGTGCTGGGAACTGAACCTGGGTCCTCTCCACGAGCAGCCGGTGTGTTGGGTGTTTCCAGCAATAGGAAGGAAGGAAAGGCACACATCGCCATGCTGGTCCTCGAGGGAGACGGGAAGAAGGGGACGTCAGAAGGTGCTGTGGCCTCTCCGTCCTCTCCTGCACACCAGGCTCAGAGGAGCCCGGCCACCTTCCCTGCTCGTGCACTGTGGCCGTGGGCAGCTTCTGGCGGGGTCTGGACCGGGGAGCTGGACCCTAGGACGGCTCAGGCTACTCCAGGTCCCCGATGCGGCCTCAAGACCTGCAGTACGGGATGGGCGGCTCTGAGCAAAGGCGGGAAAGAGCACAAAGGACGGTGCAGGGGGGGGGGGGGAGCCCCGGGCTGCAGCTGGCGGGGAGGAGGGCTGCGGGCCGGTGGCGGGGTCGCGGTCACGTTCTGGCTCACGTGGGTCGCAGGCCGGACGGACCGGGGTCCTCGCACCCACCGTGGGTGCTCCCGCACAGCCCTCCCGCCCTCCGCATCGCCCCTCCCCCAGCGCTGGGTCTGATGCGCAGCGGGCTGGGCGGAGGACGGGAGGAGGCACAGCGGAGGCAGGGGGCTGTCGCCTACCGTAGGCTCGTTCTCTTCCCCCTTTCCGGGCTGCACGGCGCACCCGTGCCAGTGCGCGCAAGGGAAACTGAGGTACGGGCTACGCGAGAACTGCGTAAGGACGCCATCTGCGTTCTGAACACACCAAAAAGCCCCCAAATGTACCCCAAATCATTTCGTTCCAGCCGAGGACCCGGGACCGGGGGCAGGGGAGGGGACAGTGTGGGGCCCTGTGCCTCGGTGTCCCCAGGGCGCGGAGGCCGAACCCCACTGCCGCTGCCATCCTCTGAAGTTGGCCTGGCCAGGCCTGCTCCCAGCCCGCGCGGCTGCCACCCTGGTCCCTCAGCCCCTGGGTCCGCATTCTGCTCCGTGCTGGGCCCCTTCGGGTTTCCCTGTGCGCACCCTCGGGCTCGGGGAAGACAGTCGTGAGGTGCACCACAGGACCAGACTCTCCATCCCTCCTCACCGCCTCCCTCCAGGTTCCTGCCCCGCCGGCTGCCCTGGGTGGGGGGCAGGCCCTGGTTCTCCTCTTCACCGAGGGACCCCAGAGCTGGGTCCCCGAGTGCCTCTTCCCAGTTCTCCAAGACAGGAGGCTTGTGTGCGGGGCTGCCTGTTCCCAGCTCGCTGCCCGCTGGACAACCTGTGCCATTCACTCCCTCACCACAGGAAGGCTGTCACCGCAGGACCGGGGGTGCGGACAGTCCGGGCCTCCAGGCGGAGGAGGAACTTCTCTCCAGTGGGGTCCTTAGCCCCAGACCCCGTTACCTGGAGGTGGGGCTGGTGTCAGATGGAGGCAAACCCCTTCCTCACACAGGGTCCAACATCACCCCGGAGGCTGGGACTCTCAGAACAAGCAGTCACTGGTGCCTAGTGGGTGCTGGGTCCCATACACCTGGCTTGGGGTCTCCCTGTCTTGAATACCACTCTCTGTGAGGTCCCACCCTAGCCCTGGTCCCTGAGCTCTGTATCTGTCTCTAGGCCGTCCATCCCTGTGATCCAAAGGGTGCTTTGGAGCAAAATCAGAAAAGAGATGGGGCTTAGTGAGAGCCAGCTGTGGCGCACGCCTGTAATCCCAGCACTCTGGAGGCAGAGGCAGGCGGGTCTCTGGCTGCCTGGGCTGTAGAGCCAGTTCCAGGCAGCCAGGGCTATATAGAGAAACCCTGACTTTAAAAAAGAAAGAAAATGGCTTACTATAGAACAGTTCATTCCTTTTGCTTATTTATTCGTTTATTCTTGTTTTCGTTTGTATTTTGAGACTGATCCTGTGTCCCAGGCTGCCCTCAAACTTTGTCTAGTTGAGACTGCCTCTCAATGCCTCAAGACAGGTGTGCCCCACACTAGGCTTAGAAAGTGCCTCAGTAAGACTTGTTCTGTGCCAGCTGGTGAGATGGCTCAGAGGTAAAGGCACTTGCCACCGAGCCTGAGTTCTGTCTCCAGGACCCACATGATAGAAGGCAGAATCCACTGGCTGCCACAGCTGTCCCCTGACCCACATGTGGCTGTAGCATATGTACACACACACACACACACACACACACACACACCCGCCGACCAAATAGATAAATGCAATGTTTAAGAATCGGTCTTTGGACGGTGGTGGCGCACTCCTTTAATCCCAGCACTCGGGAGGCAGAGGCAGGTGGATCTCTGTGAGTTCGAGGCCAGCCTGGTCTACAGAGTGAGTTCCAGGAAAGGCGCAAAGCTACACAGAAAAACCCTGTCTTAAAGAGAAAAACCAAAACCAAAAACTTGTCTTCTGTGAAAGAGCCTAGAGCAAGGTGGCTTAAACCCCTCCACCCACCCGCCCCACTCGGAAAGGCCTTGTGGGAGGTGGGATGGGCGAGAAACAAACAGCGCAGGTGGACCGTGGACAGGCCCACGGCGGCAGGTGCGTCCCGACGCTGGCCTGCGCTGAGGGCCGTGGGAGGGCTTCCCTGGGCCTGTGGCTAGCCCGGGCGGGCGCCAGCCATCAGCAAACCCGACAGACACCGGCCGGCGAGGAAGCTGAGGCTGCGCTTCATTTCCTCATTTTACAGGTTTTATGAGGCTGGAAGGAGCTGGCGGCGCCCCAGAAACAGGACGTGGGCCCTTCGCAGAGGCTGCGCAAACACCTGCGGTCGGCCGGGCCGGGGAAGCAGCGGAGGGCGGGAGGGCGGCCTTCCTTCCCGGTAACCCGACCCTCAGGAATGCGGCCGGGCCCAGCCACCCGGGGGGTGCCCACAGTCTGCCCCACGCCGGCCGGGGGCAGTCCCCTGCCGCCGCTCCTCCCAGGGGCCGCCTTTGGGTCTTCCCGTTTTATGAAGCTGATGATCAGTTTCTGCCGGTTCAAGTGAAGACTGAAAACGTAAACCAGGAAACTCAAATTTATCTTCGCACTGTGGACAGGGACTGAGAGCCTGGGGATTCGAACTCAGGCTCACAAGACACCAGGTTCCGTGTGGGGGCCGCACCGTCTCCAGCCTGGGCTGTGGCACCCTGGGCAGGTCATTTCCCTCCCCAGACACTGCCCAGGGAAGGCAGAACCGAAAAAGGACTCTGTTCCTGCTCAGCCCAGTTCCAGTGACAGGCACCAGGCACCGGCTCCGGGCCAACCCGGCGCCCCGAGACTTCCTGACCCCTCCTGTCCTTACTGAGGTTTTGAGTGGGATTATTTTAGGGAGGCTGAGCACCCAAGACTCGCCGTTTACATTTCTCCAAATAACAAAATTGAACAGTGACTGAAGGGGTGGCGAGGCGGCCCTGTTGGTAAAGGCGCTTGCTGCCAAGTCGGAGAGCCTGAGTTCAGTTCACAAGGCCCACATGGTGGGAGAGAACAGATTCCTCAAGCTGTAGTCCTTCACGGGCCTCCGCATGCTCGCTCCCACAGAAATGCAATCGGGAACACTCAGCCGGGCAGCAGTGACCCGCGTCTGTACTCCCAGCCTGCAGGAGACAGGCGGATGTCGGAGTTCGAGGCCAGCCCGGTCTACAGAGCCAGGACAGCCAGGCCGACCCAGGGAAACCCTGTCTCGAAAAACAAGGAAATATCCAGCTGTTACCATTCCTCAGCCTCCATGTAACTACAAAAATGCTCCGGAGGCTGATAGGAAACGGGCTCAGAGAAAGGTCCTCAGCCAGCTCAAACCGGCGCCGCCTCCAGAGGGCCAGCCCATCCCCCACGGCCAAGGCCGAGGCCCAAGGTCAGGGCGGAGCCTCGGGCGTCCCCAGCTGCGCACCGGCCCCGGGGAGAGGCGGGACTGGCGCCCGGGGCGGCTGGCTGCAGGCCAGCACAGCAGGCCCAGCCTCCGGGGGCCCAGCCTGGGATCCGGCCGGCGAAAGCCCACGTGTGCCGGGAGGCCACCTTCGTCCTGGACGATTCCTCGGCTACCACGGGGAGTAAGGGCTGGGCGTGCGGGGCACCAGGTCAGACGGGCCATGGTGAGGGGTGGGAGGCAGAGGCGGCCCTTGAGGTGGTGGGCCTGGCCCTCCCCCATCCCAGCCGGGCCTGGCGGGCATACGGTACTAATTAGGGGTAATTACCAGCCAGGATCTTTTCGCCAGCTCCACTTGGGACCCACCCCAGGCCCTGGCAGTCAGGGGTAAGAATGTGTGCCACCATGGCTGCCCAGAAGCTTGCTGGGCACTCAGGTTGAGACTGGCTTTGGGGCACACCTGTCTGCCCACTCAGAAAGTGGAGGCAGGGGATCAGTTCCGAAGTCTAGCCTGAGCTACAGGAAATTCTGGCTCGAAATAAACTCAAGAACAAAACCCACAAGCTCACCCCCAAACTTTCACACCATGGTAAGGTGCCCGCCTGGGTTGTCACTCCAGTACTTGATAAACTGAGGCAGGTGATTGCCAGTACGAGGCCAGCTTGGGTTACACCCATTGCATGATGGTCTTTAAGCCCAGCATTGCCAGGTCCCTATCTCTGTAAATCCCAAGCCAGCCAGGGTTGTAAAGTTAGACCATCTCTCAAAATATAAAACTTGCCGGGCGGTGGTGGCACACGACTTTAATCCCAGCACTTGGGAGGCAGAGGCAGGTGGATCTCTGTGAGTTCGAGGCCAGCCTGGGCTACAGAGCGAGTTCCAGGAAAGGTGCAAAGCTACACAGAGAAACCCTGTCTCGAAAAACCAAAAAACAAACAACAAACAAACAAAAACCAAGAAAGAGTTAAAATCAAATGCGTCCTGGAAGCAACATCACCATCCAGGACCTGGGAGGCTGAGGTAGATTGCGGGGGCTCAGAAGTCAGTCTGGGCTACAGAGCGAGATCCGTCTCAGAATATCCAAAACCAGGGACGCGGGGTGGGAGTGGGTGGTCTGACAACTGAGTGCCATCCCAGGAATCCCCCGAGCTGTCCTCTGACCTCCACAGGTGCACGCGCGCGCGCGCGCACACACACACAGTCAAATGTAAAACGAGCAAAACCAAAAACTTCATACCTAGGTGAAGCGGCTCAGGCCTGCTATTCAAACACTGGGGAAGGTGAGGCAGGGGAATTAAAGTGAGTTCATGGTTAGGAGAAAGGAGGAGACCCTGTCTTATAACAACCCAAAACGAAGATTAAACCTTTTTTCACACTAACACGGGCGGCTGCCTGGAGCCCTGGCTGGGTGCAAAGGCGGGAAGGCAGGTTTAACTCCACTCAGAGACCGACAGGGCAGGAAGCACCCCAGCAGCTTCCGGGGCTGCCCAAGGGACCCCTCTGCCCACCGTCATCCTGCCCCGCCCGCACCTGCCAGCCCCGAGCCTGGCCCCCTGCGCGGGGCGTGGTCTCTGGTGGGCGTGCCCACAGAGGGCGTGGCTTCTTGAGGTCCGGCCCATCACGCCACAGGATGAGTGCCCGCACTGAGACGAGGGGAGAGACCGACCACGGACGATGGGTCAGAGAGATACAGGGAAGACAGAGAGAGGAGGGAGAGGGAGGCGAGAGAAAGAGATAGGACGGAGCGGGAGGAAAGGGACGGAATGGGGGAGGGAGAGAGAGGACAGAGACTGAGCCCAGCACTCCACGCCGGGCGTGGTGACCCGGCCAGGCCGCGTTCAGCCCCACCCCCATGACGTCAACCCACAATGCCCCGCGTTGTTGTGCCATGTAGCGAGCGTCGCCCGTGGCAACAGCGGCCGCAGCAGCCACGGAGCGAGGGCGTCCCGGGCCCCGCCTCTTTATGCAAATCTACGACGTCACCTCGGGCCAATGGCGAACGGGGGCGGTGAGCTCATCGCGGGGGCCGAGGCTATAAGGGTGCGCGCGGGCGTCGCGGGCCAGAGCGGCCGGCAGCGGAGCCGGGCAGCACGGGCAGCGGACGGGGGGGCGCACGGGGCCCCCCGGGGAGGCCGCGGCCACTCCCCCCGCCCCGGGCCGAGCGCGGCGGGGGAGGCGGGGATGGAAACGCCCTTCTACGGCGAGGAGGCGCTGAGCGGCCTGGCTGCGGGTGCGTCGAGCGTCGCCGGTACTGCTGGGGCCCCCGGCGGTGGTGGCTTCGCGCCCCCGGGCCGCGCGTTCCCCGGGGCGCCCCCGACGAGCAGCATGCTGAAGAAAGACGCGCTGACGCTCAGCCTGGCGGAGCAGGGAGCGGCAGGATTGAAGCCCGGGTCGGCCACTGCACCTTCCGCGCTGCGCCCCGACGGCGCCCCCGACGGGCTGCTGGCGTCGCCGGACCTGGGGCTGCTCAAGCTCGCGTCGCCGGAGCTGGAGAGGCTGATCATCCAATCCAACGGGCTGGTAACCACCACCCCGACCAGCACACAGTTCCTCTACCCGAAGGTGGCGGCCAGCGAGGAGCAGGAGTTCGCCGAGGGCTTCGTCAAGGCGCTGGAGGACCTACACAAGCAGAGCCAGCTGGGCGCGGCCACCGCGGCCACATCAGGGGCCCCCGCGCCCCCCGCGCCCGGGGACCTGGCGGCCACTCCCGGAGCCACCGAGACCCCCGTCTACGCCAACCTGAGCAGCTTCGCGGGTGGCGCCGGGCCCCCTGGGGGCGCGGCCACCGTGGCCTTCGCCGCGGAGCCAGTGCCCTTCCCGCCGCCCCCAGGCGCGCTCGGGCCGCCGCCACCTCCGCATCCACCGCGCCTGGCCGCTCTCAAGGACGAGCCGCAGACCGTGCCGGACGTCCCGAGCTTCGGCGACAGCCCTCCGCTGTCGCCCATCGACATGGACACGCAGGAACGCATCAAGGCGGAGCGCAAGAGGCTGCGCAACCGCATCGCCGCCTCCAAGTGCCGCAAGCGCAAGCTGGAACGGATCTCGCGCCTGGAGGAGAAAGTCAAGACCCTCAAAAGCCAGAACACCGAGCTGGCGTCCACCGCCAGCCTGCTGCGCGAGCAGGTGGCGCAGCTCAAACAGAAAGTCCTCAGCCACGTCAACAGCGGCTGCCAGCTGCTGCCCCAGCACCAGGTCCCCGCGTACTGAGCCTGAGCGCGGGGCGCATGCGCGGACTCGCTGCGGTGGGGGGGCACCCCGGACTCCTTCGAGACTCGGTGCCCCCGGACTCGACAAGCTGGACCCCCCTTAACTCCGGGTGGGGACCCCGAGCGCACGACCCCCGCCCTCGCGCCACTTCTGTCTCCCCAGCCTCGCGCGTGTTGCACAAGCCCGCGCCCCGGCAGCCCCTTTGTGCCGCCGAGGAGGGGCTCCTAGAGGCGCGCAGCCTCCGCTCTGCCTTTCCTTTTTCGTTTTTTTTTTTGCCTTTTGGAAGAGAGAACGGGAGTGTCCGATTCCGCCCTATTTATGTTTCTACTCGGGAACAAACGTTGGTTGCGTGTTGCGTGTGTGTTTCCTTGTGTTGGTTTTTTAAAGAAACGGGAAGAAAAAAAAAAAACCCTCCCCCTCCGCCCTCTCCCCTTCCCCCCCCCCTCCGCTCTCTCTCCCCTCCCTCCTCCCGACACTATCCCTCTCTTTTTGTTTGGTTTTGTTTTGCTGCGAGTCCACATTCCTGTTCCGTAATTCTTGGTTCGCCGGTTTTGTGTTTTCAGTAAAGTCTTCGTTACGCCAGCTTGGCTGTCCGCCTCCTTCTTCCCCATCCCCCCACCAGCCGGGGCCGGTGGTGGGCGGGGCCTGGCCCGCTCCCATCCCCCCCCCCAGTCTCTTACCCTCCCCAACTCCCCAGCGGGGCGTGGGCGCGGGCCGAAACTGCACATCTGCGGGGCGAGCGCCACCTAGGTGCAGGCTGTGGGCTCTGGCCTAGGTGGCACCGGGACTCTGGGCTCCTGGGCTAGCCTGTGCAACATAGCTGGTCCATCCTTTGGGAAGAGGGTGACGAAGTCGAAGAGGGAGGAAGGCGCGCACTCACGACTGCCTCACCCTTGGGCCTCGGTTCTCCCGATCTTCAGCCTCCATCTGGTGTTTGGGAGGCTGGCATCATCCTTACAGAGTGGTGCTGGGGTCGCAGTCTGCGCTCAGTAGGAGCTTTTATTCGCCTTTGTTGGTTTCAGGGGTACCTCAGGCCAGGAGCCTTCTGTCCAAGACCAGGAGGGGAAGGTGGCGGCCTAGAGTCAAGGAGTGCATTTAAATATCTCCCCGACACGCCCCCCTCTCCCGACACCTGTTCTCCTGTTTGAGGAAACAATGTTCAGCGATGTTGAGCTCTTGGCTTGAGGTCACTCAACATCTTTGTTTCGTTTTTTGAGACAGGATCATTCTATATAGTCCTGGCTGCCCTGGAACTTGCTTTGTAGACCAAGCAGGCCTGGGACTGCCAGAGAGTCCTGCCTCTGCCTCCTGAAGGCTGGGGTTAAAGGCATGCCAGCATTCCCAGGGAATCTTTACTTGCGATGCTGGAGATGAACGCCTCAGACCTAGGGCACATTAGGCAAGGCCCTCCTTCAAGTCAGCCACGGCCTTCTGCCTTGGAGAGTCACACTGCCAAGCAGGGAGATTGGACCCCCGGGCTCCACCTGCCAAGTTGTGCACTTTCCTGTCAGCCCTGGCCATTGCTGCTGAGACACTGTGTCTTGGGGTCCCCTCAGGATGTCAGCATGGGTGCTAAGGTCACAGGGTAAGTCCTAGTTGTGGGGCATGTGTCCAGGATCACCCATAAGCCAAGTGGGTACCGGCCCCCTTGTCTACAGAAGAGCGGGCTTTCTCTCCTGCTGTTCTCTGCTCCAACCCACCTGCCCACCCTGAACAGCACTGTTTTTTAGCCCAGCTTGGTGATGCTGGTCACCCCAGCATTTTCCAGGCTAAGGCAGGGGTTCTTCAGCCTGGGCTACAGAGCAAGACCCTGTCTAGAATGACAAAGGCTAGTAAACAATAAAGGAAACTGAGCAGAGGTTTCCTGAGTGCAGCAATGACAAGCTAGGTTTCTGCAGTGTGGGATGGAGCCCAGGGCTTCGCCCGTGCTGGGCAGCCATTCTCCTGAGCTCCAAACACTGGAGTCTAGCTTGGGGACCGTTTGTAACGGTCACATGCTCTCTTTGTGGGCCTCTAGCTTAATGCCATGGAATGGGAGTGTCCAGGTCTAGGTTTGGCCTTCCCTTTCAGAATGGACCAATCGAGGCTTGGAGCCCTGTCTCACACGACTCAGTAGGAATCTGAACTCTCCCTTGGCCTTTGGAATGCTGGGATGTCTGTGCCCACACCAAGTTGACTGTTTCCCTGCTTTTGTAGTGCTGGATGGAACTCGGGTCTTTATAAAGATTTGTCCTGTTGTGAGACAAGGTGCCACCATGTAGCCAGGCTGGCCTGGAACTCACAGAGATCCACCTGTCTCTGCCTCCCCAGTGCTGGGAATAAAGGTGTGCACCACCACCATGCAACTGAAGTGGTGTTGATGTTGGGAGTGTTTTCTAGTCAGCTGATCTGAGCCAGGCTGGGTACCGCAGCCAGTGGTTAAGCAGTCAGCAAGAGGGTCATGAGTTCCAGGCCAGCCTGGGCTGCATAGGGAACCCCTATCTCAAAACACCAAGGACTTAGTGCCAGAGAATGTGCCAAGGGTGCCTGGCCTCTGGCTTCTATTCTCAAGCACTGAGAGGCTGGGTCTGCAATTCAAGTCCATCTCTCTCTCTCTCTCTCTCTCTCTGAGCCTCAGTTTCCTGATCTGTCACACAGGCTAAGGTTGCCATACCCAAGCTCCCAAGGGGACAGAATAGGCTCACCAGAAGTGCTCAGAATAGCTAAAGGTCAGAGAGGTGGGGGCGGGGCACAGGGTCTGCTGCTTTCCTGGAGGCTGGACAGCCCTGCAGTCCTTGCTCTGACAGCCCCGTGGCCGGGCTAAGTGGTTCTGGCTTAAGTGTGCTGTGCACAGGCCAAGGTGTGTGTCAGCCTTGGCCAGTGTAGCTGTGACTCATGTTGGGTGCTAGCCCAGACTGGGGAGGTGGCCCAGAACCTTGGCCTCACTCCACCTACTGCCTCCCAGAGACATGGCTCACAGTCCATGCCTACATTTTTCTGTTTTGTTTTGTTTTGTGTTTTTGTTTGCCTCTACACAGCGTCTCCTATGTAGCCCAGGCTGGCCGGCAACTGTAGAGTCCTGGCCTGAAAATCACTGGCACCCTCCCATAAACCCCCAGGAGGTGTGATGACTTCTGTGAACTCTAAGGCTGCCTGTGTGTCTTTTCATGCCCCTCGGATGCCTCTAGGGTATATATAGATTAGATATAGATTTGGTTTTTTTAAGATTTATTTATGTATACGGTGTTCTGTCAGCATGTATGCCTGCCCAGCAGAAGAGGGCCTCAGATCCTGTGATAGATGGTTGTGAGCCACCATGTGGGTGCTGGGAATTGAACTCAGGACCTCTGGAAGAGCAGTCAGTGCTCTTAACCTCTGAGCCATCTCTCCAGCCTCTGGAATATTTTGTGGGCCCAGAGATACCTCAGGGGGTGATAGACCTCTGTCAGGATATGACAAGGGGAGAGTTTGGGAGTCACCTGTGTGCTCAGAGCCCTAAGTTTTGGTATAGGTTATAGCCACCATGACAGCTCAGACCCTCCTGTACCTGCCAGGGGTGCAATTCCGTGTTCTAGAACCCTCTCCCCTCCACTCTGCTGGGGATTGGTCGGAACTCAGCCATGAGTCATAAAGACATTTGGGTACCAGGGTCCCGAGGCTGGCCAGTGGGGCTGGTGGCTTCAGCTCTGGGGACAGGTGAGTGGGTTGGTGGGGTGCCACTCATCTGTCACCTGCTCTTGCCAAGGACGTCTGGGTCCTCTGGGCTGTGGTAGCTCAGCCCCTCAGAGGCATTTTGGGGTCCCCCAGCCTTGATGGTACTTTGTCTCTTGGGCACCAACCCTGGTGAGCTGAGATGTGCTTGCCCTGTGTACTAACAGGGAAACACTGGCTCTCAGATAGGCTCACAACTGTCCCCAGCCTGCCAAGGTGCCCTCCATTCCTTCAACCCGGCAGTCCTGTTCCCAACTTCCTCCTTCTGCACTCTTACCAGCTCTTGGGTCAAATGGAGGGTTTTTTGTTGGTTGGTTGGTTGGTTTTTGTTTTGTTTTGTTTTGTTTTTCGAGGCAGGGTTTCTCTGTAGCTTTGTGCCTTTCCTGGAACTCGCTTTAGAGACCAGGCTGGCCTCGAACTCACAGAGATCTGTCTGGCTCTGCCTCCCGAGTGCTGGGATTAAAGGCATACGCCACTACTGCCCAGCGAATGGAGGTTTTATTTGTTGTTGTTTTTGTTTTTAAATAGGGTCTCGTGTAGCTCAGGCTAGCCTCAAACTCATGAGGTGAGTATGAGCATGAGTTTTTTATTCTCCTGCCTCCACCTCCTGTGTGCTAGGCTGACAATCATGCATTACCACCAATACCCAGCTTTGTAGCCCAATCTGTCCTGGAACTGACAACAATCCTCCTGCCTCAGATACCCACATACCTGATTTTATGGGGTGCTAGAGATGGAACATGTAACTCTCACATTCATCACGGGTCTGCTACCTAAGCACCAGTCCACATGCTAGCTCCTGCTCCCCAGTTCTCAGAGTCTGATCCCATTTCCCTGGGCAGTGGCATGCCTGTCACCGGCTGTGACAGTGACTGATTGTGAGCCTGCTGACAGCCCCTCCCAGCATGCTGGGGGTGTCACAGGTGTCTCCCACAGATGAGTGTTCGTTTGGATAAAGAGGGCAGTTTGGGTTGCAGAGGGCACAGAATGGGGGCTCAGTTGCTGACCCCATGCTGGCTCAGTGTTGAAGCCAGGGGTGTCTTGAGGGCCTGGGGGGCACCGTGACCACTCCAGGACTGAGGACACCCCTGGAACCTGTCCCGAAGGGGAGGGCTGGTGGTCACCCTTGCTGACTGGGCTCAGTGAGCCAGGTTCTGCTGTGGACCCTGTAGTGACCGTGGACAGGTAACCCCAGTTTTTTGACTCGGTTTCTTTTCTCTTGCTTTCTCCAGACAGGGTACCGTTATGTCAGCAGTCAGGCTGGCCTCGAACTCACAGGAAGCTGCCTGCCTCTGCCTCCCCAGTTCAAGGATCAAAGGCATGTGCTATAACTTACTGTTTCACTGGCCCGTGGCTCACTGAGTCATCAAGGCAGGGTGGCCAGAGAGCCCTTGGGACCCTGCCTGTGCCTCACAGCACTGGGTTATAAACATAAGCCTCAACACCTGTTTGTTTTTTGAGACAGGGCTGTCTTTGAACTTGCTCTGTGGCCCAGGCTGGCCTCAGACTCACAGAGATCAGCTTGCCTCCACACACCCAATATTTACACATGTTCTGATGAGATCAGGTGCTTGTGTGGTGGGCATGGTGCTGGAACTCTGCTGTTCCCTAGCCCTGTCTGTCTGTCCTAATAATCATGAAGAGACCTTTTAAAGCCCCCTCTGCAGCTGGCATGGTGGTGCTCATGGGAGAGCACATGGGGCTCAGTCTGCTGTTCCCAGCACCCACAGCAGGTGGCTCACACTGCCGTGACATCAGCTCCAGGGGCTCTCTTCAGCCTTCCAAGGGCACCTGTGTGCACAGAGCATCGTCTTAGTGTTTCTATGCTGAGATAAAACACCACGCCCAAAGCAAATGGGGAAGGAAAGGTCTATTTGGCTTAGGCTTCCACATCTCTGTTCATCATCAAAGGAAGTCAGGATAGGAACTCACGCAGGGCGGGAGCCTGGAGGCAGAGCTGATGCAGAGGCCATGGAGGGTGCTGCTCACTGCTTCCCATGGCTTGCTTACAGCTCCCAGGACCACCAGCCCAGGTGTGTCCCCACTCCGCCATCAATCACTAATTAAGAAAATGCCCACAGACTGACCTCATGGGACATTTTCTCAGTTGAGGCCCCCCGCCTCTCTGATGACTCAAGCTTGGGTCAAGTTGACATAAACTATCCAGATACATATATAAATAACACTAAAAATAATTTTTAATGAAATCAGATGATAAAACGGGCTGGAGAGAGAACTTGGGACCAAAGAGCACTGACTGCTTTCCTGGAGAATCCACTTTGATTCCAAGCATCCCCATAGGGGTTCACAGTCACTGCTAACTCCCACCCTGGGGATCCAATGCTCTCTGGCATCCACGGGCATTGCATACACATAATGCACAGACATACACACAGAGAAAACATTCATATACTTGAAATAAATTGTAAAAACTAAAGACAACAGAGTGGTATGTGGGGATGGCTCTTGTTAAGAGCAAGTGCTCCTCAGTCATGAAAACCAGCTTGGATCCCAGTGCCCAGAGAACAGCCTGAGCAAGTGCACATGCCTGTAACTGAAGCATGCACACACGTCACACACGTACACTCACAGATACACATATAAAACAATATTTTAAAAAGATTATAGCCAGCCAGGTGGTGGTGGCGCACACCTTTAATCCCAGCACTTGGGAGGCAGGGGCAGGCGGGTCTCTGTGAGTTTGAGGCCAGCCTGGGCTACAGAGCGAGTTCCAGGACAGTCAGGGCCACACAGAGACACCTGTGTCACAAAGGAAAATGAGTTAGACAATCTCCAGCTGTGACTATGGATCAGGTTGCTTGTGTCTTCAGTGCTACTGGGTTTTGCTGTCAGGTGTGTATGATGGTATTGTGTTGCCTAAAATATTGTGCACCCTAATAAACTTATCTGGGGTCAGAGATAGAACAGCCACAATATTAAACATGAGGATAGGCAGTGATAGCACACGCCTTTAATCCTAGCATTCCAGAGGCAGAAATCCATCTGTTCAAGGATACAGCCAAGCTTGGTGACTCCCGCCTTTAACCCTAGAAAGTGAACCTTTAATCCCAGGAAGTGATGGCAGAAAGCAGAGAGGTATATAAGGTGTGAAGACCAGAAACTAGAAGCTTTTGGCTGGTTAAGCTTTTAGGCTTTGGAGCAGCAGTTCAACTGAGATCCATTTGAATGAGGACTCAGAGACTTCCAGTCTGAGGAAACAGGATCAGCTGAGGAACTGGTGAGGTGAGGTAGCTGTGGCTTGTTCTGCTTCTCTGATCTTCCAGCATTCACCCCAATAACTGGCCTCAGGTTTGATTTTGTTAATAAGACCTGTTAAGATTCCTGCTACAGGTGTGGGTGTGTCTGTTGTCCTTTATCTTCTGATTGTGTCTCTTCTGAGGACACAGCCATGACAACCTGAGAACTCTCAGCCCTTTGCCTGGTGTATTTGTCTCTACTTAGTTACATTCAACATGTCCAAGTCTTTGTGTTTTAAGTGCATATTTGGAGGGCTGGAGAGAGGGCTCAGTGGTTAAGAGCACTTACTATTCTTCCAGAGGACCCAGGTTCAATTCTCAGCACCCACATGGTGTCTCACAACTGTCTATAACTCCAAGATCTGACATTACACAAACATACATGCAGGCAAAGCACCAATGCACATAAAATAAAAATAAATACATTTTAGCCATGTGGTGCAGATCCAAGACAAGCACCAAAACTACACGGAGAAACCCTGTCTCAACAAACCAAAAAAAAAAAAAAATGCATATTTGGTAGTAAAATTAAATTAGGGTCATTTGACTATCATTTATCTCTGTAGACAGGGCCGTATTCTGTAGCCCAGGCCTCCTGGTTGTGGATTAGGGTGTGCTTCCCAGGACTAGTCTAGATTGTTGTTTTGGGTTTCTTTTTGTTTTGTTTGTTTTGTTTTGGTTTGGTTTTTCGAGACAGGGTTTCTTTGTGTAGCTTTGCGCCTTTCCTGGAACTCACTCTGTAGACCAGGCTGGCCTCGAACTCACAGAGATCTGCCTGCCTCCGCCTCCCGAGTGCTGGGATTACAGGCGTGTGCCACCAATGCCCGGCTTAGTCTAGTTTTTTATTGTTGTTCTGTTTTCCCTTTTTATGTGTATAGGTGCTTTACCTGCATGTATGTCTGTGTACCATGCGTGTGTCTGGTGCCTGTTGAGGCCAGAAGGCGTCATAGCTGCTGAGACTGGAGTTTCAGATAGTTGTGAATTGTCATGCAGGTGCTGGGAGCTGAAACCCAAGTCATCTACAAGAGCCACAAGTGCTGTTAACCACTGAGCCATCCCTCCAGCCCCTGACCTAATTCTTTTAAACTGATGAGTATTAATTTGTGTGTGTGGGGGTGGGGGTGCGTGTGCCAGGAGTACATGCAGACGCAGAAGATAACTTGCAGGAGCCGCTTACCTCCCCGCACTCTGGAGGTTCTGGGGGTTGAACTTGGGTCCAGCTTAGCCAGTTACTCCCACGCTGAGCCATCTCGCTGCTGTAGACGACACTTCTGGCTGAGTGTGTGTGCCCTGGACGTGTGGCCCTCACCCTTCTAGACAACAAAGACATGGGCCCCTCCCCCAACCCCACCTGTGTCCTTGGACCCTCCTAATCTTTGATATATAAATGTCCAGGTACATTTCCCATCCTCCCCAGGCACCCCCAAACCCGCCTCCTCTTCTATCACCCATGGTCCCCTCCCCCCTTCCTGCTCCATCCTCCCATGGCCTGAGTCCATATTCCCCATCCCGATGGTATTTCTAACAGAACCAGCCCAGAGCGCTGCAGTGCACATTTCTTGGAATGAAGAACTGAAGACAGCCTCCTCTTACAGGCTGACTTCCAAGATTACACCTTCTGCTCCTTTTCCAACTCTATGACCTTCCAAGGTAAGGAGATGTTTGGGCCTGCCCTGAAGAGCAGTCAGCTACACGTAACAGGGCCGAGGGCTGCTGGGTTTTGTCCCCACTCTGCACATGTTGTCCTGCAGAAACCAGAGATCTCTGGACTGTAAGCTCTTCCGTCTTCCCCTCACAGGGACCCCCCGTGTGTCACCCCCGTGTGTCACCCCGTGTGTCACCATCACCCCAGCTGCTCACCCATCCTTCCTTCTATTACCCTTCCACTGTGCACCCACTCTCCACCGACCCACCTGTCTGTCTGTCCATGCCCCTACCCATCAAACCCCATCCTGTCATCCCCCAGGCTC
Source organism: Onychomys torridus (assembly GCF_903995425.1). Taxonomy (NCBI): domain Eukaryota; kingdom Metazoa; phylum Chordata; class Mammalia; order Rodentia; family Cricetidae; genus Onychomys; species Onychomys torridus. The sequence continues at coordinate 62,928,056 of NC_050459.1, read as the reverse complement.
TGCCACCCAGCGCAGGGATGGCAGCGATGCAGCCGGTAACCCCACTCCAGCTCCCACACCTGGCGTCACCGAGTGGGCCCTGCCTCTCCCAGCCCCAGCAAACCTCTGTTCATCAAGAGAAAGCAGCCAAGCCATCTCCTCAGACCCAGAGTGAGTCTTGCCCACCCAAGGAGCCAGCGGCACCGCCGCCGTCCCAGCAGGTGCCCCGCCTTCGGGCTGTGGTGGAGAGTCAGGCCTTCAGGAACATCCTGGTGGACGAAATGGACATGATGGTCTCGAGGGCAGCCACTGTCATCCAAGCCAACTGGAAGGGTTACCGGCTGCGCCAGAAGCTTATCTCGCAGATGACAGCGGCCAAGGCCATCCAGGAGGCCTGGCGTCGCTTCAGCACACGCCGGTTGATGCGTTCCAACAAGCTGACCTTAAAGAAAGCCAAGAGGGAAGAGGAGAGTGACATCCCCTATCACCCTCCACAGCAGGTGCGCTTTCATGCCCCGGAGGACCAGCCGCCAGTCATGGTGAGCAAGGAGACTCAGTTCCCGTCCAACGACAACCTGGTCCCTTCACACACCACAGCAGCCCCAGGCCCCTGTATCAGCAGAGTCTACAGGGGTGGCCTCCTGCCACAGCAGACTGTGACTGGCAGACCCACAGGTCCCAAGTATCCACCCTGCATGTTGACCAAGACCGTCAGGAGCTCCTGTCTCATCAGACACTTGGAAGGGGACAGTGTGAAGAGCAGGCATGTGGCTTCCAAGACCATCAGACTGGGGACCCCAGAGTCAGCAGCAGCGGGGAGATACGTCCAGGCCATCCATGGATCCATGAAGACCCAGACCCATGTCCACACTGAAGCATGTGTCCCTAAGGCCCCACCATATACCTATCCAGTCAACAAGACCCCTACCAAGGTGTGTCCGGTGGCTTCTGCCCCAAAGTCCCCAGCCACAGTGGCCACGGCACCGAAGAGTGTGCTGCAGTCGTGCCCCACATCCCCAGCAACAGTCATGAAGATGCAACCAGTGACCTGCCCGGCTTCCCAGGTGACCAGGCCCATGGCTCACGTGCGGCCTAACCCCTCAGTCTCTAGCACCGTACCGCATATGCGGCCTGTGGTCCCCACGGCCAGGATACAGCCCCCAGGGTGTGCTGTGACCTCCACAATCAAGGCCTCACCACGCCCGAGGGTTCCCATCAGTAAGTGCCCACTACAGACTGGCCTTGGTCCCACGATGGCAAAGACTTCACCCCAGATGCGTCCAGTGACCAGAAGCCAACCTCAGACATGTGCAGCATCAACTTCGTCCAAAACCTCCACTCAGGCGAGCTCCACAGTCAAGTCCTCACCTCAGACTCGCCTAGCGGCGATGATAACCAAGACTCCAGCTCAGATACGTTCTGTGGCTGCTGTGCTCAGGACCCTGTGTCTGGTTCCTACAGTGGCAGCCTCAAGTCCCAGGGGTTCACCCCAAACTCCAGTGGTTGCTGGCATTCCCAACACCCCATCCCAGGTCCACCTGAACAGCCAAAATGGCAAGGTCACCGTGAGCACCAAGCAGACCACCGCTGTGGTCAAGGTGGCCTCTCAGTCATACGTGGGTGAGGAGAAGGGCAGGTGTGGACCCCATGGACACCTAGACATTGTGGCTCCTAAACTTCCAGCCAAGTCTCCATTGGAAGCAGAAAAGATGAAGCCTGGGCCCCCGAGGGTGCCCAAGAAGGACGCAGCTCCCAAGACTAATGCGGCCATTGTCGGCCGGGCTCTGTCGTGGACAAAAGTGACACAGGATAGGAGCAAGCCTCTGACTCAGATCCAGCAGAAGGCGGAGGTTGTGAAGGTCCACTCCAGGGTGTACATGCCTGAAGAGATGACTGTGACCCTGTCCCAGGCCCAGCTGGCTGCCCCCCTGACCAAGGCCTCCTCTCAAGTCCAGCCACCCACTAGCCATCCCCGAGCCCCGCCATCCTCACCGGTGTCAAAAGCTGTGTCACAGTCCCACACGATGTCCGGGCTGGCCACGGGCCTCCTTGAGGGACGACGTCCACCTGTAGGCCCCTCTGCCACCCTGTCCTCCTCGCCACTGGCCACAAACCTGATGTCACTCACAGCCCAGCTCCAACCTGCTAGTGAACAGACCAGATCTGTGTCAAGAGCTCATCCGGCTGCGTCATGTTCAGCCACAGCCTCGCCGAAAGCACGCTCTCTGGGGATGACCTTTGTCCGTCCTGAAGGACACCCAAACACATGTCCACTCACCCAGCACCACATGGTCTCTCACCCGACCAAAAGCTCACCGCAGCTGCGTCTACCTGCTGAGCCTTTGAAGACCATGAACACCAAACCCAAGGCCACATGCCAGGTCTGTCCACCCACTAAACTCAGCAAGGCCCCATCCCTGGCGCATCTCATCACATGTCTGGCCAAGGTTCCATCCCAGGCCCATCTGCCCATGGGGTTGGCGAAGACCCAGCCTCAGGCCCAGCTGGCCTCCGAAACGGTCAAGTGCCTCTTGGCTGCCCCCCCTGCCACTGACCTTGCTAGCAAGACTCAGTCGCAGCCGCTCCTAGGCACGACCAAGGCACCTGTCCAGTTCTGGCAACATTTTGGGACACTTAACACCGGACCCCGTGCCAAGCCAGATGACAGGAACATGACCCAGCCCCAGCTCCATAGCCATGCACAAAACAAGGCCTCGCAGAACCCACGCTCAGTGGCTACAGATATCCAAGGCATGCTGGTACCTCTGCTCACTCCCACTGGTCACCCTGTATGCAATGCGGAATCCTGGGGTGACAGTGGACAGGCACAGACTCCACCGCCACCCCCTGTGCCCAGCCAGGCAGTGCCCTGCCATGAAGACCTGGCAGCGTCCATTGCGTCCCTGTGTGCAGACCTGGTGGCCATGCTGGGCTCCCCTGAGGACCTGCGGACACTCCTGGCCAAGACACTTTCTCAGGGGGAAGTAAGGACAGCGCTGAGCCAGGCTCTGTCCCGGGAAGTATTAGGGCCCTCTGTGGTCAAGGCCCTGCCTCAAGGCATGCTGGGAATGGCATTGATGAAGGCGTTGTCATGGGGTGAACTGGGCATCACCTTGTCCCGAGCCCTGTCCCGTGGTGAGCTGCGTCCAGAACTCAGCAAAGCCACACAGGGCAAGCTGGCTGAGGTCCTGTGCAAGGTCTTGACAGAAGACGAGAGGGCCACACTCAGCCAGGCTCTGTGCCAGGGTGAGCTGGGTGCTGTTTTCACTCAGTCCTTGGCCCAGATGGCCCAGAGAACAGGCGCCTTCCTCCCCAAGGCCACCTCGAAAATGGTGGGAAGCCGGATGACCACGGCACCTGCCCCAGTGGAGGTGACTTGCAGCGGGAGCCTGTCGGTGGCATGGGGACCTGCGCTGGGTCCCGTACGAGCATGCTGTAGCAAGGTCAGGCTACCAGGGAAGGGCTTGCCCTGGGGACGGCCTGATGGGATCCTGTGGGGTAAAGGGGATGGGGCCGCCTTGGAGGGGCCACCCTGCTTGCCAGAGTCCTCCATAGGCTCCTTTTCTGGAGGGGTGGTTACCAGCACTTACCAGTGTCCCCCACTCATCGTCTCCACACTGTCCTGGGAGAGGGGTTCAGGACTCTGTCCTGGTCTGTACCTGAAGCCATTGGATTTCGACCCCATGGCATGTGGTGAGGGTCCCCATGTCCCCAAGCGATCTTCCCATCAGCCACCTCCCTGTCCGTGGCAGCCACTTGTTGCCAATGGTGTGGGCCCAAGCAGTACCCAGCCATCGGTGACCAGCAGCACAGCCCCGAGCTCCCACCAGCAACCCCTGGCCAGCAGGGTGCCCCACCCATGGGCGTCATCCCGAGAGGGCAACATGGAGGCCAGCAAACATTCGAGTGGCATGGGTGGTGGGAAGCACCCTGTGTCCCAGCAACCCACCACCTGCCAGGGCAGTGTGTGTCAGTGTCCGAACCTGGGGGCACACAAGATGTCTCCCTGTGGCCATTGCTCTTCCGTAGTCAAGAGTCGAAGCCCATCACTGAAGCAGAATGTTAGGCAGGTGCTGCCGTTGGGTCACAGACTGGCCGATAAGGAAATAGTCACCGTAGTGAGGAATATAGTGGATGAACAACACAGTGGCCAGTCATCATCATCAGCGTACCTAAATCCTAAGCTGCAAAATGTCTCCAGTACATCCACCCCCAAACAGAAGAGGCATCCCCAAGTACCCTTGACCCCATCCCATCCCCAGGGTCAGGCCACTGGCCACCACATGTCCCTTCTGGATGAGTTACTAGCCACCTTCCCGCAACACCCAAAGGTCGTGTTAGCCAAGAGCTATCCCAGGGCTTCTGCTGTCCATAGCCAGAACAGGGGCTCTCACAGCCCCTTGCAGAGCGGCACCTCAGCCAGCGCCTCCACATCATCCAGCCTGACGCCTTCAGAAGTTCTGGAAGGTTGCAGGGAGGGTGACTTGCAGGACTCCCAGCCAGTGTTGAAAGAGTCCAGGGAGGTGAGGCACAGGCCCCAGGGGCAGCTGAAAAGAATATGGCCAGCTGGTTCTCAGCACACGGTCCCCCAGTTCCAACGGCCACCCCTGGATCTTGGGCCCCTCCTCTTCCATAGCACCAGCCTGGCTGTGAATATTCCCTGGGACTCGGATAGTGGGTCTGACTACAGTACTGGAGACCTAACAGAGGGACTGTCCCAGGACACCACTGCACCCTGGCATAGGAGGAGTCATCAGCTCCACACTGGAGACCTGCAGCTAAATGGGGTCACTCGGCTGGACCCTACCTTGCCCCAGGACATACTGGCTGATGGGAGAGCCTCAGTCCCTGGCCAGGCACCTAAAGCCAGGGAGGTATCACCATGCCTAAGTCAACCATTAGAGGCCACAGGGCTGTGTCCAATCTCATCTCAGCCTGCAGCAGGGTCCAGTACTGTGTCCCCAAGCCTGACCCAGCCATCCATGGACACTGGGGTAGCCCCAAGCCTGGCCCATCCATCTGTGGCCACTAGGGTATTCCCAACGGTGGCCCAGCCATCTATGGATACTGTGGTATCCCCAACACCGATGGAACCATTGATGTATTATGGGTTACCTACAAATTTTAGTCAGCCATTTCTGTACTATAGAGGGTCCCCAATCTATACCCAGCCACATATGGCCTCTGAGGTACCCTCAAACTTTACCCAGACCTCTGGTACTAATGTGGTGGCCTTAGGCAACCAGGCCGTGAGCACTGGGGTAGCTTCAAGCCAGCCCCAGCTGTGTACCACTACCCACGTAGCTCCCAGGGCCACTCAGTCACCTGTGCACAGCTGGCCACCACCTGGCTCCTCTTCCATGTCCCCACATGGTACAGGGCATCCAGACTCAGTTCAGACATCTGTAGCCACTGGGGTGTCCTCAAACTTTTCTCCACCATTTGTGCCTTACAGCATGCCGTCAGATTTCACCCAACCTTGTATGGCCACGATTGTAACCTCAAACTTTGTGCAATCACCCATGTCCCACAGCATGCCACCAAGCCTAGCCCAGCCCTTTGTGGTCGGGGTTATGTCCCCAACTCTGGCCCATGCATCTGTGGCCAACAGGGCACCCCCAAGCCTCCATCAGCCAACCATAGCCAATGGTGTGGTCCCTGGAGTGCTCCAGGTGCCCCTGTCCCCCAGTCTGAGATCCCCACTTCTGGCTCCCAGGGTCTGCTCTAATCTTGCCCAGGCATCTGTGGCCACCTTGGGCACCCTGAGCCTGTTGCCGCCCACTGTGGTGTGTGGTGTGGGTCGAGGGGTCAGCAAGCCAGCCTTGGACCCACAGCAGCATGCTCACAAGGTCAGCGGTACAGCTCAGAGCCAGCCCTACATGCTCAACCTAGGTGGGTCCTGTCCGTGTGCCATGAGTAGGCTAGGCCAGCCGTCTCTAGGAGTCGGTGGCAGCCCAGGGAACAGATGCACGACAGGCACCAGGAGCCAGCCCAGCCCTCAGGACCCCACTGTCTACTCTGAGCTGACACAGGCCAACAAGGGGCCCCCAGGGCCCGTAGCTCAGCCCATGGCACCTGCAGAAGGTGGTGGCTTGACCTTAGGGGCCAATGTCCCATGTCAGACTTGGTTCAGAGGCATAGCTCCAGGGATGTCCCAGGGGCCTGTGGCTACTAGACTATTCCTAAGTATGTGCCAGGGGGACAATCCACCCTCCACGGCTGCCTGGGCCTTGCCAGCAGATGCCCCCTGGACTCGAGAACAGGCTGTTGTGACTACAGGTGTGGGCCAGGGCCCATGCCCAGCTGTGATGCCCAGTATGCAGGTCCCATCTGAATTCTTCCCAAACCAGCTTGGCACCAGCTTCCCCCAGACCTGTGCCCCTCTTCCTGTCACATTAGACTCCCAGCTCCTCTCTATGGCCACTATGGTCCCACCCAGTTGCCGATATGCGGGTATGGTCATTCCAGATGCAGCAGTGGGTGCTGGAGGTGGGAGTTTGGCCCAGGATTCTGTAAACGGAGAAGTGCCCTGGGTACTGGTCCCCAACCCTGTGGTTGAAATCGAGAATCTCAACCTTTTTCAAGGATCTGTGGTCAGGGGTGTAGGAAAGAGTGTCCCCCAAGAGTCCATGGTGGATGGCGTGGCTCAGAGTGTCCCCCAAGAGTCCATGGTGGATGGCGTGGCTCAGAGTGTCCCCCAAGAGTCCATGGTGGATGGCGTGGCTCAGAGTGTCTCCCCAGAGTCCATGGTGGATGGCGTGGCTCAGAGTGTCTCCCCAGAGTCCATGGTGGATGGCGTGGCTCAGAGTGTCTCCCCAGAGTCCATGGTGGATGGCGTGGCTCAGAGTGTCTCCCCAGAGTCCATAGTGGATGGCGTGGCTCAGAGTGTCCCCCCAGGGTCCATGGTGGATGGCGTGGCTCAGAGTGTCCCCCCAGAGTCCATAGTGGATGGCGTGGCTCAGAGTGTCCCCCCAGGGTCCATGGTGGATGGCGTGGCTCAGAGTGTCCCCCCAGAGTCCATGGTGGATAGTGTGGCCCAGAGTGTCCCCCCAGAGTCCATGGTGGATGGTGTGGCCCAGAGTGTCCCCACAGAGTCCATAGTAGGTGTCAAGGCCCAGAACCTACCTCCAGAATCAGTGGTTAGTGGTGAGGTTCAGAGCTCCCACCAAGATTCTGTGGCCAGTGACATGGCCCTCAGCCTCCCTCGATGTTCTGTGGCCAGCGGTATGGCCTCCTGTCACCCTCAAGAGATCGATGGTGGGAGGGAGAAGCTGAGGCCAGCTGTGGCATCCTTGCTGAGCTCCCATTCCCTAGGCCCACGCTTGGGTTTTGTGGCCAGTGGGACAGTTCCAAGTATGCCTCTGGGCACTGTGGCAAGTAGCGTGGCTCCAGGGTCCATGCTGGTAGGAATCAGTCCACGTCCCTATCAGGCAGCACAGGCTGGGGAGCACTCCCGGGTCTCCTTCCTGGCACCCCATGTCACCAGCCTGGCCAGTGCCCACTCGCCAGCCCCAGCAGTCCAGAGAGTGTCCCAGGACCAGCAACGTTTGCCTACGCTTTTGTCAAGCTCCTCTCAGTTTAGTCCAGACCCTGGGCTGACAAAGCTTGTCGGCGTTGATAATCCCACCTTGCTGAAGCCGAGACAAAGCCACAGCACAGTGCCCTCAACACTGGAGCCTGGCATAGACCCTGTCAGATCTGAAGGTCTCGAAGTCATCTCGTGGACGGGCCTTGGTGCCACGGGAGGTGAGTGTCATGAGCATGAGACCCTTGCAGCTGAAAATATTCTCAGAGACCGAGTGGCCTTGTTGGCAGAGGAGGCTTCCAGCCGAGCCAGAGGTATCACCCTTGTCCCTGTACAGGCCCCAAGTCTAGGTGAGCACCCCACAGCCAATAGCATCACCCCTGTTCAGCCTTTATCCTCAGAAAGCAGCAGTGCCCCCCCCAGCCTCTGCCCTGCTTCCGGGACCCCAAGCCTGCAGGCGGCCCCCGTGGCTGACAGTTCAAGCCAATCTCCAGCTTCTAATGCAGTCATGGGGCTGAGTGCCAACACTGATGGGACAGCCAAGCTGCCTCCAGGGTCAGAGGTCGGCACAGGAAACCCCATCATTCTCCAGAGCTCGGTGGGGACTGATTCAGCACCTCTAACTAAAAATAGGGCTTCCAGCTTCTCCCAAATGGGAGAACCTCAGAAACACACCAAGATTAACCACCGAGAACCCCTCACTGCTAAAAATTCCTACCGCTCCATTCGTGGTAGCCTTGTCTCAGAACTTCTAGAAGGTTCCATGGACAGACTGCTACCTTTCAGTAGTCCACTGAAGAAGATGTCTCAGGTCTCATCGGACAGTTACAAGTGGTCCTCAGGTGCACCCATGGTGGGCGTCACTCCCATCATCCACTTGGGAGATGGGAGGGGACAGAAAGCAGCCTCAGGAGTTCAAGGGGTGTGTCTGGCCCATGAGTCATCACCAAATGGCTCCCAGACACCCCTTCTTGATGAGGCTGCCCACGACACCAGACACACTGGCCAGCCAAGAACAATGCTGACCCTCACCACACACCCAAGCCAGGGGCCACCTTGTGTCATAGGACCTGGAGTTAGCTATGATGGAAGACCCCTGGTCCCCACCACAACCCAGGACCAAAATGTTCAGTATGTCACCAGCCCTGGGACTGGATATGCTGGGAGCTCCCAAATCCCCACTGCACCTCACAGCCACGAACATCAGCATGTCACAGTTCCTAAAACTAGTTTTGAAGAGGGTCCCCAGAGAGTCCCCCCCATGCTTTATGGCCACAGACTTCAATATATCACAATGCCTAAAACAAGCCTTGATGGGAGTTCCCAGGCCCCCACCACACCCCATCTTGTTATACACCCTAAAACTGGCCATAATAAGATATCCCCATCCCCCACTGTACCCCAGGGCCCTGTGGATGCCAGCCCGGCTGCTGGCCAGTCATGGAATTCCAAAGTCCCCAACGTATCGGTCAGAGCCACAGCACATGCTGGGCCACCCCAAGGTACATGGCATCCCAGCAGGGGCCACAGACCATGGGACCCCTCAGGGGCAGAGGCAACGCTGGACCACAAGCCCTCGACTGAGCTGCTGGTATCCGTGCGTGCCATGGAGAAAGTTGTCGTCCGGGCCATCATCACCATCCAGGCATGTGCACGTGGTTATTTGGTGCGTCGCACTGTGAAGGTGTGGCATCAGTGGGCCACCATCATCCAAGCGACATGGCGTGGCTACCGTGTGCGACGGAACTTGGCAAGGCTGCTCAGGGCCACCACCATCATCCAGGCTGCCTGGCGTGGCTACTGCACTCGCCGGGCCCGGGCCCACCAGGTGTTGCTCCCTACCCTGTGGCCAAGGCACAGTGGCAGAGCCCAGGGGAACTCTGACACCAGGAACAGCTCCGAGCACCGCTGCTTTCTGTCCTGCCAGCCCGATGTCTGCAACCTCTGCCAGGCCCTGGGTCCCCGGGCAGAGAGTCCGCCCAGTGTTGTGATGCTTGTGGGGTCCCAGCCACGCACCTGCCACGTGTGTGGCCACACACTGTCTACTCGCGTGGTGCAAGGCTTTGGCCAGGGCATCTCAGCCCAGTCTGGCTCTTGTTGGGCATCGGTGCCCCGGCAGTGTCCCCTGCTCAGCCAGCAGCACAGAGCAGCTACCCTCATCCAGGCGGCCTGGAAGGGCTACAGGACCCGCCGCCAGATCAGCCAGCAACAATCCGCAGCCAAGATGGTCCAGGCCACGTGGAGGGGACATTATACCCGCAGCTGCCTCACCACGGATGCACTCTTGGGAACAGGAAGCCCGTGGGCCATCTCCAGGGACACTTCACGCCGTACCTCAAGAGCTTACTCTTTGCACTGGCCCGGCGTCTAGGCCCCTGGCTGTGGGCAGAGACACCATGGTGGCCGTGTGGTCCCATGGGTCTCGTGAATAAAGAGCACTACAGCCCGTCTCTGGTCATGTCTTGAGTTAGGAGACAAGGGGAAGTCTAGATCACGCCAGAGGTAGTGAGTCCCAGTGGCTCCAGCCCATGTGGGATCTGTAGCCAGGGTTGGAGAGCCTTATTTTTCAGGGACCACAGGTCACTGGCATGGAATCTTGTGTGTCACATGGCTAATGACGTGAAGTAACTGGGGCTTGTGAGATGACACAGCTGGGAAAGGTGCCTGCTCCTCGGCCTGTGTGTTTGCTCATTGGGACCCACATAATGAAGAAACCTACCACAATTTGTCTTCTGACTTCCCCAAGCACACACACACACACACATGCATACACACACACAAAGCACACATGCACACAAACACACACATACACATAGCAAGCATTCATACACACACACACACACACACACACACACACGTGCGCACACACATCTGTGTCTGGCTGGGTGTGGTGGCATCTGTCATCTCAGCATTGGGTGGCTGAGGCAGGAGACTCACCAGGAGTTTTTGGCCAGCCTGAGCTACATGGTGAGACCTTATCTCCAAACCAAAGATGAACAACAAAATGAGAGCTGGAGTGTGCGAGAACCTCCTTCCAAAACCGCTGGGAGGTTCCAGCTGCACCCGCGGGTGGGGCGAGCCCACGGGAGACGGAGGCCCCGCCGGGGGCAGACATACAGGGGTGTCCCCAGCGGCCACACGGGGTCCCCAGGGCAGCGTGGGAACGGAATCCGGCGCCCTGCGCTCCCCGCGCTCGCCGGCAGGGGCGCGCGCGGGCGGGCGGGCAGCGGGCCGGCAGCGGGCGGCACCTGCAGCCTGCGCGGTCCGCAGGCATGGCGGGTTCCCGACTGCTGCCGCTGGCGCTGGCCCTGCTGCTGCTAGTGAGACCCGGCGACTCCTCTGCCGTCCTGGTACTCTCAGGTAAGCTGGAGGAGGGAAATGGCGTGGCTCCGGGGGACAGCGGGGCTGGGGCCCCGAGCTCAGACCCTTCTCTCCCCTTCCTCCCAGACACCAGCAGGGGTGGTACCACCCCCAGGCCCCGAGCTGGGGCAGAGGCCAGCGACCTCCCCGACACTTCAGAGGCTCCAAGCGCGGCCCGCCCCTCCAGAAAGTGGAGAGGACACACACACACACTCACACACATACACACACACAGTACACACACTCACACATACACATTCGCACACATACACACTCACACACATACACACACACATATACACTCTCACACACACATACACACTCACACACACACATACACTCTCACACACACATACACACTCACATACATACACACTCACTCACAACACACACTCACAATACACACACTCACACACACTCAATACACACATACACACACACTCACACACACTCAACACACACACACACACACTCACACACACTCACAATACACACATACACACACACTCACAGCACACACACTCACAACACACACACACACACACTCACAATACACACACACACACACACACACACACACACACACTTCCCTGATGGTGGGAAGGCCAGGGGTGGAGAAGTTTGCGGTGCCCGACTCAGTTCCCTCCGTGCATTCCTGAGGACAGTTGAGTTTATTGTAGAGGACGGTCCGTTCCCAAAGTCCACGTTTATCCCTGGAAGCCCGGGCTGGCTGCAGCCTGTGAATGACCACCTCAGGGCTGGCTGACACGGCTTGGCTCCTCCAGCCTTCCATCTTGGAGATCGAGGGAAAGCCAGTGCCAGGCACACTGCCAGAAACAGCTCTGCTCTCCTTTGTAAGTTTCCGGTAACTCACGAGGACCTACTCAGTGCCACGTTCTTAGTAGGGCTGTGTTTGCCATCAGCTCGTCTTTCAAGACTCTCTTGTCTCGTCAGCTCACCTAGAACCTTTATTTACTCCCAGGTTCTGGTTTGGCTTGGGGTCCACTATGGTAGCTGAGCCAACTCCACCTCCCCAGAAATTTCTCAGTGTGGACTCACATTCCTAGATTCCTTTGCTGAAGGGCCTGGGAGACTGAGGTGTGGGAGGGCGGCTGGGCATACCCTCCCTGCACAGGGTCAGCACCTAGATGTTCTTTCCTCATATCTGCTGAGTGGGGTGAGGCTAGGAGGAAGCAGAGCACTCACCCCTGTGCAGAAAGGACAAGGGAGGGGCAAAGCAGCTAATGAGTGACCTTGTGCTCCGCACACCTGGCTGGAGCCACCGGGATCTGGGAAGGAAGTCGTGGCAGGAGGTGGACCAGGAACTTTTCCACAGCCTCTGAACTCCTCTAGGGATGGGGCGTGAAACCAGGGAGCCCCAAGGGGCAGTGTGTGACTCAGACACCTGAATCCTGGGATTGGCAGAGGCTGGGGTGTGGCTCAATGATAGAGCATGTGGCCAGCGTTTGGGGCAGAGTTCAAACCTTAGTCTAATTCAGGGCTCCCCGGTTCTCAGGGCTCTAGAAACCTCTGGACAGGGGTGGTACCTGCTCGGGGGGGGGGGGGGCAGAGTTGAGTAGTGCTTCAACTTTCTGAGACTCGCCAGGCGGTGGTGGCGCACGCCTTTAATCCCAGCACTCGGGAGGCAGAGGCAGGTGGATCTCTGTGAGTTCGAGGCCAGCCTGGGCTACAGAGTGAGATCCAGGAAAGGCGCAAAGCTACACAGAGAAACCCTGTCTCAAAAAACAAAAACAAACAAACAAAACCTTTCTGAGATTCAGTTTCCCTCTTCTGTGAAGTGTGACAGATAGTCAGCCCCTGAGTTGTAACAGGTAGCACTCTAGCCCAGATCTGAGTGTCAGACAAGGTTGTCTTAGGTGTCCAGAGCGCTTGCAAAGCTCAGCTCAGAGCACTCTTGTTTAGCCAAAGGTAAGAAAGCAAGTCCTTGACATGCTGGGCCGGGCTGAGATCTCCCTCCTGCTCACTGCCCGAGCTTCACAGGCACACACCCATCTTTTATTCAGGTGTTGCTTTTACAGTGTTCTGGGAGAGCATGGTAGCAGCTGCCTCCTCCTCAGCTCCAGAGCCAACATCTGCCTCCTTCTCAACTCCAGAGCCAACGCCTGCCTCCTCCTCAGCTCCAGAGCCAACGTCTGCCTCCTTCTCAACTCCAGAGCCAACGTCTGCCTCCTTCTCAACTCCAGAGCCAACGTCTGCCTCCTTCTCAACTCCAGAGCCAACGTCTGCCTCCTTCTCAACTCCAGACCCAACGTCTGTCCTCACATCCCCCACATCATCCCCCACATCCCCCACATCCTCCCCCACATCCCTCACATCCCCCACTCCAGACTCCAGTTCCACGGGTGCAAACCCAGGCTCAGTCTCCCCAGAGCCGGAAACAGCCTCTCTCCCCAGCTCCGGCTCTCCAGGTTCTGAGCTGAGCACCGTGTCCCAGTCCACGAGCTCGGTTCTGCAAGGGTCACCCACTGTGTCCAGTCCTGGCCAGGGTAAGTAAGGATTGGGGGTGTCGGCTGGAACCTGACTGCAGTTCTGGTACCAGTCAGCAGGGGGCGACACAGCCCTGTGGGTGTGTGCGCCAGCTTCAACCCACAAGCCACCTTACCCTACTGTTGTGCCCTTATTAACTTGCTGGCGTGTGCTGGCTCCTGAGGACACAGGAGTTATGTGCAAGAAAGACAGGTTGCATTATCTAGTTGTAGCTGTGTGCAGGGGCCCAGTGCTGTATTCCTGATACCAGGAGGAGGTAGCAGGAGGATTACCTGGGCCACATGGTGGGTCCCATATAAAACAAAGAAAAGCAAATAAAAAAAAATCCACATGAAGTTATATACTTGCTTATAAAATAACAACATAGGCCCTGGAGTGTGGCTCAGGGGTGGGGCCCCGCCTAGAACCCCCAGTGAGGGGCTGGGGGCGTGGTCAGGGTGGAGCCCCGCCTAGAATCCCAGTGAGGGGCTGGGGGCGTGGTCAGGGTGGAGCCCCGCCTAGAATCCCAGTGAGGGCCGGGGGCGTGGTCAGGGTGGAGCCCTGTCTAGAATCCCCAGTGAGGGGCTGGGGGCGTGGTCAGGGGTGGAGCCCTGTCTAGAATCCCAGTGAGGGGTTGGGGGCGTGGTCAGGGTGGAGCCCCGCCTAGAATCCCAGTGAGGGGCTGGGGGCGTGGTCAGGGTGGAGCCCCGCCTAGAATCCCAGTGAGGGCCGGGGGCGTGGTCAGGGTGGAGCCCCGCCTAGAACCCCCAGTGAGGGGCTGGGGGCGTGGTCAGGGTGGAGTCCCGCCTAGAATCCCAGTGAGGGCCGGGGGCGTGGTCAGGGTGGAACCCCGCCTAGAATCCCAGTGAGGGGCTGGGGCGTGGCTCTGGCCAGGGCTGACCCCTTCCTCTCCCCAGATGCAGGCAGCCTGTGGATCCCCACATCACACAGGAACCCGGGCGTGGTGATTGCCGTGTGTCTGCTTGTGTCTGTCTTGCTCATTGGTTCTGTGTTCACTGCTGTCAGACGCTGTAACCGAGATGCGCCAGCTTTTCATAATCTGGATACAGTATCCATGGTGAGAAGGGTGTCCTCGGGGTTGGGGCAGCTGTCTTCACGTTAGACATTCCCCTGCGGTAAAGCCCTGCTTAATGCTAACCCGTACATGTTCCTCTTCTAGGGCAGTGTGAGCCAGAGGCTGCCGTTTGCAGACCGCCTGCAATCCTGACTCTCAGAGACCTAGAGATGAGTTGGGGGGGACACCTGGAGAAAACAGTTGCTGGGAAGGTCCCGCTGTGCTGACCTGGGATAAGCCTGCGGCAGGAGAATGGCTTGAGCCCAGGAGTTTCAGGCCAGTTTGGCCCACACATCTAGTACTCAACTCAAAAAATCAAGTCAATCCAGGGGTGATAGAGCATGCCTGTCATCCCAGAACTTGGGAGGTAAAGACAGGAGGACCAGGTGTTCAAGTCCACCCTGGGCTACATAGGGGGTTTGAGCCAGCCTGGGCTACATGAGACTCTGTCTTAAAAAAGGAAAATAATTGAGGGGGCTGGAGAGGTGGCTCAGCAGTTAAGAGCACTGGCTGCTTGCTCTTCCAGAGCAGAGTTTGGTTCTCAGCATCCGCATGGCAGCTCACAACCATGTGGGACACCAATTCCCCGGGATCTGACGCCCCCTTTCGGCCTCTACAGTCACGAGACTTGCAGGTGACAGATACACAGACATACTTGCAGGCAAAACACATAAAAAATTGAATAAATAAAAACTAAATAAATGAAGTCCTTGGTATGCATAGATGCTTCCTGAGCTGATTCATGTGAACAGTTCAGCACCTATACACCTTATGCCAGAGTCACTGGTGACCCTGTGTCTGCTCTCGGGAGTGACAGCTGGAGATGGGCGTGCACTTCAGAGGGAGCCACGGGGCAGAAGGCAGGGCGTCCTCCTCACCCCAAGGGCTTGTGTGACCCAGTGTCCTGGCAGGACAGAGGCCACTTTCTAAGGATGACCCAAACCTAATGGGAAGCACCTGGGGAAAGCCACAAACCCAAATCACTGTAGGAAGCTCACACTGTGTGAGCAGAAACCCTGTGCCAGGAGAGGCCACACAATACGTACAAAGGCCCTGTGGCAGAGAGGCATGGACTTGTTGAACATGGAAGAGGGCAAGGCCTAAATGGGTGTGAAGGGAAGGAGATGGATTTTTCCAGCAAGGCTCAAAACCTTCTTGGGGCAGGAGGTGCCAATGGCCTGGGCAAAGGTCAGGGGGCAGATGGTCAGGCTGCCTCAGATCCTCTGCCCATCCCCTCCTGCGGTGGCTTAGGCTTGTGGCTGGGGACCCTCCAGATAGCCAGCTTTTCTGAGACACCACTGGTGTCTCCAGCAGAGGGTGACTGAGAGGACCCACCCTTTCACTGTGGTGGGGGGTCTGCCTGGCTGCTGTGAGGTCCTTTGTCAGTGAGGAAAACACCCCCACCAGGCAGGTCATGACCGCTGGAGTAGGCGGTGAGCCCTGTGGCCAGTCTGTGGGAGGGTAGGGTGAAGTATTAACTTGTTGCAGAGCCACAGACGAGAGTGACCACAGTCCTCTTCCAGCCCCAGCTCCCTGGGGTCCCCACTTCTGACTGCAGCTCTAACTTGTGGGTAAAATTTGACCAGAGAAGATCATTAACCGCCTGGAGCAGCACAGCACAGTGGGATAGCTTTCCTAGAGCCTTGAGGTACCTTGATTGGTGCCCCCAAAATACCAAGGTAATGTCATCTCAATCAGGCTATTTCTGTCCTGTGTCATGCAAACACATTAACAATTAAGCCTTCTGCCTGGCCATGCACCACTATTCCCCACTACCCCCCACTCTGTCTCCACGTTCCTGCATTCACACACAGGGTCACACACTTGGTCACACATGGGCACTCACACACCTTCCGGCCCTTGTAGTCACCCTGCCCCACCCCCTCCTCCAACCCTGAGGGTGCCTCTGGGCTCAGCTGGGTCTGGTGCTGAGTTAACGGACCCCGCTGGGAATGGGTTATCTTCTGCTCCTGAAGCAGTCACATACCAGGTCTGTGTCAGTGTGACAGGGTCCTGCATTTGGGGGGTGGGGGGTCTCAGGAGCCCCCCAAGCACCAGAGTTCTGCTGGGAGCTGAAGGGATGTCCCAGCTGACCTGGCAGCAGGGTTCTAGCCCCTCGGGCTGGCCAGACGTGTGCAGCAATCTCTCCAGGCGGCTGCTCTTGCTGATGTAGCTCTAGGCTCCGGGGGAAGCTGGCTGCCAGGCACTCAGGGTCTCACTATCCCCTTCCTCATCTAGAGAAGCCTGCATCATGAGGCGGAGCAGCGCGGCACTGTCCTTCCTGCTGAGTGAGGTGAGCAGCATTGATCTGGGCTCAGTGGTGGAGGCAGGGCCTAAGTCCCTGTTCTGAAAGGATCCGAGTTGCCTCACATGAGCTCACAGGGGAAACTTGGGTACAGAGAGGCTACCCAGGGTTCCGGGGAACCAAGCCCACGACCTGAATGCAAGATAGTTTTCATTCATAAACAAATTAATTTCATGTATATAGGGGTTCTGCTGGAATGTGTCTGTGTACCATATGGGTGCAGTGCCTACTGAGGCCAGGAGAGGGCATCAGATCTCCTGAAACTGGAGTTACAGATGGTTGTGAGCCTCCATATTAGTGCTGGGAACAGATCCAGTTCTACAGAAGAACAGCCAGTGCTCTTAACCAGTGAGTGATCTCTCCAGAATCCCCTTCATTTGTTTTAGATTTATTGTTCATTTTTGTGTGTGCATACTTCCCCCCCCCCCATTAAGACAGGCTAGTCTCAAACTTTCAGTGTAACCCAAGATGACCTTGACCTCCTGACCCCTGTGCCTCTACTTCCTGAGTGCTGGGACCACAAGCTGAGGGCTCATGCTTCCTTTGCTACAGGCGGAGCCCAGGGCTGCATGCATGCTAGGTGGGGCTCTGTCCACTGAGCTGCGAGCCTCCTGGAGGCTGGGAACAGGGAACGAGAAGTGACAGAGGGTGGGAGTCAGGGAGGGGCTGCAGGGAGAGAAGAAAGGTGAGGGAAGTGTGTGGGACACACCCAGGCTGCAGCCGGTGTCTGAGAGAGCCAGCGGGGGAGGGGAGGGTTTTCTGTGGCGCTCAGAAGGGCAGGCAGCCCCACGAGGCTCACAGGCTGGCCGGGAGCTGCGGGACAGCCTTGGCTGTTAGTTAATTATCTATTTATTTTTGAGACAGGCTCTCCCTATGTAGGCCTGGCTGGCCCTGAACTTGCTGTGTAGACCAGGCTGACCTCAAATTCACCAACATTCGCCTGCCTCTGCTTCACTGGGGGAATAGAGCCTTATGCTACCATGCTCAGCCTCTTTAGAAAGTTACATTTATTGAGTTAGTGTGTGGTCGTGGGGTGCCATGGTGTGCACTGTGGAGGTCAGAGGACGGCTTATGTGAGTTGGCTCTCTCCTTTCACTGTGTGGGCCCCAGGATGGAAGTCAGCTCAGCTCGTCAGGCTCAGTGCCAGCACCTGCCCCACTGAGCCTTCTCCACAGACCTTTCCTGTCCTTTACTTCAGCTTTTAAATGATATTTTGCTTGTGTACCTTATGTGTGTGTTCACAACACACCTGCATTAGTGTCTTTGGGTGTCCATACCACAGCGCAGCCATCTGGGGAATTGCTCCTTTTAGTATGTGGGTACAGGGATTGAACTCAGATAGATCATCAGGATTGGTGGCAAGTCTCTTTACCTGCTAAGCCATCTCAAAGACCCATATTTTCTACACTGAAACATTCTTTTTTTTTTTTTTTTTTTTTTTGAGCTGAGGATTGAACCCAGGGCCTTGCGCTTGCTAGGCAAGTGCTCTACCACTGAGCTAAATCCCCAACCCAAAACATTCTTAAAATTAAAAATAAAACAATTTGAATTAGGGTCTCATTATGTAGACCAGGCTAGCCTCAAACTCAGAGATCCACATGCTTCTGCCTCTGTAATGTTGGGATTAAAGGTGTTTGTGCCGGGCGGTGGTGGCCCAGGCTTTTAGTCCCAGCACTCTGGAGGCAGGGGCAGGAGGATCTCTGTGAGTTCAAGGCCAGCCTGGTCTACAGAGCGAGTTCTAGGATAGAGAAACCCTGTCTCGGAAAAACAAACAAACAAACAACAACCCCCCTCCCCAAAAAAAAGGATGTGTGAATATGGCTTAAACTCTTTTCTTTTGGACATGACCTCACTGTGTAGCCCAGGCTGTCTGGGAACTCATGGTAATGCTCCTGCCTCAGTCTTTCAAGTGCTGGGATAACAGGTGTACACTGCTTTCTTGAGACTCTGCCCAAGAAAGAAAAAAGGAAAGAAAGGAGGGAGGGAGGGAGGGAGGGAAAGAAGCATGCCTTAAGGAGGGGACTGTGACCTGGCAACAGGAGGCAGCCACTGGGAGACTGGGAGGGCTTCCTGGAGGAGGCTGGTGAGGCTGGGAGACAGTGAGCCAGAGGGCTGGGGAGGCAGGAGCTCACCATGGGCCGGAGGTGGTGACACAGGCTTTGGGAGCCATGGGGAGGGTGTGGGTTTTCTGCTCCGTGGGAAGGTTAGGACAGGCAAGCAACGGGTTCAGGGTGGATCTTAGGGTAGGGTCTCCATTCCTAGAAAGGACCAGCACACAGGGACTCTGATGACAAGCCCACCCCAGTCTGTTCCCACCCCAGCCTGTTCCTCACCCACTGCTGTCTCTGTCTCCAAACCACAGATCTCTGCGGGTAGCCCTGGTGAGCATGCTCCTGGCCTGGGCTCCATTCCCTGCAAAACAGAAAGTAAGCAACCCAAAGGCGGCCACATGCTCCCAGGAGCGTCTTAACGGGTGTTATGCACCTAGCCTGTACAAGGCTCTGACACACAAAAATCCCCAAATAATATTTACAGAATAAAATACAGAACCTGAGTCCCGCCCCAGGCCCTCCCCTGAGCCCTTCCCCCGACTTTTCTCTGAGACCCGCCCTATACTTTCCCTGGGCTCCCAGGCCCGCCCCGAAGCCCCGCCCCCAGGCTCTCCTCTGGGCCCCGCCCCCGACTTTTCCCTGGCGCCCCACCCCACCCCAGGCCCTCTGCTGGGAATTGGGGAGGTTTTCTAGAATGGTGACTATTATAGTGAGTCCTACAAGGATCAGACCGGGGCATAAAGCAGAGAGAGGATCAATTTGGCCCGTGTGGTCCGGCCGAAGGAGAGCAGGGAGGAGCCTTGTCCTGTGCCTGGTCCACATCGAAGCTCAGCCGCTGTCTGTTCTCGCCCTTCCACACCGTGGACCCGCTCTGGCCCTGTGGCCGTGTTCTCAGGCCTCCGTTTCCCCAATTACTCTTCTGCCTGATGCTGGAGACAGACCTTTGCGAAGCTCAGGACAGAGCGGCAGAGGGTTGAGCCGCCGCCCTCTGGTCCCCACTGACCGCACCCTTCCCGGAAGGTTCCATTTCGTGTGGCCCGCTGCGGTCAGCACTGGACAGCTCCCTGCCATCCTCATTCCCATCCAGTCAACAGCCTAGAAGTCGGGTGTGCCCAGCTCATGGCTCCCAGGGCCCTGTGTTCAAATCTCAGCACCAGTGACTAGGAGTGAGGGACAGGTCCTGGCACCACAGAAGTTTTTTAAGTGTAGAGCTGAGGAGATGGCTCAGCAAATGCCTCGGTGCCGGGGTCCACAGGCTGGGGGATAGAACCAACTTTTGATAGTGGTCCTCGGACCTCTACACACACACACACACACACACACACACACACACACACACACACACACACACGGCCTGCTCCCCAAGGGTTAATGCACTCAGGGAAGCTGGGCTGAGGCACAGTTCTCAGCGTTGGCTCTGGTGAGAAATCTGTGGAGCTCAGGGTCCCTTGGCGATATCCTTGCACAAGGAGCTTGCTCATGACTTCTTGCTGTCTTCCCAGCGAGTCCAGGAGCCGGTGGACTCTGAGCGGTCCCTACCAGGCCTCTAGGTGGGGGTGTGATCTGGAGACATTTCTCAGGGCCCCTCCTGCTGCCTCCACTGCTCAGCAGCCTCAGGTCCTCAGGGGAGGCAGAGTCTGGTGCCCATGTGGTTTTCACCATCGGAACAGAGAGAAGCCAGGACCCAACTCAGAGCAGGTGAGCAGCCAGGTGTGCCAGAGGAGGCAGAATTTGTGTGTTGCTTGGGGCCTTTGCATCAGCAAAGGAAGTCAGGACAAGAAGTCAAACATGGCAGGAACCTGGAGGCAGGAGCTGATGCAGAGGCCATGGAGGGGTGCTGCTCGCTGGCTTGCTTCCCCTGGCTTGCTCAGCTGCTTTCTTATGGAACCCAGGACCACCAGCCCAGGGATGACATCACTCACAGTGGGCTGGACCTTCCCCATTGATCACTAACTAGGAAAATGCCCTCCAGGCTTGCCCACAGCCGGATCTCATGGAGGCGTCTTCTCAGTTGAGGCCCCTCCTCTCTGCTGACTTTAGCTTGTGTCAAGTTGACAGGAGACTAGCCAGGACACAGGGCTGTGGGGCTGGGACTAGACTCTGGGTGGTAAAGGGCTTGTTCAGCCTCTCTGAAGCCAGCACCATATAAACCAGGGGCGTGACACTTGGAGAGATGAAGTCAGAAGGGTCAAGAGTTCAAGATCAGCCTCATCTCAGAGGCAGCCGGGTGGAGCTGACAGAGGCTGGGGTGTTGACAGACCCAGGAGGGGCTCAACAGAGTGTGGGTGGGGGGCACTGGTGTGTGGAGCAGGATGGGAGCTTGGCTTTTCATGGTGGACACCAATGAAGGTGGAAGTGTCTTGTGTAATATCTGTTTTGATATTTGCAGTGAGGCCAAGAGGCATGGGAACCATGCTTTAACACCCCCACCCTGCCCCTGCTTCCCAAGAGAGGAAACAGGGCTGGGAGCAACTTAGCACTGTCAGTTTGGGATGGGGTGGAAGGCAGGACTGGGCAACGAAGTGGAGAGTCAGGGTGGTGCACACCTTTAATCCCAGCACTCAGGAGGCAGAGGCAGGAGGATGGCTGTGAGTTGAGGTCAGCCTGGTCTACAGAGTGAAATCCAGACCAGCTTGAGTTACAAAGTGAGACCCTGTCTCAGTCCCTGTTCTACTTCTGTGAAGAGACACATGACCGAGGCAACTTGGAAAAGAAAGGGTTTAATGTATGGCTCACAGTCTGGGGTAGTCCATGATCATCATGGCGTGGAGCGGGGCAGCGGGCAGCGGGCAGGCATGGCATGGAGCGGGCAGTGGGCAGGCATGGTGTGGAGCGGGGCAGCTGGCAGTGGGCAGGCATGGCGTGGAGCAGTAGCTGAGAGCTCACATCTGATCCTCAAGGAGGAGGCAGACAGAGTGGGCCTGGCCTGGGCGTTTTGTTTGTTTGCTTGTTTTGTCTTGTGAGACAACGTCTCACTCACTATGTAGCCCTGGCTGTCCTGGAACTCACAGACCAGACTGGCCTCAAACTCACAGAAATCCGCCTGCCTCTGCTTCCCAAATGCTGGGATTAAAGGTGTTCGACACCATGCCAGGCTGGGCTGGGCTTTTGAAACCTCAAAGTCCACCTCAGTGATTTACCTCCTCCAAGGCCACACCTCCTGATCCTTCCCAAGCTGTTCCACTGTTGGGAACCAAGCAAGCACTCAAGCCTATGAGGCATTCTCCTTCAAACCACCACAGGCTCTGTCTCAAAACCAAAACCCAACCAGAGAGAGAGACAGAGACAGAGACAGACAGAGACAGAGAACACACAGAGGGACAGAGACAGAGACACAGAGACAGAGAGCACACAGAGGGACAGAGACAGAGACAGACAGAGACAGAGAGCACACAGAGGGACAGAGAGATTTTCTTTCTTTCACCATGTGGGTTCCTGGGACCAAGCTGAGGTCCTCAGGCTTGGTGGCGAGTGCCTGCATAGACTAAGTCCCTGGTTGGCCCCCTACGTCTTCAGCCTGGGGACAAGCACAGTGTGGAGCCTCTTCCATGTCACATACCCTCATAACAGCCCCTGAGGCTGTTCTTGCCAGTTCCATCCCAGCACAGTGCCCTCAGGGGACTTCTACTAGGCCTGAGGCACGGCACTATCATGGCCGTCTCCTCCGCCTCGGCTGCTCTCTGGCCAACACTTCTGCTAATTAAGATGGAAAATGTCCTTGCAGCTCTCTGCCACTCCCCGAGAGATCCCCCGAGACTGAGGGGTGGTGAGGGGTGGGGACCTGAGTTTTCTAGAACTGGGAGGGACGGACAAGCTGGAGGTTTGAGGCAGGATCTGTGGTTGCAAGGTGGAGCCCTGGGGTGTCTTGGGGCCAATGAGATCTCGCGTCCTGCTGAGGGTCTGAGCGCTGTGGGGCTATAAAGACCTGGGGTGTCTGCAGTGTCCTGCTGGCTGCCCTGAGCTCACAGGCAAGGTGGGTCACTCTTTAACCCCAAGGGGTGGGGACGCAGTGAGGTCTTAGCACAGCAGGGATGCTCCGGAGAAGTGACTGGCTTCCCCTCTGTGCCCTGCTTTTGTCTCTTGGGATCGCTGGCCTGTGACTTTGTGTGCACATGTCTGGGCGGGGGGTACTCCCAATTTCCCCGTCTTTCTGGGACCCCTCCTCTGCTGGCCTGGACCTAAAGCCTGCATCTCTGAGCGTGCTGAAAAGCCTGCCGTGTGTCTCTGGGAACCAGACCCTGAATCTAGGCTTCTCGCTCAAGTGCCAGGCAGCGTCGGTGACCAGTGGGCACAGCCTCACGTCTGAGTCTTGCGATCTTCCCCGCCTGGCTTCAGCACCGCGGAGAGAGCTCCGTGGGGTGGACCCCGGCTCTGCTGCACACCCCCTCCTGGGGACACCCACAGTCTCTCTTTCCCTTCCTTGGCTTCGGGGGGCCGCGCATGGAGACCCCGGGTGTCAGCCGCTCAGGGGCTCCCCGGCCCCGGAAGCACCTGTGGGGGCAGCCACGGCGCCCCATCCGCATCCAGCGGCGCTTCCACTCGGACCCGGACCCGGAGCCCCGCGAGCGGCCTGCGCTCCTGAAGTCTCGGCGTTCTTGGCCCAGCTCCTTCCACCGCCGGTAGGTGGTGGGGCGGGGCCTGGCTGAGAAGGCGGGGCATGGGCGGGGCCTGTTTGAGGAGGTGATGATTGAGTGTTACAGGCATGCAGTGGGGGCGCACACCTTTAGTCCCAGCACTCGGGAGGCAGAGCCAGGCGGATCTCTGTGAGTTCGAGGCCAGCCTGGGCTACAGAGTTCCAGGGCAGCCTGGTCTACATGGGAAGAGCTTGTTTTAGAAAAGAAGGAAGAGGAGAGGGTGGGCCTGGAGAGATGGCTCAGCAGTTTGCTCTCGAAGAGGATGTGAACTCCGTGGCGATCTGATAGCCTAACCTCACACATCTAATTTTGAAAGTATTATGAATAAATTATAGTCAGGTGTGGTGGTGCACACCTTTGATCCTAGCACTTGGGGGCAGAGGCAGGTGGATCTCTGAGTTCGAGGTCTACAGAGAAAGCTCCAGGACGGTCAGGACTACACAGAGAAACTCTGTTTTGAAAAGCAAAACAAAACAAGAATATATTATAAACAAGAAAGGAGGAGGGGCTGAGTGTGCCTGTGTAGGTAGATCACACATGGGTCCTCCTGCTCCCTGGGGCTGGAGGACCATCATGGACATCCGCAGCTGCATAGCCAGTTTGAGGCTGGCCTGGGGTGTGCCTAAGAAGGAAGAAAGCAGTGGGGCTCATGAGCTCCTGCCTCTAGAACAGGCGTATGGGGTAAGAGATGAGAAGACCCCAGTGGGGTGAGGCAGTGTCCCTGGAGGTCAGTGTGGTGGGGGGGTGGGTCTCCAGTTGTGGCTGTGTCCCAGGGCCAGACACAGTCATGGGAGCCCTTGGTGGGTCTGAGAAGAGGCCCTTGGACAGAACAACTCCCAGAGTGAAGTCCAGCCTAGGGGAGCTAGACCTCATGACTTCCCTCTCTGAGCATGGTTGTACTCACGGACCACCCAGCACCACAACCTGAAACCCTGCTTCCAGCACCCTGGAGAGCCCTGGGCACAGATGGGTTCCCTCAGCCCAGAGGGCCCGGTCTGCATTCCCAGGTGACCCAGTAGGGTCTGCCCCGCCCTTTCCAATGACTCACGATTTGATTTTCCATTTTCAAGAAAGAACAAACATTTCCTTTGGGCCTCCTCTGGTGTGGGGGGGATCCCACGTGGCTCGGCTGCTAATGAGCTTCTCATAGCCACATGGGAGGGGCGGGGCTCACGGTGGAAGGAGACCAAGGCTGGGAGATGGATGCTCTGGTCCCTAGTTTGAGCTTCCTCACCCAAGCAGTGGATGGCACAGGTGTAGGAAGGTCGGGACACCTTGTTCAGAATGCATTAATGAAGCACCTACTGTTTACCAGGTGTGGATTGAGATCCTACAAAGAGGGTTGCTTGGGGGGTCCTAGGGTGGGGTCAGGCAGGCCCAGCTGGAAGATGTAAGTGCGGCCTGTGGAGCAGCAGAGAAGGGAACCCGGCTGAGCGGAGGGGAAGCTGTGTTCTGCAGGGGAACAGAGGGTGTACCTGGAAGGCAGAAGCGGGGGCTTTCTGCTTACCTCACGTGCCTTGGTCAGGCCTGTTCACTGCCTGGGTGTGGCTGGGAGCGAGGCCGACCTGGCCCTGCCCTCGTCAGACTGCGTGCTGGCTGGATCCTGGAAGGGCAAGTGGAGGAGAGGCTGGAGCCCAGGCGGCTGAGGACCCGGCAGGGGCGGGTTGCATAGATGTGAATTCAAGCTGAGCTGGATGGAGAGCCGTAGGAGGGCCTGGAGGAGCGCCGCTCTGCTCTGTTCAGCTTCTCTGTCTCTGGCACTCCCAGAAGTCACACAGCAGTGTTGTACAGGCCGGGATGAGGCTGTCCGAGCCCCTCACTCCCAGTGTGGCCTAGCAGGACTGTGGCTCTTGAAGCTCACAGGGGCCAGGCTTTGAATGGCTTCTACTCTGTGGCCATTTCTCTGTACAACAAGTCACAACACGTGACGGCTGGAGCCATTACCAAAACACAAATTTGACTCTGAATAAAACAGTCATAGTGCAGCCATTAATAAAATGCTAATGCTGGGCCGGTGCCGGGGCAGCAGAGGGATGGACAGTTAATGAATTAAGTGGAAGAGGCTCACACACGGGAGTTCACTGACCTGGGATCCTGTGAACCCACTCTGTCATTCGGCTGTGTGACCTCAGGCAAGTGGCCCAACCTCTCTGTTCCTGCTAGTGGTTTTTTTGTTTGTTTGTTGTATGTGTGTGTGTGTGTGTGTGCCACACAGATCTCATGGTTGTCTTCACTTTCTATTTTCCACGATCTTGAGGGTGGAACTGAATACCCCTGGGACCACAGTGACTTTCCCTCAGGCCTGGAGTGATTTCAGGACTCCCTGGACCCTGGCTGGGACCTCTGCTCCCTGGGGAATGGCTATAATTAGCTGCGGCCCAGCAGCCACAGATGGTGTTTTCATCTTGGGCTCAGTGAAGTCTGTTCCCAGCCGGTGTCAGATTGGGTTGGGAGGACTTCCTGCCCGGGTCCGAGCCTCCCGACACGGGCCGTAGGACAGCTACAGCTGTACCGTCACTCAGGTCCCCACTGAAGTAGCCATGCACCTTGGATCCCCAAGGTGACGGAAACCTGGGTGTCGCCTTCCTGGGGACATGCAGGGCAGGAGCTGGACTGGAGGTGTGTGTCCTGCCCCCCACCCCCACCTTCTGTACCGCCCCAGCCTGTCCATTGGGCATTCTGGGTCTTTCCTTTGCCTGTGACATGTGAGTTCCGCTTTTGTTAAATGTGACTAAATCCTATGGCTCCTGGAGATTTCACAGACCCTATTTCCCAAGCCGTGGGGTCCTTCTGCTGGCGGGGTGCGGACATCTGGAGCAGCCCAGCGGAAGGCTTTTGCAGGCGGATGTTTGTTGGGGAGACACAGCCTGGCTATTGAAATGGTCCAGATGCAGGGCCTGGGGAATGTCAGAGTGGATGGGGTCATGCAGGGACCTGGGGGCTGGAGCTGGACTCCAGCGCTGCTGCCCAAGCCCAGTGCCTTGTGCGGTGCCTCAGTTTCCCCCACCTGTCAAAGGGTTTGTCATTCCTGGTCCGATCTCAGTAGCGTCCTCACCCGAGAATGGATCTGAATCACTGTGGGCTGTGGCAGCCCCCTTCCTCAGGGATTTCTGTCCCTATGAGGGGACATCCATTTTGCCCCCATCTCCCACACATCTTTTTTTTTTTTTTTTTTTTTTTTGGTGGAGCTGAGGATCGAACCCAGGGTCTTGCGCTTGCTCTACCACTGAGCCAAATCCCCAGCCCCACATGCCTTTTTTTGTTCGGTTGGTTGGTTTTGGTCTTTCGAGACAGGGTTTCTCTGTGTAGCTTTGAGCCTTTCCTGGATCTCACTCTGTAGACCAGGCTGGCCTCGAACTCACAGAGATCCACCTGCCTCTGCCTCCCGAGTGCTGGGATTAAAGGGTGCGCCACCACCTCCTGGCCCACATGCCTCTGTTTGAGGCACTTTGAAGTCGGGGTGTCCTTGAATTCCGTGGGTGCCCCAGAGATGGAACGGCAGGTGTGACTGAGGCAGTTCTCAGCCCAGACACCGGCACCAACCCTTAACCAGGCTTGGTGGCGTACATGTATCTTTCCAGCACTTGGGAGGCTGAAGCAGGAGGATTACCACGAGTTTGCAGTCAGCCTGGGCTACCTGAGGCCGTCTTAAAAATAAATCAGTAAATAAATATATAATTAAAATAGAGTTAGAGAATAGAATCGTAAGTGTGCTGTGCCTCAGTTTCCCCCAGGCGCCAGGGTGGGAGAAGCACAGCGATGGGCGGAGCCTGGCCCTCCTCTCTGACCTTGGCCCCGCCCCGAGCGTCTAAAGGGCCCTGATTCCCGGGTCCTGGCAGCGCAGCCATGCAGGGCCCCGCGGCGCCTGGCTCCCCTCGGGGGTCCCCGCGCGGCTCCCCCGCGCTCTTCAGGAAGCTGCTGATGAACCAGAGCATCCGGCTGCAGCGCCGCTTCACGGTGGCCCACGCGCTTTGGTGAGGCGAGCGGTCCGGGACGGGGGGCTGGGTGGACAGGCAGGAGCGGCCGCAGCCACGCTGGGGTCCGCCCGCCTCTTTCCTCTCCGCCCTGCCTCTGTCTTTCTCTCAGTTGGTGACTGTCTGTCTGTCTCTGTCCATCTGTCCCTTCCACTCACCGCTTCGACGCATGCGGAGGGGACCAACCCACCGTCCACGGTCTCCATGCAGCTGTGCAGCTGTGCAGCTGTGCACGCCTTGTCCTGACCCGGCCAACCTAGGGCGCTTGTGGGCGGTGTGTGGTGGGGCGACCGACCGACGTCCCACGCCCTCGGCGGCCACACGGGATCGTGGGGATCGGGGCTGTGGGGTCGGATGGGGGCTTCTGAGGCAGGGCTGGAGATCCCAGGTTCTTTTCCGGGTTCGAATCCCGGCCTGCGCTAAGAAGCTGTGACCTCGCGGGCTGTGCCTTTACGCACTTGTGGGCGCACTGGCACCGGCCTCGGGCATGCATTTGGCGGGGACTGCGTGCCGGCTGAGTGTAGCACCAGAGACGGGCGGTCCCTCACCCAGGTCACACAGCAGTTTAGTGGCGGCTGGGGGGCGGGCGACCCTAGGGAGGGGCGGTGCCGATCTGGAGAGCCTCATCAGGACCTCGGGCGGCGGCTCCAGGATGTGAACGGAGTGCCCCATCCGGAACCCAAAAGTGAGCCTGAAGACGGATGGCAGGTCCTCAGCAGGTTGGACCTCAGAGGTCCCTCTGTGGCTCGGCCTCAGTTTACCCGTCTGGCCCACGCACCGTTCCCACAGCCAGAACGCGGACCTCGCCCGCTGCTGTTCGCGTCATGGAAGGAACGACCGCCTGACCCCGCCAACCCCGGCTAAGTTTAGAGCAGAAAGAAAAGCAGCTTCCTGGCCCCAAGGAATCGCTAGTCAGTCCTTAACCCTCCACGCCGAGGGCTGGATTCGAACCCAGCACCCCGCAGTTGCCCCTGCCTCAGTTTTTTCAGTCGTCTCCAGCGGGGACGGCAAGGGGCCCTCCACCCGCAGGCATTGGGATGGAGAGTTTGGGATGCTCCCGGGAACCCCAGGGCGCCCCGGGCCTGAGCACAGGGAAGGCTGACGAAGCCCCGCCCAGCGTGACGTCACGACTAAGGTGCCCCCCCCGGAACCCCGAGTGAGGCCGAACTTGGCCAAGCCTCGTCGGAAACAGCCGAACGGAGCCGAGCTCGGCCTGGGAAGCCGGTGCCGCGCCCCGCGTCTGCCCCGCGCCGCCCCGCGCCTGCCCCGCGCCGCCCCGCGTCCGCCCCGCGCCGTCCCGTTTCTGCCCCGTTTCTGCCCCGCGCCGCCCCGCGCCTGCTGCACGTGTGAGTGCTTGGCTGGCGTGTGTGAGCGCCGCGTGCGTGGGCCCCGGCGGAGGAGGCGCAGTCGTGAGCCCCCACGGGGCGCGCCCCCCAGGCCCGTGTCTTCGCGGGGAGCCCGCTCCGGGCCTCTGACCTCCGACCCCAGGTGGGCGCGGGCGACGCCGGACAGGTGGCCGCCGACGTCCTCCTCTCTGCTCCTGCCCTCAGCTCTGACCTGGAGGATGGGCCGGCGAGCGGCAGGGGGCCCCCGGGCCCCCACGGCCAGCGGCGCGGGTCCTTCCTGTACCGCTCGGACAGCGACCGCGAGCCTTCGCCCAAGGCCGCGTCCCGGAGCTCCTCGGCGGCCGGCGAACCGTGAGGCGCCCCTCCTTCTGGACCCCTGGCCGGCTCCCGGCAGCGCTTTAGTGAGGGTCCGGGGTACCGCGGCGCTTCCCAGAGCGTGGCGGGTAGAGTCCCGACCGCAGCAAGTACCAAGCGAGTGTCGGGACAGTGGCATCGCCATTCGTGAGCAGTGAGGCCAGTTAGCGGCAGCTGAACAAATGAGCATTTGAGCTCCCTAGCAGCTGTGATGAAAAGGGAAACTTCACTTCGGTCCTGACTCTAAGACCCTAAGACAGCCCGTCCTTAGGACTCAGTTTCCCCATTTTAGATATGGGTACGGTGGGGACTGGTTAGAGAGGCTGTAGATTGTCCACGGGGGGAGGGCCCTCTGAAGCCAGCAGATGCCCTCAGTGGTGGCCTCCCCGCAGACACGGAGAAGACATGATTGTCACGCCCTTCGCCCAGGTGGGTGTCCCCCGCCGCCCTCGGGACGCGAACGCGCGGGGGAGCGGGCTCCCCTTACAGCTGAGCACCGCCCTCGCCACAGGTCCTGGCCAGTCTCCGGACTGTCCGCGGCAACGTGGCCGCCCTCGCCCGAGGCCCGGGCAGCAGGTACTGGGGGGTTGGCGGCGGGCGGGGGGGGGCGGGGGGGGGGGGGCGGGGGCGGGGCGGGGGCGGGGGCGGGGCGGGGCCGGGGGCGGGGCGGGGGGCGGGCCCCTCTGAACCCCGCGTCCGTCCGCAGGCTCCTGGGGACCCCTCCGCGCAGCAGCCGGCCGGCACACACAGGTACGCCCCTGCGCCGCCCCGCGCCCAGCCCGCCCCGCGCCCCGCCCCCTTCGCACCCGCCAGAGAGGGCCGGGGGCCTGCCTGGCCACACCGCAGCAGGCGCGGGCGCCCCGGCCCCCCTGACCCGCCCGCCCGCAGAGGACGCCGGGCCGCAGCTGGCGCAGGAGGCGCTGGAGGAGCTGGACTGGTGCCTGGAGCAGCTGGGGACGCTGCAGACGCGGCGCTCGGTGGGCGAGATGGCGTCCAACAAGGTGAGGACACAGCGCCTGTGGTGCTCCGCCCTGCTCCTCCCCTGCTCACCCTCCGCCCTGTCCCCCTCCTCCTGCTCACCCTCCTCCCGCTCACCCTCCTCCCGCCCCCTCCTCCTGCTCACCCTCCTCCCGCTCGCCCTCCTCCTGCTCACCCTCCTCCTGCTCACCCTCCTCCTGCTCACCCTCCTCCTGCTCACCCTCCTCCTGCTCACCCTCCTCCCTCCCGCCCCTCCTCCCGCCCCCTCCTCCCGCCCCCTCCTCCCTCCCGCCCCCTCCTCCCGCCCCCTCCTCCTGCTCACCCTCCCTGCTCACCCTCCTCCTGCTCACCCTCCTCCTGCTCACCCTCCTCCTGCTCACCCTCCTCCTGCTCACCCTCCTCCTGCTCACCCTCCTCCCGCCCCCTCCTCCCTCCCGCCCCCTCCTCCCGCCCCCTCCTCCCGCCCCCTCCTCCCTCCCGCCCCCTCCTCCCGCCCCCTCCTCCTGCTCACCCTCCCTGCTCACCCTCCTCCTGCTCACCCTCCTCCTGCTCACCCTCCCTCCTCACCCTCCTCCTGCTCACCCTCCTCCTGCTCACCCTCCTCCTGCTCACCCTCCCTGCTCACCCTCCTCCTGCTCACCCTCCTCCTGCTCACCCTCCTCCTGCTCACCCTCCCTGCTCACCCTCCTCCCGCCCCCTCCTCCCTCCCGCCCCCTCCTCCCGCCCCCTCCGCCCCACAGTTCAGGCGCATGCTCAACCGCGAGCTGACCCACCTGTCGGAAACCAGCCGCTCGGGGAACCAGGTGTCGGAGTACATCGCGCAGACCTTCCTGGGTGAGCGCCGGGCGACCCGGGGGCGGGCGAGGCCGTGACAGCCGTGGGGTGGGGGTCTCACCGGAGCCTGGGAGTCACGGAGCGAAGCCCACGGAGGAGCAGCGGACGGGGCCTGGTGACGGAGGGGACCTGGGATCCGGCTAGAACCGGACCCTGAGCGCGGCAGGCTCCCCGCGTGGGGCTGGAGTGCGAGCCGCGCGCCCCTGCAGACCAGCCGGCGCGCGTGGAGCCCCCCGCGCTGCCCACGGGGGACGAGCCCATGTCCCGGATCAGCGCGCTG
Organism: Onychomys torridus; assembly: GCF_903995425.1. Taxonomy (NCBI): domain Eukaryota; kingdom Metazoa; phylum Chordata; class Mammalia; order Rodentia; family Cricetidae; genus Onychomys; species Onychomys torridus. The sequence continues at coordinate 62,896,874 of NC_050459.1, read as the reverse complement.
CGCCCCGCCAGCCTCCCCGCCGCCGTGCCCCGCTTCGGGGTCCAGACTGACCGGGAGGGGCAGCTGGCCAAGGTGCGTCCCGGGCTGCGGGCCGGGCTCCCGCCCCGGCTCCCCGCAGCCGCTGACCTGACTGGCCCCTCGCAGGAACTGGAAGACACCAACAAGTGGGGCCTGGACGTGTTCAGAGTGGCCGAGCTGAGCGGGAGCCGGCCGCTCACGGCCGTGGTGTTCAGCGTCCTCCAGGTTCCTCTCCCGCCTTGCGGGGTCCTCCACCCGGCCTCCCCGCGGGCGGACCCCGGGCTCAGGCCTCAGTGCCTCCCTGAAGCACGGGTGGGGCCGTGTAAACGGGCATCCAAGTTCGAATAGGAATGTACGGGCTCAGCAGCTGTTTCATAGATTTACCAGTTTCTGTTTTATGGACATTGGTGTTTTGCCGTGGGTGTCAGGTCCCCTGAAACCCGAGCGTTAGCTGTGAGCCGCCATGCGGTCGCTGGGAACCGAACCCAGGTCCTCTGGAAGAGCAGTCAGGGCTCTCAGCCACCCAGCCCCCTCTCCAGCCCCTTAATAGCTGTTTTAGACCAGGCCCCCGCTGCGCTGGCCTTGAAAAGACCCGGATTGAACAGCCGTCCCTGCACGTGTGGGGGAGGCGGGCAGAGATGGAAGGAATTCAGGGGGCAACGGCACCAGGGCATCCTGGGGGACGGGGCACTGGAGGATGGATAGGAGTTGGGTGGGGTGAACGGGAGCCCAAAGCCGAGGCCTGAGCCGGGGGCCTGTGATACACCAGGAACGGGACCTGCTCAAGACGTTCCAGATCCCCGCGGACACGCTGATGACGTACCTGCTGACGCTGGAGGGTCACTACCACGCCGACGTGGCGTACCACAACAGTGTGCATGCTGCGGACGTGGTGCAGTCTGCGCACGTGCTGCTGGGCACCCCGGCCCTGGAGGTACCACGCCCAGCTGAGGACAGTGGGTGGGCGCGGGGTGGAGTGGGCACCCTCGGCCCTGACGCCCAGGACCCGCCCAGGCCGTGTTCACAGATCTGGAAGTCTTGGCAGCTGTCTTTGCATGCGCTATCCACGACGTGGACCACCCGGGGGTCTCCAATCAGTTTCTCATCAACACCAGTGAGTGAGGGGACCGTAGACAGCGGCCCAGTAGGTCTCGAATCACTCTAGCGCGCAGACTCAGAGGCGTGCCCGGGGCTTGGATGGCTTTCTGCATGAAGGGGCATCAGAGTTTGGGCTTCACCGCATACTTAGGAGTTGGCCAGTGACGTCCCCTCCCCAGCTGTCTTTGGGGAGGAGTGGGGTCTCGAGGCCCCGGCTGTCCCCACAGACTCGGAGCTGGCGCTGATGTACAATGACCTGTCGGTGTTGGAGAACCATCACCTCGCGGTGGGCTTCAAGCTCCTGCAGGCAGAAAACTGTGACTTCTTCCGGAACCTCAGCGCCAAGCAGAGACTGAGTCTGCGCAGGATGGTCATAGACATGGTGAAGTCACGGCGCGGGGCGGGGCCCCTTTCAGACTGGCCGCAATCACGGGTTTCCCATTCGCCCACTTGATTTTGTCCTACTCGGTGGGCTGTCGGGGTTCGGCTCTCCGGTTCCATCTGTAAACTCAACAGGCGTTATTAGGCGCCTGTTGTGTACTTGGCCCGGGCCCTTTGGGTTTTCCTTTGTTATTATTTATATTTGGGAATTCTTGATGCCCCGCCTCCACTCCTGTGCCCACAGGCGGGCGGCTTCAGCCGAGGGCGAGTGCCCTCGGGCGGGGTGACATGCCCAGGTTGTCCGTGGGCACACCCCGGTGGCCCCGGAGTTTTAGAGCTCCAGGTTGGATCCTGCCGAAGCTCCCTGCGCTCAGCTGTGCCCCAGGGCCTTTGCCTCCCTCTCACGACTGGGGACACTGAGGCACAGAAGGTCTCAGAAGTGAGGCAACCAGGACTTCGTGCCCCTCCGCAGGTGCTGGCCACAGACATGTCCAAACACATGAGCCTCCTGGCCGATCTCAAGACCATGGTGGAGACGAAGAAGGTGACCTGCCTCGGGGTCCTGCTCCTGGACAATTACTCTGACCGCATCCAGGTGCGCCAGCGGGCCCAGAGCCTCCGTTTCCCACTTTAATTTTCTGGGACAGATTGTCACTCCGTAGCCTAGGCTGCCCGGGAACTCATCATCCTCGCGTGCCAGACTCCCGTGTGCTGCTATTAAAGGCGCACACACCACAGGCCTCAGTTTCCCCACCTGGAAGATGAGGTGCCCTGGGCACTGAGCTTTCTAGGGATGTGGTGAGGTGGGTGTGGCCCGGCCCTCCTGAGGCCCCAGCCCACCCCGCAGGTCCTACAGAGCCTGGTGCACTGCGCTGACCTGAGCAACCCCACCAAGCCTCTGCCGCTCTACCGCCAGTGGACCGACCGCATCATGGCCGAGTTCTTCCAGCAGGGTGACCGCGAACGGGAGTTGGGCCTGGACATCAGCCCCATGTGTGACAAGCACACGGCCTCGGTGGAGAAATCCCAGGTGTGTGTGGGCCGTGCTCTGTGGGAGGATGGGAGACGGGGAGCCCCGTGTGACTCACCCCGGGACCGTCCTTGCCGGGACGGGCCCTGCTCCGACACTGGGGGCTCTTTGTTTTTCCAGACAGGGTTTCCTGTGTAGCCCTGACTGCTTGGAACTCACTCTGTAGCCCAGGCTGGCCTCCAGACCTGCCTCTGCCTCCCGAGAGCTGGGATAGGGTGCACCACCACCGACTTGCTAGGGCAGATTCTTGATTTGTTGTTTTGAAGACAGTCTCATTTTGTCTGAAGTCTGGTATAGAACTCACTGGCTTGAGATCAGCCTGCCTTGGTTTCCTGAGTGTTGGACCAGGTTGAGAGGGTTTTGAAGGCTGAATAGGAGTTGGGAAATGAGCATCCCAGGCTTAGGACACCATGCAGGGGGATCGGGCTGAGTCTGGGCTTCACTGTGACTCACTTGCCCCTTCTGCGGTCACCTTAAGGTGGGATTCATTGACTACATTGCCCACCCACTGTGGGAAACATGGGCTGACCTGGTGCACCCCGATGCTCAGGAGCTGTTGGATACCTTGGAAGACAACAGAGAGTGGTATCGGAGCAGGGTACCCTGCAGCCCCACCCACACCACGGGCCACGAGCGCTCCAGCCCTGACAGGTTCCAGTTTGAGCTAACCCTGGAGGAGGCAGAAGAGGAGGAGGAGGGATAATGAAGGACAGTCCCCAGAGTCACCCGGCACTTAGCGCCTGTCCTCCAAGACCAGCCCAGAGTGCAAGGTCTGCCTTATCCAACAACAAGATTTTGGGCCAGCCTAGCATGGACCATGAAGTCGCCGTCAGGCTCTGGACACCTGTGGGCGCTGGTGACCTCTGCAGTGATCCTGTGGTACCAGCCCGTCCACGTGGACAGCCGAGATTTACGCATAGACAAGGCTTGGGGTCCACTTGGAAGCCTGCAGCCGGGGTCCGCTCTGACCACAGGCTTGCTGGGAAGGCGCAGGGGTCTGGCGGTGCCTCCTCCTGACTCTGCTTCAGCCTGCACACGGGCTAGGCCTGTGCTCTCTGCCTTTCGTTCCTTCTTTTGTTTCTTTTTGATGCAGAAGAGGGAAGCCCGGATTCCCACATGCCCTGTGAGCAGAGTGACGCCAGCCCCCAAGTCACTATGTCTTTGACGTCACTAGATGTCCTGCCTTCGGCCATCCAGCCACAGACCTTTACTGCGTCCCCAGGGAGAATCCCTTTTGTAAATAGTGACAGGGACCACCCCTGCTGAGGTCTAGTGTCTCCTGACCCGAGACTGCACAGACCCCTCACAGATACCGAGATGCAGATGGCCCTCTTAGAAGGCCCCCACAGGCCTCTGTCTCCCTACGATCTGCTCACACATTCACTAAACACTGCTGGCAGGGACCCATGCAGATTCTCCCTGTAGTAACCTGGAGATGAGGGGTGCCAGGCAGTCCTGCGGTACAAGCTTCATGGATAAGATCAAACCAGTGTGTGGGGCCTCAGCATACTCAGCTGTGGGATTCCGGAGGGCCGGGGTGAGGTGCTATGCAGGTAAAAGAGAGGTTGGGGGCGTGGTCAGGGTGGAGCCCCGCCTAGAATCCCCAGTGAGGGGCTGGGGGCGTGGTCAGGGTGGAGCCCCGCCTAGAATCCCAGTGAGGGGCTGGGGGCGTGGGTCAGGGGTGGAGCCCCGCCTAGAATCCCAGTGGGGGGCTGGGAGCGTGGTCAGGGTGGAGCCCCGCCCGGAGTCCCAGTGAGGGGCTGGGGGCGTGGCTCTGGCTTAGTGGAGCTTTAGCTTGTGGGAAGTCTTTAATTCCTTTTCCAGCACTGCAAAAATAGAATAGACCTTGTCAGGCCCATCATTCACTTGTGGGGAAACTGCGGCATCAGCCATCCCTCATGCCTTCTCAAAACTTCCACACAGACAGTGGGCACTGGGTTCTGGTGACCTCTGCGTACCAGATGACTGATTCCCTGTTTATCATTATTTTCTGGCTGGTTGAGACAGGATCTCTTGTTGCCTGTTCTGAGTCCAACTCACTGTGTAGCGGAGGATCACACCGAACTGATTTTCTTGCCCCCCCACCCCCAGTGCTTGGCTGGGGTGACAGGCATGCGTCTCATAAGGCCTTCTCCTCCCTTCCCTCTTCCCTCTGGGTCTGTAACTCAGCATCTGACAGGGTGTCCAAGAGCCAGGGAGCCAGAGCAGCGCAGGATGGCAGGCGACTTCCTCTGTAAATATTATGGTTCCAGATATTCATTCCCGGGAGGCACAAAAGCCATCTTAGGGTCACGCATGGAATGTTTCCTTCTTCCTTCCAGATGTTTTAAGGACAACCTTAGAGATTTCCTGTTAAACAAAGTAATGTGTGCTCACTGTGGGAGAATTTGGAAGTCACACAAAAGGATAAAGAAAATAAACTACCGGGCCAGCAAGATGGCTCAGCAAGCCAACGCGCTTGCCTCTTAGCTTGATGACATGAGTTCACTCCCTAGGACTCTTGTGGAAGGAGAGAACCAACTCCCACGGGCTGTCCTCTGACCCCCGTCTCTCACATAAATAAATGAATATAACTTAAAAAATGTGGCCGGGCGGTGGTGGCGAACGCCTTTAATCCCAGCACTCAGGAGGCAGAGGCAGGCGGATCTCTGTGAGTTGGGGGCCAGCCTGGGCTACAGAATGAGATCCAGGAAAGGTGCAAAACTACATAGAGAAACCCTGTCTCGAAACAAAAGAGATGTGACAAATACTCACGCTGTCCCTCTGCCTGTCCTTTATTCTCCGAGGCTTTCACACATGCACACACGCGCGCGCGCACACACACACACACACGCGCACACACACACAAACACGCGCACACACACACATGCGCACACACACATGCGCACACACACACACGCGCGCGCGCACACACACAAACACGCGCACACACATGCGCACACACACACACGCGCGCGCGCACACACACGCGCGCACACACACACAAACACGCGCACACACACACATGCGCACACACACACACACACACACAAACACGTGCACACACACACATGCGCACACACACGCGCACACGCACACACGCGCGCACACACAGCTAGTTTCTGAGACGGTCTCTGTGTATCCCTGCTGTCCTGGAGCTCACAAGGTGACCTGCACTCAGAGATCTGCCACCTCTGCCTCCCAAGCGCTGCTGGGGTTTAAGGTTTCTGCCACCATGCCTGGCTGTTTTGAATATATTTATATTATGAGACAGAGTCTCGCTTAGCGGCCCAGGGTGATGACGAACTCACGATCCTCAGCCTACCAAGTGCTCAGATGGCAAATGGTGTCACCTTGCCACCGACTGAGCTACACGCGCTCTGCTCACGGGGCCTCAGCCCCTATTTTTATTTTGAAATAAAAAGGCCCCGGAGGCGGCCCACGGCTCCTCCCCAGAGTTTATCCTTTGGGAATAAATCCAAGCCCGGCTAGGGGCGCCTCGAGCTCCTTCCTGCACCCTCCTGTCCTCAAACCGGTTCCTGGTCCCCAGCCTAGCCTCCGCGTGGGCGGGGCGCTCGCGACACAAGGATTGATGGTCATTTTGTGTCTGGCTCTGCATTCCCCTGCTCCCTGGTGCGGGTGGGGGAGCAGACAAACAAGCTTCCCCCGCGGCCCCGCAGGGCGGAGCTTCGCAGGCTCCTCGCGGGGGCGGCTGAGCATCCAGGCGACAAGCTATTCTGGTCCCTCGGCGCCTCCGCAACCGGCGGTGTGGTCTATAAACGGGGCCGGTTCTGCTTCCTTGCGGGATGGAGGCGATGGGGACCCTCCCAGGACCAACGCGGAGGGACAAGTCAGCCAGGCTGGGTCCGCTGCTTCTCCGCCCCAGGTTCCCACCTTGGCGGGAAGATTTGCAGGAATGCGTTGTTACACCAGAGCCCGGAAGTCTGCATTTCTGCGCAGTTTCCGGGGACACAGGATCGCCTGGGCCCCAGTGTCCACACCGTGAAGCGCGTGGGGTGGCCTCTCCGGACTGCCTGTGCTTCCTGGGTCTTTACTGCAATTCTGGGACTCAGTGGTCAGGACACTTCTGAGCCCTAAATGCACAGGGCAGCCAGGGCACCCATCAGTCCCCTTTTCTTTGCGCAGAACTGGACTCTCTTATTTCTTTGAGACAGGCTTTTATGTAGCCCAGGCTGGCCTCAAGACACTATTTAGCTGGGGATGACCTTGGAAATCTGGTCTTCCTGCCTCTCTCTTCCCAGTGTGAGACAACAGGCGGACACCACTCTGTCTTGCTGCGCTTGGGATGGAACCCAGGGCTTTATGCAGTTATGCCGTCTCCTCACCAAACTGAGAAATACCCTAGGCCCATTAAAAAGAGCTACGCCGGGCAGTGGTAAGCACACACCTTTAATCCCAGCAAGCCGGAGGCAGAGGAGGCCAGCCTGGTCTACAGAGAGAGATCCAGGACAGCCAGAGCTACACAGAGAAACCCTGTGTTGAAAATCGAGAGAGAGAGAGAGAGAGAGAGAGAGAGAGAGAGAGAGAGAGAGAGAGAGAGAGAGAGATTGATTTTTATGCGTATGGGTGTTCGCCTTGCATGCATGTGTGTGCACACATGCTCACCTGAAACCATCTCTCCAGCCCCCAGCCCATTTAAAAATTTTTTATTTTATTTATTTATTTATTTACTTATTTATTTGTTTGTTTGTTTATTTATATCTAGAGAGGATCTTGTGTAGCTCGGGTTGGCCTGGAACTCACTTTATAAGCAAGGAGGACTGTAAATTCCTAATTCTCCCTCTGGACATGCCAATATGCGTGTGACAGGAATTTGGTGGTGTCCCTCTTGACCACTATTTTTTATTACAACTACGGACACCCGAGGACGGGGCGGGGCTCCAAGCTTGGCCCTGCTGGGAGAATGCAGGGAGCTCCCGCACACCGAAAATGGACAGACGTTTCTCACCCCTGCCCTCCACTCCCCTGCTCTGTTTTGTTTTGGAGACAAGGTCTGACTGTGAATCCCTGGCTGGGACTCCAAAGGTTCGCCTGCCTCTGCCTTATGAGAACTGGGATTAAAAACTGTCTTTTCTTCTCCAATGGGTCTTTTTTTTTTCCTTTTGTTTTCTTTTTGGTTTTTCGAGACAGAGTTTCTCTGTGTAGCTTTGCGCCTGGAACTCGCTCTGTAGCCCAGCTGGCCTCGAACTCACGGAGATCCGCCTGAGTGCTGGGATTACAGGCGTGCGCCACCACCGCCCGGCCTCCACTGGGTCTTTGGAGCCCTAAAATGTGGTAAGCGAGGTGCAGAAGTTCAAGGTCAGCCTCTGCTACTTGGCAATTTCGCTGCCAGCCTGCTACATGAGACCCTTGCTCAAGCCAAAACCGAGCTCCTGGTGCCGCCTCGAAGGGGTCCCGCACGTTTCTAAAGAGTTGGGGCGGGGGCTAGGGACAAGTTCGCGACGGGGGCTGGATCCCGGCCTCAGCCTCTCCGCCCTTCAAACACCTGGCAGCCGCCATTGGGCCGCCCAAGACGTCAGAGAATGCTGATTGGATGTGGAGTCCGTCGCTCGGGAGCGGCAGTCAATAAGACCTTCACGTCTCCTCAGAGTCCCGCCCCCAGCGCGTCACCGTGCCCCGCCCCTCCCGGGCCGCGCTGGCCAGTGGGGCCCCGCGGCTGCCTGCTGGCCCCGCCCTCTGACGTCACGGTCTCGTTTGCATAGGCAGTGCCGCCCCTGGCTTTGCAGGACGTCAGCGAAGACTGCAGGGGCCTGAGCCTCCGCCGCCGCCTGCAGCCCCGCAGCCGCTCCTGGGGCCCGGTCGCCAGTGCAGTCGCCAGGGTCGCCGCCGTCAGCGTCGTCTCAGCTCGGAGCGGGCAAGGTGAGCGCGGCCCGGGGCCACACACCGCGGAGCCCGCCTTTGATTGACAGCTGGGGAAGAAGCGGGGTGCGCGACTCGGGCGTGGTGGCTATGGGTCTCGCGGTCGGCATCCCGCACCCCGCAATCTTCGCCCTTTCCCGGCACTGGGTCCCGGGCTCTGCGACAGAGGGGGAGGGGAAGGCCAGGCCTTGCGGGAGGCTGATGCGTGCGCGTGCTCGTGAGGTGAACACGCGTGTGCGCGCCCGCTGGTCATGGATAGGCTCGCGTGACCTCAGGACGCGCACCATGCACGGTTGTGGAACCTTGTGCGTGCATGGTGCGCGTGCGCGGTGTGCGTGGGTCCGAGTTCAAGAATGCGCTGACACGCGTGTGGAGCCATGAGCGCGTGCGGTGTCTTCGTCAGTGGCCAGGTGCACACGCATACACTGGCTGATGTAGAGGAATCTGCGTGTGCAATCGTGCATGGGTGCAGTGAGCTGTGCACATGCATGGCCTTGCAAACATCACGTGCTTTTTCCTGCTGCTAGCCCCGCTCTTTTGCACGCAGAGCAGGAGTTTGGGTCAGACTGCCTTGGATGCTTCATTGTGTGTGCATGCGTGCGAGCGATTTGTGCATGTCAGCCCCTGTGTTCGCCCCGTTTCTATCACGTGATACGGCTATCTCAGGGTCCCAGTTCTTCCAGGAGTAAGGATGAGGGAGAACTGGGGTCCTCAGGTATTCCCGCGTGGGTCTCTTTAGGGTAATGAAAGACTGATGGGAAGGTGGGGCCCGCCTCAGTCTCCTCTCAGGGCGCAGGGAGATTTGGGGTGCCAGGGATCTGCAGAGGTGTTCCCTTCACAGCCTCCTTGGAATGTTGGGCCTGCCAAGGTCGCAGCCGGCCTGTGCTGTGGGGCCCATGTGACATTGGGGGTCCTGGTGGAATGAGTGTGCCCTGTCTGGCACCCTTGTGCAGTGCCCACCCCGTGCTGTGTCCTGCTGCACGCCTCAGGCCCTCTGCGCCCCGCCCTGCAGATGGCATCGGCCACAGACTCGCGCTATGGGCAGAAAGAGTCCTCCGACCAGAACTTCGACTATATGTTCAAGATCCTGATCATTGGCAACAGCAGCGTTGGTAAGACCTCCTTCCTCTTCCGCTATGCTGACGACACCTTCACCCCGGCCTTTGTCAGCACCGTGGGCATCGACTTCAAGGTCAAAACTATCTACCGCAACGACAAGAGGATCAAACTGCAGATCTGGGTGCGTGGGCTGAGGGGGAAGTCTTCCTGCCTGCACGCAGCTGGCGGGTCACACACCTGAGTGTTCTCAAGTCCTGCTTTGTGGTCCAGTGTGAGCAGGCAGCTGGGTAGTCGAGGATGCCGGTGGACTCCAGATCCTCCTGCTTCCACCTCCCCAGTGCCAGGAGGACCGGGCTTCACATCAAGGTTTAATTTTTTGACGTTTTTGTTTCTTTGAGACAGGGTCTCTGTATGTATTCCTGGAACTCACTATGTAGACAGGCTAGCCTTGTCCACAAGAACATGGAGCTCCTCGTTTTCTTTCTTTTGGGGGGAAGAGGGTTTGGAGACAGGGTTCCTCTGTGTAGCTCTGGCTTTCATGGATCTCGCTCTGTAGACCAGGCTGGCCTCATACTCACAGAGACCCACCTGGCTCTGCCTCCCGAGTGCTGGGATTAAAGGCGTGCACCACCACAGCCTGGCAAGAGTGTTTTCTTAACAGTGCCATGAGTCCCCATTTCTGGCATAGGGTGTGGCACAGGGCATTGGGCAGCACCTGGCACATTTGCTGAATGAATGAGATTTTACATGCCCCATCTGGGCACAAAGGCCACCCAGCCCACTCTTCCTGATCCACTGTCCCTGGACCTGAGGGGCTGCCTGGATTACTCCGGCACACCCCCTCAGAGGGGCTGCTCTAGGTCCCTTTTGACCACCTCCTCTTTCCTCAGGACACGGCAGGGCAAGAGCGGTACCGCACCATCACCACAGCCTATTACCGGGGCGCCATGGGTTTCATCTTAATGTATGACATCACCAACGAGGAATCCTTCAATGCAGTGCAGGACTGGTGAGCAGCTCACTCAGAAAATAAAAGGATCTCAGAACAGTGGGATTGGAGGTAGCTAGTAGCTCAGAGGGTGGAGTGCTTATAGCTCAGTTGATGGAGTGCTTATAGCTCAGTTGGTGGAGTGCTTATGGCTCAGAGGGTGGAGTGTGTGTGGCTCAGTTGGTGGAGTGCCTGCCTGGCTTGGGTGAAGCCTTGAGTTCCTGCAAAACAACTGAACAGGAGTCGGGTGGGACAACCATGTGGGCTGCTCACAAGGCTTGGGGTTGTGGAACACAGCCGACCAATAAGCTAGATCTGCAGTATTTAAATGTTCTGTGCACCAGGGACTGGTAGGGCGGCTCTGTGGTACCAGTTACTTGGGAGGCAGAGGCAGGAGCATCACCTGAGCTCACTTGCCACTGGCTGAGCACTTGGCTAGCACATGTGAGAACCCGGATTCCATATAAACCAGTTGTCAAGTCTCTTCATTCCAAGTAGCAGAGCACCAGACATCATCCCAGCATGTGGGAGGCCGAGGCAGGGGGATGGAGAGGTCCAGGACAACCTGAGCTCATGAGGAAAGCCTATCTCAGTTACCAAGGGGCAAGGGACTTAGGGCAGGACCGGCTCCTCGGGCTTCTCCTCAGCCTCTGGCCTCCTCCCGCAGGTCAACTCAGATTAAAACTTACTCATGGGACAATGCCCAGGTGCTGCTGGTGGGCAACAAGTGTGACATGGAGGATGAGCGAGTGGTGTCGTCGGAACGTGGTCGGCAGCTTGCTGACCACCTGGGTGAGTACCCAACAGGACTGCAGCCCTCATCAGGCTGGACCAGGGACCCTGACCTCCGACACCCACACACCCTTGAGATCGGGGCATGAGCGTGAACCCAGGTGGTTCACACTTGTGAAAACTAGCCACTACCCAGGAGGCTTTGGCAATGGTTCTGATGGACATGGCCTCGGAAGAGTCTAAGTTTTTGGTCTGGAAAGCAAAACCTGGGCAGAGGAGTGCATGCTGGGAGCCAAGCCACGCTACAGAGCAGGCACAGCCTGCCGAGTGTGGAAGGATTGGTGCAGGCAAACTGCTCAAGGTGCAGATTAAAGGACAGCCAAACCTATGCACTGTGACTGGCGCCCGACTGCCCCCTAGAGGAAACGTGTCCCACTACGTCCTGAGCTACCAAAGAACAGGGCCACGGATGCCGAGGGGAACAGGTCCGGTGTTGGAGCCTTGGAATGGGGCTGAGGAGTCTGGCAGGGTGGCAGGCAGGGGTGTGTGCAGGGTGGTCCATCTTCTCCAGAGGGAAGGGTCACGCAGACTCACCTGCCGTGGCCGCCCTCCCGCCCTGCTGACACGTCTGCATTCTCCCAATGCAGGGTTTGAGTTTTTCGAGGCTAGCGCCAAGGACAACATCAATGTCAAGCAGACCTTTGAACGTCTGGTGGATGTGATCTGTGAGAAGATGTCGGAGTCGCTGGATACTGCTGACCCCGCAGTCACAGGCGCCAAGCAGGGCCCGCAGCTCACCGACCAGCAGGCACCTCCTCATCAGGATTGTGCCTGCTGAGCACCCCCACACCAGGGGCCAGTCCCCCATCCCATCACCCTATTTATTATCGTAGCTATTTATTTATTTATTGAGGATGCTCCCTGGGCGCGTCCCCCATCCCCCTGTACATATCCCCACCCCGCTCTGCTGTGGTGTGCTGTAGTCCCTGCTCCCACCCTTTGAGACACCCCCCTTTTGGTTTTGTAAGCCGCCCATCCACAGCTGTTGGTCGTGAACAGGGGACCAGATGTCACTGCAAAACAGGCTGGTAGGCTGATGGGAGATGTCGGGGCCTGCCAGCTGAGGCTGGGGGACTGCCATGTGGCATCCAGCTTGCCTGGGCCTCTGCCCCGTGCTACTTTATCTTTGGGATAGATAGTATGCGGGGAATATACTCACTCTCACTGCTCTGGGATGCCCCAAACTAGTTCTGACGTCATGAGTGTCAAACGTGTCCCCCAATTACCTACAAGTTATGAGCACTACACACCGTTCAATAAAGCGAATGGACCTTGCTGAGTCTCTGCCGGCCCCGCTCCACCCCACCCCAACCACCGGCAGCCAGCCTTGTGATTAAAGAGAATTTAATGACATTTTCACACGGCTGCCCAGCCTCGCATGAAATTTTTTGGGGCCAAACCATACCCCATTCCAAGGCTGTGGGGCAGGTCTCTGACTCTGTCACCTGGGGTCCAGGGAACCTCAGGGGGACTGCTTGGGCCGCAATTGAGCCAGAGTCATAACTGCAGGCTGACAGAGGACTTCTTGGTCCGACTGGAAAGCCTGGCGGCCCCAGTTGCTGCTAGAGGTGTTCCACGAGGGGAAACTCTCCATGTGGACTCTGAAGGGGCGGCTTGCCAGGCTCAATCAGCCTGGGTTTCGGACAGGCCCAGAGCTCGGACCTGCTCCGGAACCTCCTATGGGAGTGCGTCCATCCACCTGCTCATCCATGCTCAGTCTGCACAGCCTGGAGTTGCAAGGGGTTCAGGGGCCTGTGTGCGGCAGAGGGCGGTCACGCTGGGCACAGGGCGGAGCTGACCGCGGGGCCTCCCACCCAGGGGCTGAGCTCACCCAGTACTTCAGGTAGGAGAGATAGGTGTCCCAGCCCAGGGTCAGCCCGTTGATGTAGGTGACTCGGAACTGTGACGGGATGAAGAGGAAGTTCACCAGCTGAGCAGCTGGCCAGACACACCAGTCCGCCTGCGGAAGGCAGAGTCAGTGAGAGAGCCCGGAGGGGGCAGGGCTGGGGGGGTAGGACAAGGGGCAGGACTGGGGAGGCAGGGCTGGGGGGGTCAGGACGGGGGGGTCAGGGCTGGGGGGGTAGGACAAGGGGCAGGACTGGGGAGGCAGGGCTGGGGGGGTAGGGCGGGGGGGGCTGGGCTGGGGGGTAGGGCGGGGGGGGGGGCGGGCAGCTCGCCTTGTAGAAGTCCCAGAACTTGGCCCGCAGCTCCTGGCAGCTCTCCTCCAGCGTCTGGCCCTCCAGGCTGCCAAGGCCTGGAAAGACCAGGAGGTGAATGAGTGAAGGGCTGAGGCGGTGGGGTGCGGGGGTGGACTGCATGGCTCCGGGACCGGGCGAGCTCCAGGGCGCGTCGGGAAGAGTGGCCTGCGTTCCCACTCTCCCCGGGGCCCTCCCACACAGCCAGCCAGCCTGGTCCTCGCCCACCCCTCAGGTCCCCTCCACACCTTGTCTGACCGCAGCTTTACACCCAGCTACCCCACAGCCCCCCACACTGCCCTTGCCACGCCAACTCTGCGCAGTGGTTCCCTGGCCTCCTTACCTCCCGGGGGGCTGTCCCTGTTCCAGGGACACTCTCCCAAGAGGTACACAAAAAATGCAATACGGTTTGTGATCTCAGCCCTTGGGAGGCGGAGGAAGGATGGTCAAGTCTGTGGCCTCTCTACCTGTCAACCTCACTCAGCCGAGGGTCAGCCGAGCGCCCCCGGGACACCTACGGGCCTGTGCTGCGCCTGTACACACGTGTCTAGGCTCTGGGGCCACAGTCCCCGCGCCTCTTACCCAGGAAGTACCAGACGCCCAGTACGGGAGATGCCACCACCTGGTCCACCAGGACCTTCTTCAGCACGCTCGGGAGGCTTCGGAGGCCCGCGGCGGGCACGAGGCGGTCCAGCCACAGGTACCAGAAGTGCAGGAAGGGGCCCATGCTGCAGCCCACCGCGAACATGCTGGCTGGGGGCAGGGGGATCAGGGCACGCCCTCCGCGCCGGGCGCCGCGCCCCCGGAGCCCCGCGCCCCGCGCCCCCGGAGCCCCGCGCCCCCGGAGCCCCGCGCCCCCGGAGCCCCGCGCCCCCGGAGCCCCGCGCCCCCGGAGCCCCGCGCCCCCGGAGCCCCGCGCCCCCGGAGCCCCGCGCCCCGCGCCCCCGCGGCCGACCGCCCCCGGAGCCCCGCGCCCCCGCAGCCCCGCGCCCCCGCGCCCCCGGAGCCCCGCGCCCCCGGAGCCCCGCGCCCCCGGAGCCCCGCGCCCCCGCAGCCCCGCGCCCCCGGAGCCCCGCGCCCCCGGAGCCCCGCGCCCCCGCGGCCGACCGCCCCCGCTCACCTGAGCGCCGCGCGCTGAAGCTCTGTCCGGGCCGCGCGCGCACCTCCCAGGCCTGCCGCGCGCCGTCGCCCGCGGCCATGAGCGTGCCGCAGCCCAGCGTGTTGGTGACGAGCAGCGCGCGGCCCTGGAACAGCGGACGCCCGGCAGCCAGCGCCTTCCGAGCCCAGCGCCAGCCGCCCGAAGCCATGGCCGCGCACACCCCCGAGCCTCGGCCGCCCACCCGCGGGAGCCTCCGGCGCCGGCGTTCCGGCCACGCCCTCGGCGCGGGCCAATCATACGCCTCGGCGCCGGCCCTGCGCGGCACGGACCAATCAGAAACCACAAGCCCCGCCTCTCGGGGGCATCCACCAATCGACAGAAAGCGTTGCGCTACGTCACCACGAACACGGAAGTCCTCGGCTTTACCGGCTCTCAGCGGACCAATAGCCCGCAGTGCCCCGCCCCCTGAGCCGAACTGGCCAATCGTGTGTCTTGCGTCTCCGGCGGGGCGGGGGCGGACGGAGGTCTCCGGCAACGCAGCTTGCTGCTGATCCACAAAGCCTCCTGGGACTGGGCGGGCTGCGCGTTTGCTCAGCTGTGCGGAGCTTGACCTTGGCGTGACCCTCCCGGGTGCCGGTGTGGTCGTCCTGAAGAAGGGGCCGGGGCACAGAACATGGACACCGCTTTGCATGTAGCCCAGGCTGGCCATGAACTACCCCTGCCTCGATCGCCGAGCCACATGCCTGGGTTTGAAGACTGACTAGTTCATTAGGCGGTTCGTGTATTCTCTAGGCAGCAGCGCGGCTGTGTCGCTTCAGAAACAAACCTCTTTTATTCTTTGCTCTCAACTGCTCCACAGTCATACTGTTCTCAGATGCTCAGGCTGGGATTCCAGCTCCTGATTATCCCGCCCGCCTGTTCACTGTCGCCTTTCCTGGAACAGTGGATACCCCCACCCCATACCCCGTGGGTTGAGAACCACTCGGCTGGACGGATATTCGAGGTGAAATGATAACCGAGTGTGGGTAGCATCATCCTGTGCGCTGGAGTTCTGTAAGATTAGAAAGGGATCATGGACGGAGCCCCAGCATTCACCTGCTTCCCAACTTTGGGTGCGGTGTGACATCAAGCTCCGGCCTCAACTTACCCCCATGGAGTTCTACACGAGGTGAGCCAGCACAGGCCCTTCCTTAAGTAGCTTGTATTTTCTCACACAGTGAAAAAGCAACTCATACAGACTGGTATTTTCAGGCCTTTCAGATGAAGCATGAACTCCAGGTTCCAGGGCACAGCTCAGGGTCAGAGTGTGTGCTGAGCACCTGTGGAGCCTTGAGTTACACACCCACATTAAAAACAAAAACACAAAGTATCGGTGGTGTGGCACACACCTTTAATCCCAGCACTGGAGAGGCAGAGGCAGGTGGATCTCTGTGAGTTCAAGGCCATCCTGGTCTACAAATCGAGTTCCAGGACAGCCAGGGTTACACAGAGAAACCATGTCTCAAAACAACAAAAAAATGAACTATAACTCCAGGAAAAATGAATCACAGCAATCTAAATTATTTATTCAATGAATTTAAATTTAGCACCATTTGAAAACAAGGCAAGATTCTTGAAGTTTTGAGTCTGTGTTTTGTGAAACATGTATGGGTTTTCTCGTTGTATCTCGAGGGCTCTGGCTCTGAAAAAGCTGAGCAGCTGGCTCTTGTTTTTCTTGTGACAATGACCTTCACTTGTAGCAAACCTCCCTGGGAGGGTCGGCCATGGAGGAGCAGATGTCTGGCTTCTCCACTCCCTGGAGGGGGATAAAAGGCTAGGAGTTGGGACCCTTCAGGGAGACTGCAACCCCCACAGCTGAACCCCACTGATTTATACTAAGCTCACCTGGTACAACTGACAGACAGTGCTCAGGAGCTGGCTGGGGTCCTTCAGAGGTTTCTGTAAGCCAGAGAAGATATGGTTATCATCTTTTTGTTTGTTTGTTTTCTAAGACAGGGTTTCTCTGTGTAGCTTCGCGCCTTTCCTGGATCTCACTCTGTAGCCCAGGCTGGCCTCGAACTCACAGAGATCCGCCTGCCTCTGCCTCTGCCTCCCGAGTGCCGGGATTAAAGGTGTGCGCCACCACCAGCTTATTTATCATTTTATTTCATGTGTAGGGAGGGTGGGGTGTTTTGCCTGGTGGTGTCTGTGCGCCATGTTTGGGCAGTTACTCATAGAGGCCACAAAAGGGCGCTAGATCCCCCAGAACTAGAGTTATAGATGCGAGCCACTTTATGGTGCTGGGAATAAAACCAGGATCCTCTCCAAGAGCAGCCTGTGCTTTTAACCACTGAGCTGTCTCTCCAGTCCCTCATGTGGTATCTTCCAGTCCCTTTTCATCTGGATTTTAAAGAAGCATTTGTTTTTAATGGAGGAAGTCTGTATGTGTGAGTGCCAGGAAGAACAGCTCATGTCACAGCTGCACGGCACCGGTCCCCTGTGCTGGGATTACACCACCTGCAGCCTGGGGATTTGAACTCAGAGCCTTGAGCTTGGGGGACACTTTACTGACTACACAGCGGAGGCTCTTACTTACCTCAT
This sequence comes from Onychomys torridus, assembly GCF_903995425.1. Classification (NCBI taxonomy): domain Eukaryota; kingdom Metazoa; phylum Chordata; class Mammalia; order Rodentia; family Cricetidae; genus Onychomys; species Onychomys torridus. The sequence continues at coordinate 62,879,775 of NC_050459.1, read as the reverse complement.
TGACCAGGACCCAGGGCACATACTCATGGGGTGGCTGCAGGGCCTCGGTGAGCTGGGCGTTGGCATGCATGAGCTGCGTGCCACGCTCCCCGGTGGCACACTCCATGATGCTGTCTGGTGGCACCTCGGGAGCATACACCTGCAGGCACTGTGCGGAGGGGCTTTGCTCAGTTCCCTCCCTGTTATCTGGCCAACGGCCCTAGTGGCCCCAGACAAGCAGCTTCCTCACTGCCCAGTTGCACAGGCACTGACGTCCGCCTGGGGTTCCTCAAGCTGATGCCCAGGGTGACACCGGCTCTGCCCTGGTATCCCATTACCTGGGAGCCTTGGTACTCGCTGTTCCTCTGCTGGAGACACCCTATTCCTTCCCAGTGTCTCACCCCCCAGGCCCACCAACCCCGCTGCTTGAAGCTCCAGGAGGCCGGGAAGCCTGGGGGCTGTTTGGCCTGATCACCTCTTTGAGAGTTGTTTCCCACAATGCCCTGGGAAGCAGGAGCGCCTCTGGCTTTTCTCCGGTCATGTTATCTATGCATAGGGGAGGTCCCAGGGCGGGAGGTGTAGCTGGGGTAGAGGCCCTGCGACTGGCTTCCACTCCCTACCCCCTACCCCTGCTCGCCTCCTTCCCCACTGCGGCTCACCGGCCCGAGTTTCTTCTCCATGTCCTCCATCTCCTCCACACAGACGATGGTTAGCAAGGCCGCTGGCATTTCCAGCTTATCCAGCAGGCAGGCCTGGAGAGGTAGGCGGGGGTGGTCGGGGCAGTGTGGCCACTCCCCCCACCCGTCCCCTCCACCAGGAACCGCAGCTCACCTCCACCTTGTTCAGTCTGCACTCCAGCTCCCCGTGCTGACACGTGAACTCCCACGTGCCGCTGACATTTTTTTCCTGCAAGGCACCGATGGATCTTGGTGAGCTCAGGTGACTAGGCGTCTCCGTCCCGCGGCACCCCCTCCTGCCTCAGTTTCCCCGCTTCCCGCGCACCTGTGCGTTCCCATAGGGCACCAGGGTGACGTTGATGATTTCCATAACCATTAACCAGGTCGGGAACAGATCTCGGACCAGGAAGTATCGACAAGCTCCGCACAAGGACTCATAATAGAGGCTGACGTTGACTTGAGGTGCAGGGGGCGACGGGCGTGGCCCGAGCAGGCACAGACCGTGGGCCTGGGGGGAGAAGCCCCTGGTGAGGTGCAGCCCCGGGCCCCGTCGGCCCGCTCATGGTTTGTTCAGTCTGGTGGCTCTGGACTGGACCCAGGGCTGTCTTTGTCGGCGTGCGGTCTCCCGCTGGGCCACGCCCAGGGCCCCTGAGGCTTGCTGGAGTCTACCTCGCGTTCCGCAATCACAGTTTATCTGCAAAACGGAAACTGGCAGGCTCGCAAACAGTAAGCGTTCAGTAGGTGCACAACATCGGCAAACGCTAAGTCATGCGTATTTCTAGCTGTGCACGGTGGTGCATGCATGCCCTTAATCACAGCACTAGGGAGGCAGAGGCAGGAGTTCGAGGCCAGCCTGGTCTACAAAGTGAGTTGCAGGACAGCCAGGGCTACACAGTGAAACCGTGGCCCTCAAAAAGGAGGAGGAGGAGGAGGAGGAGGAGGAGGAGGAGGAGGAGGAGAAGAAAACAAAAAAGAAAATAAAGACATGCATATTTCTAGTTACTGCTCAGTCCTGTTTGGCGGCGCACACCTGAAGCCAAATGCACGCTCATTTTTTTTCTTTTGTAATTTTGCGCACCAGAGCTGAGCCCACGCAGACTCTATTCTTCCTCTCCAGTGACCCAGGGAAACTTCACCCGGTCCGACGCTCGACTAGACACAGGAGGCGCCTAATGCATGCAGACTTCCGGTTCCCGGGCGGGCAGGAGCGAGCCTGAGTCTGAGCAAGGCGCTTGGCGTGCGGGGCATGTGTTTGCTCCGTGTCAGAAGCACGCCGGGCCTCCCTTCCTCGGTTGGAACGCACACACTCAGCGACGAGAATTGCGTGAGGGTGGAGACGGGCCAGTGGCTCAACAGGTCTGCAGCAGAACCAGCCCACTCCCGCCTACCCCAGCGCTTGGCTCAGACGTACACCGTAGGTGGCTGATAAATGCTCAGGCAAGGCGGGAAGGGCACAGCTGCGTGTCGCACGCCTGCCATGGGGAAGCGAAACGACCTGGCCTCGGCCAGTCCCGGACGGGGGCGGGGGACTTCTCCGGGCGCGAGTTCCCCGGGACCTCGGAGTTCCCCGATGAGTTCGCGGGGAGCCGCTGCGCCAGCCGACGCCCGGCCTCCGGGCCGTCCGTCGGTACCTACCTTGCATGTGGCCGCAGCCCTGGAGGACGCTTGCAGTGGAGACGCCCTGGCTGCCCCGGGGGCCTCGAGTGGGAGCAGCAGCAGCAGCGGCAATGACAGCAGTGGCAGGAGCAGAGACCGGGGCATGACGGCGGAGCACAGGCCGGCGGGACTGCTGGCGGGGCCTCGGGGCGGGAGGCTTTAAGCGGGCGCAGGCCCCGCCCCCGAGACGCCGCCCCCAGGCCCTTCTTCCCCGGGGCCTCCTTTCCTGTAGCTCCACCCCGCCAGGTGTTGCGCCCCAGTCACGAGGCCACTCGGTGCTGTCCAGCGTCCCGCTCCGCGAGGCTCTGGGTCCGGGGCAGGAGGGCTCCAGGGAGTGACGGACAGAGCCCAGCACCCCAGGCCAGGCAAACCAGCCGCCGCACAGCCCCCGCCTCCGCTGACTCAGGCTAGACCGCAGCACAGAAGCCAACCCGGGCAGCGCAACTTCCCATCTCTAAGGCCCTAGGCCTGGGCTTGGGGTGGGAGACACAGCCGGAGCACTCTTCCAGCAACTGTGGCCAAGACCCCTGGCACTGCAGAGCCTCACGGGAAAGGAGAGGCGGGAATGCGCCTCGACTCTGCAGTTCCCCACCTGTAAAATGGTCACGAGCGGCGCATGGCTGGCCACGGAGCCACCAGGAAGGGCTCAGAGCCAACTAGGTTGAGATGGACCCTCTGCACCAGGTCAAGCAGGAACTATTCCAGCCCGGCTGGTCACTGAAGCTCTAGGCTGAGGCAGGGGACTGCTGGGGACTGCTGGGTGACTCCGGTTTCTGTGCCCAAGCAGCAGGCTGCTGACTGCATGGGAGTCCCAGTTCCACAGCTCAAGAATCGCTATATACTGAGCGGTCTGCTCTAACCAGGCCTGGGCCTTCCGGACCTCCCAAAGTCTGGGAGAGGCCCCGCCCCAGCCACGCCCCCAGCCCCTCACTGGGATTCTAGGCGGGGCTCCGCCCTGACCACGCCCCCAGCCCCTCACTGGGATTCTAGGCGGGACTCCACCCTGACCACGCCCCCAGCCCCTCACTGGGATTCTAGGCGGGGCTCCACCCTGACCACGCCCCCAGCCCCTCACTGGGATTCTAGGCGGGGCTGCACCGGAGCCACACTGGAAGCACAGGTGACTGACATTTGTTTGGTCTTAAGCAAGCTTGTGATTCTCCTGCCTCAGCTTCCCTGGCTCCGGCATCACAAGGTGGAGTGTCCCTTTAAGGCGCCCCAGGATGCGGCCTGGACGTCTCCGGGACGCTGAGTCAAAGGAACCCACAGGCACTGTGATAGGCCAGAGGTGGACCTATCTGCTCCCTGGTCCGCGATGCCCCCAAGGCGCTCTTGTCAACGGGGTAACAGGCCCCGGGCTGGGGCAGGCTGGGATGGGGGAGCACTCGCAAAGCACTCCTGGGCGGGAGTGCTGATGTGTTCCGCCCCAGGGTGGGCTCTGAGGGTGTGTTTTGCTAATGAGCACAGGCCAGCCCTGGGGACTTGTTCAACAGGTGTGCAGAGGGTCATGGCCTGAGAGGCGGCTGACCAGCAAGTTGTGGATTGGGTCGTGTGGGTGGGTGCGACCAGACACAGCGGGTGCCTGCCTGGGCAGTCAGACCTCTGAGGCCAGCAGCCCGCAACAGGGCACTCGGGGAGGGGCTGTTCTTGGGCCTGGGATCCCCAGACGGGGCGAGGGGCGGGGGCTCTGAGTGCTGTGCTGTGTGACCCCGGAGGAGGTCTTGACCTCTCTGGTGCCGAGGGTTGGAATGGAGACAAGGGCGCAGCGTTGTGCGCAGCGCCGACCCCAGGCAGGCCAGAGGCTGCAGCTCTCCAGGGGCCGAGAGTCCCCGTCCCCAAAGACACTCAGCCGCCAGGTACAGTGTTTCATATTCGTATCAACAGACGTACCGTACAAAACCCGCTGCCCATCAGCCCTAGGCAGGCCTGGGTCCAAGGGCAGTGACCTGGCCCAGGTCGTGTCCAGAGGCGACTGCACAGTCGAGGAACCGCGGGGCCTGGGCGGGCCCGGCGGCGGCTGGAGTTCCAGTCTGCCTTCTGGAGGGCTGGGCAGCTGCGCAAGCCTGGTTTCACTTCGGCCTTTAGAGGGGAAGTTGGGGTCTGCGGGGCGGGTCCCGCCCGGCCCCGAGTGTCCAGGCTAAGTTCCTGGAAACAGCCCGGCGCAGTTCCTTCCTGCCCCGGCCGGGCTATGGCTTGAAAATCTCGGAGCGCCCGGGCAGGGCCGGGCTCAGCGGGCAGGGCCGGGCTCAGCGGGCGGCGGGCGGGCCGGGCCCGGGGGCGCGCACGGGGTGCGCCAGCGTGACGGTGAGCGAGTCGTTGTGCTGCACCAGCGAGGCGTGCTGGTAGTGCAGCACCAGCTCCTTCAGGGAGGCGTACAGGTTGTAGGGCTCCGCGAAGCCGAAGCCCGTGGCCGTGCGGTAGATGACGCAGTGCTTGGTGTCGCCGTCCACCCTGCGGAGGGCGCAGACCGGGCTCTAGGGGCGGCGCGGGCTCGCCGCCCCGCCCACCCCGCGGGCCGGCCCCGCCCACCCCCGCCCCGCCCCCGCCGCGGGCCGCCCCCGCCGCGGGCCGCCCCGCCCTGTCCCGCCCACCCCTGCGGCCGGCCCCGCCCCGCCCACCCCCGCGGCCCGGCCCCGCCCCGCCCACCCCGCGGCCGGCCCCGCCCCCGCCCCGCCCACCCCGCGGCCGGCCCCGCCCACCCCCGCCCCCGCCGCCGACTCACACCACGGAGCAGGCGTAGCAGCCGCGCTGGCTGCTCTCCCGGATGAGGAAGGTCCCGTCCCGTTTGCCGCTCAGCATCTCCTCGGCCTGCGTGCGGTTGATCTTGCCCACGTACCACGTGCGCTCCTCGTGGTGGGGCAGGGCGTCCTCGTCCTCCATCAGGGAATACTGGCTGCGGGCGCGGCCCGGTCACTCTCCCGCCCGCCCTCGGCTGGCCCGCACCGGCACCCCCTCCCCGGCCCGCGGGGCGCCACTCACTCCTCTGTCTCGTTCTTGATTCCCAGCCACTCGTTGATCTTCCTCTGTCGGGCACCTTTCTGGGTCAGCCACCTGACAGGAGGGAAGCAGGTGAGCTCGTGCGCAGGGAAACTGAGGACAGCTCGCGCGCGTTCTGAGCGCACTACCTCCGGCGGCCGCAGGGGGCAGCAGGAACCCGCGGTTCCCCACGCAGGAGGGAGACCAGCGACGCGCGCGGGCGCCCCCTGGTGCGCAGGAGCGGAAGCGCGGCGCCACTCACACGAGGTACTGGTCCCGGATCTTGCGCAGCTGCATGAGGTCGGGTTTGAGGCTGTTCATGCGCTTGTCGATCTCGCGGTTGTCCGAGGCCTGCGCCCTCAGGTCCTGCTCCAGCTTCGTGCGGCTCTCGTGGATCTCCGCGATGCGAGACTTCAGCCGCTCAGAGTTCAGCAAGATCCTGAGGGAGGGGCGTGGTAAAGGCCTACTCCCTCGCCAAAGCCCAGGCCCGCTTTCCACCGAGCTCCTTCAGGACCCACGCACCTCTGCATCTCCTTCTCGTTGCCCTCCCGCCGGAAGCGCTCCAAATACTCCTTGCTGCACTTCTCCTGCGTCTGCCCCTGCTCCTCGAAGATCTTGATGGTCTCATTGAAGGCCTCTATGGCTGTGCGCTTCATCTGGAGCTCCTGGGGATGGGGTGACCTCAGTAACTCCCCGCACTCCCTGGAAGGCCCTCAGCAGTCTTGAAGGATGATTTTACTCCAACTGCCTGTCTCCTTCCAGTGCTGGCTACCTGGCTTCAAAGCTCCACTCTGCAAACCCGTCCTAACTTCAAGTCCTCTGCTGCGAACCCTGAGCACCGCTGTGTGGGAACAGCGTCTAGCAGTGTGCACAGGAGAACCGGTCTGGGTCACCCCTCTGCACCTCAGTCCCCATGTGCAGAGCCCGTACCTGGGAGGTCCGCGTGTACTCCTCATATAGCTGGTCATACTCTCGGCTCTTGTCCTGGTACTGCTGGTGGTAAACTTTGAGCTGGGCGCCCACAGCCTCCACGCTGTCCTCCTTCACCACCTGGTCCTGGGACCCACCCCACACATCAGTGATTTCACTCCAAACCCAGGCCCAGCCCAGCGCTCATGCTGCCCCCAGAGCGGAAGGCACCTGCTGGTACTTGGACACGGGGTAGAGCAGGCGCGTGTCCAGCTTGGCATTATACTGGGCCAGCGACTCATGGCGGTAGTGGGAGATGAGCTCTACCACGGAGCAGAAGGTGAGAGGTTCTGAGAAGCCATAGTGGCCATCCCGGTGGAAAACCTTGATCAGCTTGTTGTTCCCACCTTTCCTGTATTGGGGGCGGGGTCAGCATCACAGAAGGCCCCAACACCCTCCCCCCCCCCCCCCCCCCCCCCCCGCCTGGGCATCAGCCCCACCTGAGGGTGAGCGTGTACTCTCCTTGGATCTTGCTGGATGCATCTCGGACCAGGAAGGTGCCATCAGGCGTGTCTCGGAGCCTCTCATTCACCTCTTCCCTGAGAACACAGGCAAGGAGCCACTGACCGGCCTGTCCACCCCAGCCCAGCCCCGCCCACCTTTCACCGCAGACACTACCTGGAGATGTCTCCCCAGTACCACTCCGCATCCTGAAGTGAGGGCGGGGTCCCTCCGTTGGCCAGGGCTGTGGGGGCTGGCTTTGCCTTAGCGGGTTTGGGTGGTAGTGCTGGGAGACGGGAAAACATGCATGCATTATGCACCAAGTGCATACTGAACCTGCAGAAAGCATGCAAGTACTAACTGAACAGGACAGACTGCCCACCCCCAGGAACAGAGGTCAGGTGAGAGGGCTGTCACCTGGGGGGGCGGCGTCCTGCTCATCCACGTGTTCCTGCAGCAGCCTCTCCAACAGCAGCACTGGGAAGTCGGGCCCAGGCTCACTCCTAGGGGCAAGTGGGGGCGTCAGGTCTGGGAGTGACAGCTGTGTGCCATGTACTCCATCCCATGTGTGCACAGACTCGGGGCAGCAGGTGCGGAGGGTAACAGTTGGCAGTGGAAAGACAGGTGTCGTGAGGCATGTGCAATAGGTGGTCTATACATGCTCACCATGAGAAACAACGAGGAAGCAACATCGCAGCGGAAGGCGCAGGCTGGACTTGATGCTCTCTGCTCGCGGCCCCTCACTCTAGCCCCCAGATACTGGAGCTCTGGTCCCAGCCTCCTCCCCAACCAGCAGGGTCCCACCCACAGAGAAAGTACCACCCAGCTAGAGAACCGCACCCCTTTGCTGGGACTACTCTGCCTACACAGAGGCCCCAGCCCCCCTTTGGCTCAGCCCCAGCCTTCTGTCCCTACAAAGGGGCTTTTCCCAGCCCTGCCCACCCAACTGGAGCCACACCCACCAAGCCCCTTGCTGTCAAGGGTGCTGCCTACTCACCCATCAGTGTCACCCCCTGGAGGAGGCGTGCGAAGCAGCAGTGGCCCAAAGGTGCTGGCCAGCGAGTGGACAGCTGCAGCCTGTGCAGGCGCCCTGCGGGCCACACGGCCCAGGTGCTGCAGCAGAAACCGCAGTGTGAGCGCCTGGTGCAGTGGCAGTGTTGGGGGTTCCAGCACGGGTCCCACGGGTCCTGCAGCCTCTGCAGGGAGAGAGCGGGCCAGGGCCGGTCAGCCAGGCCAGTGACCACCTACTGACCCACCACCTGGTTTCCCTGCTCATCCCTCCCAGGGTTTACCCCGCAGTGCCCGGTGTGCCTCTGCTGCAGCCCCAGGAGTCACCACGGCTGTAGGTAACGCCAGCAGGAAGCCCTTAACAGCATCACACAAGGCGGTGTGGTCCCACTGCTCCACGTCACTCAGGGACCAGTCTGCAGGCAAGGACAGGCGTCGTGGTCCAGCTTGGTGCATGTGCCCACCCTTCCCATCACCACAGGAGAGCAAGCAGAACCCCTGACCTGTCCGAGGTGCGGGCAGCTCCGGCCTACTGTAGCATTCACTGTCCAGTCCTGGGGGAAAGACTCACGAGACTGATTACCCAAGTCACATGGGGCCCAGGCCACCTACCCACTGGGTGTCACCCCTTCCCGTGCAGAGACCAGGATGGCCCTGGGTGGGCATGAGCTCCCACCCCAGTCAACCTGGACCTCACCTGCTTGCTCAATGGCCTCCACCAGCTTCACCAGGACGGGTGGAGCAGGGTCAGGTGGAGAGAACAGCTCTGCCAGCTCTGCCAGCGTGAAGCCTGTAAGGACGCAGACAGCACATGAGCCCCCACCCTCTATGCCTGCTGGACTGAGCGTGCTGGCTGCAGCTGGTGGAGGCCTGGCTGGGGAACCTGGGGCCACAAGGAGGCTGAATTAGAGGGGAATGATTTCTCAAGTTACCACAAGGAAAACAGAAGACCAGCAACAGTGGCCCACAAAAAGATGAGAGCAAGGCGTGGGAGTAGACATGTAACACTCTAGCACTCAGGTAGGAGGCAGGACGGCCAGTTCTAAACCAGCCTGGGCTACACACAACCTTTCTCCCAAACCAAGAAGGTGGCAGTGCAGTTTCTGTACTAGGCTGGAGCAGGCGGAGGACTAAAGCCAGCCTTTGCCAACCTTCAATGCCTGCTCTCTAAGAACTTCTACGGCTGGACGTGTGCGGTTCACAGTGATCTTGACAGCCACCGAAACTCCACTGTGGCCTGCTCTGCAACCCTGAGCCCAGGGCTAACCCTCTCTGGGTTCAACTTCCAGGAAGATAGCCAGACGGTAGTATCTTTTTTGTTTTAGGGTTTGTTTTCGAGACAGGGTCTCAATATATAGACCAGGTTGGCCTGGAACTCAGAGATATGCCCACCGTGCCTCCTACAGTGCTGGACATAAAGGCCTGGGCCACCTCCTCTGACTTTCTTTTTTCCCCGTTTTAAAGGAGGGTCCTACTATGCAGCCCACACGGGTCTCAAACCCACAGCAATTCTCTCGCCTGGTTTCCCCAGTGCTGGTACAGCAAGCTCCCCAACCTGGCTTCCTACTCTCCTCCACCCCAACTAAGCTGGTCCCCAGCCCAGCCCCCTCCCGGCAGCGCCTGGTTCCCGGGCAGGGCCTTTTGTGCACAGGTGTCCCGCCTCAGCAAGGCTCTGCATGCCCCGCCCATCTGGGTTGGCTCTGGCCCTCGGCAGGGACGCCCTGGCACGCAGCAGAGGCAAGCCAGGGCCTGTGGGGCCTCTCTGAGTGGAGCTGGCCCAGCTGCATGGAAAATGAAGAAAGAACAACCCCCCCCAAAACCAGCAGGCAGGAGGCGAGAGTAGGTGGACAGCACCCTGCCCGTGGGGGAGGAGGGGTACGACGGCTCAGGACCCCAATGCCAAAGGGGTAAAGGCCTCACCCCCATTTGGGAGATGCAGGGAAGTGCTGAGGGAGCTGGCTGAGCATTTGGAGGTGGGACCTTTGCCGGCAGGGAAACTGAGGCTGCAGAGAGCCGACCTGAAGGTTGGAGCGTGAGGCGGGGCATGTGAGGTGGCTGGACCCCGGCCAGCCTGGGGAGGCAGGCGGCTGTTACTGGGGCAGCCACAGGCTCTGGCTGAGAGCCCGGATGGGCTGGGGCCCTGCGGCTCACAGGGCCAGGCCTGGGCTCTGGGGACACCAGATGCTGCGTGGCCTGAGCCAACCTCCCAGGCCTCAGCTGCACCGCCGATCCACCCATGTGAGGGGCTCCAGCCACGCGGTTTGCACTGGACACAAGTTCTTGACAGGTAGCCCCAGACTTCTCTGTAACCCTCCTGTCTCAGCCTCCCAAAGGCTGGGATTACTGGCATGTGCCACCTTGTCTGGCAACAGGCTTGCTGGGTCCCTGCTTCCCAACATGCTGCACACCATCACCAGACTTCCCGCCTTCTCTGCGATTATGGCTGCCTTTGAGGCTGCGAGAAAGCAGGGTCAGAGGCCCCATGGGGAACACTGTCTGCAGCTTGCAGGAGACCTCTGTGTCCTACAGAACACACACACCCTTCTTCACGCCCTGCTAGCTGCCTCCTGAGCCTGCCTCAGGGCCTTTGCACAAGCTGTGCACACTTAGCAGCCCACCACACTTGTCACCAGGGTGACACATTCTCACTTCCTGAACAAGAAGCCTGACCAGGACCTGTCTCCAGGGCTGAACTGACTGACGGCAGTGTCCTAACAGAGGCACTCCATAAATAACCACACAGCCTTCCCACCAATTCACCAGAGAGAAGAGACCTGGAGACCTGACTGAAGGTCTGAAGGGACAGGTTCCTTTTCCAAGGTGTCTGCTCACCTGACTCGGAAGGCCCATCCAAGGGCCTGGCAGGCAATGGACGGGGGCCTCGTGGGCGAGGTCCTGGTCGAGCCAGAGCCACGGGCCCCAGGAACTCCACATACGTTCCAGGGAAGTCCCCTCGCTGCCGAGTGCGCTCATTGAAGCCGGGCATCCAGCCCACGTTGTGTGGACAACGCTCCCCTCCATCTGCCACGCCCAGGGCCTGCAGGGCCACCCGGCTCACCACCAGTAGGTCTCCAGGCAGCAGCTCCAGGTCCTCAGGCCGCTCCCGGCGGAATGGATACACAGCCCTGTACTGGAATCCCTCAGCGCCAGCCATGGCTGGGTCTGGTGGGGTCTGGACAGTCACGTGGCTCCCGGGGGCTCCTGAGGCCCCATGAGCAGGGGCAGCCGGTGTGACAGACTTGCAGACCTCTACTTCCAGAAGTCACAGGCGACCTCGGGGGCCGCTCATGCCTAGCTGGCCATTACTAAAAGCCACTTGTCACAGAGTCCACCATTTAGTCACCTGTGCGAGGATGTCTCTGGTGTTTTCTCAAATCACTCAGCTTGTGTCCCCATCAGATGGCCAGGCTGGGGCAGGTAGATCACGCTGTCATGAGCTGGGCCGTGGGTGCCCAAGCTTGCTGGCTCTTCAGGGTGTGCCTGACACCAGATGAGGAAACCCAGACCACAGGCTGCTACCATGCTCAGCCAGGGACACCAGCCTAGAGGACATGGACAAGGCAGAGTGAGCCCTGCCAGAACCCCCAGTAACCTTGGGGCTGGTCCCTGTCCCATCTGAGTACCAGTTACCCATATGCAGAGGGCACACTAGTAGGCTTCCTTCAGGGTTGCCTGGAGCTAAATGCTTCACCGTCTGCACTAGGGACAGGGAACAGGTCTGGAGCTCTCTGCAGGACCCCACTGACCACAAGGAAGCTAAGGTTCCACCACAGACACACCCAAGCTCAAGATCAAGGTAGGGACAAAGGCAGCGATCATAAGACCTATTAGACTCGGTGTAGGAATGGTGCCCTGGGACTAACGGGGAAATTCGGGGGACACCGAGGAGGGGTTGAGCCCGCTGAGCAGTGGACATGGCCTAGCAGGAGCTGAGGCCTGGGTGGGAATCCACAGAAGCAGAAGCCTCGGCTCGCTGCAGGGGAGGGATTGCAGGGTGCAGGGGTGTCTCAGCTTGCCTTGTCTGGGGCCCTCTGGTGATGTGAGAGAGAGGGGAGGTGTCAGGAAGAACCGTGGGCACCTTAGTGCCACAGAAGGATGGGGACAGGAGTTGGACACCACCAGGGCAGGTGCAAGGTGGTGACGCTCTCCAGCTGTCCTAGCCTGGGTCCCCATTCCAGCCTGCAGTTCGGTCCTCTGTGCATCCTCCTGGGGGACTGAGAGTGACAGGTCCTTGTTTGGGGACAGAGCGGTACATGGACAGGCAGACTGGCCCTGGCAAAGGCCTGATGGTGGAACTGCCCGCCTAGGATGCACAGTGGCTTTCAGAAAAGCGCCATCCAATAGGTGCTTATCGTGCCAAGGGGAGGGTCTAGGCTTCATCCCCAAATCTTGGGACCAGGGGCAGGTGTCCTACTGGGGTTTGGGGCTTCATGGTCTCGGGTACCTGGCGTGATTCACCGTCTTGTGGCCTGCATGCTGTAGGTAGGGAAACTGAGGATCGGAGAGGCCGCTCCCCTAAGGGAGCCTCCGGTCCGCCCCCGCGCCGTGCACGTCTGCACACGCGGGAGGAGGGGTGCACGGCGGAACCCCCAGTGCAGAAGGTGGGGCCCAGGAGGCACGCATAGTCTCTGTGCTCACGCACAAGGACTGCTAGACCCTCGTGCACCCGAAGTCCCCCCGGACACCGGAAGTGGCCGGACCCGGGTCGTGCCCCAAGCTCCCCGCTCCCCGCCCCGGTGCGGGCGGGGACCTCCCGGCCTTGGAGACCCCGTCTGCGCTCCGCAGGCTACACCGCTCCACGCTCGCCTCGGAGACGGGCTCCGCGCCCCCCACGCCCCCCACGCCCCCACCGCCGCCACCGACTCACCCAGTCGCGGGCGCCGTCGCCCCGCCGCCGCCGCCGCCGCGGGATCCCTGCGTCAGCCGCCGCCGCCGCGGTTCCAAGCCGCCGGGCCCGCCCCCGGGCGGAAATAGCCGAACGCATTCGGGCCTGGAGGGCGGTCCTTCTCCCGCCCCATACCGAGATGGAGCTCGAAGACCGAAGCACGCGGGTGTGCTTCCGGAAACAGCCGAACGTACTCCCGCGGGAATGGTCGGCTGCCGTTTGCCACGAGACAGCCGAGGGTGGCCGGAAACAGCCGAGGGTAACCGAGTCGGGAGAGCGCTCGAGGGGCTACTGCGCCAGCGAGGAGGCGGTGGAGAGGATACGGAAACAGTCGGAAGAACAGGGTGGGGAACGCCTTCGCTCCGGAACTAGACTCGGAGAACACCCGAGCCGTCCCGAAGAGCCGAACAGCACAGCGGGTTTGTTTTTACGAAGCTGTGAACCCGCACCACCGAGGAGCGTGTCCGGGAAGAACCGAACGGTCTCAATTACAGCTCTTGGGAGTTGACATCGGCGGCCGCCGACAGCTTCCGGAACTTGCCGAAGCACGTCCGCTTAGGCGGCCGCAAGCTCGGTAGTGAGGCCGCGGGTGAAGGAGGAGAAGGCGCTGCCATGGCAACCCTCGGCGTCCGGAAACAGCCGAAGCGTCCCCGGCCCAACACGCTCGAGAACGAGGAGAACCGAAGCCCGGAAGCACGATTGTTTCCGGAAATAGCGACAGGCGCTGGCAGTCGGTGTGGGGAGCACCGGAAATAGCCGAGGTTGTTCGGCTCATTTCGGAGGGCGTTACTATTTCCTAGCTCAGCGCGGAGACCTGGGTAGAAAACAGAGAACGAGAGGTTGCAGCCGCCTCTAGGCGCAGCCAGCGCCCTCTCCTGGGGCCTGCCTGCGCATGAAACGTGCTCACGAGGGAACAGGGAGGCACACGCACTGGCTAGTCCAAGACCTAAATGACTTTTGAGACAGGTCTCTCGCTGTGTGGACTGTGCTGGAATTAGAGGCAAGTGCTACCACACACTCTGCCTTTTAGTTTGTTATTGTTTTGTTTTTCGAGACAGGGTTTCTCTGTTGTAGCCCCGCCTGACCTGTAGACCAACTTGATCTGTAGCCCAGGCTGGCCTCGAACTCACGGACATCCGCCTGCCTCTGCCTCCCGAGTTAAAGGTGTGTGCCAGCGCCGCCTGGCTTTGTTTTTTTTTTTTTGTTTCTAGTTTTGTTTTGTGCCTGGGTGTGTTGCATGTATGTCTGCACAATGTGAGTACCTGGTGCCAGTGGAAGTCAGGAGGGCATCAGACCCCCAGGAACTGGAGTTACAGATGGCTAGCTGTGAGCTACCTTGTGGGTGATGGGAATCCAACCAGGTCCTCTGGAAGAGCAGCCGCGTCTTTAACCACTCGGCCATCTCTCCAGCTCTCTTTGAGAGGCAGTGTTGTTACGAGCCCAGGCTGCATTTGGGCTCATGATCCTCCTGCTTCGTCCACCATGTCAGGATTATGGGTGCATGCTGTCATGCCAGGTTAGAGGTGGGATTTTTGCCCCATTGCTCTGCCTAGTATGGAATCCAGCCTTTTAGGTAGCTGGAATGCAGCCTGATTGAAGTGCTTAGGCAAGCTCCAATACAGCCTGCAAAACCCACCTCAGACACTGAGCCAACAGTTGTTCCCTATCCCCTACCAGCTCCCCAGCCACTCACAAATGCACACACCAGGACTTGATGTCATGAGCTTTTATTCAATGCCAGCTCCAGGATGGGCGGAGGGCTAGTCATGCACAGCCTTGGTCTCCCTCCAGCAGGCAATGCTGGCTGGGAGTCAGGGAGGGTGCAGAGCGGGTTTCAGTGCCTGGAAATCCCCCTCACCCCTGACGGAGTGGGCAGTGCTGCATCACCGGCAACCCTGCTAGATGAATGCTGGATCACACAGCATCATGGGGGATAACCTGGGCTCCCTCATGACCTGTCTTGAGGCTGGAATCTCACTGGGCCGTTGTGGGACCAGCCTCTGGAGCCTCATTTGCTTGGATCACACAAAGCGGGGTGGGGGGGGGGGGGTTGTCCGGGAGTGCTCAGTGCTTGGGAGGCTCTCAAGTCACTGGGGTTAGTCTGGTAAACACAGCAGCCCAGGCACAGAGTGGACAAGCAAGACATTCCCCCAGAACCACACAGCAAAGCTGAAGTCAGGGAGATCACATGGTCCTGGCTGGCCCTGGTGGGACTCTGCCCACATGGACATGGTTTTGGGGTGTGGGGTGTCAGTTCCAGCCCTGCAGGGGACTGCTCTCCCACTGTAATAGCGCCCTCGGGGTTGTTAGCTACTTCCTGTACTGGGTCATGGGCTGTTCCACCTCAATCTGGAGAACCCCTGGTTCCCACACCTCCTCTAAGCTGAAGCACGCAGGATCAGAGGCAAAATGTAGGGTCAGCCTGAGAAGGCTGTTCACACGGTGTGCATCCCACCGTTGAACTGGTTGTCCCCTCTTCCAGCCTCTAGTTCTGGGATCACAAGCATGCGCTAACACACCCAGCTTCCAAACTCTGTCCAAACAGAGTTTGTGTGCCCTGGTGGGTCTTGGGTTGGAACTGGGAAGGGGACACACACAATCCACACACATACATGGAAAGGACGGAACAAACTAGAAAACACAAGTTGCCCAGAGTGCTCTGCCTTGGCCCAGAGAACAGGGTCTGCAGGCTGCACGGCAGGGCCCAAGGCCTGGACAGACAGACAGCTGCCTCCACCAGGGCGCCAGTCTGGCTATTGCTTATAAAAAGTAATAAATTAGTCGTGAGTGCTTGCTATTTACAAGTCACAGGCACCCCTGCCCCAGTTCTTCCCGGGTGGGGGAGCACCCTCTAGCCAAGTGTCCCAGACTGACGCTGAAGCCCATCCAGGTGTGGCCTTGTGGGAATGACAGCTCCGTGAGGAGATGTGGTCAGGGATGGCGGTCAGTCCTTTGTGGCTGGCCCGGGGGTTCCAGGAGTGGCCTCTGCACCCTGCACAGCGATCTTGGGCACTGCCCGAGACGGTCCAGGCTCCTCATCGAAGCTCACCTCCTGCACCGCCTCCTGCTTTTTGAAGGAGTCCCGGCGCTCAGACAGGTGCAGCCTCCTCATGACAACCAGCTCGGCCTCTGTTCCCCGGCCACGCCGGCCTCCTTCGCCGTCCAGCCGCTCACTGGTGCCCAGGCCCAGCTTGTCGGCCGACTGGCCCCTGCGTAGCCTAGGGGACCGCGCAGGTATAGGGATGTGCCCCGGTAGGGGCGATGGCGAGCGTGGCGGGGGCGTGGGCACTGGCGGGCAGGCCAGCGGGGATGGTGGGATACTGCTGGTGGACTTGCGGCGGCCGCTCTTGTGCCGAGGCGGCCCGAGCTTGGCCGCCAGGCCGTGCAGTGAGCTGGGACGGGTGTGGCCAGTAGCAGGGGAGGCGGGACTGCTGGAGCTTGGGGATACACTGGGTGGGGACGAGGTGTCTGTGGACAACAGGAACTGGTTAGTGTCTCCCCCTGGTGGTGGGGCCTGGACTGACCAAACTGCTGACAGCCCATGCCCTCCACTATTACCACCTACCCTGCATCCCCACAGGGACGTGCCCTTGGCCTAGATGTAGTGAACTCCTCCTCATCCATCAAAACCAGATAGCATTTACCCCCTCCTTCCAGAAGCCTTCTCTGCCTCCTCTTAACCCTAACCCTGTCCCTTCCTCAAAGCTGGGTCTGACCCTTAGACACGGTGGACCATCAACATGAGGTCATTTGCCATCCCTCGGCTCAAGCACACACGTGGGCTCCCTACTGATTCCTATCACATATAGGCACACATGTTCATATTCCGATGCAGACTCATGAAGCCGAGGCTAGGCTGAGATCTGCTCTGTAGACCAGGCTGGCCTGGAACTCTTCATTTGCCTGCCTGTCTCCCTACGTGCCGAGATGGAGGGCACCAGCTACCAGGCCACCGTTACCATCTGCTGTGCGAACTGCCACCCTGGCTGTGAGCACACCCACCTGTGGGGGCGTCGGGCGCAGGGCTGCGGCAGGGCGTGGTGGGGCTGGGGGACAGGCTGTGCGTGGGTGACCCAGGGAGGCTCTCGCTGGAGGACAGGGGCTGGTGGAGGCCTGAGGAGAAGCTGCGGCTGGTGTGGAGCACAGAAGACGGCTTGGAGACCCTCTTAAACAGAGACTTCCGCCTGGGGACATGCACGGTGACCGTGAGGGAGGCTGAGCCGGCTGGGGGAGCCGGGCCCCGCCGCCCGCCCCGCCGCCCGCCTTGCTCACCGATCCTGGGTCTCGCGCCGGCGGCTGCGCTTGCTTCTGCGGGCCATGCGGCCCTTGGCCACGTTCTTCCGCGCGGGCCCCACCTTGATGGAGGTGTTCTCCAGGGCCGTGGTGCGCAAGGAGACCTTGTTGCCGCTCTGCGGGAGGGGACACCAGTCACTCAGGGCCTCCCTGAGACCCGCACCGTGGGTCGGGGCTGCTGCCCAGGTGCACAGTGGGCACACGCTGCGGCCGGCCGGCCGGGGGCCGCGGGTCACACCTTTAGCAGCAGCTCCACCACGTCCATGTGTACCAGGCCCAGGACCGACTCCCCGTTGATGTGCGTGATGAGGTCCCCGGCGCGCAGTCCCGCCTCCTGCGCAGGGCTCCCCTCCTCCACGCTCTGCGGGCACGGTACAGCTGGTCAGAGGCCCGGGCCGCACCCGCAGGCCCGTGTGGAACCTGAGCCCAGTGCTGCTAAGCCACAGCCTCAGTTTCCCCTAGTGTGGAGCAGCGGGGTCCACTCGGGGATGGAGAGCATGCTGGTTCCCACGGCTCGGGCCAACCGTGGGGTTCCGGAGGGGTTTGTCAGGGATCAAGCCAAGTCGGCGGGATGCGGACTCACCCAGACCACGTGGTGCACCGTGTACACGTCGCTGTCGCCCATGTAGACGCGAATGGCGCGCAGGCTGAAGCCGTACTTCTTGCCTGAGCTGTGGATGACGATGGGGGGCCGCAGGCTGCCACACACAGGTGATGGGTCCCGGCTGGGCGAGGAGTCTCGGGAGGAGGGGTTGGAGGGCAGCGACCGCGGGGACAGGGGGCTCATGAGGGGACCCCCGCTGCCATCGTCTGTGGGGGAGGGCAGCAGGCACACTGCAAGTGGTCTCTGTCCTCCTCCACCTAGGAGCTCAGTGCACAAGACCAGTTCCGGAAGCATCTCCCCCCCCCCCACCCCCCCCACCCCCCCACCCCCCCCCACCCCCCGGTGTTGGACAGACCATTACCTGCTGTGATGATGAGCGACAGGGCGGATACGGAGGCCGACTTGGGCACTCGGCCCCCGCCGCCGCCGCCAGGGGAGGCCCGGGGCTTCTCAGGCCCCCCAGGGTCTCTTGGGCCTCCCAGGCGGCGACCTCTGCCAGCATCCAGGGGCCGCGGAGTCGAGTGCCGGGCGCCCGTACTGTTACTTCGAAGGCGAGCGTGGCTGAGGACAGCTGTGTCAGCTGAGGGCACAGTGGGGTGAGCTTGGCACCTCTCCATCTCACCCCCCAACTGTATGAGGCTAGGCTGCAGGTCCTGGGAGTGCAGGACCTATCTTACTAAAAGTCTATGATTCCTGTTTCAAAACCCATCTCAGATAGCCAACTCTGGAAAACTTTCCCTTAGGCCCACCTACCAGAAAGGTTGCAAGGCTTGGGCGTCACTGGGGTGGTTGGGGGTGCGGGGTCAGGCTCCCCCAGGATGAAGACAGGCTTCTTGGGGTCAGCAGGCCCTGGACCTGCTCCCTCATCTTCAGAAGAGAAGGCAAATTTGGGCATCGTGTCCAAGCTGATGGTGCTTAGGAGGGACGGGCTGGGACCCCGGTCAGGTAGAGAGGAGGAGGCACCTGTCCAGGACCGCAGCCTGAGGACGGGAAGAGCCCTGCCACTCAGCCACACTGGAGAACCACTGAACCCGAACATCCCAGCTTCCAATCCCGACTCTCTAGCCAACACTGTTTCTATTGAGTCTGAACTTGAAGGGTGAATGGACTTGGCTAGCAAAGTCCATTCTGGATAGAAGGGGCTGTGGGAGACATTCTGTCAGAGACCTCTGACATTTCATTCTTTTCTACTTGGCCAATGGGAAGCTCCTTCAGCATTGGATTTTGGTTTTTTTTGGTTTTGTTTTGTTTTGTTTTATTTTTTGGTTTTTCGAGACAGGGTTTCTCTGTGTAGCTTTGCGCCTTTCCTGGAACTCGCTCTGTAGACCAGGCTGGCCTCGAACTCACAGAGATCCTCCTGCCTCTGCCTCCCGAGTGCTGGGATTAAAGGCGTACACCACCACCGCCCGGCCTCAGATTTTGTAATCTGACTCTCCCTAACTCCTCAGCCCACCTACCGGAGGTCGGTGCTCAGCCGGCGGCCACCGTCCCCTTCCGTGCCTCGCTCCCACACTTCCTCTCGGTCCTCACTGAAGCTCCTCTCAGCAAAGGTGGGGGTGGGCTGAACGGCTAGGAACTCGGAACTGCTGTAAACCTGTGAGGTTTTTAGTGTCAGTACGGGGGAACTGTGACACACGCCGTCATCCCAGCACCGGGCAGGCCGCAGCAGGAGGGCAGACCGCGGAACAAGACCCTGTCTCAGAACACAAGCCAAACACACGTCAACGGACTCCGGAGCCTAGGCTGCCGGCCAGCCCACCTTGCTGAAGCGGTGGGAACAGGAGGAAAACTGGGGAATCTCCGTAGAAGATTCCTCGTCATTGGTCTCGTCGTCCTCAGAGCCCAAGTGGCGGTAACGTTCAGAGCGAGCTGTAGGAATGAGGGAGCAGCTGGAGCAGCTGGGGCAGCTGGGGCCACCCTGAGGGGCCCAGGCCTGTGCTGTGAGGCGGGGACAGGAGGAGGATGGCCCAGCCAGCACAGGAACCTGAGCTGGAACCTGCCAGGCATTTCCAGCCTCAGAGCAGATCCCTCTCTGTCCCCAAAAGCTGTGTGGCCACAGCTAAGGCTTTGTGTATCTAAAATGAGGTGTCTCAATGCTGAGCTACATTCCCGTTTTACATAAGAGGAGAGAAACAGGAGGACCCCCCCCCCCACAAGCAGTGAGTCCTGGGGTGGGGCCCCACTGGGGTGGGGTGTGGGGGCCCACTGGGGTGGGTGTGGGGGCCCACTGGGGTGGGTGTGGGGCCCACTGGGGTGGGTGTGGGGGCCCACTGGGGTGGGTGTGGGGGCCCACTGGGGTGGGTGTGGGGGCCCACTGGGGTATGAGGGCCCACTGGGGTGGGTGTGGCCCACTGGGGTGGGGTGGGGCTGGTCGCATCCCGAGGCCCCACTTACTATCAAAGTAACTGGTGTCATCTTCAGCTTCGAGCTGGGGGACAAACTCCGCCTTGTGTCTCAGAAGCCCCGCCCAGTCCAAGGCCAGGAAGAAGGGGTGCTGCTTTACCTCGTGAGTGCCCCCTGTAGACATGCAGGCTGAGCCCTGTGTGACCCCCACTGGCTGCCTCCCTCTCTACTGGATGGGGCCAGAACAGACCCAGGAATGTGGTCAAGAAAATGGTGAGCACCAGACCCAGCTACTGTCTTCAGAGTCTTAGACAGTTAACTCCTACATACTCTTCAGAACCCTACTCCAAACTCCCTCCTCCACACAGCCTGGTTAACAGGGCCATGAGTGAAGCCGCCCACTGACTTACCAGTTCCCAGCCTGTCCATTGGGCTCTGGCGCAGAAGCCTAGTGATGAGATCCTGGGCATCAGCGGGAAGTGCTTCATCTCCCTCTGGCCACATGATCTCATCTGTGGGAGGAGGAGGAACAAGATGCCCTTTCTAGCACCTTCCAACAAAGTCCCTCCTTTTAGCACTGCGGCCCGCCCTCCTCGAGTTATCACAGCCTTTGCATAAGACATACCACTGACCACCTGTCCAAACAGCTCCTCAGGCGTGTCCCCGAAAAACGGCACACAGCCCACCAGGAACTCATACAGGATGACACCCATGGCCCACCAGTCCACCGGCTTCCCGTAGCCCTGGCGGAAGATCACCTCGGGTGCAATGTACTCGGGCGTCCCACACACCTGTTGAACAGGGAATGAGGTCGGCCTGGGGGAAACTGGGAGGGAGGCTTTTCAGCCTTGCCCCTGGGATGGGTCGCACCTGCTTGTCCACAAACTCTCGGGCATCCTTCTCGATGTGACCCTCGTACAGGTTGGTGGCCATGCTCATGAGGCCAATCTTGGACAGGCCGAAGTCCGTCAGTTTGATGTGGCCAAGGGAGGTGATGAGCAGGCTGTGGGCAGGGCCAGGACACTCAGGCGGGATGGGGAGGCCAGAGCCCAGCATGGTGCCAAGACTGGCTGAAGCCCCCACTGGATGAATTGTTCTTGTTTTGTTTTGAGACCAGTTCTCACTAGGTAGGTAGCCCATGTCGGCATGCACGGCCTTTTTTAAAAAAATTTTTCCCCCCATGTGGCCCAGGGTGGCCTCAAACTCACCAGGTAGTTCAGGCTAGCCTTAGACTCCTGAACCCCCGCCTCGGTCTTCTGAGTACTAGGATAACAGACGTGTGCCATGTCCTACTATGACCTTATATTTTTATGCACCTTGTAAATACATCTACTGCTTAAAAATACCCCCCCCCCGAAGTTCACTTCCTGTATACATTGCTTTTCATTCATGTGGCTCCTCCTGTATGTCTGGGCTACGTGAAGAAGCACGTATGTGTGACTACTGTGTATGTGCAATTTCAGCTGTACAGAACACCAAGCACCGAGATAAACAGCAGGTGCCAAATATATCAGCTGAGCCGAGTGCAAACAGCACAAGGTTCTGAGCTCTCCTGCTCACACCTCCACATGGTAAACAGCTGAGACACCAGCAATTCCTGCTTCACATACAGATGGTACTAAACAAATGAACGACCCTTACCTCCGCACAGAGTAGTGCTCAATGTGTGCATCTGCCCTGCCTTTCTGTCTGCAGGGTCTCTGTGATGCTGAAGTAGTTACACTGGGATATTCAGGCAGCCCTTGAGGCCCCACCAGAGCCCCTCGGCCCCGCCCCAACCCAGCTCAGAGCTACGCCCCGCCCCGGTCCGCTCAGAGCCCCGCCCCAGGCCGCACAGAGCTCCGCCCCAGATCGCTCAGAGCCCCGCCCCAGCAGCCCCGCCCCAGATCGCTCAGAGCCCCGCCCCAGCAGCCCCGCCCCAGAGCGCTCAGAGCCCCGCCCCAGAGCGCTCAGAGCTCCGCCCCAGAGGGCTCAGAGCCCCGCCCCAGGCCGCTCAGAGCCCCGCCCCAGCAGCCCCGCCCTGCTCTGGCCGCTCAGAGCCCCGCCCCAGGCCGCTCAGAGCCCCGCCCCAGCAGCCCCGCCCTGCTCTGGCCGCTCAGAGCCCCGCCCCAGAGCGCTCAGAGCCCCGCCCCAGCAGCCCCGCCCCAGAGCGCTCAGAGCCCCGCCCCAGCAGCCCCGCCCTGCTCTGGCCGCTCAGAGCCCCGCCCCAGGCCGCTCAGAGCCCCGCCCCAGCAGCCCCGCCCCAGGCCGCTCAGAGCTCCGCCCCAGATCGCTCAGAGCCCCGCCCCAGCAGCCCCGCCCCAGGCCGCTCAGAGCTCCGCCCCAGAGCGCTCAGAGCCCCGCCCCAGGCCGCTCAGAGCCCCGCCCCAGGCCGCTCAGAGCCCCGCCCCAGCAGCCCCGCCCTGCTCTAGCCGCTCAGAGCCCCGCCCCAGGCCGCTCAGAGCCCCGCCCCAGGCCGCTCAGAGCCCCGCCCCAGCAGCCCCGCCCCGCTCTGGCCGCTCACTTGTCAGGCTTGAGGTCGCGGTGCACGATACCGTAGTTGTGCAGATATTCCAGCGCCAGCACCGTCTCTGCGAAGTACATGCGCGCCATGTCCACAGGCAGCGGGCCCATGTTCTTCAGCAGTGTCGCGCAGTCGCCTCCTGCACCGGGGACCTGGGTCAGGCTTGGGCTCCGCCCAGGCTGCTGAGGTCAGGATGGGGCAGGCTCCCCAGGCTCCGCCCAGCAAGGCTGAGCTCTAGTGAGGCCCTCGGCACACAGTAGGTGCCAACTACTTGCAAGCTTTCCCTTGCCCAGCGGCCTCCTTACCTGCTGAAGCTCCCCTCCCTGCCTGGCCACCATCCTGCGCTCTCCAGGGACCACACGCCTCACTCTGAACCTCCACAGTTGTGCCCGGGGGTGGGGACGTGTGTGGGGGACGTGGCAGCCTGGGCCGCACCTTCCACATACTCCATGACCATGCAGAGGTGGCGGCGGGTCTCGAAGGAGCAGAACATGCCGACCACGAAGGGGTTCTCGGCGAAGGTGAGGATGTCGCGCTCCACGAACACCTGCTGGATCTGGTTGCGCAGGATCAGGTTTTGTTTGTTGATCTTCTTGATGGCGAAGCGCTGCCGCGTGTCCCGGTGGCGCACCAGGTAGACGGCCCTGTGCACAGGAGTGGAAAGCTGAGCGGTACCGGTGCCGATACCCGTACCGAGCCCAGGCCGCACCGGGGGACCCGGGACTCACCCATAGGCTCCATTGCTGATGAGCTTGATGGTCTCAAAGTCGCTCTCACACGGCTTCCTTCGGGACGGACCGCCCAGGCCTTGGCTCTACACACAGGAGGGGAGCTCAGGGTCCCCCACTGCAAAGCCGCTCCCAAGTTAAGCTGTTGTTGTTTTTAACAAAGCCTGCTTCCTGGTAAACTCCTATACATCCTTCAAGACCCACATTTTCAGTGCCCTTTCCAGCTGAGCCCATGCGTGGGAGACCTCTATGAAGGGGCAGTCACAGTGCAGCTACACCCCCCAAATCACACCTGTTTCAGCATCTGCTTCAGTACTTACCCCTCTTCCAGCCACTCAGGAAAGGGTAAAACATGCCTACCCCAGCTTTTAGCTCACCTCAGGGTGTCCAGGAGCTGGGGACTGGTCTTCATGTAGGTCGTTCAGAGGCGGGATCTCTGTCAAACAGGTAATATTTCTTTTTCCCTTTTTCGTTTTAAATGGGATTTCACTATACAGTCCAATAGCAAGAGTTAGAGTCTTCTAGCAAAGCCACGACTCGGGACCTGAGCGCTCCAGGCGTCCCTCAACTAGAGTAGGCCCCGAACTTCCTTCCCTGCCCCAGGGACTGGCAGACAGCAGGCTCTAGTGGTCAGTGAGCGTCACCCCTTGGTGGCAGGGTCAGTGTCTTGGGGAAGCAGAATGAGGCTGAGCGAGACCCGGAGGCACAGGGAGCCCTGGGTTCGAATCCAGATCCTGTCTGCTCTGGGCGCCCCTCACCTTCCAGCGGGTCCTTGGCCAGGCCCAGCTGGCGGATGATGTAGCGCGGCAGGTCAGTCTTCACACCCCGGTCCTCACGGGCCTGGCCCTCCGCAGCCTCCAGCAGACGGTAGAACTCCTCGGGGTCGAACTCCTGCGCAGGAGAGGCCGTGAGCCCCTGCACCGCCGCCGGGTCCCCGAGCCCCAGCACCCCCGGGGGCGGCTCACCAGGCACTCGAGCAGCCGCGCGGGCCTGGAGATGATGATGAGCAGCTTGCGGACCAGCTGCACGATGAAGCCCACCTCCGCGCTGTCCGACCGCTCGTGCGCCTGCGGGCGGGTGCGCCGGTGAGGCCCGCCCCCAGCCCCGCCCCCACGCCGAGAGGGAGCGCTGCAAACCCCGCCCGCGAAGGCGTCACCCAACACGCCCCGCCCTTGTGGGCGTGACCCCGCCGGGCCCCGCCCCCACGCACGTCCTGCAGCAGCCGCTCCAGCTTGTCCTGCATCTCCAGGAAATAGCGGGAGGTGACCAGGGCCTCGCCCGACTTGGCCAGGCAGTCCCGTGCCAGCTCCACTATCTGGTGGTGGATGAAGCCCAGGACACCGTCAGCCAGGGCCAGGCGGTCGCCAGGGGCGAATGCTGCCAGGAAGTCCTGCAGCCGGCCCTCCATCTGCGCCGTGGCCTGCGGGAGGGCGGGGGTGAGAGGCGGGCCGGGTGGGGCGGCCGGCGGGGGAAGCAGTGTGGGATGTGGGGCTGGCAGGGGACCCGCTGGCAGGGAGTGGTGCAGCGCACCTTGGGGAAGCGCTCCCGGTACACGTGGTTCATCATCACAATCTCGTTGTCGAAGGTTCCCGATGTGCGTCCAGGGCTGAAAACGTGACAGGCGGGTGAGGGACACCGAAGGGCCCGGACGGGCGGCGAGGTCCCAGCCCGGGCCTACCTGAGGCTGCGTGAGCGTGGGCGCAGCCGCGGGGAGCGGCCTCCGTCCTCGTCCACCACGCTCTCTGAGCTGCGGAAGTGCTTGGACAGGAAGCGCAGCTCGTCCGCAGTGGGCTGGAAGGGAAGCTGGTGTAGACGTTCCCGGGAAGAGGAGCTCGACTGGGCAGGGAGATGGGCAGGGAGAAGGCCGGGGTCACCGCAGGGCTCCGCACCCCGCTGAGAGCCCTCCCCGGAGCCCCAGACGCCACCCCAGTCCACCCCATCCACCTGCCCGGGGCAGCTGTCAGTACCGACACGGTGGAGCTGGGAGTGTTGGTCCCATAGCCGGAGGACGGGAGAGAGGCGAGCGACCATCTTCTGCCGTCAGCCCTGGGGAGGGACAGGGACAGACAGATGGAAAGGCAGCCTGGCCGGCACTGGCAGACTGCAGCAGGCTGTGCCGGCAGATTCCCGTTTTCTGGATCAAGGACCCGCAGGCAGCCAGGTCCAGTGCACGTGTTCTTCAGACACTGCCTCCAGGAAGCCCTCCCTGATGCGTGTGCCACACAAGCTTTGACCTGTCAGCTGTTTCAGGGGGATCACAGCCCAACAACCCAAGGAAATTGAAGGCCCTGGGCACACCATGTCAGTTCTTGGTTAGTGAGGGAGTGAGGCCATTAGTGAGTGAGTCAGTGATTTCTGAGTACAGGGGCAGCCCCCCTTTCCTTCACAGGACTCCGAATTACCTGTCACCATGAGAGAGGTGGCTGTGGAGGGTGACGTGTTTGCCAGGGCAGAAGCCACAAGGAGAGACCACCAGAGCCAGGCAGGAAGGGGACAAGGGAGGGGAAGGTCAGTGAGGGCGCAGGCCTGGCCCTGTGAGGGCACTACCCCTGTAAGGAGGCCAGGACACTCACCTCCGGGCAAAGGGGAAGTTGAGGGCTGCAGCAGCGGAGAAGTTCCGAGGACTGTCCAAGGGGCTGTTACCTGCTGAGGGGGGTGAGTCAGGGTGGAGCCAGGACCCAGCCACCCGCCTGGATCTCCCCACTCACCGGTTGGGACAGATAGTGGTGACAGCGGCCTGGAGATGGTGGGCGAGGGCGTCCCCACAACTAAGCTCTTTCGGTTGCCACTGCGGCAGCTGTGGAGGGAAGGACAGGGTTAGATGGCGAGCCCGAGGGGCCAGGGGACCACGGGGCAGTGCACCCAGCACTCGGGCTGCAAGCTGGTCAGACCGGCCACTGCCTCCCCTCAGTTTAACCAAACATCGCTTTCGGTTTTTGTTTTTCTTTCTTTCTTTCTTTTCAGTTTTTTGAGACAGGGTTTCTCTGTGTAGCTTTGGAGCCTGTCCTGGATCTCACTCTGTAGACCAGGCTGGCCTTGAACTCAGAGATCCACCTGGCTCTGCCTCCCGAGTGCTGGGATTAAAGGCGTGTGCCACCACACCCAGCTCAAACATCTCTTCCTATTTTTGAGCCAGAGTCTCATGAATATCATATAGCACAGGCTGGCCTTGGGATTCTAGAGGGTGGTTCTCACTGCCTGGTCTCCTGAGATGACCTGTTTCAACCTTCCCAGCCTTGATCCACTGAGAAAACAGTTGGAGGAAGCCCATCCAGCCTCCTGGGGACACTGGTACATGACCAGGACACACTGACAGACTTTCCAGCCTTCTTCCTTTCCAGCCTCTGGCCCTTGACCTTACACCATGACCCCTGCCAGGCACACTGAAAGTCAGGCTGGGGAGACAGGTGATGGCCCTGATCCCATGGCTGTGGGGATCAGGTTCTCCTGTCCCTGAAGCTACTGTCCCCACCTTCCCAAGATCCCAAAGAGCTAATAGTTCCTGGTGTGGTGGCACACTCCTTTAATAACAAATTCTCTGTGCATTGGAGGCCAGCCTGGGCTACATACATACAGACAACAAAAAGCTAATCTGACCCAATGAAAATACCCAAAGTCAGCATGGTGACTCTCAGGTAAGACTGTCCGTGCTCTAACTTCCCACCCCTTCCTCCTCTGGTCCCATGTCCCTTTTGGCCACTTGCCCTGAGCCCCAGCCCAGGCCTCTGGCCCCTTCTGCCCACTGGGCCCTGAGTCTCGCCTCCACCTTGGCAGAGCTGAAGCCATTACCATTAGGTTCCTGCCCTCCTCCCAGCCCCGACAGTCACCCAGCAACAGTGGTTCTGACAGGCGACAAGGAGAGCGGCCCACACAGCCCTCCGCCAACGCAGCTCTGCAGAAGAGTGTCAGAGAGGGAGGGTTTGGGTGATGAGGAGCTCAGCTTGCAGGCCAAGAAGGGAGGCATCAGAGCCACAAAGGGCATAGGCAAGAGGGTGGCCGGGAGCTAGGCCCAGCTCGGGTGCTGATGCGGGAGCCTTGGTTTCCCAGAGGGTCCACAAAACCAACACGCCCTGTGAAAATGGACTTAGGGGACATACGCTCTCAGAGCCGGGCTGCGGGAGGCCACACCCCCAGAGTCGCTAAGCCACAGGTGTGGGACACAGCAGTAGTAACCAGCCCTGATTCAGGGACTGTGCCTGCTCCCCAGACAGGCAAGTCGGGGCTGCAGATATCAAGAGTGGAGGAATTGCCCCCTAGGCTGAGGTGTGGGTGCAGAAGCGGAACCCAAAGGTCCCTGCAGGACTTCCTGCGCCCCCCCCCCTCTGCACACGACACACACAGGCAGCCACACCCTCTCCCTGCCCCCGGCTGCCCCCACGTCCTGCGACGGTGGCCAATGAAATTGGCTGATTCCTCTCCCTCACGCTTACAGGCAAGGCCTTGAAAACAACCATATTGGACACCTCAGAGAACCTGGAACCATCCCACCTGAGCGCACAGTAAATGCTGACTGCTTACACAGCTCCTTGTATGCAAGCTCTAATCGGCCTGTAGGCCATGCAGGGCACCATAGTGTCTTCGGGCACAAACGAAGCTTTGGATTCAGCACTCATGGACCTTGCAACTCAGACTTTGCCTATCTAGACAAACCCAAACAGAGAAGCCCAAGCACAGAGAGGTTGGGGAACTGCCTGGGGTCACACAGCATGTTAATACTACGCTGCAATTTGAACCTGGGTCTAGTTGAGGCACCATCTCTCACTCGGCCTTGTACCTTGCAGAGAAGGACCTGAGCCGAGGAGAAGCCAGACATGCCTTGGCTGCAGACCTGCCACCCACTCGTCGTCAGCCTGGGCCATGAGTATTTGCGTCTGCGCCAACGTTTCCGCTGAGCGCCCAGCACAGACCGCTTCATTCTTCCCAAATTCCTCGCTTTGCGCAGCCGAGTCCCAGGTTCGAATCCCAGGCGTCCCCAGCTCGACCCTGCATTCCAAGCCGCCCCTACCTTTTGGAACGCTGTAGCAGCGCACCCTTGGCCAAGCGGCTGCGGTGTCCGGGAGCCGCCACTGCCGTCCAGTAGCTGGGGTCCGACATGCTGCCTCCCCCCGCGCGCCGGGGCCCCGGCCCGATCGGCCGGTTTCAGCCTGAGCCCCGTGGAGCGGCCCGGCGGCCGCGGGCTGCCAGGAGCGCGCCGGGCCGCAAGGAGGAAGCGCTGCGGGAGCCCCGCCCAGTCGAGGGGCGGAGCAAGAGGGGCGTGGCGTCGCTGTGGAGGAGGGCGGCGGGGCGGGGCGTTGCCAGGGCCTGCCGCTAGGGAGCCTTCGTTACTATGGCTCTGCCGGAAGCGCTGAGATAGAGCGCAGTCAGAACCGGCCTGGCGCCCAGCGTCGCGAGGGCCCTGACGGATGGCGCGGGCGTTGCTAGGACTCTAGAGCGAACGTGGACGTCGCTATGGACCCCAGCAGCACGGGCAGGACTTTGCTAGGCGGCTGAGCCGAGGGGGCGTGGTTACCTGGCCGTTGCTAGGGCTCTGCATAGCGAGGGCGGGGCGTTGCCATGGACCCCAGCAACACAGGCAGGCTGTTGCTAGGGCTATAGGCACCGGGAGAGGGGCTCTAGGATGAGGGTGGGACGTTGCTATGGACCTCAGCAGCATGGCCAGGGCGTTGCTAGGGTTCCGAGCGAAATAGGCGGGGTTATCTGGCCGTCGCTAGGGCTCTGTGCAGTGAGGGCGGGGCGTCGCTAGGGCATGGGCGGCGGGTTGGGGAGTTGGCGGCACTGCTGCTGCGCGTCTGTCGCTGTCCCTGGGGTATCAGCCCTGCCCCTTTCCTTCCCATCTGTAACGTGGCGGCGTGGTGGCAATAAACAGGCCCTGCGTGCGCCGCCACAAAAGCCACCAAAGGCGACAAGCCGCAAACACTTAGTTACCAAAGGTCCGAGGTAGCCAGTGGGGGTCATTCTGACCATTAGACATTTCGTATCCCTGCCTTGCTGGGATTTGAAGCCAAGGCCCCATATCTGGGACAAGAAGATAACCAAGGGAGCCGGGGGCACAGAAGCCCAGGGTGTCCCCAATCCATCCCTCTTCTCAAGTTACACCCAGACACTGCCACATCTGGTGTCCTCCACCCTTGCTGGCTGGAGCACAAACCCATATCCATTCATCCATCCACTCGATAACCATTTATTGAACACCTACAGTTTACCTGCCTCTGGGACACCTAGGGGTGACCTGAGGGAGGGGTCTGTGGTCCTTGGTCTCAGATAGGAGAGAGAATAAACAGGAAACAATGAAGAAATTCAAAGAGTAATTTCAAAGAAAAGTAATTTTCAAAGAAAAAGGAGATGAGGCCCAGCTGGGAGAGTGCTTGCCTAGCATGGAGGAAGCCCTGGGTTCCATCCCCAGCACCTTATCGCACTCAGGATTGGTGGCATACACCTGTCATCACAGGACATAAGAGGGAAGACTCAAGGCCTGCCTGGACTATATTTCTCAAGAAATAGAAAAGAAGGCAGACAGACAGGCAGACAGGCACATGATGGCTTCGGCCCTGAGAGAATGAGGACATGGGTATATCACAGACTGGGGTGCTGCTCACAGCTCTCCACACAGGCTGCATTAAGGATTCAGTTTTATTGAAAGAGCAATAGGGTGCTGCGGATGGTGCTTGAGATCCCCATGTCTGTCCTGGAAAGCAAAGACCTTTAGAAGTTGGGATGGAGGATGGAGACTCCAGTGAGAAGCTGGGTGGCTTCCAGGAACAGAAGCTGAGGACCACATCATGGTAGGCCTTGGAGAGAAGTGGGTGGGTTGAGCACATGTTTTGAGTCCCAAGGACGGGGCCTGCAGGGGCCAGATGTGACAAAGAGGGTCACAACGTCTGCTGTGACTCTGGGTGTCAGGCTCAGAGCCTCCTGACTCTGGGAACCCAAATGGGGATGGCCCTCATAGGCCTCCCCTCCAGGAAGAGCTATCCACCCACCCTTGTGCCTGGGAGCTCACCTCCCCACACACCCCATACACAGCTATCTCCTCACCCCTGACCTTAGTCCCAAAGCCCTGCCCACTTCACGCCCCCACTGCCCTGGCAGCCCCATCTTCCAGCCCCCTGGCCTCAGTTTCCAGCTCTGGAGA
The DNA here is from genome assembly GCF_903995425.1 of Onychomys torridus. Classification (NCBI taxonomy): domain Eukaryota; kingdom Metazoa; phylum Chordata; class Mammalia; order Rodentia; family Cricetidae; genus Onychomys; species Onychomys torridus. The sequence continues at coordinate 62,849,581 of NC_050459.1, read as the reverse complement.
ACGTGGCTATGGTAACCCAGAGTGACTGCCTAGAGTGAGTGGCTGAGTACACATCCTGCTCACACTTGTTCCACAGCTCCCTACTACTTTTCCAGCGAAGCCCCAGTCCTGTAGGAAACATTCTTGGGGCAGGGTCTAATACCACCTGTGGCCAGCTCTGGATCTTTGGCACTGCCTCTCCTGAGGCTGCAGCTTAAATGGTAAAAGCCTAGGTGTGGCTTACTCTGACCAACCCATCGGTCACCTCTTTCCACATGGTACAGGGTGCAGCCACTGTCCCCAGCCCCATATCCTGGATCCACAGGTAAATCTACTTTCCATCAGTGCTTGGCCTCCCTGGGGCACTCTCTGTATCCTAGAGGACCAACTCGAGATGGCCTTCCACCCTGAAGGACAGCAGAGCCCCTCTACCTGCTTCCCATTCGTCACACCAGAGCATCATGTAAGCACTTGCTGCATACCTGCCGGAGCATAGAGTACGAGCAGAAAGATTCAGGCCAAGCCTTTGAGGCTCTCAAAGTTCCGAAGGAAACGAACACTCAGAATCACATAGGAAGAGGAGAACTCTCAGCAAGGTGCACTCCTCCACCAACACTAGTGAGGCTGAGGCACGAGGATCACGGAAAGTTTGCGGCCAGCTGCCTACAACCTAAGCTGTCCAAAAAACTGCTCTCGCACCCGGCAGTGGTGGCACACATCTTTAATCTCAGCACTCGGGAGGCAGCAGCAGGGAGACCTCTGAGCTCCAAGCCAGCCTGGTCTACAGAGCAAGTTCCAGGACAGGCACCAAAACTACACAGAGAAACCCTGTCTAGAGTTAAAAGTCTAAAAAACAAACGAAACAATAGACCTTCTGTCTCAAAAAACAAAGGACCAGAGAATCCCAGTGAGGGCAGGGGGCGTGGTCAGGGTGGAGCCCCGCCTAGAATCCCCAGTGAGGGGCTGGGGGCGTGGTCAGGGTGGAGCCCCGCCTAGAATCCTTAAGTGAGGGGCTGGGGGCGTGGTCAGGGTGGAGCCCCGCCTAGAATCCCCAGTGAGGGGCTGGAGGCGTGGTCAGGGTGGAGCCCCGCCTAGAATCCTTAAGTGAGGGGCTGGGGGCGTGGTCAGGGTGGAGCCCCGCCTAGAACCCCAGTGAGGGGCTGGGGGCGCGGTCAGGGTGGAGCCCCGCCTAGAATCCTTAAGTGAGGGGCTGGGGGCGTGGCTGAAATGCAGAGCCTTTGCCTAGCATCTGAAAAATAAAAAAAAAAAAATAGCCCCTGCTGGGCGGTGGCGCACACCTTTAATCCCAGCACTAGGGAGGCAGAGGCAGGCAGATCTCTATGAGTCTGAGGGAGCCTGGGAGATCCAGGACAGGCTCCAAAGCTACACAGAGAAACCCTGTCTCGAAAAAAACAAAACAAAACAAAAAACAAAACAACAACAACAACAAAAGCCCAAGGAAATCAGCCCTGAGTGGTTTCAGTTTAGTGAGCAGGTGTATGGAAGGATGGAGCGCTCGTGGAAGCTTCCGTTCTGCGGACTTGGTGAGGCCTTCAACCATGAAAAGAAGGTAGCAGAACTCTGAGCAGAGCAGTGGCAAGTGCGGAGATGGCGAGGCGGGTGGGCTGCACAAGATCTGGGGCCTCAGGGGTTGTGGGACACAGGAGCATCTTCTTCCTACAGCACCTGGACCAGAGGGGCGCTTTCACACCGAGGTGCAAATGGTCGCTAAACAAACCAGATTCATCCTGTTCCAGTGCAGGGGACAGAAGCGGAGGGCTGCGTGGCAGCCGGCGCTGGGGTTCTGCTGCCCTCTGGTGGCCACCGTGACTACCTGGTTCCCAACAGTGCCTCCTCCTTTTCCTTCAGGTACAACCTGTCCAGTCACAGGCATCCCCAACCCAGGGTCCCTCCCTCTGGTCTGCCCTCCCGTGGGTTGGAGCCAAGGGCTCAGAGATGCATCTGTCGTCGCACTGCCTCCCAGGGTGCCCCTGGGCCTCTTCTACCTACTCCTCAACAAGAGTGGAGACAGCAGTTTTTGGCTATCACTGGGCAAACCCAACCAGCTCCAGGCACACCAGCTCTGCTCCAGACGTTCCAGTCCTCACGAGGCCTTTATTCCCCTCAAAAGGCGGGTTAAAGAAAACCCCACCCTGCCCCAAGACCACTGCACACTCAGTCCTGGTTGCCTGGGGCTTCACCTGACTCTGCTCACATCTCCAGTCACTTCCCCAAGAGGTCAGCACTGAACATACTCATTAGTCATCCCTGTGTTCCCTGGCCGCCTCCTCCGCCAACTGACAACGCTCTGAGGGTCTCCGTTATTCTCGCTCTCCACTACGGACTTTTACCTGGAATGCTGGTAGGTGCCTAGAAAGTGTTTGCTGAGTGAATGAAGGTGATCATGGTCTAGACTTCAGTGTGGACCCCACGGTGTTATGTGTCTTCTCCATTCAAAATCTATAGAATGTGCTGAGCAGCTCATTCATACTAAGGTGTAAATGGTTCCCAGGTAAGTCAAGACTCTTGACTTTGCGAGAGATAAGCCTCTGAAACCAGCCCAGTAGTCACCGAGGTGGTGCTGACTCTCAGGAGGGTGTGGTGACCAAGCTGGCCCCGGACTTGCGGAGTCAGAACAGGCCTTCCTCTGAGGCTCAGTTTGCTCAGCTGGGAAACACGGCCAAGGCAGAGCCGGCCCTCGGTAAGCTGGCTGTTTTCGGACTAGTGCAGCCTGGTTGAGCTTGTATGTGACCAGAGGGAGGAGTTTCCGGCGGGTCCTCGAGGTCACAACCTGGCAGGGCCCTGGGAAGCCAGCACCTGTCTCGGGAAGTCGCTGGGCTCAAGTTCTGGCGTCGCCTGGACACCTGCCCAGCGCCCAGCCTGCAGCTGGGAGCTCCCGCGGGGTCGGGAGAAAGAAGGGGGTGACACTGAGGCCCGGGGCGGCCCGGGGTGTGAAAGGCCCGGGCGGAGGGCGGGCGCGCGTGCGGGGCGGCGCCACTCACCTCCAGGGCTGCAGGCCCAGCGACGGGCTGCACGGGCTGCACGGGCTGCCGGGGCTCAGCAGGCATGGGCTCTGGCTGCTCGGCGACAGACTGCAAGACACAGGCGGGCGGTGACCCCGCGGCGACCCGGCGTGACCCCCGCGGGCTCCCGGGGGCCGCGCCGCGGGGCTCGGGCCTCGGTACTCACTCGAGCGTCAGCGCGGGGATCAGCAATTTCTCCCTGCGGGACTTCATGGCGGCGCCGAGGGAACCGACGCCCGGTGGCACCGGGCGCGAGCAGAAGCGCTGGGACTACGGACAGAGGGACGCGCGCACCAGAGGCTGGCGGGGGCGGGGCCGCGGGGCGGGGCCACCGTTGTGGGGCGGGGCAGCAGGTGGGCCGAGGGGCGGGACTAAAGGGCCGGGAGGAGCTGGTGGGGCGGGGCTACGTGTGTGGGTGGGGCTATGTTTGGGGGCGGGGTTATGGAAGGGCTCTAGGAGCCGAGCCGGGTTTCTGGGGTCTGCGGTAGGGGAGCGGGGCGGGACATCTGCTGTGTAGGCAACTATGGGATGCGGAGCGGAGCTACGGGATGCAGGGCGGGGCTTCCAGGAGAAAAGCGTACTCTAAAGAGGGCGGAGCCTAGTGCCGCATAGCTGAGGACCGCTTGGGGCCGGTGGGGCGTGGCCTCACAATGTGTTCGATGGGCGGGGCGCATGGAAGCAATTTGCAGGACTCCAGGCAGGGCCTCAGCGTAGGCTTGGCCTCTGCACTGGCTCTTGGGACTGTCCGAAGGCAGGACACTGTGCTGGGGGTGGGGACAGAGGCGGGGCCTCTCGCAGTGGGGCGGGGCTGAGCACCAAGCGACCGAGCGCGTGCGCAGTCAGGCTAGCGGGACCCGCACGCTGTGCCGAGGCTGCAGACTGACCCTCCTTGCCAGGGCCCTGGGACACTCAACTCGCCCAGCCACGCGTCGGAAAGAAAGGCGACCTGGGCCCTGCGGACCGGGGCCTCCCACCCGGCTCGCAGCGGCGTGTCGCCTCCGATCGCTGCTGCCCCGCAGCCTGGGCCCTGAGAGCCCAGGGCCGAGCCTCGTACAGCACGGGTGGCAGGTTGGCGGCTTCCCGAGGACTCTGGCCTCACTTTACCCTCGAGGTCGGTGCACTGCGCTCCTCCCGCCCCCGGTCCCTTACAGTGCACTCAGGGCAAGGTCCGGCCCCGCCCCAGCCCAGCCACAGTGCGCATGACTTGGGGTCACAGAGACCCCGCTTTCAGAACCCATGTCTCGTTCTCTACCTCACCCAGCTCTTCCTCCACTGCCAGGTACCACTACCTCTGCCCACGCCGGTCCCTCTGGAGCGCTACTGTCCCTACATTGACCGCCCCACCCCGCAGCTCGTCCTCTCCAAGATCAAGCCTCACCTCCTCCAAGTGACCCCCAGCGCCTCTCTGTCTCTTTCTGTTTAATTTCCCCTGAACACACACATTTCACCGTTTGTGTCCCCATTAAGAACCAGAGGGGCTGAACCGTCTGCTTCTCCAGTTTCTCAACAGGGAGGGCCCAGCACAGGATAAAACATGGAGCGCCTCAGTCTCCAACTGAGGCACACGCAGCCTGCAAAGGTGGGGTCTCCAGGGCTGTTTGCTCTCAGTGAACAGGAGGCGAGCCCCACCCCCGGGCTTTGTTTATCCATCTGTAAACCCGGGACGCACAGAACAAAATGTTCTTTGAGCTCCCAATCTCCCCAGATGATGCCAGCCTCATGGATTCTGTTGGCGGGCGCCGAAAGGAAGCGAGTCCCTGACCCGGGATACGCAAGCCCATTCCAATGTACTTGGGTTAGAAAGCAATATTTCATAACTTTCCCTCCCTAGAGCTGAGGATCAAATCTTTTTTCTTTTGTACATGTATTTATTTAGTGAAAGGGAACTCATCTCTGTACCCAGCTGGAGGTCGGGGGACAACTTGTGGGGCCGCGTTTGGGCGCCGACAACAGCAACAGCAATCTCCTTCCCCACTGGGCAAGCTCAAGAGCCTATGGCTTTCGAATCTGCCACAGTGGAGTTAAACCCTGCAGATAGCGGCTTTTTTATTTTTGTTTAATTTTTTAAGGCAGGGTCTCATGTAGCTCAGGCTGGCTTGGAACTGTCAGTTTTCCTTTCTCAGCCTCCAGGGTGCTGCTGGGGTCACAAGTAGGTCCCACCAACTATGCTTGGGCTGGATCCCAAGCTAGGAATATTCTTTTAAAAGAAAAAAGGAGCCCTGGGGAGAGGCTCAGTGGTTAAAGTGATCGCTGTGCACCATGAGGACCAGAGTTCAGACCCCTAGAACCCACGGGGGCTGGCGGCCCACGCGGGACCCCAGCCTGGGAAGCTGGCTCTCCAGAGCACGCTGCTCAGCTCCAGCCTTGAATGAGAGACCCTGCCTCAAAGAATCAGGTGGAAGGCCGTTTTTGTTTGGTTGGTTTTAGTTTTGTGAGCGCGAGCGCGCGCGCACACACACACACACACACACACACACACACACACACACGGCAAAAGAAAGGCAATGCTGTAGTTGTGTCAATCATTGAATAAATTACTCACCCGCGCCCCCGGCGTGGAAGACTCAGCTCTTTCTGAAACGAGAGAAAGAAAGTGGGGTCAGCCCAGGAAGTCTCCCCCCACCACACCCCAACATCAGCCTCTCCTGACCCATGTAGAGTCCTCACACCAAAGGTGGCCTGCCACGCTCGTCCAGCAGCTTAGTCCTTATTCTCATCTGAGTATTCTCGCCCGCTCCCAATCCGCCCGAAGCCCAGTGCTTGATCCTGCCAGTGGGGGCAGGCGAGGGGACTATTTAAAATACAAATGGGGGGCTGGAGAGATGGCTCAGAGGTTAAGAGCGCTGCTTGCTCTTCCAAAGGTCCTGAGTTCAATTCCCAGCAACCACATGGTGGCTCACAAACCATCTGTAATGAGATCTGGTGCCCTCTTCTGGCCTGCTGGGATATGTGCAGACAGAACACTGTGTACATAATAAATAAATAAATCTTTTTTAAAAAATACAAATGAGGTCAGCAAGATGACTCAGTGGGTAGGGGTACTTGCTGCCAAACCTGACCACCCAAGACACACACAGCAGAAGGAGAGAACCGACTTCTGGAAGTTGTCCTTGTTCAAAGTGTTTGTGAGTGTGCGCACGCACGTGATAAATGAATACATGTAATAAAAATAACGAAAAGAGCTGAGCAGTGTGGTACACGCCTTTAATCCCAGCACTCGGGAAGCAGAGGCAGGCGGATCTCGGTGAGTTCGAGGCCAGCCTGGGCTACAGAGTGAGATCCAGGACAGCCAGGGTGACAGAGAAACCCTGTCTGGAAAAACAAACAAAAATTGGTCTGCACCAACTCTGGCTTCTGCACTATACACAACAAGGCAAAAGAGAACGGTGGCCTCGGGATCCACTGGGACCGCAGAGTCCTTGTGGAGCACATACACATGGAAAATCTGTGGGGTGTGTGTGTGTGTGTGTGTGTGTGTGTGTGTGTGTGTGACAACAACGGGTTTTCCTTTTTCATTGTGGATCCCGGGGAAGGAGACAGGCTGCCAGCTTCGTGACAGGTGGTTTCACTGGCTGGACCATGTAGCTGACCCTGGCTTTGTTTATGAGACAGACTCTCTGTATGTAGCCCAGGGTGGCTTGTGATTCTCCTGCCTCAGCTTCTCAGCTGCTGCTAGGACAGACTTGGGCCACCAACTGCGTCAGGGAGATTTTTCAAATTTTGAGAAAGCTCTGTTAGAATCTCCCAACTCGCAGACCTGCGTGCAGGCCTTGCGAATGCTCTAGAGATCCCATGCCTCGGTTTCCCCGGCCGTGATATCAGGAAGGCTGCACTCAGGGGACGTTACTGTCGGCTGCCGTGCAACTGCCCATGCTGCGTCTCATGTACCGAGCATCAACTGTACAGGTTGAGAAACTGAGGCCCAGAGTGGGAGAGCTGGGAAACGGACTCTCCAGACACCCCCAGCCCGACAGACAAACCCACTGGAGCGGCCACTTTGGGGACACGACTATTTTTACAGTGGTGGGCTCCGGGCTACCCACGTCCCTAGGCGGGTGTTTGCCATGGCAACCAGTGACGTCACCCGTCCCCACAGCCAATTGGAGGGGGGCGGAACCTGCCAGGCGCTGGACTCCTGGGCCGCCTCGTCCACTCACGGAGGTGTGTGTCTACACCAGCTCCCCCCACTACCAAGCCAGAAACAGAATCTGGACTCGGGGTCGGGCCTGTACCCCCAATCATGCCGTTTTCTTCGGGTCTGGGCTGCTGTGTGGCGTCCGTCAGCCGCCCAACCTCTCTGTGCCCCAGTCAACTCGCTTAGAAAACGGCGGGTCCCACAGATCCCGGCGTCCGCATCTTCGCGACGATGAGAAGTTCAAACGCGCCCCCCGAGATACAAAAGGACTTCGGGGTGCTGCCAGGCCCCGGAGAGCTCCCCGGAAGTGGGCCCACTGCGTCCCCGCGCCATCTGCTTCCGCGGCCCGCTCGCCAGCTGCTCCCGCGGCGACTCCCACACTGACGCCCCGCCACTGGCTGCTGCTTATTTTTCTTGGGGCCTCTCTCCGCAGCGCGGGCTGATGGCCTGGAACTCGCTATCCTCCTGCCTCAGCCTCCAGAGTGCTGGGGTCGCCCGCAGGCAGGTGTCGCCTTGGCCCTCTGACTGCTGTTTTTGTTGTGGAGACAGAATCCCTCTCTTGCAGTCCAGGCTGGCCTCGAACTCCTGACTCTCCTGACTCCTAAATGCTAGGATGGCATTTACACTTAGTTTAAGCAGTGCTGGGGCTGGGGCCAAAGGGCTTCATGCGTGCTGGTCAAGCACTCTACCCACTGAGCCACAGCCCCAACTTGGTCTGCCCTTTAACTGTTGTATTTCGTGGCTCCTCGGGGAGCAGGAGCTGATCGTGGAGCCCGGGCAGCAGGGCCAGGAGCCCGGGCAGCAGGGCCGGGGGCCCGGGCAGCAGGGCCAGGGCTTGGTGCCTCTGGGGCCCCGGGTCCCACCCTCAGAAGTTGCCCGACTGACCGGGATTTGGCCTTGGAACTGGAGACTGTCCTCCTGCCTCAGCTTCCCAGCTCCTGGGGTGACAGGCATGCCCCACCACTATGAGCACGGGGCTAAGTAGACCCCGTATGGGCTATCCTGGGGCACGGGAGAGCTACCCCAGGGGCTGCGGCGGGCCAGCCTGGCCTACGCCGCGAGCAGCAGCGACCAGAGCACACCGCCTGGGCTCCGTCCCCAGCGCCATCAACCAGGCCTGGTGGTGCGCTCGGGAGGCGGAAACAAGACGGTTAGTTCAGGGCCAGCCTTGGCTCCTAGAGGACTTTCCGCCAGCACCTACGAATGGAGCCTTTGACCTCCAAGCGCTCCGATTGGCTGTCACGGGCAGCCTGCCCTCTTGATTGGCTGAGACTCTAGCCAGTCAAGGGAGTCCAGTAAGGCTCCTAAGGCAGGCTTGGAACCTTCAAGACAGAAAGGCCCGAATTTCCGATTCCAGATGTGCACGCCCTTGCCTGTTCTCTAGCTCACAGATGTCAGTGTACAGAGGGCGCAGCTCAGGCTGGCCTAGAGCTGATTCTGTAGCGCAGGCTGTAACTTGGGGTTCTCCGGTAGGATTGTTGATATTATCCTACTCTGGCCTGTACTCGGGTGTCCTCTAAGTCCCGTGTCTCCTGTCCCCGTTCCAGCACCTGCCATGGCTCCCCATCGTCTTGGCACCCAAGTTTAGCTTGTTGGCTCGTTTTTACCCTAACGTGTGTTTCTTTACTGTGTGTGCCGGCGTGCCTTGGCGCACGTGTGGACATCAGAGGACAAATTGTGGAGGTCAGCTCTCTCCTTCTACCGTGTCCATTCTGGAGACTGAACTCAGGTCCTCAGGCTTGGTCGCAAGCGCCTTTACCCTAGGAACCTTCTCGCCGCCCGCTCACCCCTATCCTTCGCACCCAGCTCTGAGAAGTGGGGTTTTCAAGACAGGGTCTCCTGGAGCCCAGGCTGTCCTTGAACTCCGGGACCCTTCTGCCTCAGCCTACCGAGGGCTGGGATTAAAGGTGTGCGCCACCACGCCTGGCTGCAGACTTTAGTTCCCCTTACAAGCAGCATCTAGCTCCGGACACCTCTCCGTGTCCCGCACTGAGGCCTCCGGGCCTTTGCACCTGCCCAGCCGCTCCTCTGGTCCTCCCTGCGCACCCTCCCTCCCTGAAGCCCCCCATGGCCGCCTGACCCTGAGAAGCGCCGTACAGCTCCGGGCCTCAGTTTCCCCGTGTGTAACGTGGGACTTGTCATCTGAAAATATTTACCCCCCACGTGGAACAGGTCCCGCTTGTTGACGTCAGCCGCGCCCCCATTTGCTCACCCGGAGGCGGCGTCTCTATTTTAAGAGGCCGAGGGCGGGCTCGCATCTAACTGAGGCCGGCGACACCCGCCGCGCGCCAGCCCCGCCCCCACTCCCGCCTTCCCACCCGGGTCTCCGCTCCTAGGCTCCCTCGGGGGACCCGCCCCACTGCCCCTCTCTGAGCAGCTTTACTTAATCTTTACTTCCCCAAACTCCCCGGCCCGTGCCCGGCCTTCCGCGCCGCCCCGCGCGGCCAGCGCCGCCTGCGCCCGCCCGGGGTCTACGGCAGCTGAGGCTTCGCACACAGCAGGCGCTCGATAGATGCAGGCCATGGGCGGCGTGCGGTCCCAGCCTCAGGACCAACCAGGCAAACCTCTGAGCTTTGCAGGTGTTACAGACGGGGAAACTGAGGCCCAGAGAGGCCAGAGGCCTCGTCTCCCAGAACCGAGAGTGCCCTGCACTTGCATCCGCCCTTACTTCCCGGTGGCAAACGCGGTAAATCGGGAAACTGGGCTCGGAGAAGCCACCACACTCTCCTCACACCCTGTAGGTCCTCCGTGGTCAAGCAGATCTGTGACCTGGGGAGATGGGATCCCAGCCAGGCGGCCTCAGGGGGTGCGGGGGGCCTTCCCTAGCAAGAGCCTCAGTTTCCACATCTGCAGAAGGGACCGGAGGCAGGGGGCTGGCTGCTAGCAGCGACCCTGGCCGGCGGCTGGCTCTGTCCACCTCAGAGGCTGCACACGCTGGAGCTCGGCGCCCTCGGGCGGATGTGGTGTGGGGACCCTGGAGCTCCTCCTCCCCACGACAGAGGCCCAGCCTCAGTTTCCCCATCTGTCTAACGGAGACCCCTCCCTCCCCATCGTGCGCAAAACGCTCTGGGCAGCAGGTGGGCAGAGGGCGCCATCTGACTCCCCGGCCTTCCTCGCTCCCAGCCACAGTTTCCCCGCCCCGAAGGCACTGCCGGCGCTTCCGCCCGCGCGGGGACTCACCTGGAGCCCGCGGCGCCGCAGGAGGCTCGGCTCGTCCATCGCGGAGTGTCCCGCGGCCGGCCCCGCCCCAGGATCAGGCCCCGCCCCCGAGCATCATTGGTCCTGTCGGTCAGCTGACTCCGGTGGCCCCGCCCCGGGCCCGGAGCGCTTGCAGCCCCGAGCGCTCTCCTCCAGACCCCAAAGCCTGGCACCGGGTGTGAACCGACGCCCCACCAGGCCCTCGCGCGGGGCCACTCCCCAAGACCCCGTCTCTAGGAAAAAGTGGGTTTCTAACCTATTTATGTTTAGAGTGTTTTTGGACAGGGCTCGTGTAGCCCGGGCTGGCTTCCCGAGTGGCTGCCGATGACTGAGCGTCTGATCCCCCTGCCCCAACCTCCCAAGTGCTGGGATGGCGGGTGCACGCCAGGCCAGTGTGCGGTCAGCTCTGCGCCATCGCCCTGAACTGCGGGGCATGGAACCCCGCGCCTCGCACACGGTCCCTAGCACGGAGACCCCCCAACCCGTGTGCAGCTGGTCCTCGTGGCGCGCTCACCTTCCTTCCAGCACCAGAGGATCATCTTCGGCTGCACAGAGAGCTGCGGGCAAGCCTGGGCCGCCTGAGACTTTGTCTCAAAACAAAACAAATTCGGCGTCTTAGTCACCTAACCATAAACATCCCCCAAAGATCCCCATCCCCGCCATCGGGCACTCCAGCGCTGGCAGCCCCTCTCCTCGGAGGATTTGACTGTCTTTGGCTGTCCCTCAGCTTCACGCTTTTCAGTCTCCACCACATAGTAGCGCTGTCAGGTGCGCCCTCCTTTTTGATGGCTGAGTAGTATTCCCGGGCTGTGCAGCTCACTGGCTTGCCCACTCAGGGCCACTGGCCACTCCTTCTTACAGCTCTCCTGGGGTAGCTGCCTGACTGTTCCGGAATTAGGGATGTCTTTTACGGCATATGTTTTCTCTTCTCTTGGATGTATACCTGCGAGCAGACTACCCAGGGCCATATGGCAGCTTCCTGTTTTCCAGGGTTGGTTTCACAAAGCGCCCGCCAGCCAAACACACGTCAACAGTGATTAAATCCACGAATGCCCGACACACACACACACACACACACACAAATGCACATACACATACACACACGGACGGACGTGCACACACACACACAGGCACACGCACACACACGGGCACGCGCGCACACACACACGCGCACACACACACACGCACACACGGGCACACACACGCATGCACACGGACGCGCGCGCGCACACACACGCGGGCACACACGCATGCACACACATACACACATGCCCACGCACGCGCAGGCTGGAGTCTGGATGAAAACGCTAACTCCACCCAGCCACAAGCCCCGACAGTAAGGGGGCGGGGCAGCTCCGCGGACCAGGCTCATGTCCCCAAGAACCACTCTCCTGCCCAGCGGCCAGGCAGCAGGATCCAGGCAGCAGCAGGATCCAGGCAGCAGGATCGTGTTCGCCGACCGCCCGGGATAGGTGAGGCCCTTCCTCAGAAACGTAAACACAAAGATGCCGTCGCCGAGTGACTTTCTCAATGTTATCTGGGCTGCAGAGCGGGCTCTGCGGGTAAGAGCTCTGGTTGCCCGCAGAGGACCGAGGTCCCAGCACCCAAGCTGTCTGCAACTCCAGTTCCAGGGGCCCCGCCGCCCTCTTCTGGTGCGTATCAGGCATGCATGTGGTTCACAGGCACTTGCAGGCAAACACCACATACATTAAATAAAAATAAAGAAATCTTTTTAAATTGTTCTTATTCGTAAACGTCGTCCGTGTGCTTGTTAAAGGAAACTCCTTTTCATCCCTCAACGCCCTCTTTGATGCTTCTGCAGGGCCTCAGGCTCTCGGGCACAGGAAGCATGTCACTGGTGGCCATGGGGACATTCAGTGGTTCCTTCTGATGTGGTTTCCGGGGCCCTTGTGACCTATCTCTTCCTGCTCCCCGCCCCCAAATGTGCAATGTTTCTGAAAGTGGGGCACCCCTGGGCACTTAGCTCCTCCCCTGGGAGGAGCCGTCTGAGGGAGGATGTGGGTGCCCCATGCTGTGACCTCAATAAGGGGAGACCCAGCACTGGAGTGAGCCTGGACTCTCCCACTCCTCACACCCTCCATGGCTCCCCGTTCCCCCCAAGGAAGGGCATGCCACATCAAGCCCTCACCACTGACATCTAGCAGCTGCTCACTCAGCCTGGCCTGCCTTCTATGCAGCTTGTTGGGGAAACTGAGGCAGGTGTGTGTGTGTGTGTGTGTGTGTGTGTGTGAGTGTGTGTGAAGGCAACGTTGGCAGAGACGGGGAAGGGCCAAAGGAGCCACGTCTGGCCCCGGAGGAACTCCTCAAATCCATCTCCTTGCTTCCAGCTGGGGCTTCTAGACTCAGTTTCCCGTCTATGATGTGGCACAAGCCATGGCAGCCTTTCTGAGACAAGGCTGCACTGAGAACACCAGAGGGGTGAAGCCCAAGCTACAGTCTTCCACGGACTTCCTCCCTCCCTGGCACTCCTCCTGCCTCAGCCCACCAAGAGTGTCCCTGCACCTGCCCTTCACTGCCTCTCTGCTCATCTCTCCTGCCCCTCCCCCAGGCCTCCTGTACCCCTCCCTTGCAGCGCCGTTGGAGACAGTCTGCGTGGGGCCACAGGGTCCAAGTGGCACCGTGCCAGGGCCGAGACACGGCTTCATTGTCCCGGAGGCTCTGACCTCACAGCCTTCAGGAAGCTGACCCTGGGCCAAGCCGGGCCAGCTGTGCTGGGGACATAGCTCCTCCCCCAAGGGGCCCCTCCCAAACACCACGATCTCATCCACATGGCCCTCAGATTCCCCAAAAGATTATTATCTGTCTCCCTTGTTGGAGCCCTGGAAATCGGGAGACTTTTTAACTCTGTGTGGCCCTGGCTGTCCTGGATCTCGCTCTGTAGCCCAGGCTGGCCTCGAACTCACCGAGATCCACCTGGCTCTGCCTCCCGAGTGCTGGGATTACAGGCTCTGAAAACATCTCCAGAGAAAAGTCATACCACTTAAAATTCTTTCTTTCTTTTGAGACAGTCTATAGAGAGCAGGCTGCCCACAGATCCACCGCCAACCCCGTCCCAGCCTCCCAGGCACTGGGAAAAGGACTTTCAAATGTGCCCCACAGGCTGGGCCTCAGTTTCTAGGCCTCTGCTTAGCTTGCAGGAAGGGGTGGGGGGCTGGGGCGGGGGCGGAGGTGGGGGTGGGTGGGGGTGGGCTGGGGCTGGGGCGGGGGGCTGGGGCGGGGGCGGAGGTGGGGGTGGGCGGTTGTCTTCCTGGCTTTTACTTTCACTTTGACTGGCAGGGGAGAAGGTGAGTTTTTCTTTCTTTTCTTTTTTCCCTTCTCATTTTCTTTCCCTTCTCAGCGTCAGCGTGTTCCGGGGTGGGGACAGGGTGGCTGGGCCCCTTTGGCGGTGCAGAAGCTCCCCGTGGACCTGATGGGGCTGCGGGGGACCAGCCTGCACATCCTCCTCCTCCTCCTGCTATGCCGGCTGAGTGGTGAGTCCTCCCCAGTGCTCATCTGGGGTCTCCTGGGTAGGCAGGGGTCCCAGGAGAGCTGCAGGCTCCAGGTCCAGGGTGAGTGCCATCTGTCAGATGGGGTCTCCGTGGCCATGGCTGCAGGGGTCTGACTGGTTTGATTTTCTCGTCTGCTGAGGGGCCTGGCCCGTTCCTGTTTCCCATTCTTTTTCTTTTTCTTTTTTTTTTCTTTCTTTCTTTTTTTTTTTTTTTTTTTTTGGTTTTTCGAGACAGGGTTTCTCTGTGTAGCTTTGCGCCTTTCCTGGAACCCGCTTTGGAGCCCAGGCTGGCCTCGAACTCTCAGAGATCCACCTGCCTCTGCCTCCCAAGTGCTGGGATTAAAGGCGTGCTCTGCCGCCACCACCCGGCCCCATTCTTTTAAATAAGAAAAGCTCAAGGACTTGCAGGCAGGCACGTGCTGCACGTTCGGCACTCAGCACACAGCACACACACTTACACGGGATCTGTGCAGGCAGGCTCTCAGGACACCTGTCGTGTCTGCTGTGTGACTCCGGGCACATTCTATGCCTCTCTGTGCCTCTGCATTCCTCTTAGGCCAGGGATCTGCAGCGTGTAGGCCCTCCATTTCAGTTTGGTGGAGGGAACAACCTGAGACGGTGCTCAGAACTTCACATCAAGGGCCGCAGGCCTTCAGGGACACCATGTGCTGAGACTCACAGCAAGCGGCAGGGACCCCAGATTCCTACTGGGGGCCACCATCAGAGAGGTAGCTGGGTGGTGGTGGCAGAGAGGGGACAGCATGGCCAGGAAAGATGGCTTCAGGCTGCAGGGCTGGGGTCACCAGAGAGAACAGGACAGATGAGGAGCGTGCCTGTCACCTCAGAATCCAGGAGGCTCCCAGAGTCGGGCAGATCCTTGCCTTAGTGCCCTACACTCTCACGCAGGGCAGACCCTGGTGCCCCAAGCACCACAGTGAATCTGCTCACAGGACAGCACCATCTCCTGGGGACTGTCCCCAGTCCCCACTGCCAGCAGCCAAGTGCATTCAGCGGGTATCCCCAACCTCCCCTGACACCAGGTGCTCTAGGGCACCTCCGCTCCGAGTCTATCCCACAGGGCCCCGGGGGGCTTAGCATCTGGGGTAGTGAGGGGGTGAGGGCTGAGGAGAGGACAGACAGATGGCCCGATGGACAGGTGGATAGATGTGTGGTGGGTGGGAGGGGAGATGGAGGGTGGGGTGGGTTAGGGTCGGGGGTAAGGGTGTGGGGGGGTTGGCGAGTTGGGGGATGACTGGATGTGCTGATGGCAAACAGACACACAGACAGGAAAGGAGGTGGGCAGGCTGATGCTCACCCTGTGCCCTCCCCAGGCTCACATGCCCACTGCACTGTGACATCACTGTCATTTTCTCCTGTCTTTCAGCCTCCTGCAGAGCCGACAGCTGCTGCTTTGACGAGCTGCCACTGTACCCAGAGGGATCCTCAGGTCTGGCACAGCCCCTCCCAGGCTGAGAGCCACCCCAGGCTCTGCCTCATCTGGTCCCCGTGTGTACTTCCATTGTCCTGCTGCCCAGGCTGTCAGGCCCCGCACAGTGGACCTGCCTGTCCCTTCCAGGCACTGCCCTGAGCACAGGTCCCCTCGGCTTCTCTCCTTTGCAGCCTGGCCACAGCGTTTATGTCCCTGTCATTCACGTGGTCCAGCCTTTCAGAAACCACTTGCTATGCGTTCTCACTCTGTGGGACATTTTTATTTGTTAACAAATTTCACAAAAGGAACCAAATAGACAGGCTCCAAATCCACTGCTTAAAAAAAATTCCAGGGCACTGGACAGTGGTGGCGCACGCCTTTAATCCCAGCACTTGGGAGGCAGAGGCGGGCGATCTCTGTGAGTTCGAGGCCAGCCTGGTCTACAGAGTGAGTTCCAGGAAAGGTGCAAAGCTACACAGAGAAACCCTGTCTCAAAAAACCAAAAAAAAAAAAAAAAAAAAAAAAAAAAAAAGTCCAGGGCAAACTGGGAGGCGGGACTGGGGCCAGGGATGCTGGGTACATACGTGGGGTGCTGCCTGCTGGGAGAACCTCACTTCTCAGACTTCCATAATCTTTCGCAGGCTCCTTGTCAGCAGGACCCAGGAACTTGAGTTGCTACAGGGTTTCCGGAGCCGAATATGAATGTTCCTGGCAGTATGATGGCTCTGAGGACAATGTCACTCACTTCCTGAGGTGCTGGTGAGGACCCATCCCCGCAACCTCACATGTCCCCCAAATCCCCAGCCAAGGTCTGTATGTGAGCTCATGATGAACGTGACTCCTGCCAGTCTTTGTCATGTTAGGGAGACGGCATGTCACTACAAGGGGTGGAAAGAGCATGTTGGGTTTTTTGTGTTTTCCTTTTGGTCTTTTGAGACGGGGTTTCTCTGTGTAGCTCTGGCTGTCCTGGATCTCACTCTGTAGCCCAGGCTGGCCTCGGACTCACAGAGATCCGCCTGCCTCTGCCTCCGGGTGCTGGGATTAAACAAAGCCCGACTCATTTTCTTCATTCTCAAACCACCGCCCACCCACTCCTCTGACTCGTCACTGGCTTTCCCGTAGCTTCAGAGGTGGGCGCTGCTGCTACTTCCCTGCGGGCCGGTCCAGGACTGTGCAGTTCTCGGAACAGGCTGGGGTCCCTGTGCTGTCTGAAGTCAAGTTCTGGGTGGAGTCTCGGCTCAGCAACCAGACCTTGAAGTCCCCGGAGCTATTCCAGAACCTGTCCCACTGGAGTGAGTGCTGTCTTCCCCGTGCCTCCCCCGGGGACACAAGGCGGTCTTGCTGCTTGGGAACACCCCAGCGCCAGGCTCTTGGGTTTCTTCAGGGGCAGCCTCTCCTCTGCTCCCCAGCCCTGTGAGCCCCTCCTGGGAGCTGTGTTTTCGTGACTCAGCCTATCTTTGGCAGAGTCCTGTACTGGGTGTTCGTGCGTGCGTGCGTGAGGATGTGGGTTGTGGGCAGGCTCGGGGACGGATGTGGGCAGCCCAGTGGGGGGACTGCGCACCCTTCCTTCCGCTGGACGGGCGGAGTGAACTCCCAGATGCGGAAAATTAACCTGGGCAGAAAGAAATTCACTTGTCAGCGGGAACATATTCCAGCAAGATGTTTGTTTGCGGGGATGGATAAGGCTGAGGAGGGGACCGAGAGTTTCCTGGTACTCTACCCTGACCACGCCCCCAGCCCCTCACTGGGATTCTAGGCGGGGCTCCACCCTGACCACGCCCCCAGCCCCTCACTGGGATTCTAGGCGGGGCTCCACCCTGACCATGCCCCCAGCCCCTCACTGGGATTCTAGGCGGGGCTCCACCCTGACCATGCCCCCAGCCCCTCACTGGGGTTCTAGGCGGGGCTCCACCCTGACCACGCCCCCAGTCCCTCACTGGGATTCTAGGCGGGGCTCCACCCTGACCACGCCCCCAGCCCCTCACTGGGATTCTAGGCGGGGCTCCACCCTGACCACGCCCCCAGCCCCTCACTGGGGTTCTAGGCGGGGCTCCACCCTGACCACGCCCCCAGCCCCTCACTGGGATTCTAGGCGGGGCTCCACCCTGACCACGCCCCCAGCCCCTCACTGGGGATTCTAGGCGGGGCTCCACCCTGACCACGCCCCCAGCCCCTCACTGGGGATTCTAGGCGGGGCTCCACCCTGACCACGCCCCCAGCCCCTCACTGGGATTCTAGGCGGGGCTCCACCCTGACCACGCCCCCAGCCCCTCACTGGGATTCTAGACGGGGCTCCACCCTGACCACGCCCCCAGCCCCTCACTGGGGATTCTAGACAGGGCTCCACCCTGACCACGCCCCCAGCCCCTCACTGGGATTCTAGACGGGGCTCCACCCTGACCACGCCCCCAGCCCTCACTGGGATTCTAGGCGGGGCTCCACCCTGACCACGCCCCCAGCCCCTCACTGGGATTCTAGGCGGGGCTCCACCCCTGACCACGCCCCCAGCCCCTCTCTGGGATTCTAGGCGGGGCTCCACCCTGACCACGCCCCCAGCCCTCACTGGGATTCTAGGCGGGGCTCCACCTCTTATCATTCCCCCAGCGTTTCGTTCTTTAAGGCTTATTTATTTAATTTTTACATGTATGTGTGCTTTGCCTGCATGCCTGGTGCCCAGGGAGGCCAGAAGAGGGCGCTGGAACCCCTGGAGCTGCAGTTACAGACAGTTGTGAGCTGCCATGTGGGTGCTGGGAACCGAAGCTGGCTTCTCCCAGGTGCTCTTAAGCTCTGAGTCACCTCTCCAGCCCCTTAATACACTCTATTTTTTTAAAATTGTTGTATTGGGGACACAAGTCAGCAGGTAGACAAGAGCCTAAAGTATGTGGAGCCCTAAGATTTCGTCCCAGCACCCCATAAATCAGTCATGGGGTGCACTCTTGTCATGCCTGCTCTTGAGAGGCAGGAGGATCATGAGTTCAAGGCCAGCCTCAGCCACAGGAGACCCTGACCGAATAAACCAAAACAGAAGCTGAGACAAACCCCTGTCCCCTAACTCTGGGTACAGCTCCGGCCTCAGCTAGGTGTGCAGGGGTCTCTCATCAGGGCGACCCCACGGGTCGCACCGGGCACACTTTCTGATTTGCACTCAAGTCAGGGGTGTATCCCCCCACAGTCAAGGTCAGCCCGCCTCCAGGAGACATCAAAGTGTCTCATGCAGACGGCCAGTTACGCCTGGATTGGAATGTTTCTGATGAGGTCCAGGCTGAGGTGCAGTTCAGACGCCGGACGCCCACAACAAATTGGACATTGGTGAGTGTGTTTCCCAGGTCAAAGGTCACCTTAGCACCATCAATGTCACCCAGTTGTAGTCTTCATCCAGTCCTGGGATCTGATGTGGCCTCCCTGCTCCAGCCCCCCCCAGTCCTGGGATCTGATGTGGCCTCCCTGCTCCAGCCCCCCCCAGTCCTGGGATCTGATGTGGCCTCCCCACTCGGGCAGGTCAGCCCTCCTCCCCAGTGGCATCCTTTTACCTTCCCGTCAACATCATGCTTCTTTGACACACTGCCTTTCCCTGCTGGGTCCCTACAGTCCAGCCTGTTGCCTGTGTACCTCAGTGTGCGTGAGGGCTAGCCCAATCCGCCCACACTCAACCTGGCATCACAGAGCAGCACCTCTTGTTACCCCCAGACTCCGTTTCTCCTTTGCTCCTCTCTCTCAATCCCTCCTACTCACTCCTCAGCCACTCTCGTCCCGTGCCCATCACCCCATTCTATGATCCTACCCAGGCCTCAATTTTCCTCTCAGATAAACAGGGTCAGAGGAGCTGGGCCTGGCAGCACCCACCTCTCACCCGGCACCCGGGAGGTGCTGGAGGGAGGCTCTGGGACTGAGCTATCAGCCGCACAGTGAGATCCAGGCTCCAAGAGCACAACAGAAAAGTCTCTACGGCTCGTTTCTGGGCCACGAAGTTTAAACCAGTCATGCATCCAATCTCTTTCTCTTTTAGGGTGACTGTGGACCCCAGGATGACTCTGGCTTAGGTGTGATTGGGGACACTCACGGCAGCAGGTCTGGTGAGCATTAATGAATGTCGGGCTCATCCTGCCCTTGTGGCTCAGAGTAGGTTTATTCCTGTAATCCACAGACTGAGGGGTAAAAGAACCAGAGTTGTGGTTTGGGGTGGGGGTGGTCTGGGGGTGGTCTGGGGTGGGGGGGCAGGGCTCCAGCAAAGGAGCAGACGCGGCCAAAGAGGGACCCAGGGACAGTGGAGCACTCGGTGTTGGTCAGCCCCAGTATACTCTCACTGTCATACCCTGCCTCTACGCAGAGTCCTGCCTCTGCCCTTCGGAGACCATGGCCCAGGAACTCCAGATACGGCGGCGGCGGCGGCTCTCCTCGGGGGCCCCTGGGGGTCCCTGGAGCAGTTGGAGCATCTCTGTGTGTGTTCCACCTGGTGAGAGGCCCCGGGCTACGACACCAGGAAAGGGTCCACAGAGCCATGTGGGATGTACATGCCAATCATCCCAACGCCAGGAAGGCTGAGGCGGGAGGTTGTGCTTTTGAGGTCAGCCTGGGCTCCATAGCCAGACCCTCTCTCAGAAGGAACAAAGGATGTGGAAGCAAGTTTCAGACATCAGGCCCGGGAGGGGCGGGAGAGGCTCCACTGGCTGGCCTCTGTCTTCCCATCCCAGCCACCCAGTCCTTCCTGTTTCGGGGACTGTCCTTGCAGAACCCTTTCCCCAGCCTGAGGTCAAGTTCCTGGTGAAGCCCCTGGGCCAAGATGGAAGGCGGAATCTGACCATGCAGGCACAGGTGACTGGGCCAGCCTGGGCTGTGGTTGGCCCGGGCAGAGGAGGAGGAAGTGACGCAGAGGAGAGGCGGGGGTGGCAGAGGCCACAGGTTTTGGGGTCACCTCTGGAGGTTGGCTGGGCGTGGTGGCCAGCAGCTGTCACCACAGCACAGGGGAGGTGGTCGCAGGAGGGGGAGGCATTGAAGGTCATCCTCGGCCAGCCTGGGCTACGTAAGCCCCTGTCTCTGTCAGTGACGGGGAGCTGCGGGGACGGTGTGAGCAGGGAGGGCATGGCCCTGGAGTCCTGGGCTCTCCAGGCTGTGTCCTGGGTCCCCATGCCCGTCTCCTGCTCTGCAGGCCTTGCTGCCCGCTGTCCCCGAGGGTTGCCAGGGAGTCAGGCCTGGTGTGCAGGCGCGGTACTTGGTGCGGGTGCACATGCTGTCTTGCACATGTCAGAGGAAGAGCTTGAAGACCGTGCCCCTGGGCAAGACGCTGAAGCTCTCCGGGGCCGCCTACGACCTGGTAGTGGTCACCAAGACTCGCTTCGGCCTCAGCTCCAACCAGACTTGGCACCTTCCTGCCCAAAATTTCTCAGGTGCCAGGGGCCGGGGGCCGGGCCACGAGGGCGGCGGGTTCCATCCTGCACACGGAGGACGTGCGAGGCCCGCGTCCGTCCGTCCGTCCGTCCCTCACACACAGGGCGCATCGGAAACTCAGTCATCCAGATGCGTGTTTAATTTTACTGGGACCACAGAGCCGGCTCGGCGGCCCGCCAACCTCCAGCTCCAGCCCGGCGATCTGACGCCCTCCTCTGGCCTCCGTGGGAGCTGCACACGCTGGACGGCCAGTTTTAAAGTTCTGACCGGCGGGCTGTACTGTGGCCAGCGCCCGTCCCCACCCGCAGGATGATGGGAAGTGTTATTGCGTGCTTTCTGAGGCTGGCCTGGAACTCAGGCTCCTCCCTCAGCCTCCCAAGTGTTGGGGTGACAGGCTTGTGTCGCGTTCCACCGTGCACATTTTACTGAGCTACTTTTCCGGGAAAGTTCACCGTTTCCTGTGGGCACACTTGCCTGGGTGTGTGCCTGGAGGACAGAGGCCCGGGGATCGAACTCAGTCTGCCAGGCCTGGCAGCAATGGCCTTTACCTACTTTGCCATCTTGGCAGGCCCTAAAATATTTTTATCTCCCAAAAGGGAGACCCATGGTTGGGCACCGTGGCTCATAACTGTCACCCCAGCACCCAAGAGGCAGAGGCAGGAGGATTCCAAATTCCAGGCCCCACGGTAACACCTGTCTGAGAACTGCAAGAGCAGACTCCTGCCACCCTCCTAGCCTTTGGCCTCTCATTAAACTTGGTGCCATGTACCCGGCGCCCCTGAGCCTGCGGCCACAGTGCTCAGCCAGGCCAGGAGCTCACACACGGGCTGGCAGCGCAGCAGCCTGTTGGCGCTTGGTTGAGTCAGGGCGTTGGTGGGTACACACAGGCAGGTGACTCTCCCATGTGCCTCAGCTTCGTGTGTGTGTGAAATAGGGTGGTGGTGGCGCACGCCTGTAATCCCAGCACTCAGGAGGCAGAGGCAGGCGGGTCGCTGTGAGTTCGAGGCCAGCCTGGGCTACAGAGTGAGGTCCAGGACAGGCGCAAAGCTACAGAGAGAAACCCTGTCTCACAACAAAAACGAGAACAAAAGATCAGAGTCCCACTTGTAAACAGGTGCCTCCTGTAAAGTATCAGCCTGGCATACAGTTGGTGCTCAGTAAATGCTAGTTGATCTCCTCAGAGCTGGGGGCCGGGTGTGGGTCTGTGATCACCCTTTGTCCCACCCAGAGCTGCTCCCAGAGATGAGAGCCCTGAATGTCAGCGTGGAAGGCAACGCCACCTCCCTGCACTGGGCAGCCCAGGCTCCAGGCACCACCTACTGCGTTGAGCGGCAGGCACGCGGCCAGGGCAGGCGCCACACCCACTGCGCCCTGATTGCGCCCCAAGACGGGGGCCCAGCCACGGTGGGTACGTCACTCTGGAAACCCATGGCCAGCTCCAGCCTCCAGGGGCGGTGCAGCGGGAAGCCCAGGGAGGTGCCCTCACTTTCGCAGTCACACCCTGGGCATAATGAGTCTCACATACCCTGGTGATGTAAACATCCCCCTGGCAGGGAAGGTGGCGATTCACAGTTGCTGGTGGCGAGGTGATGAGGTCTGGAGAAGGAGCCGGATCAGACTGGCAGTGTCTTTTTCTGAGACTTTCTGCTCTGAGCTGGGCTGGAGCCTGGGGGCACACTTTGGGGGTCTCAGAGAGGCCCAGCAGAGGCTGTGGAGCTGAACTCCTCCCACAGCTGTGTAGAGGCTGGAGGAATGGGATGAGGGATCCAAGAGAAGAGGCATAAGGGCTTTGAAGCCTGAGTAGGAGTTTTCTGGGGGGTTGGTTCCAGAAGACAGCACACACACCCCACCCACCCCACCCCTGCTCTGCTGGCCCTTCCAGTGACGCACAGCTGGAGCTCAGAGCCTGGCCTGGTCCAGGAGGAGTGTTACCACCTCACTGTCTTTGCCTCCACGAACCCAGAGAAGCCATTGCTGTGGTCCACGGTCCTGTCCAGTTACTACTTCGGGGGTAACAGTGAGTAACTCTGATCTGGGGTTCTTGGTGACCTTGGAGTGTCTGTCACCTGACACATGGGCAGAATCAGAGCTGTGGGCAGAGCCGGGGCTGTGGGCGGAACTGAGGCTGTGGGCGGAGCCGGGGCTGTGGGAGGAACTGAGGCTGTGGGCGGAGCCGGGGTTGTGGGCAGAATCAGAGCTGTGGGTGGAGCCGGGGCTGTGGGCGGAACTGAGGCTGTGGGCGGAGCCGGGGCTGTGGGTGGAGCCGGGGCTGTGGGCGGAACTGAGGCTGTGGGCGGAGCCGGGGTTGTGGGAGGAACTGAGGCTGTGGGCGGAGCCGGGGTTGTGGGCAGAATCAGAGCTGTGGGTGGAGCCGGGGCTGTGGGCGGAGCCGGGGCTGTGGGCGGAACTGAGGCTGTGGGCGGAGCCGGGGCTGTGGGTGGAGCCGGGGCTGTGGGCAGTGCAGGGGCTGTGGGCGGAGCAGGGGCTGTGGGCGGAGCAGGGGCTGTGGGCGGAACTGAGGCTGTGGGCGGAGCCGGGGCTGTGGGCGGAACTGAGGCTGTGGGCGGAGCCGGGGCTGTGGGCGGAACTGAGGCTGTGGGTGGAGCCGGGGCTGTGGTCAGAGCCAGAACTGTGGGCGGAGCCGAGGTTCCGGCTGTGGGCAGGCAAAATGCTAGCGCTATGGGTGGAGCCACGTCAGTGGGTGTGGCCAAGGCTATATGTAGAACCCAATGAGGGCGTTAGGAAGGTGGGCGGAGCCAGGGCAGTGGGTGGGGCCTGGCGGTCATCGTGGTGGGCGTGTCTGCCTGTGGTCTGGTGGGCGGGGCCGCGGTGGGCGGGGCCTCCGCCAGCAGCCCCACAGCTGACGGTTTTGTGCAGCTTCGGTGGCCGGGACCCCGCGCCAAGTGTCGGTGAGGAAGCACAGCGCGGACTCGGTGTCCGTGGAGTGGACGCCGTCCCCGCTGGGCGACTGCCCGGGGGTCCTGACTCGATACGTCGTGCGCTGCGAGGCCGAGGACGGCGAGTGGGCGTCAGGTGCGCTGGGCGCGTGGCCGGACCGGCTGTGCGGCGGCCAGTCCTCCCACGGCTCCGGGCTCCTCATCACACCACCGCTTCTGCCTTTACACCTTCTGATGTCGTGTTTGTTGACTCGGTTGCCGTGTGTGGTGACGGTGTCCGCGCAGCACGCGTGGGCCAGAGGACAGCGTGCGGGCGCCCTGGGGTCGCACTCGCATCAGGCCGGGCGGTGAAGGCCTCCTCCGGGACTCCCCAGCCTGCCTGGCTTTTCGATGTTTTGAGTCTCCACATTTGGGGCAATCCTCGCGTCTCAGCTTCCCCAGGCCCTGCGCTGAGCCCGCGCCCTGCGCTTGACCACTGTCACCTCTCACAGCCTCCCTTTGCTGGCTGATGGTTTTAGGTGTCCCGTGTGTCCTGGGCCGCCCCGCGGGTCCTGGAACGCTCCCTAACCCTCGCTGCCTCCCCCGCAGAGTGGGTCGTGCCGCCCGCGAAGACGCAGGCCACGCTGCGGGGACTGCGCCGCGGCGCGGTGTACCGGGTCCGAGTGCGAGCCGACACCGCGCGGCTGCCAGGCGCCTGGAGCCCCGCGCAGCGCTTCCCCCTCGGTGAGTGGGGAGAAGGGGCGCAGCCGCTGCTTGCCCAGCCTGCGCAGCCCGGGTGGGGGTCCCCGGAGCTTTCCCTGGGCCCCCGGCCTGCCTCGCCTGCCTGAAGTACTTGCTTCCCCCACTTGTCAAACTCCTATTCACCCCTCAAAGCCAAGCTCCGTCTCGGGAGCTCTCCCTGCCTCTGACCGCCCTCCGCCCTCTTGGCTCCGTGGGTTGCTGCTGGTGTCTTCCCCGTCAGGCGGCTCCTGGGGGCGGGGAGCGGGCGCACCTCTCTCAACCCAAGTTGTCTGGCCCCCAGAGGTGCAGATTTCCCGTTTGGCCGTCATTGTTGCGTCCCTGGGGAGCTTCGCCAGTGTCCTCCTCGTGGGCAGCCTCGGATACGTCGGTCTGAACAGGTACCTCGCCTGTCTCCTCCGACATGGACGTGTAGCGCAAAGTGTGCGTCTGCCTGGCACTGAGTGCGCGGGACTCGGTCCACACCACACCCAGGCAACACACCAGGGAAGAAACAGAGGTCCCCTGACCTGCCACCCTTTGTTCCCAGGGCAGCCTGGCGCTTGTGCCCACCCCTGCCCACCCCCTGTGCCAGCACGGCTGTGGAGTTCCCTGGCAGCCAGGGCAAGCAGGTAAGTGTTCTTTTCAGCTCCTGACTGTTGTTTGGTGCGTGCTGCTGGCAGTGAATTGCAAGGCTCACCAAAGCCAGACACGCGGGGGATCGTCTAGAACCCATCACAGAAGCAGAACTTCAGTGGCTCGTTCAGAAGGGGAACTTGAAATTCAAACACAGGCCCGGCCCCGCCCACAGCCCGACTTCAATCTGTCCTGGCCCCGCCCGCGTCACCGCCCGGCCCCGCCCACAGCCCGGTCACCGCCCGGCCCCGCCCACAGCCCGGCTTCACTGTCCTGGCCCCGCCCACAGCCCGGCTTCACAGTCCTGGCCCCGCCCGCGTCACCGTCCGGCCCCGCCCACAGCCCGGCTTCACTGTCCTGGCCCCGCCCGCGTCACCGCCCGGCCCCGCCCACAGCCCGGTCACCGCCCGGCCCCGCCCACAGCCCGGCTTCACTGTCCTGGCCCCGCCCGCGTCACCGCCCGGCCCCGCCCACAGCCCGGTCACCGCCCGGCCCCGCCCACAGCCCGGCTTCACTGTCCTGGCCCCGCCCACAGCCCGGCTCTGCCCTCCTTTCCAGGCGTGGCAGTGGCGCGGCCCCGCGGACTCCCCGGAGGTGGTGTACCCGCGAGAGGCGCTGGTGGTGGAGGTGGCCCGGGACGCAGATGACGGGACGGGGCCGCCCCAGGACAACCCTGCCTTCCCGGACACCGCGCGGCCCCTGGAGCCCGAGGGACTCCCGCTGCTCCGCGGCGGTCTTTGGTGGACCCCGAGGGCCGAGGGGCCAGGACCCGCCACCCGGCCTGCGCGGCAAGGGGACTGACGGGCGGCAAGGGGACTGACGGGCGGCAAGGGGACTGACGGGCGGGGTCGCCTCGGCCGCCCGCCCCGCCCAGCCGGCCGGCGAGGGCGAGCGGCTCACCGGAGGCCACGCAGCGTCGGCGGCTGCAGACCCCCAGCTGCAGCGCCTCCCCCTCGGCTGGGAGGGCACCTAGAGACCGCAGCGCGGGGCAGCTGCCTCTGCGGCCCGGCCTGATGTGCTGCGTGCAACCCCAGGAGCACCAGACGGCGTCTGGATGTCCCGGGCTCCCGAGCACTTAATAAACGGGCGTCGGAGGGACGGACAGCCTGGCCGGTCCCGCTTCCCGCTTCCCGCTTCCGCGTGGCCGCCAGGGGGCAGCAGCGGCCTCCGGGCCTCCCGGCTTCAGCCCGGTCCTGACTCAGCCGCCCCGGCGCCGGGGTGCGGGTTCTGGGGGTGGGGGGCCGAGCTCCGGAGGACACGGCCGCGCGTGGGAGTCAGCCACCGGCGCCGGCCGCGCGCGGTGACCGGGACTTCCGCCCAGTTCCCGGCCGGGGAGAAGCCACTGCGTGTCCAACAGGCTTCGCAGCCAGAGTGACAGCCTCGGACCCACCAATGAGGAGCTGGGGGCGTGGCTCAGGGGCAGAGTGACGGCCTCGGACCCACCAATGAGGAGTTGGGGCGTGGCTCAGGGGCAGAGTGACGGCCTAGGACTCCCGTGAGAGGCGAGGCTGGGGGCGTGGCTCAGGGGCAGAGTGACAGCCTCGGACTCCCGTGAGAGGCGAGGCTGGGGGCGTGGCTCACGGGCAGAGTGACAGCCTCGGACCCACCAATGAGGAGCTGGGGGCGTGGCTCAGGGGCAGAGTGACGGCCTTGGACCCACCAATGAGGAGCTGGGGGCGTGGCTCAGGGGCAGAGTGACAGCCTCGGACTCCCGTGAGAGGCTGGGGGCGTGGCTCCAGGTTAAAGGGTGAAAGAAGATCCTGGGTTCCGTCTATGACAAGACCAGAAAGGTGAAGGGAAAGGGTCGCAGAGAGAAGTAAACCAAGGAAGGAGGGGAAAGAATCCGCTCTCATCACCACAGGTCCGAGCAGCGGGTTCGCAGTGACCAGGCAGTGTGCAGAGAAATAGTGTGCTCCAGGCACACCGCGGACTATTACTCCGCAGTGAAAAGGAAAGAGGCGCTGACATACGTTGGAAAACTCAAAATTAGAATGCAGGTGATTGACAGCAGCCAGTGCAGAGCCCCTGGTGAGTGACCCATCGGCCGGAAGTGTGCGGAGCGGTCTAATCCCCAGACAGGAGCCGCTCACGGCGTTTGGTGAGGAAGGTTTGGAGTTAGTCACGAGTGCTATGTGCACACCGAGTGAATGTGCTAATGTCACCGGGCTGTGCACCTTAAATGAGCCGGTGTGTGGCGTGCGAGCGCAGGGACTTAAAATCGACAGCGTCAGGGCGCCGGGGCCCAGCGCGTGCCCGGCGTGTCCCCAGGGCTGACAGTCCACCCACCCTGCAGGCGCGGTGTCGGGGGAACCGAGGCGGCTCCTGCCCTGCTCTCGACAGGCCCCACCTGCGCCGCTCGGACCCGTGCCCTCGCTCCCGCCGTCCTCACCACCACGGCCGCAGCGCGCCCGCCCCCGGGATCCCCACCTGCACCCCACCCCGTCGCGGCTCCGTCTGTCAAACTTAGGGGAGCAGTGGCTGCATCTGCGTTTGCCCCGTGAGTGCCGGGCATGCAGTCCGCAGGCGTGTTTGCTCTGGCGGGGCCTGAACCCAAGGACGTCCTGCACGCAAGGAATTCACTCCGCCCTGACCACGCCCCCGCCCTCCTGGGATTCTGGGCGGGGCTCCACCCTGACCACGCCCCCAGCCCTCACTGGGGTTCTAGGCGGGGCTCCACCCTGACCACGCCCCCAGCCCCTCACTGGGATTCTAGGCGGGGCTCCACCCCTGACCACGCCCCCGGCCCTCACTGGGATTCTAGGCGGGGCTCCACCCTGACCACGCCCCCAGCCCCTCACTGGGATTCTAGGCGGGGCTCCACCCCTGACCACGCCCCCAGCCCTCACTGGGATTCTAGGCGGGGCTCCACCCTGACCACGCCCCCAGCCCCTCACTGGGGTTCTAGGCGGGGCTCCACCCTGACCACGCCCCCAGCCCCTCACTGGGATTCTAGGCGGGGCTCCACCCTGACCACGCCCCCAGCCCCTCACTGGGATTCTAGGCGGGGCTCCACCCTGACCACGCCCCCAGCCCCTCACTGGGATTCTAGGCGGGGCTCCACCCTGACCACGCCCCCAGCCCCTCACTGGGGATTCTAGGCGGGGCTCCACCCTGACCACGCCCCCAGCCCCTCACTGGGATTCTAGGCGGGGCTCCACCCTGACCACGCCCCCAGCCCCTCACTGGGATTCTAGGCGGGGCTCCACCCTGACCACGCCCCCAGCCCCTCACTGGGGATTCTAGGCGGGGCTCCACCCTGACCACGCCCCCAGCCCCTCACTGGGATTCTAGGCGGGGCTCCACCCTGACCACGCCCCCAGCCCCTCACTGGGATTCTAGGCGGGGCTCCACCCTGACCACGCCCCCAGCCCCTCACTGGGATTCTAGGCGGGGCTGGGATGGCAGCTGTCCAGTCCACTGTCTCTGAGTCTCTACCGCCACTCCGTCCGCCCCGTGTGCCCTGCCCCGCCCTGCCCCGTCCTGCCCCGCCCTGGGCTGACCCGCCCTGCCCCGTCCTGCCCCGTCCTGCCCCGCGCTGCCCCGCCCCGCCCCGCCCTGCCCCGTCCTGCCCCGCCCCGCCCTGCCCCGTCCTGTGACAGCAAACAGCAGCTTCCCTCCACTTTCCAACTGCGGCCTGGAGGAGCGGGTCACACAGTCGGTCGACAAACATCTCAGAGCGGCTCAGGCCGCGTCACGGCTTCTCTCAGCCTCAGTTTCCCTTTTACAGGAGTAGGGACATCAACACACTTGGGGTCTGTGAAAGGGAGCCACCGCTCGCGGCGCTTGTGTGAAGCGGGGCTTCTGCCTGCAGCTGTCTGTCTGTCTGTCTCACCCCGACCCCTCGGACTCAGTCGCGGAGCCCTCAGTGGCAGCCCCAGGCCCCATCCCGACTCCGTGGTCTCCCTGGCCTTGGCCCGAGTGAGCAGGCCGCACGGGTCTCCGCCAGGGCAGGGCTCTGGTCCTTCCCGGCGCTGGCTGACGGCGGCCCTGTCCTGGGCCACTTATCACCGTGACATGGCGTGTCCGGTGTCTTTCTCGCGCACATACCCCAGTACAGGGAAAACGTGTGCTCGGCGCACACAGCCCGCCCAACCGTGCCGAGCAGGCTGAAGCCCGTGCCTGCTGTGCCACACGTCCTCACATCGGACGATGGGGGCTTTAAGGGTCAGGAGCTGAAGAGGGCTTCCTGGAGGAGGCGGTTTGGGGGCCAAGGCTGGGTGTGTGGAGGGTGGCCGAGGTCATCTCTGTGCCCTGTGGAGCGTCCCCTCCCTGAGAGCATGCCCTGCCAGGGGCTGGAGAGCCCAAGCATGGGGGACTTCTGTGGATTGTGAGAGCTGCCGAGACTTCACAGGCAGAGAAACTGAGGCTCAGAGCCGAGCCATTCCTGCTAACCCGCTCATCTGCCAGGCCCCACACAGCCTGCCTGGGGACTTTCTCATGGGTGGAGACAGTGGCAGCCGGTTTCACAAGTGGCTGCAGGCTGGTATCGGTTTGCAGATGGCACACCGGATCACACCGCCTGGGGCGGCCGGGGACATTGGCTCTGCCACCGTGTACTGGAGGAAACAGGGCACTGGGCTGTGGCCCAGGGACAGGGAGGGAGGAGCCTGGGCCGAGCATGACCCCCCACCCCAGTCACAGCCACCTGTGGTGAGGGGCGCAGGGCCTAGGGCCCGAAGACACGGCCTGGAGCAGGGAGCACGACACACGTCTTTCTCTGGGGACTCGGTAGTGGACTTGGACTTTCTGAAGCCTCAAGTGCGTCCCACCTTCCAACCCGTGTAAATGTCCTGAGTGGATTCGTGAGGACACAGGAGCAGCACTGACTTTGAAGCTTCCACCAATCAAATGGTGGGCACTGGTGTGGGAGTCTCCTCTCTCAGATCCTCTGGTCTGGCAGCCATTTGCCCATGGTGTTCCCTTGGGTGTGAACGCCAGGGCTCTCGTGTGCGGCATAGGAGTTCTTTATGTGTGCTGTATGCTGTTCCTTCATTGACTGAAGACAACCTCCTGGATTTCCTTTATGTTGTGATGAACACCATGACCAAAAGCAGCTTGGGAAGGAGAGGGTTTACTTGCTTTACACTTTCAAGAAGTCAGAACAGGGACTCACCCAGGGCAGGAACCTGGAGGCAGGAGCAGATGCAGAGTCCATGGAGGAGTGATGCTCAGCTGCTTGCTCTCTCTCTCTCTCTCTCTCTCTCTCTCTCTCTCTTCTTTTCTTTTTTGTTTTTAAATATGGAACGCTTCACGAATTTGCGTGTCATCCTTGCGCAGGGGCCGTGCTAATCTTCTCTGTATAGTTCCAATTTTAGTATATGTGCTGCTGAAGCAAGTGAGCACTCAGCTGCTTTCTTATAGAACCCAGGACCACAGTGGGCTGGGCCCTCCCCCATTATCAGTCAAGAAAAAGCCCCGCAAGCCAATCTGGTGGTGGCATTTTCTCAGCTGAGGTTCCTCTTCCCAAATGACTAGCTTGTGTCAAGTTGACAAAAACCACCACACCAACAGATGCTTACAGTGAGGTCACATCCCAACGAAACCATCGTAAGTAGAAAATATCAAAAATGCACACAAAGCCTGGCTTTTCTTGGCAGGGTGGGGTGGTTCAAATTTCATTCCTCGGGGCTCAGTGGTTAAAGCACCAGCTGCTCTTGCAGAGGACCCGGTTCAGCTCCCAGCCTCACATGGCAGCTCACAAGCATCTATGACTCTGGGTACAGGGAATCCAGCGCTCTCTTCTGGCCTCTGCACAGTGAACTCATGTGCACACACACAGTTGTGAAAAAAACGTTAAGACCTCAGCCAGAGCATCACAGACACAGCAGCTGTTACTTTGCTCTTTATCCGTCCATTGTTTTTTCATGGCCTATTGTGATGAGCAAAAAGATCTAATTTTTTTTTTTTTTTTTTTTTTGGTTTTTCGAGACAGGGTTTCTCTGTGTAGCTTTGCACCTGTCCTGGAACTCACTCTGTAGCCCAGGCTGGCCTCGAACTCACAGAGATCCGCCTGGCTCTGCCTCCCGAGTGCTGGGATTAAAGGCGTGCGCCACCACCACCCAGCTTTTTTTTTTTTTTGGGTAGACATGATTTTTAAAAAATTATTTATGTATGTTAGCGTGTGTGTATGTGTGTATGTGTGTGTGTGTGTGTGTGTGTGTGTGTGTGTGTGTGTGTGTGCATACTTGCACTCATGCCTGCGCACATGTGGAAGCTGGGGTAGGGAAGGGGGTCAGCATCTGGTGTCTTTCCCTGCGGCCACAGCCTCCCTTCTCATTGCATGTTTACTAATCTACTCGAGGGCTTGTGCAGAGGCGACTTTTGGGAGTCGGTTCTCGCCTTCTGCTGGGTAGGGCCTGGGACTCGAACTCTGGCAGTCAGGCTTTGCAGCAAGCACCTTTGCCCTCTGAGTCTCCTGCCAGCCACACCTTGTTCCTTGGGACAGTGTCCCTCACAGTACTGACCCCTGTGGCCCTGCTGTGTCTGCTCCCAGTGCTGAGATTACAGTTGCACCCAACTCTTATTTATTTATTATTATTTATTTATTATTTATTGTTGTGGGGGTCTTTTGGGGGGGAGGTTACAGACAGGGTTTCTCTGTGTGGCCCTGGCTGTCCTGGATCTCCTATGTAGACCAGGTTGGCCTCGAACTCACAGAGTCCCTCTTGTGTGCCACCACGGCCTGGCTTGCACCCAGCTTTTAAGTGTATATTAGGGATTTGAACTTAGATCCTGATGCTTGCACAGCACAGATTTTTCTCCCATGCTATCCTTATTTAAATCTGTATACATTACTCTTTTTTTTTTTTTCTTCAGTGTTTTTGGGACAGCATTTCTGCTGTGGGCCACAGGAATATACCATAAGAACTCAGCTGGTTATGGCAAAGTCACTACCTGGAGGGATCAGGGAATTCCTCCAGAGGAAGCCAAATTCCAAGGAGTTTTTGGTGTTATTTGGCTTGTTATACATCAGTTGTATTCTGTTATGGAAATCATGTGTGCCTTCACAGTTTTCCCAATTGACTTTTCCCTAAGAAGAGCTAACAGTGTGAACTGATTACTCTCTGGACATACACATTCCAGGACTTTGGAGAACAGCCTCAGGAAAGGCTTCCTCTGGAATCAGATATCTCCCTTAGCCACTTTCAAAGACTAACAGTGATATGCTAACCGGTCACTAGCACTCAGTTGACCTTCTCTTTTACCACTCCCATTTTGGATTATTAAAAGAAAGCCTGGTGGTCACTGCCGGAGGGAAAATTCTTACCTGCCTTTATGACCCAGTAGAATTCAAGCCTGGTGACCTTGCTCGACCAGGGGCTTGATATAACTGGATTCTGGGGAGACTTAGGTAGAACGTGGAGAACAGAGGAGAACTAGATGGCTAAGAACTTGAGAGGAACAAACTGAGATGGGGAAGAACTAGATTGAAGGGCTAGAAGAGAGTACTAGAGGAACGAGATGGAAGATGAGGAAGAGCCAGATGGGGAAGTCCTAGCTGGGTAAGAACAAGGTGAAAAGGACCTAGGTGAGGCAGAATTAACATGAGAGAATTAAGATAGAACTTAGAGGGAGCAATGGACAAATATAGAGAGAAATCAGGCAAGAAAAGAGCTAGGCATGGGAACAGAACTGAAGCTGTGTAGATAGGATGTTATGCCAGAGGAATTAAAGCAAGTGGACTATAGAGCTCGGTGGGCTGAGATTCTATTTCCCGAAAATAGTCCTCGCCGTCAGTAGTTCTCTCTCCTGAGCCCCTGGGATGTCTAATATTAAGGCTGGCCCCTCTAATATTATACAAGACGTTTCCCTCTAATAGCCCAGGCTGGTCTCAAACTCAACATCCTCCTGCCTCTACTGAGTCCTAGGACTGTGAGCACGCGCCCTCGCACCTGGCCAAAGTCACTCGGGATGCTGGTGCTCCTGGCCACCAGGACAGAAAGACTCCACCTTAGTGTAGAATTCCTGGGCTCCAGAGGCCCCCGATTCCAACGTGCTGGCCGTGCGCCTCTCCCTGTGGCAATCTCTGATGTAACCATGGGCTGTGGAATTGTCCCAGGGTCCAGTAGGACCAGTCTTGCCACCTCACTCTTCCCCAGAAGTGCTGGGCCCTGTGCCGCCCTCTGCTCCGTTTGAAGCTTTTCTTGTTGTTGAGTCAGGGGCTCCCTATGTAGCCCAGGCTGGCCTCAAACTCACTGTATAGCCCAGGATGACCTTGAGCGTCCACTCCCAGCTGTTTGAATGCAGACCACACCAATTCTTTGATGTTGTTGTCTGAGACAAGGTCTCACTCTGTAGTTCTCTGGGTGGTCTGGAACTCACAGCCATCCCCCTGCCTCGGTCTCCCATATGATGACAGGCCTCCATGCCTGGGTAGAGAATGGAATTTTTCCTGGTTTGATGATAGACTTCTCTGGTGATGTAGGAATAAAAAGCAAGTCCCAGGCTGACAATATGGCCGCTTCCTGCCCAGCCTGAGGACCTGGGTTCCATCCCTGGGACCCCCAGGGATTAGGGCAAGAGCTGACTCCAGTAAGCTGTCCCTGATCTCAGCTGTGTGTTCTGGGGCTTCACCCCACAAGTGAACAAGTAAAACTAAAGTGTAATTTAAACACTGAATATTTCAAATAGTCAAGTCCCTTCCTTCCTCCTCCTCTTTTTCTCAATCATGGCATCCCGAAGGCCACAGGCCCTCAGCTCCCACCTCCCTGCAACAACCAAAGCCTTCACCCACACCTTCCCAGAGCATGGCCACACAGGTCCCGGCCTCCACGTGGGCAGGAGCAGGACCCAGTGCACACGCTGTATGAGGCTCTTCTGTACACTGCCTGGTCCTCCAGGCCACACAGTGTCCACCTGGACAGGCCCATCCTGCCCCCATTGTGCTCCTGGTGTCTCTGGGACAGACTTGGGATCTCCCTGGGCCCCAGCCTAGCTTGGATCCTCAAGGTAATTCTGAACCTTTTGGAGTCACAGAAAATTCCAGGCATGTCCAGAAGCCAGGAACGTGCTCTGATCCACTAGCCAGCCCCAGATCCACAACAACAACCTGGCCCTAGTGCTAACCCGTCACAGCCTGAAGCATGGCAACTGCACCTGGGTCTGATCACTTGGGAGGCTGAGGCAGGGGGACTGCTATGAATTAGAAGCCAACCTGGGTTACATAGTGAGACTCTGTTGCAATAGTAATGATAATAATTATCATTATTTGATCCCATTAATAAATTACTTAATCCCAGCACCCTGGAGGCAGAGGCAGATGGATCTCTGTGAGTTTGAGGCCAGCCTGGGCTACATGAGACACTGTCTCAAAACAAAAAGTAACAAAACCCTAAGCAAACAAAAGAGAGAGCAACTGTGTTGCTCCCCAACTTTGTCACCTACCCAAACCCAGGCCAGAGAGCTCATTGTCCCCACAGTGGGAGGGGGGGAGGAAACTGAGGCATGCCTGGGTTTGCAGGGCATCCAGTCCCTGGGGAGCTCTGTGCACCGCCCCGCCCACAGGCACCGGTTGCTATGGAGAGCTGCCACCGTGACCTCCAGCTTGAGTTTCCAAACCATGAGGTTTTTCTTCTTTATTTTTTCATTTTTGGATCAGTGGATGGAAGCCAGGTCTCTGCCCCTGAGCACCACTGAGGCTGGAACACAGCTCCCCAAGCCATCTTGGCCTCTACAACCCCAGGACCTGCCTGGGGCCCTGTTGCCTCTGGAAGGGTCCCTACCCAGGTGTGTCCCTTTGGCAGGACTTGACTAAGTTGTGTGTGTTTATACTGCCTCTGAATATGTTCCTAAAATTATTTTATAATTTATTATATTTATTTATTTTGTCTAGGTGGTAGGGACTGCACATGCCTTGCTGCTCATGTGCAGGTCAGAGGTCATGGGGGTCCCAGGGATGGAACTCAGGTCCTCAGGCTTGGCTGCTGAGCCATTTCACGGCCCCTTCTTGCCTGTTGATGGGAAGCACTCAGCATGCAAATGTCCTGGGGTTGCAGAGGCTGCAATGCCCCAGCCAGGTCATCTCCCCCAGGCACGTTCTCTGCAACACCTTGATCCAGCAAGGCTGAGGCAGGAGGATTGGGAGTTTCAGGCCACCCTCAGTCACACAGTGAAACACTGTCTCAAACAGGAGGAAAAAAGAAGGAAAAGAAAGTCTTGGGTTCATCTGAAATGGAGTCAGCTGCAAGCCTGCGTTTGGTGGGTAGACTCGACTCACTTCCACACGCCAGTGAGAAAGCCAAGGCCCAGGGAGGCTGAGAACTGCCCACGGTAGCACAGCCAGATGGCAGACAAGGCTGGACCCCAGCAGAGCACCACCAGCTCCATCACACGTCCTCTCCACCGGACCGGGCAGCTGGCAGCCGACCTGGCCGGGCGGGCCAGCAGCGGCTGGGTTTCACCATCAGCACAGATGTCTGCTGGCACTACCGGCCCGCTCCAGCGTCACTCCTGTGACCCAGTCAGGCTCAGCCGCCTGTCATTTGATACTTGGTAAACACTGTCCCCTGGGGGCAGCGGCAGGGTCAAGGTGGGATTGGGCTTCCGCCAGGGCCGGCGCTGGCCCCCTGCCGCGATGACGTGGAAGCGCTGAATTCTCAAGATCAACAACTTCCCACATTGGCCCCAGAGCCCAGCCCTCCGCAGGCTGAGGCAGGAGATCCACCACGAGCTCCAGGCAAGCCCACTGTCTCAACAAATAAACGAAACAGCTAATTATGTGGTAGAAACCTGGCCCTGGCGCCCTTCCTCTGTCCTGCTGGTCCCCCCGCCCCAGGATGGAGGAACAGTGACCCACCCGGACAAGACACAAACACCCTGAGCCTGTGTGGGGCAGAACCAGGCTGGACAGAGGTGGGGCTGGGAGAGGCAGGCAGGAAGCCAAGCCCAGTGTGGTAGAGAAAAGGGTATAGGGGGATTTTGAAGGTTTCGTGGAAGTGTGCCAGCAAGAATGAGGCATCCTGGCCAGGCGGTGGTGGCGCATGCCTGTAATCCCAGCACTCGGGAGGCAGAGGCAGGCGGATCTCTGAGTTCGAGGCCAGCCTGGGCTACAGAGTGAGATCCAGGACAGGCGCAAAACTACACAGAGAAACCCTGTCTCGAAAAACAAACAAAGAAAAGAAAAAAAGACGAAGGCCCTGGAAAGGGACGTGGCCAAACGGGATCTAGGGCCTGTGCATGGGGCTGGGCGGGTCCCCGGGCCCCAGGAAGCGGCAGGGCCGCAGGAGTACAGAGCCCCTGTGCCCTGACCCCACTCCACCACGGCTTTTTGTTTTGCCCACGCAGGGAACAGCCTGTTCTTCTAGGGCTCTGGCGTTCCTCAGGCAGCCCTGCACCCGGCAGCACCCCCGGCCCGACCACAGTGCCCAGGGAAGAGCCCAAGGCCCACAGTAGCCCGCCCGCTTGGTCCGGAGGGCAGGAGTCCAGAGCTGACCCCTGATCTTGCCCTGGGCCAGAGTTCACAGCTGAGGGAGCACCAGCTCTTGCGGCCTGCTGTCTGCCCTGGACTGCGCAGGCTGTTCCCTGCGGCTGGAACACCCTCCCCCGCGAACTCCTCGTCATCCATCCAAACCCCAACTCCAACGTCTTTCCTCTTTCTAGGACCCCGCAGACAGAGCCCCTCCCGTCCCCATCCCCGAGACCCCGCCCTACCGGCTTGGTGGGACCTGGTCACGTGGAGCCCGGAAGTGGGGCGGGCTGGCGGGAGGGCAGACCCCCCCCCTCCTGGTGCCCCGGCCGTCTCCCTGCAGGGGATTGCTCTCTTCAGGCCCTGTGTCCCCCGCACCGCGCGCCCCAGGCCGGCACCGCGCGCCCCAGGCCGGCACCGCTTCCTCCTCGGCGCTTCTGGGACTTCCCTCGACATCACAAACGAGGCGGAGGGGTCAGGGCTGGGACTCGGCGGGCAGAGCGCTGGCCCAGCACCCAGGAACACATAAACCGTGCAGCCTGTCATGACAGGTGGAGGCAGGGGGTCAGGAGTCCGAGGCCAGCCTGGGCTACACGAGACGTCTCAAAAGCAAACAAAAATGAAAACAAACCCCGGGGCCTGGGGGCCGAGGAGTCAGAGCGGCCGCGGAGCAGGTGCAAAGGCCCTGGGGTTGGGGGCGCGCTGCCTCCTCGGGGAAATCACCGGAGCTGGGAGGGGACGCTGGAGGCTGCGCTGGCGGGAGGTGGGGACAGGGTGTCCTGTAACCAGAGCCCGGCAGGACAGCAGCCCCCTCCCCGGCACCCCAGGGCTTCCTGCTCCGGACAGAATGTGCCCGGGGAGACACAGCGAGACGGCGAGGGCGGCCGTGGGCAGATTCCTGAACGGCCGCCCGGCCGGGCCAGCTGCCAGCGTGCGGAACAAGTGTCTGCGCCCTGCGTGCCTGTCACCCCGGGCGGGCAGAGAAGGGGGCCTGGGGCTTGACGCTGAGCCCTGGCCAGTCAATCAAGGGGTCCCGGGAGCAGGTGCGGGGAGGCGGCCCCGGATCCTGCGGCCGCAGGGTGAAGCCTCGAGGTGGGAGGCGGCTGTGGTCCCCGCTCCTCTCACCCCTCCCCGAAAACCTTCCGTGAGGCTCAGGTGTCGCCCTGGAACTGCCCGTCCTCTCCCGGGACAGACTGCAGCTCAGCGCAGCTGGAAGGGGCCCCGACCACGTGATGGGCCTGGGGTCTGGTGGGGACGGCCCCCGCGGCTGTCCCCCTGGGGCGTCTGTGTGACCCCGGGGGCCCCACGGGTCTGGGATTCCCAGAGACCCTCTGCTCCCCAGAGATGGGCTTAAATAATAATTAATGGAATGGATGTTATTATTGCTACAGCCTCACTAGGTAGCCTCCTGCCTCGACTTCCTAAGTGCTCACGGCTGTGCGGTGCAGACACCACACCCAAGGCAGGGAAGTTACACTCTGAAAACCTTAGAAAGGCAAACACAGAGGTCAGACGATAAAGGGCACCGATCTCAGAGGCCCAGTCTGGTCCTCAGCACCCACCAGGGCTCACAACTGAAGCTGGGTTCCTGGCCCTGAGGCCCCCTTCCCGCCTCTGTGAGCCCCGGTGCAGTAAAACAACAGATGTATCTTTAAAAACAAGTAGCATGCGGAGCTGGTGGGCAGAGGCAGGAGGCGTGTGAGCAGGCCCAGGTAAGGCCCAGTCAGGGTCAGGGCTGCACCGTGGACAAAATAGACTCAGTCTCTCCCACTTTTATATGCTCATCTGTAATGTACAAAAGGTGGTGGATTCTTCAGACACGAGAATGGCAGATCCCCGGCAGGCTGTGATGCGGGGCTTGCCTAGCTCCCGTCTCCCTTTGGTCCCACCAGGCCACCATGTCTGGATCCGGACCCTGAGCAAAGCTTGAGCCTCAGTGGCACATCACACACACAGTGCTGGACTCACCAGTCCTCAAAAGCCGGAGCCCCTGGACCCTCACTGACTTCCCTTACATGTCTGTCCCTGGGCCGTCTGTCCTGCTCACCTTGGTGTGGTCACGTTTAAGACCTGCACACCTGGGCTCCCCACCCTAAGATGGAGGCGGTGGGTGCTCTGTGCTCCAACCATCTCCTCTGTCTTGTCTGCTTGCCGAGCTTCTGTTCAAACGCCAAAGCCTCAGCTGAAATGCCCCCTGGAAGCCTTCTGCCTCCCCTCTGGTATTTGCCCCTGGATTCGCCTCTCCCAGATTGCCGTCCTCTAGGGAATCTAGCACTGGTCAATCGCAGAGACCAGGAAGGCTCGGGGGACAGCCAGTCCACAGAAGTCACGTGCTGCTCCTCAGTGCTGTGCGAGGTCAGAAGACACTCGCCTCACTGTTTTCTGCAAAACCAACTGCCAACTGCAGTGGCCGGAGAATCTTGAACCTGGTACCGAGGTGTCGATTCATACATCAGCAGGTCATGCAGCGCGGCCTCACAGCCTCTGAGAGTGGGTTAGGATCCTCCTGACAGACAGGGTTCCCAGTGAGCCAAGCTGTCCACCCTGCCAGCCCCAACCCCACGCCAGCTCAGGGAACAGCCGTCAGGGGTCACCAGGAGGGTGTGAG
The DNA here is from genome assembly GCF_903995425.1 of Onychomys torridus. NCBI lineage: Eukaryota > Metazoa > Chordata > Mammalia > Rodentia > Cricetidae > Onychomys > Onychomys torridus. Next base: position 62,810,662 of record NC_050459.1, on the reverse strand, counting down.
GCATAGGAGTAGGAGTTCGTTTTCTATCTGAGGCTAGGCCTGCTATGTAGCCCAGGCTGGCCTGAATCTTGTGACCCTGCTGCCTCAGCCTCCCCAGGGACCCTGCTGGCTTATCAGCTTTCTGACCCACCAAGTACCCCACGGAAGCTAGAGAGGGTGCAGGAGCATACCTCAGAGTACAGTGGAGGCGGGCAGTAGCGGAACTCCTGGAGACAGGCAAAGTAGGGTCCTTCCAGGGTCACCCCCGGGTCGCACAGGCCGGGGAAGGGGTCCCGTGAGGCAGCTTGCGGCTGGCTCTCCCCCACCACCTCTGAGTACTCAGGGGGCGCTGGAGGGGAGAGACCGGACGGTGAGGCTCTGGGGCTGGCTTTGGGGAACCCCTGGCGGTGACATGATTATAACTGGACCTTTCCCCTAGGGACAGTGCCACTGCTGCCCAGGCTGACCTCCAACTTGTAGCAATCCTCCTGCCTCAGCTGGGATCTGGGACCCATTTTGGTTTTGACTATTGCTTCCTTTTGTTTTTTGAGACAGGATCTCAGTGCAGAGGGCGCACAGTGACAACAGGTCCACACACAAGTGTCTCGGTTGCTGCATGGCTTTAAAGGCCGGGACGCCACGTGGCGTGGCTTTAGAGGCTGGGTCTCCTAAGCCCTGCCTGGCTTCTGAATTATTAAGTAGTGGAAGTTGGCCTCGGTGTGCAGAGGTGCTGGGGTGCTCGCACAGAGACCCCAGGACTGGAGGGAGGGGCCTTGGACGTGGCTCTGCCCACCCGCGTCCTTGGCGCTGGCAGAGCTCACCCTCTGGCCGCTCCATCCGGGCGCACAGGCCCCAGTTTTGCAGGAAGCTGGCGGAGCGGCTGCCCACGCTGGCCGAGCGGCTGCCCAGGGGGTGCAGGGGGACAGTGCCGATCACCAGTGGCAGCTCCAGCAGCAGCTTCGAAGAGCCTGGGATGTCCACGCAGACCTGCGGGAGCAGCGGATGCGGACTGACCCACCTGCGCCCCCACCCTGGCTGGAACAGTGGGGTGTAGGGCAGCTGGCTGGGTACCTTGAGCGAGTAGTCCACACTGAGCACGCGGCAGTGCAGGATGGACGGGCCCACCGGCGGGATGCGCAGCTCACGGCCGGGCCACAGCGCGCGGTGACCAGGGCCCACGGGCTCCCCGTCCACACTGGCCACCACAGCCCGCTTCTGCTTGTGTGCGCCTCGGGCCATGAAGGTCTGCGTCTGCACGAGGGCGGCGCGGGGCTGCACAGCTCTGGTGGAGCCATTGCCAATCTCCGCGAAGATGGGGATGACCTCGCCTGCAGCACGGGGCAGCTTGCCTCAGTTTCCCCATCGCTAACTTCCCGCTCCAGCAGCGGCCGGCCCCACCTGTTACCTGGGGTGTAGCCCTTGCGGTCGATCTTGGCTGAGAGGGATACAAGGCCCCGGGTGCAGTACCAGGACCGGGCCACCTTCTCCCGGGCGCCAGCCTGCGGCTCCTGTGGGGACACCGAGGGTCACTTGGAGCTTCTATGTCAAAGGGACCCCAGTCTCAGGAAGAAGCTGAGGCAGGGGGATTGGCGCCCGTCCTAGGCCAGCCACCCCTACAAAACGTGACCTTGTCTCAAGAAACAGAGAGATGAATAAAAGAGCAAAGACAAGAAGAGGTGTGTGCGCACACCTCCCATCCCGCCGCGGACCTCTGCAGGCCAGCAGGGCTACACAGAGGCCTGGGCACGCTAAGAAGGAAAGGGAGAGAGAGGAACAAACCTCAAAACCACTACCACAACACCCTGCAAGCCCCGTGCGCCCTATTTGCTAATGGGGCTCCGGAGGCCGAGGGAGGGCAAGACGCTCGCCCAGAGCCCGCGGCAGGGGCCTCGGGGTGTGCACGGCAGGGGCCTCGGGGTGTGCACGGCAGGGGCCTCGGGGTGTGCACCCGCTACGGCAGGTTCCGCGCACCACTAACCCCCAGCTCCGGAGGCCATCCGAGGCCGGGTAGGACCGCACCCCGGCCCGCGGGGCAGCCACATACCAGCAGGGCGGGCGTGTTGATGTCCACCGGCTCGATGACGGTGAACACCTTCCGGGCGCGGCGCGCGGGGACCCAGGGCCGGTGCAGGGTGGCTTTGATGGAGTAGCGGACGCTGCCATGCTTGCCCTCGAAGGATGTCACCAGGGAGCTGGGGTGGCGAGAGTGGGGTTCAGGGTGGGGACGGAGGCACGCGGTGGGGCGTCCCGGGGGGCGCAGAGCCGGCGGCGGGCGACCGCGGGGCTTACGCGGGCAGCTGGAAGCTGAAGGGAAACTCGTGGCGTCCGGCGGGCAGCGTGGCGATGTCCCCCGAGTCTAGGAGCAAGACACCGACTTAGCGGGCGCGGCCGGGCTGCGCGCGGGGCGCCCGGGGTCCTCCGCCCGTACCTGGCGCGAGCAGCGTGGCGCGGTGGTTCACGACTTCCACGCGCTCGCTGTAACTCTGAGTGTACGCCGTGCTGGAGCCCGCGCTGCGCGACTCCGTCCAGTGCGCGCGCGCGCGGCCCCGAGCGCGCAGCCTGAGCGCGCCCACGCGCGCCGCGCCCGCCAGCTCCAGCAGCACCCGGCCCGCCACGGCCTGGCCTCCGTGGAACACAGGCTCGGTGCCCGCGCGCGGCCCGTCCAGCTGTACCACGAAGGCCTTCACCTTGTCGAACAGCATCGCGCTGACGGGCGCGAACCCCAAAGCAGGCCGACCCGGGGCTCGAACGCGCGACAGGGAACGCGGAGAGTCCGGGAGCGCAGCAGGTTCGAACTGCGCCCGCGAAGACGCCGGCCCGCAGGACCCGAAGACCGCGCAGGACCCGCGGCTGCGTCGCTCTTATATGGCGGGGCGGGGGCGGGGCCTGAGGGGAAGGCCGCGCCTACCGGAAGAGGCTCCGTCAAAAACACCAGTAGGGGCGGGTCCCGAGACAGAAAGCCTCGCCCCCTAGGACGGATTGGGCCAATAGCGCGGCGAAGGAATGGCCTGAGGCGAAAGCCGCGCCTCCCGGAACAGACTCCACCAATAGCGCGGCGAGGAGGCGGGGCCTGGAAAGCCTGGCTCTGGGGAACTAGGCCAAAAGTTCCTCCAGGGATTCCGCCAATAGCGTATGCGGGGGGCGTGGTCTGAGGAAAGCCCGCCCCCCGGCCTGCAGCGTCGGGGGGCGTGGCCCTGAGGAAGCCTCGCCCACCGGAACAATGTTCACCAATAGCACGGAGGGGCGTGGCCTCGCCGGGCGGGGTTCTTCGCAGCGCCTCGGTGGGCGGCGAGTCTCGCAGACACGGAGTCAGCGGGGAAACTGAGGCCCAGAAATGGGGCCAGGCCTGAGGCACACAGCTCGGCAGCTGCCACCGTGTTTTCGTCTTGTTTGTCGGGACAGCCCGTGTCAGCCTCCGGCGTGCTGTCGCCCCAGCGCGGCGCCCGACAGCTGGGGACCCCGTCCGCCCGCAGAGGCGGCGTGTGGAGCGCCTGCACGCGGCTCGGGCCCCCGAGACGCGCTGACACTGGGTTCGGGCTCCACTGCGCCCGTCTCGGAGCCTGCGTTTCCCCACGAGCGAGCAGCAGGAGAGGCTCAGGGAGTGCCCTGGTGGACGAGGCCCGAGTCCTGCAGCCGCGCGGCGCCCACGCCGGGTCCCCACGACCCCCAGGCCGCTGCACCGGGACGGCCACACGCCGCCACCTCTCCCGGGAAGTCTGGGTGGCGCCAGCGCTCCCCTTGGTTCCCACAGACCGACCTGCTCGGCCGGGATGAAAGCGCAGCCTCCGCTTCTGCCCGCCCATCTCCGGGTCGGGCACACCGAGGCCGGGTTCGGCTCGGTGCGTGAGGGGCCTGGAGCCCAGAGAGGCGCAGGCGCTGGAGCGGGAACTCCACGGGGGACCCCAGGCTGGCTCATCGCAGGCCGACCCCCACGGTCTCCTCTCCAGTGGGAGACGTCCCCATCCTACCCACAAACACCACCAGACCCTCCCCAACCCCAGGGAAAGACCCAGAGCAGCGGACACTGAAGGCAAACTGAGGCAGGGTTCTGGGTGCGCGGAGACAAGCGGCTTCTTTGGGAATTGGGACCCCACACCTGGACCCACTCGGGTTCCCGGAGCCCGCACGGGGCCGGAAGCCCCACTTCCATCCCGTGTGACCTCTACGTCTGGGTCGTCGTAGGCCTGAAGTGGGGACGCAATCTGAGCACGACTCCCCAGGACGGGCGGGCGTCCCTCCGGAGACCCCACGCCGGCAGCCCTGCTTTCTGGGACAGTCTCTTGTAGCCCAGGCTACCCTCAAACTACTGTGAACTATCCTCCTGCCTCAGGCTCCCCGGTCTGGGAAGACAGCCGTGTGCCTGCTGGCAATCCCCCTGCCTCAGCTTCCCGAGTGTCCGCTGCCTAGGGCGCCCCGCCTCTGCCAGCAGCGCCCGCGTCCCGCCTTCCTGCCCCAGCTCGCTCTTACTGGGGGACTCCTCTGCCCCGCCCCGCCCCCCGCGACGCCCCCACCTCGGGTCCTGCCCCGAACCTTTGTACGTGCAGAGTCTGAGCAACTGCCGGTCTCTCCTCCACGCCCAAATGTCACCACCGAGGGGTCCAGGTCGCCTCCAGCCTTGTTTATTTTTGCTGCCCCCCCCCAGGTCTCCTGTGCAGCTATGGAACGCACAGCACTCCACCCGCCTTTCCCCGCAAGTGTAGGGATTAAAGGCCTGCCACCAACCCGCCCTGTTTATTTCTCCAGGTCTGTTTGACCCCAGTCGCCGCCTACAGGGGACAGGATGAGACCATGTCCCCCAGGCCCTCATGGGCAATCTCAGGAGGGAGCACCCACCGCCTGGCTCTGGGGAGGGGCTGGCTAGGCCTGCCTCTCCCTGGGACACACGCCCACTGCAGCAGGGGAGTGGAGCCCAGTTCCACCCAACAGCTCTTCCCCACAATCTTGTTGTGGGGTCCAAGCCGGGCAGCCAGCCACAGGCCCACCATCTCCCAAGACCAGGTGGCTTATCAGGCTCCACAGTGGGTCCTGACTGGCCAGCCTTCCCTGTCAGGGATCCCAGTGTGCCCCAAGTGCCCAAAGCCTGGAAGGACCCTGGCCTCCCACTACCTCCAAGTCTTACCCTCCCACATGCCCTCACTTTGACCTCAGGACCAGCGAGTGGAATCTATCTACCCTTTGCTGTGTGTCTGCAGGCAAGTGGCCTCACCTCTCTGATAAGATCCTGAAGAAAAGGCATTGTATATAACAGGTACTCAATGAACGGGCAGTGTGGCCCACCATCCAGGAACCCTCAGGCTGGGGCATCCACCTCCTCTGGGGAGATGCTCACGGTCCCCTCTGCCATGTGAACAGAAAGCAGGTTGGTAGCTCCTGATTTACTTAGAAATGCTGCTACTCCTTGCCCTCCGGGGGCTTGGGACAGCCAAGGGGGCCATCCAGATCCCACGGTCCAGGCTCAGGGGAGTGAATGCCAGCTCTCTCTGCGCAGCTGCTCCTAGGTTGCGAACCCAGAGGTCTGGTGGTCCGGAATGGCGAGGAGCCGGCCGTGGCCACAGGATGGCCAAGATTCAGCAGTCTGGTGACCGGCAGCAGTCACCTGCAGTCCGACCCCATGGCGGGCAGACAGTGGCCTAATGGGCTCTGGGTGGCCGGGGCCGGGTGGCCAGGCCAGGGCGGTGGCAGAGGGCATATGGCTTGGGCGACGAGGCCCGGCAGGGCCTGCAGAGAGGCGCCCAGGGCGTCCAGGCGGCTCTCCAGGGAGGCCAGGCGCGCCTCCAGCTCCTCCTGCTGGGCCTGCAGCTCCGACACCACTTCATAGGCGATGCTCTGCGCCTGCGGAGATGGAGACCGACCGAGTGACACAGGGAGGGACCAAGTGATGGCTGAGGACAGAGGGCTAAGGCCACCAGAGGCCACGGGGGTCAAGGAGCAGGGCAGGGGCAGTTGCTGTGAAGGCCGCTGTGCGGCCGTGACCTCGGCAGCAGGGGGCGCCGGAGGGGCGCGGTCCCGCCGCGGGCGCCACACTGGCCGCCAGGGGGCGCGCCAACACCGCCGCAGGGCACTGGAGACGCCCTGACAGATTCTGACCCGGCCACTGGCCTTTGGCTGCCGCGTCCTTGCCCAGGCTGGACCTCACCTGTCCCCACTCTTAAAAAACCAGGTGTGACCCTTGGAGACACGCGTGGCTGCAGCCGACCTTCAGATGGGTCAGAGCCTTCGCTGTTCTTGTATTTATTTATTGAGACGGGGCATCACCTGTAGCCCTGGCTGTCCTGGAACGCGCTATATGGTCCAGACGGGCCTCGAACTTGCAAACCTCTGCCTTCCAAGTGCTGGACTTACAGGTTTACACAACCAGACCCAGCTTGACTTTTTATTTATTTAGTTTTGGGTTTTTTGAGACAGGTTTCTCTGTGGAGCCCTGGCTGTCCTGAAACTCACTCTGTAGACCAGGCTGGCCTCGAACTCACAGAGCTCCGCCTGCCTCTGCAGGGACTGAAGGTGTGCGCCACCATGTGTGGTTTGACTTTTATTTTTATTTATTTATTTGTATGTCTATTTTGAGACATGGTATGTAGTCTCGCATACTATGCATGGTCCTGGAATGCAAAGCAATCATCCTACTGCACCTTCTGAGCAGTAGGATAAACAATGTGAAAGGAGCCACTATGACCTTTGACTAACATCCCTGAACTCTAGAAACTGAGGCAGGAGGACCAGGAGTTCTGAGCTGTCCTTGGCTACAAAGTGAATTCCAGGCCATATTGAGCTACATGACACTGTCTCAAAAACTACAGAAATAATTTAACAACTTCAGAAAGTATTACTGGATAGTACAGGGCTGTGAGGTGGAGCCCCGCCCAGAATCCCCAGTGAGGGGCTAGGGGCGTGGTCAGGGTGGAGCCCCGCCTAGAATCCCCAGTGAGGGCTGGGGGCGTGGTCAGGGTGGAGCCCCGCCTAGAATCCCAGTGAGGGCTGGGGGCGTGGTCAGGGTGGAGCCCCGCCTAGAATCCCAGTGAGGGGCTGGGGGCGTGGTCAGGGTGGAGCCCCGCCTAGAATCCCCAGTGAGGGGCTGGGGGCGTGGTCAGGGTGGAGCCCCGCCTAGAATCCCAGTGAGGGGTTGGGGGCGTGGTCAGGGTGGAGCCCCGCCTAGAATCCCAGTGAGGGGCTGGGGGCGTGGTCAGGGTGGAGCCCCGCCTAGAATCCCCAGTGAGGGGCTGGGGGCGTGGTCAGGGTGGAGCCCCGCCCAGAATCCTGGGCTGTACATATACATATTCAACACTGGTTCTCTGTAGCCTATTTTCATCTCT